>NW_028295659.1:0-600000 GCF_964341445.2 Mesoplodon mirus
CGTTTTTTGTGAGCTGAACGCAAGTCCAAACATTTGGTTCAGGACCTATACTGGTTCCCGGTGGGTGGCTGAGACTTTGGTGAATTCTTCTTCCTGCCGGGAAATTAGAGTGACATGTGCCCATCCAAATGCCTAACAGCTACTCTCTCATTGGTTCTCCCTCTTCCCTTTCCTCCTCTGCCAAATGGGCAACCTGTGTGAACCAGGAGCTTAAAGGGGCTGTCTCTCCAAGTTGGGAGATTGATAGTAAAGCTGTTGGAAAGTCAAACCGGAGCACCAGGAGAGGGACTCTTCGTTGAGTTTTAGAAACCTTTCGTATTCACAGTGTGTCCATTCTCTAGGTTTCCCGTACATGTTATAGCTGTAGTAATATTCCCTTCAACCTGGAGAGGTGGGACCCATGGAATGGTTGCCATGCATTATTGCTTTAAAGGGTCTGCATTTGCTCACCCAATCTCACCAATCCTCTCAGTCCCAAGTGTCCAGCCTCATGCCACATCCAGCTGTCATCGTAGATAGGGTCATTCCAGGTTGCATCAGAGACCCTGAAGGAATTGTAAAGAATTTCCCTGTTTCTTTGTTCTGTTTTTGAAATTCCTTTTTAGAGTGGGTTTGAGCTGATTCTCGCTGCCATGTTTATGCCAGTCTAGACACACTTGATTCCCTTACGGAGACATATCAATACATAGGTTTTAAGATTCTTACTAGTCAGATCTATTCCTCTGCGGGAAATATGGGGTTTTGAGTCCCTTTCACTGAGGAAGGTGTAGGTCTTGTCTATTCCATAGTTGGTTTTTGGAACAGTACCTGTGCTTATATCAAACTCTGGTTTGATGCATCACCCCACCTCTCCTTCCCCCTTAAGCAGGCATAAGAGTGTTTTCTAAATGTGAGACTCTGTTCTCTTTCCTAACTCAGTTCATGTGTTGCCATGTTTACAGGATCTTCCTAAGTGATATCTTATGATAAGTTTCTTTTTCTGTGTGACTTCTTTCACTTAGAATCATCGTACCTGAATCCACTCATTTTGCTGCTACTGGTCTTATGACATTGATTTCATGGCTGAGGGATATTCCATCGTACGTAAGTTCCACAATGTTTTGAACCATTTTTATATTTCCTGGGATATTTCAGGTGTACCCAGGTTGAGGTTCTTGTAAGCAGTGCAGCCCTCAATTTGGGGGTGGCTCTGTCTTGTGGATTTTCAGTTTTCCCAAGGTATATTCCCTAGACTGGAAGTGCCCTTGGCTCTGTAGCTCTGTTGTTTACTTGTTTTAGGGAACACAATGCACTCCTCCAGTGAGGCAGTTGGCAACTTACATCCCGCCCATCAGCATAACAAGGCTCCCTGTTCTCCAGGGCCTGTCTTGCCTTTCTGGTTTTTACACATTTTGTGGATGTCCCTTTTGACCGTTGGGAAGTGATACTTCTTTGTAGTGCAGATTTGCATTGCCCGCTTGCTTGCTTGGCCAAAAAGGGCGTATGCGTTTTCTCCTGAATATATTCAGGAGAAAACGCATACGCCCTTTTTGGCCAAGTGCATCATTGTCGAAGTTGTGCCCCTCTTCCTGTGCTTTACAGGCGATTCTAACGTACCTCTTGAAATCTGTTTCCTGCTATTCTGCCTCGCATTCAAGTCCGCCTCGTTGCCTTCCCTCAACAGATTTTTGGACGATAGTTGGCCTTGATTACTCTGCCAGTTTGTGAATTGCTGTGCCCCTGAGCTCCATTTTTCAACTCGTTTTTTGTGAGCTGAACGCAAGTCCAAACATTTGGTTCAGGACCTATACTGGTTCCCGGTGGGTGGCTGAGACTTTGGTGAATTCTTCTTCCTGCCGGGAAATTAGAGTGACATGTGCCCATCCAAATGCCTAACAGCTACTCTCTCATTGGTTCTCCCTCTTCCCTTTCCTCCTCTGCCAAATGGGCAACCTGTGTGAACCAGGAGCTTAAAGGGGCTGTCTCTCCAAGTTGGGAGATTGATAGTAAAGCTGTTGGAAAGTCAAACCGGAGCACCAGGAGAGGGACTCTTCGTTGAGTTTTAGAAACCTTTCGTATTCACAGTGTGTCCATTCTCTAGGTTTCCCGTACATGTTATAGCTGTAGTAATATTCCCTTCAACCTGGAGAGGTGGGACCCATGGAATGGTTGCCATGCATTATTGCTTTAAAGGGTCTGCATTTGCTCACCCAATCTCACCAATCCTCTCAGTCCCAAGTGTCCAGCCTCATGCCACATCCAGCTGTCATCGTAGATAGGGTCATTCCAGGTTGCATCAGAGACCCTGAAGGAATTGTAAAGAATTTCCCTGTTTCTTTGTTCTGTTTTTGAAATTCCTTTTTAGAGTGGGTTTGAGCTGATTCTCGCTGCCATGTTTATGCCAGTCTAGACACACTTGATTCCCTTACGGAGACATATCAATACATAGGTTTTAAGATTCTTACTAGTCAGATCTATTCCTCTGCGGGAAATATGGGGTTTTGAGTCCCTTTCACTGAGGAAGGTGTAGGTCTTGTCTATTCCATAGTTGGTTTTTGGAACAGTACCTGTGCTTATATCAAACTCTGGTTTGATGCATCACCCCACCTCTCCTTCCCCCTTAAGCAGGCATAAGAGTGTTCTCTAAATGTGAGACTCTGTTCTCTTTCCTAACTCAGTTCATGTGTTGCCATGTTTACAGGATCTTCCTAAGTGATATCTTATGATAAGTTTCTTTTTCTGTGTGACTTCTTTCACTTAGAATCATCGTACCTGAATCCACTCATTTTGCTGCTACTGGTCTTATGACATTGATTTCATGGCTGAGGGATATTCCATCGTACGTAAGTTCCACAATGTTTTGAACCATTTTTATATTTCCTGGGATATTTCAGGTGTACCCAGGTTGAGGTTCTTGTAAGCAGTGCAGCCCTCAATTTGGGGGTGGCTCTGTCTTATGGATTTTCAGTTTTCCCAAGGTATATTCCCTAGACTGGAAGTGCCCTTGGCTCTGTAGCTCTGTTGATTACTTGTTTTAGGGAACACAATGCACTCCTCCAGTGAGGCAGTTGGCAACTTACATCCCGCCCATCAGCATAACAAGGCTCCCTGTTCTCCAGGGCCTGTCTTGCCTTTCTGGTTTTTACACATTTTGTGGATGTCCCTTTTGACCGTTGGGAAGTGATACTTCTTTGTAGTGCAGATTTGCATTGCCCGCTTGCTTGCTTGGCCAAAAAGGGCGTATGCGTTTTCTCCTGAATATATTCAGGAGAAAACGCATACGCCCTTTTTGGCCAAGTGCATCATTGTCGAAGTTGTGCCCCTCTTCCTGTGCTTTACAGGCGATTCTAACGTACCTCTTGAAATCTGTTTCCTGCTATTCTGCCTCGCATTCAAGTCCGCCTCGTTGCCTTCCCTCAACAGATTTTTGGACGATAGTTGGCCTTGATTACTCTGCCAGTTTGTGAATTGCTGTGCCCCTGAGCTCCATTTTTCAACTCGTTTTTTGTGAGCTGAACGCAAGTCCAAACATTTGGTTCAGGACCTATACTGGTTCCCGGTGGGTGGCTGAGACTTTGGTGAATTCTTCTTCCTGCCGGGAAATTAGAGTGACATGTGCCCATCCAAATGCCTAACAGCTACTCTCTCATTGGTTCTCACTCTTCCCTTTCCTCCTCTGCCAAATGGGCAACCTGTGTGAACCAGGAGCTTAAAGGGGCTGTCTCTCCAAGTTGGGAGATTGATAGTAAAGCTGTTGGAAAGTCAAACCGGAGCACCAGGAGAGGGACTCTTCGTTGAGTTTTAGAAACCTTTCGTATTCACAGTGTGTCCATTCTCTAGGTTTCCCGTACATGTTATAGCTGTAGTAATATTCCCTTCAACCTGGAGAGGTGGGACCCATGGAATGGTGGCCATGCATTATTGCTTTAAAGGGTCTGCATTTGCTCACCCAATCTCACCAATCCTCTCAGTCCCAAGTGTCCAGCCTCATGCCACATCCAGCTGTCATCGTAGATAGGGTCATTCCAGGTTGCATCAGAGACCCTGAAGGAATTGTAAAGAATTTCCCTCTTTCTTTGTTCTGTTTTTGAAATTCCTTTTTAGAGTGGGTTTGAGCTGATTCTCGCTGCCATGTTTATGCCAGTCTAGACACACTTGATTCCCTTACGGAGACATATCAATACATAGGTTTTAAGATTCTTACTAGTCAGATCTATTCCTCTGCGGGAAATATGGGGTTTTGAGTCCCTTTCACTGAGGAAGGTGTAGGTCTTGTCTATTCCATAGTTGGTTTTTGGAACAGTACCTGTGCTTATATCAAACTCTGGTTTGATGCATCACCCCACCTCTCCTTCCCCCTTAAGCAGGCATAAGAGTGTTTTCTAAATGTGAGACTCTGTTCTCCTTCCTAACTCAGTTCATGTGTTGCCATGTTTACAGGATCTTCCTAAGTGATATCTTATGATAAGTTTCTTTTCCTGTGTGACTTCTTTCACTTAGAATCATCGTACCTGAATCCACTCATTTTGCTGCTACTGGTCTTATGACATTGATTTCATGGCTGAGGGATATTCCATCGTACGTAAGTTCCACAATGTTTTGAACCATTTTTATATTTCCTGGGATATTTCAGGTGTACCCAGGTTGAGGTTCTTGTAAGCAGTGCAGCCCTCAATTTGGGGGTGGCTGTGTCTTATGGATTTTCAGTTTTCCCAAGGTATATTCCCTAGACTGGAAGTGCCCTTGGCTCTGTAGCTCTGTTGTTTACTTGTTTTAGGGAACACAATGCACTCCTCCAGTGAGGCAGTTGGCAACTTACATCCCGCCCATCAGCATAACAGGGCTCCCTGTTCTCCAGGGCCTGTCTTGCCTTTCTGGTTTTTACACATTTTGTGGATGTCCCTTTTGACCGGTGGGAAGTGATACTTCTTTGTAGTGCAGATTTGCATTGCCCGCTTGCTTGCTTGGCCAAAAAGGGCGTATGCGTTTTCTCCTGAATATATTCAGGAGAAAACGCATACGCCCTTTTTGGCCAAGTGCATCATTGTCGAAGTTGTGCCCCTCTTCCTGTGCTTTACAGGCGATTCTAACGTACCTCTTGAAATCTGTTTCCTGCTATTCTGCCTCGCATTCAAGTCCGCCTCGTTGCCTTCCCTCAACAGATTTTTGGACGATAGTTGGCCTTGATTACTCTGCCAGTTTGTGAATTGCTGTGCCCCTGAGCTCCATTTTTCAACTCGTTTTTTGTGAGCTGAACGCAAGTCCAAACATTTGGTTCAGGACCTATACTGGTTCCCGGTGGGTGGCTGAGACTTTGGTGAATTCTTCTTCCTGCCGGGAAATTAGAGTGACATGTGCCCATCCAAATGCCTAACAGCTACTCTCTCATTGGTTCTCCCTCTTCCCTTTCCTCCTCTGCCAAATGGGCAACCTGTGTGAACCAGGAGCTTAAAGGGGCTGTCTCTCCAAGTTGGGAGATTGATAGTAAAGCTGTTGGAAAGTCAAACCGGAGCACCAGGAGAGGGACTCTTCGTTGAGTTTTAGAAACCTTTCGTATTCACAGTGTGTCCATTCTCTAGGTTTCCCGTACATGTTATAGCTGTAGTAATATTCCCTTCAACCTGGAGAGGTGGGACCCATGGAATGGTGGCCATGCATTATTGCTTTAAAGGGTCTGCATTTGCTCACCCAATCTCACCAATCCTCTCAGTCCCAAGTGTCCAGCCTCATGCCACATCCAGCTGTCATCGTAGATAGGGTCATTCCAGGTTGCATCAGAGACCCTGAAGGAATTGTAAAGAATTTCCCTGTTTCTTTGTTCTGTTTTTGAAATTCCTTTTTAGAGTGGGTTTGAGCTGATTCTCGCTGCCATGTTTATGCCAGTCTAGACACACTTGATTCCCTTACGGAGACATATCAATACATAGGTTTTAAGATTCTTACTAGTCAGATCTATTCCTCTGCGTGAAATATGGGGTTTTGAGTCCCTTTCACTGAGGAAGGTGTAGGTCTTGTCTAGTCCATAGTTGGTTTTTGGAACAGTACCTGTGCTTATATCAAACTCTGGTTTGATGCATCACCCCACCTCTCCTTCCCCCTTAAGCAGGCATAAGAGTGTTTTCTAAATGTGAGACTCTGTTCTCTTTCCTAACTCAGTTCATGTGTTGCCATGTTTACAGGATCTTCCTAAGTGATATCTTATGATAAGTTTCTTTTTCTGTGTGACTTCTTTCACTTAGAATCATCGTACCTGAATCCACTCATTTTGCTGCTACTGGTCTTATGACAATGATTTCATGGCTGAGGGATATTCCATCGTACGTAAGTTCCACAATGTTTTGAACCATTTTTACATTTCCTGGGATATTTCAGGTGTACCCAGGTTGAGGTTCTTGTAAGCAGTGCAGCCCTCAATTTGGGGGTGGCTCTGTCTTATGGATTTTCAGTTTTCCCAAGGTATATTCCCTAGACTGGAAGTGCCCTTAGCTCTGTAGCTCTGTTGTTTACTTGTTTTAGGGAACACAATGCACTCCTCCAGTGAGGCAGTTGGCAACTTACATCCCGCCCATCAGCATAACAAGGCTCCCTGTTCTCCAGGGCCTGTCTTGCCTTTCTGGTTTTTACACATTTTGTGGATGTCCCTTTTGACCGGTGGGAAGTGATACTTCTTTGTAGTGCAGATTTGCATTGCCCGCTTGCTTGCTTGGCCAAAAAGGGCGTATGCGTTTTCTCCTGAATATATTCAGGAGAAAACGCATACGCCCTTTTTGGCCAAGTGCATCATTGTCGAAGTTGTGCCCCTCTTCCTGTGCTTTACAGGCGATTCTAACGTACCTCTTGAAATCTGTTTCCTGCTATTCTGCCTCGCATTCAAGTCCGCCTCGTTGCCTTCCCTCAACAGATTTTTGGACGATAGTTGGCCTTGATTACTCTGCCGGTTTGTGAATTGCTGTGCCCCTGAGCTCCATTTTTCAACTCGTTTTTTGTGAGCTGAACGCAAGTCCAAACATTTGGTTCAGGACCTATACTGGTTCCCGGTGGGTGGCTGAGACTTTGGTGAATTCTTCTTCCTGCCGGGAAATTAGAGTGACATGTGCCCATCCAAATGCCTAACAGCTACTCTCTCATTGGTTCTCCCTCTTCCCTTTCCTCCTCTGCCAAATGGACAACCTGTGTGAACCAGGAGCTTAAAGGGGCTGTCTCTCCAAGTTGGGAGATTGATAGTAAAGCTGTTGGAAAGTCAAACCGGAGCACCAGGAGAGGGACTCTTCGTTGAGTTTTAGAAACCTTTCGTATTCACAGTGTGTCCATTCTCTAGGTTTCCCGTACATGTTATAGCTGTAGTAATATTCCCTTCAACCTGGAGAGGTGGGACCCATGGAATGGTGGCCATGCATTATTGCTTTAAAGGGTCTGCATTTGCTCACCCAATCTCACCAATCCTCTCAGTCCCAAGTGTCCAGCCTCATGCCACATCCAGCTGTCATCGTAGATAGGGTCATTCCAGGTTGCATCAGAGACCCTGAAGGAATTGTAAAGAATTTCCCTGTTTCTTTGTTCTGTTTTTGAAATTCCTTTTTAGAGTGGGTTTGAGCTGATTCTCGCTGCCATGTTTATGCCAGTCTAGACACACTTGATTCCCTTACGGAGACATATCAATACATAGGTTTTAAGATTCTTACTAGTCAGATCTATTCCTCTGCGGGGAATATGGGGTTTTGAGTCCCTTTCACTGAGGAAGGTGTAGGTCTTGTCTATTCCATAGTTGGTTTTTGGAACAGTACCTGTGCTTATATCAAACTCTGGTTTGATGCATCACCCCACCTCTCCTTCCCCCTTAAGCAGGCATAAGAGTGTTTTCTAAATGTGAGACTCTGTTCTCTTTCCTAACTCAGTTCATGTGTTGCCATGTTTACAGGATCTTCCTAAGTGATATCTTATGATAAGTTTCTTTTTCTGTGTGACTTCTTTCACTTAGAATCATCGTACCTGAATCCACTCATTTTGCTGCTACTGGTCTTATGACATTGATTTCATGGCTGAGGGATATTCCATCGTACGTAAGTTCCACAATGTTTTGAACCATTTTTACATTTCCTGGGATATTTCAGGTGTACCCAGGTTGAGGTTCTTGTAAGCAGTGCAGCCCTCAATTTGGGGGTGGCTCTGTCTTATGGATTTTCAGTTTTCCCAAGGTATATTCCCTAGACTGGAAGTGCCCTTGGCTCTGTAGCTCTGTTGTTTACTTGTTTTAGGGAACACAATGCACTCCTCCAGTGAGGCAGTTGGCAACTTACATCCCGCCCATCAGCATAACAAGGCTCCCTGTTCTCCAGGGCCTGTCTTGCCTTTCTGGTTTTTACACATTTTGTGGATGTCCCTTTTGACCGTTGGGAAGTGATACTTCTTTGTAGTGCAGATTTGCATTGCCCGCTTGCTTGCTTGGCCAAAAAGGGCGTATGCGTTTTCTCCTGAATATATTCAGGAGAAAACGCATACGCCCTTTTTGGCCAAGTGCATCATTGTCGAAGTTGTGCCCCTCTTCCTGTGCTTTACAGGCGATTCTAACGTACCTCTTGAAATCTGTTTCCTGCTATTCTGCCTCGCATTCAAGTCCGCCTCGTTGCCTTCCCTCAACAGATTTTTGGACGATAGTTGGCCTTGATTACTCTGCCGGTTTGTGAATTGCTGTGCCCCTGAGCTCCATTTTTCAACTCGTTTTTTGTGAGCTGAACGCAAGTCCAAACATTTGGTTCAGGACCTATACTGGTTCCCGGTGGGTGGCTGAGACTTTGGTGAATTCTTCTTCCTGCCGGGAAATTAGAGTGACATGTGCCCATCCAAATGCCTAACAGCTACTCTCTCATTGGTTCTCCCTCTTCCCTTTCCTCCTCTGCCAAATGGGCAACCTGTGTGAACCAGGAGCTTAAAGGGGCTGTCTCTCCAAGTTGGGAGATTGATAGTAAAGCTGTTGGAAAGTCAAACCGGAGCACCAGGAGAGGGACTCTTCGTTGAGTTTTAGAAACCTTTCGTATTCACAGTGTGTCCATTCTCTAGGTTTCCCGTACATGTTATAGCTGTAGTAATATTCCCTTCAACCTGGAGAGGTGGGACCCATGGAATGGTGGCCATGCATTATTGCTTTAAAGGGTCTGCATTTGCTCACCCAATCTCACCAATCCTCTCAGTCCCAAGTGTCCAGCCTCATGCCACATCCAGCTGTCATCGTAGATAGGGTCATTCCAGGTTGCATCAGAGACCCTGAAGGAATTGTAAAGAATTTCCCTGTTTCTTTGTTCTGTTTTTGAAATTCCTTTTTAGAGTGGGTTTGAGCTGATTCTCGCTGCCATGTTTATGCCAGTCTAGACACACTTGATTCCCTTACGGAGACATATCAATACATAGGTTTTAAGATTCTTACTAGTCAGATCTATTCCTCTGCGGGAAATATGGGGTTTTGAGTCCCTTTCACTGAGGAAGGTGTAGGTCTTGTCTAGTCCATAGTTGGTTTTTGGAACAGTACCTGTGCTTATATCAAACTCTGGTTTGATGCATCACCCCACCTCTCCTTCCCCCTTAAGCAGGCATAAGAGTGTTTTCTAAATGTGAGACTCTGTTCTCTTTCCTAACTCAGTTCATGTGTTGCCATGTTTACAGGATCTTCCTAAGTGATATCTTATGATAAGTTTCTTTTTCTGTGTGACTTCTTTCACTTAGAATCATCGTACCTGAATCCACTCATTTTGCTGCTACTGGTCTTATGACAATGATTTCATGGCTGAGGGATATTCCATCGTACGTAAGTTCCACAATGTTTTGAACCATTTTTATATTTCCTGGGATATTTCAGGTGTACCCAGGTTGAGGTTCTTGTAAGCAGTGCAGCCCTCAATTTGGGGGTGGCTCTGTCTTATGGATTTTCAGTTTTCCCAAGGTATATTCCCTAGACTGGAAGTGCCCTTGGCTCTGTAGCTCTGTTGTTTACTTGTTTTAGGGAACACAATGCACTCCTCCAGTGAGGCAGTTGGCAACTTACATCCCGCCCATCAGCATAACAAGGCTCCCTGTTCTCCAGGGCCTGTCTTGCCTTTCTGGTTTTTACACATTTTGTGGATGTCCCTTTTGACCGGTGGGAAGTGATACTTCTTTGTAGTGCAGATTTGCATTGCCCGCTTGCTTGCTTGGCCAAAAAGGGCGTATGCGTTTTCTCCTGAATATATTCAGGAGAAAACGCATACGCCCTTTTTGGCCAAGTGCATCATTGTCCAAGTTGTGCCCCTCTTCCTGTGCTTTACAGGTGATTCTAACGTACCTCTTGAAATCTGTTTCCTGCTATTCTGCCTCGCATTCAAGTCCGCCTCATTGCTTTCCCTCAACAGATTTTTGGACGATAGTTGGCCTTGATTACTCTGCCAGTTTGTGAATTGCTGTGCCCCTGAGCTCCATTTTTCAACTCGTTTTTTGTGAGCTGAACGCAAGTCCAAACATTTGGTTCAGGACCTATACTGGTTCCCGGTGGGTGGCTGAGACTTTGGTGAATTCTTCTTCCTGCCGGGAAATTAGAGTGACATGTGCCCATCCAAATGCCTAACAGCTACTCTCTCATTGGTTCTCCCTCTTCCCTTTCCTCCTCTGCCAAATGGGCAACCTGTGTGAACCAGGAGCTTAAAGGGTCTGTCTCTCCAAGTTGGGAGATTGATAGTAAAGCTGTTGGAAAGTCAAACCGGAGCACCAGGAGAGGGACTCTTCGTTGAGTTTTAGAAACCTTTCGTATTCACAGTGTGTCCATTCTCTAGGTTTCCCGTACATGTTATAGCTGTAGTAATATTCCCTTCAACCTGGAGAGGTGGGACCCATGGAATGGTGGCCATGCATTATTGCTTTAAAGGGTCTGCATTTGCTCACCCAATCTCACCAATCCTCTCAGTCCCAAGTGTCCAGCCTCATGCCACATCCAGCTGTCATCGTAGATAGGGTCATTCCAGGTTGCATCAGAGACCCTGAAGGAATTGTAAAGAATTTCCCTGTTTCTTTGTTCTGTTTTTGAAATTCCTTTTTAGAGTGGGTTTGAGCTGATTCTCGCTGCCATGTTTATGCCAGTCTAGACACACTTGATTCCCTTACGGAGACATATCAATACATAGGTTTTAAGATTCTTACTAGTCAGATCTATTCCTCTGCGGGAAATATGGGGTTTTGAGTCCCTTTCACTGAGGAAGGTGTAGGTCTTGTCTATTCCATAGTTGGTTTTTGGAACAGTACCTGTGCTTATATCAAACCATGGTTTGATGCATCACCCCACCTCTCCTTCCCCCTTAAGCAGGCATAAGAGTGTTTTCTAAATGTGAGACTCTGTTCTCTTTCCTAACTCAGTTCATGTGTTGCCATGTTTACAGGATCTTCCTAAGTGATATCTTATGATAAGTTTCTTTTTCTGTGTGACTTCTTTCACTTAGAATCATCGTACCTGAATCCACTCATTTTGCTGCTACTGGTCTTATGACAATGATTTCATGGCTGAGGGATATTCCATCGTACGTAAGTTCCACAATGTTTTGAACCATTTTTATATTTCCTGGGATATTTCAGGTGTACCCAGGTTGAGGTTCTTGTAAGCAGTGCAGCCCTCAATTTGGGGGTGGCTCTGTCTTATGGATTTTCAGTTTTCCCAAGGTATATTCCCTAGACTGGAAGTGCCCTTGGCTCTGTAGCTCTGTTGTTTACTTGTTTTAGGGAACACAATGCACTCCTCCAGTGAGGCAGTTGGCAACTTACATCCCGCCCATCAGCATAACAAGGCTCCCTGTTCTCCAGGGCCTGTCTTGCCTTTCTGGTTTTTACACATTTTGTGGATGTCCCTTTTGACCGTTGGGAAGTGATACTTCTTTGTAGTGCAGATTTGCATTGCCCGCTTGCTTGCTTGGCCAAAAAGGGCGTATGCGTTTTCTCCTGAATATATTCAGGAGAAAACGCATACGCCCTTTTTGGCCAAGTGCATCATTGTCGAAGTTGTGCCCCTCTTCCTGTGCTTTACAGGCGATTCTAACGTACCTCTTGAAATCTGTTTCCTGCTATTCTGCCTCGCATTCAAGTCCGCCTCGTTGCCTTCCCTCAACAGATTTTTGGACGATAGTTGGCCTTGATTACTCTGCCAGTTTGTGAATTGCTGTGCCCCTGAGCTCCATTTTTCAACTCGTTTTTTGTGAGCTGAACGCAAGTCCAAACATTTGGTTCAGGACCTATACTGGTTCCCGGTGGGTGGCTGAGACTTTGGTGAATTCTTCTTCCTGCCGGGAAATTAGAGTGACATGTGCCCATCCAAATGCCTAACAGCTACTCTCTCATTGGTTCTCCCTCTTCCCTTTCCTCCTCTGCCAAATGGGCAACCTGTGTGAACCAGGAGCTTAAAGGGGCTGTCTCTCCAAGTTGGGAGATTGATAGTAAAGCTGTTGGAAAGTCAAACCGGAGCACCAGGAGAGGGACTCTTCGTTGAGTTTTAGAAACCTTTCGTATTCACAGTGTGTCCATTCTCTAGGTTTCCCGTACATGTTATAGCTGTAGTAATATTCCCTTCAACCTGGAGAGGTGGGACCCATGGAATGGTGGCCATGCATTATTGCTTTAAAGGGTCTGCATTTGCTCACCCAATCTCACCAATCCTCTCAGTCCCAAGTGTCCAGCCTCATGCCACATCCAGCTGTCATCGTAGATAGGGTCATTCCAGGTTGCATCAGAGACCCTGAAGGAATTGTAAAGAATTTCCCTGTTTCTTTGTTCTGTTTTTGAAATTCCTTTTTAGAGTGGGTTTGAGCTGATTCTCGCTGCCATGTTTATGCCAGTCTAGACACACTTGATTCCCTTACGGAGACATATCAATACATAGGTTTTAAGATTCTTACTAGTCAGATCTATTCCTCTGCGGGAAATATGGGGTTTTGAGTCCCTTTCACTGAGGAAGGTGTAGGTCTTGTCTATTCCATAGTTGGTTTTTGGAACAGTACCTGTGCTTATATCAAACTCTGGTTTGATGCATCACCCCACCTCTCCTTCCCCCTTAAGCAGGCATAAGAGTGTTTTCTAAATGTGAGACTCTGTTCTCCTTCCTAACTCAGTTCATGTGTTGCCATGTTTACAGGATCTTCCTAAGTGATATCTTATGATAAGTTTCTTTTCCTGTGTGACTTCTTTCACTTAGAATCATCGTACCTGAATCCACTCATTTTGCTGCTACTGGTCTTATGACATTGATTTCATGGCTGAGGGATATTCCATCGTACGTAAGTTCCACAATGTTTTGAACCATTTTTATATTTCCTGGGATATTTCAGGTGTACCCAGGTTGAGGTTCTTGTAAGCAGTGCAGCCCTCAATTTGGGGGTGGCTGTGTCTTATGGATTTTCAGTTTTCCCAAGGTATATTCCCTAGACTGGAAGTGCCCTTGGCTCTGTAGCTCTGTTGTTTACTTGTTTTAGGGAACACAATGCACTCCTCCAGTGAGGCAGTTGGCAACTTACATCCCGCCCATCAGCATAACAGGGCTCCCTGTTCTCCAGGGCCTGTCTTGCCTTTCTGGTTTTTACACATTTTGTGGATGTCCCTTTTGACCGGTGGGAAGTGATACTTCTTTGTAGTGCAGATTTGCATTGCCCGCTTGCTTGCTTGGCCAAAAAGGGCGTATGCGTTTTCTCCTGAATATATTCAGGAGAAAACGCATACGCCCTTTTTGGCCAAGTGCATCATTGTCGAAGTTGTGCCCCTCTTCCTGTGCTTTACAGGCGATTCTAACGTACCTCTTGAAATCTGTTTCCTGCTATTCTGCCTCGCATTCAAGTCCGCCTCGTTGCCTTCCCTCAACAGATTTTTGGACGATAGTTGGCCTTGATTACTCTGCCAGTTTGTGAATTGCTGTGCCCCTGAGCTCCATTTTTCAACTCGTTTTTTGTGAGCTGAACGCAAGTCCAAACATTTGGTTCAGGACCTATACTGGTTCCCGGTGGGTGGCTGAGACTTTGGTGAATTCTTCTTCCTGCCGGGAAATTAGAGTGACATGTGCCCATCCAAATGCCTAACAGCTACTCTCTCATTGGTTCTCCCTCTTCCCTTTCCTCCTCTGCCAAATGGGCAACCTGTGTGAACCAGGAGCTTAAAGGGGCTGTCTCTCCAAGTTGGGAGATTGATAGTAAAGCTGTTGGAAAGTCAAACCGGAGCACCAGGAGAGGGACTCTTCGTTGAGTTTTAGAAACCTTTCGTATTCACAGTGTGTCCATTCTCTAGGTTTCCCGTACATGTTATAGCTGTAGTAATATTCCCTTCAACCTGGAGAGGTGGGACCCATGGAATGGTGGCCATGCATTATTGCTTTAAAGGGTCTGCATTTGCTCACCCAATCTCACCAATCCTCTCAGTCCCAAGTGTCCAGCCTCATGCCACATCCAGCTGTCATCGTAGATAGGGTCATTCCAGGTTGCATCAGAGACCCTGAAGGAATTGTAAAGAATTTCCCTGTTTCTTTGTTCTGTTTTTGAAATTCCTTTTTAGAGTGGGTTTGAGCTGATTCTCGCTGCCATGTTTATGCCAGTCTAGACACACTTGATTCCCTTACGGAGACATATCAATACATAGGTTTTAAGATTCTTACTAGTCAGATCTATTCCTCTGCGGGAAATATGGGGTTTTGAGTCCCTTTCACTGAGGAAGGTGTAGGTCTTGTCTATTCCATAGTTGGTTTTTGGAACAGTACCTGTGCTTATATCAAACTCTGGTTTGATGCATCACCCCACCTCTCCTTCCCCCTTAAGCAGGCATAAGAGTGTTTTCTAAATGTGAGACTCTGTTCTCTTGCCTAACTCAGTTCATGTGTTGCCATGTTTACAGGATCTTCCTAAGTGATATCTTATGATAAGTTTCTTTTTCTGTGTGACTTCTTTCACTTAGAATCATCGTACCTGAATCCACTCATTTTGCTGCTACTGGTCTTATGACATTGATTTCATGGCTGAGGGATATTCCATCGTACGTAAGTTCCACAATGTTTTGAACCATTTTTACATTTCCTGGGATATTTCAGGTGTACCCAGGTTGAGGTTCTTGTAAGCAGTGCAGCCCTCAATTTGGGGGTGGCTCTGTCTTATGGATTTTCAGTTTTCCCAAGGTATATTCCCTAGACTGGAAGTGCCCTTGGCTCTGTAGCTCTGTTGTTTACTTGTTTTAGGGAACACAATGCACTCCTCCAGTGAGGCAGTTGGCAACTTACATCCCGCCCATCAGCATAACAAGGCTCCCTGTTCTCCAGGGCCTGTCTTGCCTTTCTGGTTTTTACACATTTAGTGGATGTCCCTTTTGACCGGTGGGAAGTGATACTTCTTTGTAGTGCAGATTTGCATTGCCCGCTTGCTTGCTTGGCCAAAAAGGGCGTATGCGTTTTCTCCTGAATATATTCAGGAGAAAACGCATACGCCCTTTTTGGCCAAGTGCATCATTGTCGAAGTTGTGCCCCTCTTCCTGTGCTTTACAGGCGATTCTAACGTACCTCTTGAAATCTGTTTCCTGCTATTCTGCCTCGCATTCAAGTCCGCCTCGTTGCCTTCCCTCAACAGATTTTTGGACGATAGTTGGCCTTGATTACTCTGCCGGTTTGTGAATTGCTGTGCCCCTGAGCTCCATTTTTCAACTCGTTTTTTGTGAGCTGAACGCAAGTCCAAACATTTGGTTCAGGACCTATACTGGTTCCCGGTGGGTGGCTGAGACTTTGGTGAATTCTTCTTCCTGCCGGGAAATTAGAGTGACATGTGCCCATCCAAATGCCTAACAGCTACTCTCTCATTGGTTCTCCCTCTTCCCTTTCCTCCTCTGCCAAATGGACAACCTGTGTGAACCAGGAGCTTAAAGGGGCTGTCTCTCCAAGTTGGGAGATTGATAGTAAAGCTGTTGGAAAGTCAAACCGGAGCACCAGGAGAGGGACTCTTCGTTGAGTTTTAGAAACCTTTCGTATTCACAGTGTGTCCATTCTCTAGGTTTCCCGTACATGTTATAGCTGTAGTAATATTCCCTTCAACCTGGAGAGGTGGGACCCATGGAATGGTGGCCATGCATTATTGCTTTAAAGGGTCTGCATTTGCTCACCCAATCTCACCAATCCTCTCAGTCCCAAGTGTCCAGCCTCATGCCACATCCAGCTGTCATCGTAGATAGGGTCATTCCAGGTTGCATCAGAGACCCTGAAGGAATTGTAAAGAATTTCCCTGTTTCTTTGTTCTGTTTTTGAAATTCCTTTTTAGAGTGGGTTTGAGCTGATTCTCGCTGCCATGTTTATGCCAGTCTAGACACACTTGATTCCCTTACGGAGACATATCAATACATAGGTTTTAAGATTCTTACTAGTCAGATCTATTCCTCTGCGGGGAATATGGGGTTTTGAGTCCCTTTCACTGAGGAAGGTGTAGGTCTTGTCTATTCCATAGTTGGTTTTTGGAACAGTACCTGTGCTTATATCAAACTCTGGTTTGATGCATCACCCCACCTCTCCTTCCCCCTTAAGCAGGCATAAGAGTGTTTTCTAAATGTGAGACTCTGTTCTCTTTCCTAACTCAGTTCATGTGTTGCCATGTTTACAGGATCTTCCTAAGTGATATCTTATGATAAGTTTCTTTTTCTGTGTGACTTCTTTCACTTAGAATCATCGTACCTGAATCCACTCATTTTGCTGCTACTGGTCTTATGACATTGATTTCATGGCTGAGGGATATTCCATCGTACGTAAGTTCCACAATGTTTTGAACCATTTTTACATTTCCTGGGATATTTCAGGTGTACCCAGGTTGAGGTTCTTGTAAGCAGTGCAGCCCTCAATTTGGGGGTGGCTCTGTCTTATGGATTTTCAGTTTTCCCAAGGTATATTCCCTAGACTGGAAGTGCCCTTGGCTCTGTAGCTCTGTTGTTTACTTGTTTTAGGGAACACAATGCACTCCTCCAGTGAGGCAGTTGGCAACTTACATCCCGCCCATCAGCATAACAAGGCTCCCTGTTCTCCAGGGCCTGTCTTGCCTTTCTGGTTTTTACACATTTTGTGGATGTCCCTTTTGACCGTTGGGAAGTGATACTTCTTTGTAGTGCAGATTTGCATTGCCCGCTTGCTTGCTTGGCCAAAAAGGGCGTATGCGTTTTCTCCTGAATATATTCAGGAGAAAACGCATACGCCCTTTTTGGCCAAGTGCATCATTGTCGAAGTTGTGCCCCTCTTCCTGTGCTTTACAGGCGATTCTAACGTACCTCTTGAAATCTGTTTCCTGCTATTCTGCCTCGCATTCAAGTCCGCCTCGTTGCCTTCCCTCAACAGATTTTTGGACGATAGTTGGCCTTGATTACTCTGCCGGTTTGTGAATTGCTGTGCCCCTGAGCTCCATTTTTCAACTCGTTTTTTGTGAGCTGAACGCAAGTCCAAACATTTGGTTCAGGACCTATACTGGTTCCCGGTGGGTGGCTGAGACTTTGGTGAATTCTTCTTCCTGCCGGGAAATTAGAGTGACATGTGCCCATCCAAATGCCTAACAGCTACTCTCTCATTGGTTCTCCCTCTTCCCTTTCCTCCTCTGCCAAATGGGCAACCTGTGTGAACCAGGAGCTTAAAGGGGCTGTCTCTCCAAGTTGGGAGATTGATAGTAAAGCTGTTGGAAAGTCAAACCGGAGCACCAGGAGAGGGACTCTTCGTTGAGTTTTAGAAACCTTTCGTATTCACAGTGTGTCCATTCTCTAGGTTTCCCGTACATGTTATAGCTGTAGTAATATTCCCTTCAACCTGGAGAGGTGGGACCCATGGAATGGTGGCCATGCATTATTGCTTTAAAGGGTCTGCATTTGCTCACCCAATCTCACCAATCCTCTCAGTCCCAAGTGTCCAGCCTCATGCCACATCCAGCTGTCATCGTAGATAGGGTCATTCCAGGTTGCATCAGAGACCCTGAAGGAATTGTAAAGAATTTCCCTGTTTCTTTGTTCTGTTTTTGAAATTCCTTTTTAGAGTGGGTTTGAGCTGATTCTCGCTGCCATGTTTATGCCAGTCTAGACACACTTGATTCCCTTACGGAGACATATCAATACATAGGTTTTAAGATTCTTACTAGTCAGATCTATTCCTCTGCGGGAAATATGGGGTTTTGAGTCCCTTTCACTGAGGAAGGTGTAGGTCTTGTCTATTCCATAGTTGGTTTTTGGAACAGTACCTGTGCTTATATCAAACTCTGGTTTGATGCATCACCCCACCTCTCCTTCCCCCTTAAGCAGGCATAAGAGTGTTTTCTAAATGTGAGACTCTGTTCTCTTGCCTAACTCAGTTCATGTGTTGCCATGTTTACAGGATCTTCCTAAGTGATATCTTATGATAAGTTTCTTTTTCTGTGTGACTTCTTTCACTTAGAATCATCGTACCTGAATCCACTCATTTTGCTGCTACTGGTCTTATGACATTGATTTCATGGCTGAGGGATATTCCATCGTACGTAAGTTCCACAATGTTTTGAACCATTTTTACATTTCCTGGGATATTTCAGGTGTACCCAGGTTGAGGTTCTTGTAAGCAGTGCAGCCCTCAATTTGGGGGTGGCTCTGTCTTATGGATTTTCAGTTTTCCCAAGGTATATTCCCTAGACTGGAAGTGCCCTTGGCTCTGTAGCTCTGTTGTTTACTTGTTTTAGGGAACACAATGCACTCCTCCAGTGAGGCAGTTGGCAACTTACATCCCGCCCATCAGCATAACAAGGCTCCCTGTTCTCCAGGGCCTGTCTTGCCTTTCTGGTTTTTACACATTTTGTGGATGTCCCTTTTGACCGGTGGGAAGTGATACTTCTTTGTAGTGCAGATTTGCATTGCCCGCTTGCTTGCTTGGCCAAAAAGGGCGTATGCGTTTTCTCCTGAATATATTCAGGAGAAAACGCATACGCCCTTTTTGGCCAAGTGCATCATTGTCGAAGTTGTGCCCCTCTTCCTGTGCTTTACAGGCGATTCTAACGTACCTCTTGAAATCTGTTTCCTGCTATTCTGCCTCGCATTCAAGTCCGCCTCGTTGCCTTCCCTCAACAGATTTTTGGACGATAGTTGGCCTTGATTACTCTGCCAGTTTGTGAATTGCTGTGCCCCTGAGCTCCATTTTTCAACTCGTTTTTTGTGAGCTGAACGCAAGTCCAAACATTTGGTTCAGGACCTATACTGGTTCCCGGTGGGTGGCTGAGACTTTGGTGAATTCTTCTTCCTGCCGGGAAATTAGAGTGACATGTGCCCATCCAAATGCCTAACAGCTACTCTCTCATTGGTTCTCCCTCTTCCCTTTCCTCCTCTGCCAAATGGGCAACCTGTGTGAACCAGGAGCTTAAAGGGGCTGTCTCTCCAAGTTGGGAGATTGATAGTAAAGCTGTTGGAAAGTCAAACCGGAGCACCAGGAGAGGGACTCTTCGTTGAGTTTTAGAAACCTTTCGTATTCACAGTGTGTCCATTCTCTAGGTTTCCCGTACATGTTATAGCTGTAGTAATATTCCCTTCAACCTGGAGAGGTGGGACCCATGGAATGGTGGCCATGCATTATTGCTTTAAAGGGTCTGCATTTGCTCACCCAATCTCACCAATCCTCTCAGTCCCAAGTGTCCAGCCTCATGCCACATCCAGCTGTCATCGTAGATAGGGTCATTCCAGGTTGCATCAGAGACCCTGAAGGAATTGTAAAGAATTTCCCTGTTTCTTTGTTCTGTTTTTGAAATTCCTTTTTAGAGTGGGTTTGAGCTGATTCTCGCTGCCATGTTTATGCCAGTCTAGACACACTTGATTCCCTTACGGAGACATATCAATACATAGGTTTTAAGATTCTTACTAGTCAGATCTATTCCTCTGCGGGAAATATGGGGTTTTGAGTCCCTTTCACTGAGGAAGGTGTAGGTCTTGTCTATTCCATAGTTGGTTTTTGGAACAGTACCTGTGCTTATATCAAACTCTGGTTTGATGCATCACCTCACCTCTCCTTCCCCCTTAAGCAGGCATAAGAGTGTTTTCTAAATGTGAGACTCTGTTCTCTTGCCTAACTCAGTTCATGTGTTGCCATGTTTACAGGATCTTCCTAAGTGATATCTTATGATAAGTTTCTTTTTCTGTGTGACTTCTTTCACTTAGAATCATCGTACCTGAATCCACTCATTTTGCTGCTACTGGTCTTATGACATTGATTTCATGGCTGAGGGATATTCCATCGTACGTAAGTTCCACAATGTTTTGAACCATTTTTACATTTCCTGGGATATTTCAGGTGTACCCAGGTTGAGGTTCTTGTAAGCAGTGCAGCCCTCAATTTGGGGGTGGCTCTGTCTTATGGATTTTCAGTTTTCCCAAGGTATATTCCCTAGACTGGAAGTGCCCTTGGCTCTGTAGCTCTGTTGTTTACTTGTATTAGGGAACACAATGCACTCCTCCAGTGAGGCAGTTGGCAACTTACATCCCGCCCATCAGCATAACAAGGCTCCCTGTTCTCCAGGGCCTGTCTTGCCTTTCTGGTTTTTACACATTTTGTGGATGTCCCTTTTGACCGGTGGGAAGTGATACTTCTTTGTAGTGCAGATTTGCATTGCCCGCTTGCTTGCTTGGCCAAAAAGGGCGTATGCGTTTTCTCCTGAATATATTCAGGAGAAAACGCATACGCCCTTTTTGGCCAAGTGCATCATTGTCGAAGTTGTGCCCCTCTTCCTGTGCTTTACAGGCGATTCTAACGTACCTCTTGAAATCTGTTTCCTGCTATTCTGCCTCGCATTCAAGTCCGCCTCGTTGCCTTCCCTCAACAGATTTTTGGACGATAGTTGGCCTTGATTACTCTGCCAGTTTGTGAATTGCTGTGCCCCTGAGCTCCATTTTTCAACTCGTTTTTTGTGAGCTGAACGCAAGTCCAAACATTTGGTTCAGGACCTATACTGGTTCCCGGTGGGTGGCTGAGACTTTGGTGAATTCTTCTTCCTGCCGGGAAATTAGAGTGACATGTGCCCATCCAAATGCCTAACAGCTACTCTCTCATTGGTTCTCCCTCTTCCCTTTCCTCCTCTGCCAAATGGGCAACCTGTGTGAACCAGGAGCTTAAAGGGGCTGTCTCTCCAAGTTGGGAGATTGATAGTAAAGCTGTTGGAAAGTCAAACCGGAGCACCAGGAGAGGGACTCTTCGTTGAGTTTTAGAAACCTTTCGTATTCACAGTGTGTCCATTCTCTAGGTTTCCCGTACATGTTATAGCTGTAGTAATATTCCCTTCAACCTGGAGAGGTGGGACCCATGGAATGGTGGCCATGCATTATTGCTTTAAAGGGTCTGCATTTGCTCACCCAATCTCACCAATCCTCTCAGTCCCAAGTGTCCAGCCTCATGCCACATCCAGCTGTCATCGTAGATAGGGTCATTCCAGGTTGCATCAGAGACCCTGAAGGAATTGTAAAGAATTTCCCTGTTTCTTTGTTCTGTTTTTGAAATTCCTTTTTAGAGTGGGTTTGAGCTGATTCTCGCTGCCATGTTTATGCCAGTCTAGACACACTTGATTCCCTTACGGAGACATATCAATACATAGGTTTTAAGATTCTTACTAGTCAGATCTATTCCTCTGCGGGAAATATGGGGTTTTGAGTCCCTTTCACTGAGGAAGGTGTAGGTCTTGTCTATTCCATAGTTGGTTTTTGGAACAGTACCTGTGCTTATATCAAACTCTGGTTTGATGCATCACCCCACCTCTCCTTCCCCCTTAAGCAGGCATAAGAGTGTTTTCTAAATGTGAGACTCTGTTCTCTTTCCTAACTCAGTTCATGTGTTGCCATGTTTACAGGATCTTCCTAAGTGATATCTTATGATAAGTTTCTTTTTCTGTGTGACTTCTTTCACTTAGAATCATCGTACCTGAATCCACTCATTTTGCTGCTACTGGTCTTATGACATTGATTTCCTGGCTGAGGGATATTCCATCGTACGTAAGTTCCACAATGTTTTGAACCATTTTTACATTTCCTGGGATATTTCAGGTGTACCCAGGTTGAGGTTCTTGTAAGCAGTGCAGCCCTCAATTTGGGGGTGGCTCTGTCTTATGGATTTTCAGTTTTCCCAAGGTATATTCCCTAGACTGGAAGTGCCCTTGGCTCTGTAGCTCTGTTGTTTACTTGTATTAGGGAACACAATGCACTCCTCCAGTGAGGCAGTTGGCAACTTACATCCCGCCCATCAGCATAACAAGGCTCCCTGTTCTCCAGGGCCTGTCTTGCCTTTCTGGTTTTTACACATTTTGTGGATGTCCCTTTTGACCGGTGGGAAGTGATACTTCTTTGTAGTGCAGATTTGCATTGCCCGCTTGCTTGCTTGGCCAAAAAGGGCGTATGCGTTTTCTCCTGAATATATTCAGGAGAAAACGCATACGCCCTTTTTGGCCAAGTGCATCATTGTCGAAGTTGTGCCCCTCTTCCTGTGCTTTACAGGCGATTCTAACGTACCTCTTGAAATCTGTTTCCTGCTATTCTGCCTCGCATTCAAGTCCGCCTCGTTGCCTTCCCTCAACAGATTTTTGGACGATAGTTGGCCTTGATTACTCTGCCAGTTTGTGAATTGCTGTGCCCCTGAGCTCCATTTTTCAACTCGTTTTTTGTGAGCTGAACGCAAGTCCAAACATTTGGTTCAGGACCTATACTGGTTCCCGGTGGGTGGCTGAGACTTTGGTGAATTCTTCTTCCTGCCGGGAAATTAGAGTGACATGTGCCCATCCAAATGCCTAACAGCTACTCTCTCATTGGTTCTCCCTCTTCCCTTTCCTCCTCTGCCAAATGGGCAACCTGTGTGAACCAGGAGCTTAAAGGGGCTGTCTCTCCAAGTTGGGAGATTGATAGTAAAGCTGTTGGAAAGTCAAACCGGAGCACCAGGAGAGGGACTCTTCGTTGAGTTTTAGAAACCTTTCGTATTCACAGTGTGTCCATTCTCTAGGTTTCCCGTACATGTTATAGCTGTAGTAATATTCCCTTCAACCTGGAGAGGTGGGACCCATGGAATGGTTGCCATGCATTATTGCTTTAAAGGGTCTGCATTTGCTCACCCAATCTCACCAATCCTCTCAGTCCCAAGTGTCCAGCCTCATGCCACATCCAGCTGTCATCGTAGATAGGGTCATTCCAGGTTGCATCAGAGACCCTGAAGGAATTGTAAAGAATTTCCCTGTTTCTTTGTTCTGTTTTTGAAATTCCTTTTTAGAGTGGGTTTGAGCTGATTCTCGCTGCCATGTTTATGCCAGTCTAGACACACTTGATTCCCTTACGGAGACATATCAATACATAGGTTTTAAGATTCTTACTAGTCAGATCTATTCCTCTGCGGGGAATATGGGGTTTTGAGTCCCTTTCACTGAGGAAGGTGTAGGTCTTGTCTATTCCATAGTTGGTTTTTGGAACAGTACCTGTGCTTATATCAAACTCTGGTTTGATGCATCACCCCACCTCTCCTTCCCCCTTAAGCAGGCATAAGAGTGTTTTCTAAATGTGAGACTCTGTTCTCTTTCCTAACTCAGTTCATGTGTTGCCATGTTTACAGGATCTTCCTAAGTGATATCTTATGATAAGTTTCTTTTTCTGTGTGACTTCTTTCACTTAGAATCATCGTACCTGAATCCACTCATTTTGCTGCTACTGGTCTTATGACATTGATTTCATGGCTGAGGGATATTCCATCGTACGTAAGTTCCACAATGTTTTGAACCATTTTTACATTTCCTGGGATATTTCAGGTGTACCCAGGTTGAGGTTCTTGTAAGCAGTGCAGCCCTCAATTTGGGGGTGGCTCTGTCTTATGGATTTTCAGTTTTCCCAAGGTATATTCCCTAGACTGGAAGTGCCCTTGGCTCTGTAGCTCTGTTGTTTACTTGTTTTAGGGAACACAATGCACTCCTCCAGTGAGGCAGTTGGCAACTTACATCCCGCCCATCAGCATAACAAGGCTCCCTGTTCTCCAGGGCCTGTCTTGCCTTTCTGCTTTGTACACATTTTGTGGATGTCCCTTTTGACCGGTGGGAAGTGATACTTCTTTGTAGTGCAGATTTGCATTGCCCGCTTGCTTGCTTGGCCAAAAAGGGCGTATGCGTTTTCTCCTGAATATATTCAGGAGAAAACGCATACGCCCTTTTTGGCCAAGTGCATCATTGTCGAAGTTGTGCCCCTCTTCCTGTGCTTTACAGGCGATTCTAACGTACCTCTTGAAATCTGTTTCCTGCTATTCTGCCTCGCATTCAAGTCCGCCTCGTTGCCTTCCCTCAACAGATTTTTGGACGATAGTTGGCCTTGATTACTCTGCCGGTTTGTGAATTGCTGTGCCCCTGAGCTCCATTTTTCAACTCGTTTTTTGTGAGCTGAACGCAAGTCCAAACATTTGGTTCAGGACCTATACTGGTTCCCGGTGGGTGGCTGAGACTTTGGTGAATTCTTCTTCCTGCCGGGAAATTAGAGTGACATGTGCCCATCCAAATGCCTAACAGCTACTCTCTCATTGGTTCTCCCTCTTCCCTTTCCTCCTCTGCCAAATGGGCAACCTGTGTGAACCAGGAGCTTAAAGGGGCTGTCTCTCCAAGTTGGGAGATTGATAGTAAAGCTGTTGGAAAGTCAAACCGGAGCACCAGGAGAGGGACTCTTCGTTGAGTTTTAGAAACCTTTCGTATTCACAGTGTGTCCATTCTCTAGGTTTCCCGTACATGTTATAGCTGTAGTAATATTCCCTTCAACCTGGAGAGGTGGGACCCATGGAATGGTGGCCATGCATTATTGCTTTAAAGGGTCTGCATTTGCTCACCCAATCTCACCAATCCTCTCAGTCCCAAGTGTCCAGCCTCATGCCACATCCAGCTGTCATCGTAGATAGGGTCATTCCAGGTTGCATCAGAGACCCTGAAGGAATTGTAAAGAATTTCCCTGTTTCTTTGTTCTGTTTTTGAAATTCCTTTTTAGAGTGGGTTTGAGCTGATTCTCGCTGCCATGTTTATGCCAGTCTAGACACACTTGATTCCCTTACGGAGACATATCAATACATAGGTTTTAAGATTCTTACTAGTCAGATCTATTCCTCTGCGGGAAATATGGGGTTTTGAGTCCCTTTCACTGAGGAAGGTGTAGGTCTTGTCTATTCCATAGTTGGTTTTTGGAACAGTACCTGTGCTTATATCAAACTCTGGTTTGATGCATCACCCCACCTCTCCTTCCCCCTTAAGCAGGCATAAGAGTGTTTTCTAAATGTGAGACTCTGTTCTCTTGCCTAACTCAGTTCATGTGTTGCCATGTTTACAGGATCTTCCTAAGTGATATCTTATGATAAGTTTCTTTTTCTGTGTGACTTCTTTCACTTAGAATCATCGTACCTGAATCCACTCATTTTGCTGCTACTGGTCTTATGACATTGATTTCATGGCTGAGGGATATTCCATCGTACGTAAGTTCCACAATGTTTTGAACCATTTTTACATTTCCTGGGATATTTCAGGTGTACCCAGTTTGAGGTTCTTGTAAGCAGTGCAGCCCTCAATTTGGGGGTGGCTCTGTCTTATGGATTTTCAGTTTTCCCAAGGTATATTCCCTAGACTGGAAGTGCCCTTGGCTCTGTAGCTCTGTTGTTTACTTGTTTTAGGGAACACAATGCACTCCTCCAGTGAGGCAGTTGGCAACTTACATCCCGCCCATCAGCATAACAAGGCTCCCTGTTCTCCAGGGCCTGTCTTGCCTTTCTGGTTTTTACACATTTTGTGGATGTCCCTTTTGACCGGTGGGAAGTGATACTTCTTTGTAGTGCAGATTTGCATTGCCCGCTTGCTTGCTTGGCCAAAAAGGGCGTATGCGTTTTCTCCTGAATATATTCAGGAGAAAACGCATACGCCCTTTTTGGCCAAGTGCATCATTGTCGAAGTTGTGCCCCTCTTCCTGTGCTTTACAGGCGATTCTAACGTACCTCTTGAAATCTGTTTCCTGCTATTCTGCCTCGCATTCAAGTCCGCCTCGTTGCCTTCCCTCAACAGATTTTTGGACGATAGTTGGCCTTGATTACTCTGCCAGTTTGTGAATTGCTGTGCCCCTGAGCTCCATTTTTCAACTCGTTTTTTGTGAGCTGAACGCAAGTCCAAACATTTGGTTCAGGACCTATACTGGTTCCCGGTGGGTGGCTGAGACTTTGGTGAATTCTTCTTCCTGCCGGGAAATTAGAGTGACATGTGCCCATCCAAATGCCTAACAGCTACTCTCTCATTGGTTCTCCCTCTTCCCTTTCCTCCTCTGCCAAATGGGCAACCTGTGTGAACCAGGAGCTTAAAGGGGCTGTCTCTCCAAGTTGGGAGATTGATAGTAAAGCTGTTGGAATGTCAAACCGGAGCACCAGGAGAGGGACTCTTCGTTGAGTTTTAGAAACCTTTCGTATTCACAGTGTGTCCATTCTCTAGGTTTCCCGTACATGTTATAGCTGTAGTAATATTCCCTTCAACCTGGAGAGGTGGGACCCATGGAATGGTTGCCATGCATTATTGCTTTAAAGGGTCTGCATTTGCTCACCCAATCTCACCAATCCTCTCAGTCCCAAGTGTCCAGCCTCATGCCACATCCAGCTGTCATCGTAGATAGGGTCATTCCAGGTTGCATCAGAGACCCTGAAGGAATTGTAAAGAATTTCCCTGTTTCTTTGTTCTGTTTTTGAAATTCCTTTTTAGAGTGGGTTTGAGCTGATTCTCGCTGCCATGTTTATGCCAGTCTAGACACACTTGATTCCCTTACGGAGACATATCAATACATAGGTTTTAAGATTCTTACTAGTCAGATCTATTCCTCTGCGGGAAATATGGGGTTTTGAGTCCCTTTCACTGAGGAAGGTGTAGGTCTTGTCTATTCCATAGTTGGTTTTTGGAACAGTACCTGTGCTTATATCAAACTCTGGTTTGATGCATCACCCCACCTCTCCTTCCCCCTTAAGCAGGCATAAGAGTGTTTTCTAAATGTGAGACTCTGTTCTCTTGCCTAACTCAGTTCATGTGTTGCCATGTTTACAGGATCTTCCTAAGTGATATCTTATGATAAGTTTCTTTTTCTGTGTGACTTCTTTCACTTAGAATCATCGTACCTGAATCCACTCATTTTGCTGCTACTGGTCTTATGACATTGATTTCATGGCTGAGGGATATTCCATCGTACGTAAGTTCCACAATGTTTTGAACCATTTTTACATTTCCTGGGATATTTCAGGTGTACCCAGGTTGAGGTTCTTGTAAGCAGTGCAGCCCTCAATTTGGGGGTGGCTCTGTCTTATGGATTTTCAGTTTTCCCAAGGTATATTCCCTAGACTGGAAGTGCCCTTGGCTCTGTAGCTCTGTTGTTTACTTGTTTTAGGGAACACAATGCACTCCTCCAGTGAGGCAGTTGGCAACTTACATCCCGCCCATCAGCATAACAAGGCTCCCTGTTCTCCAGGGCCTGTCTTGCCTTTCTGGTTTTTACACATTTTGTGGATGTCCCTTTTGACCGTTGGGAAGTGATACTTCTTTGTAGTGCAGATTTGCATTGCCCGCTTGCTTGCTTGGCCAAAAAGGGCGTATGCGTTTTCTCCTGAATATATTCAGGAGAAAACGCATACGCCCTTTTTGTCCAAGTGCATCATTGTCGAAGTTGTGCCCCTCTTCCTGTGCTTTACAGGCGATTCTAACGTACCTCTTGAAATCTGTTTCCTGCTATTCTGCCTCGCATTCAAGTCCGCCTCGTTGCCTTCCCTCAACAGATTTTTGGACGATAGTTGGCCTTGATTACTCTGCCAGTTTGTGAATTGCTGTGCCCCTGAGCTCCATTTTTCAACTCGTTTTTTGTGAGCTGAACGCAAGTCCAAACATTTGGTTCAGGACCTATACTGGTTCTCGGTGGGTGGCTGAGACTTTGGTGAATTCTTCTTCCTGCCGGGAAATTAGAGTGACATGTGCCCATCCAAATGCCTAACAGCTACTCTCTCATTGGTTCTCCCTCTTCCCTTTCCTCCTCTGCCAAATGGGCAACCTGTGTGAACCAGGAGCTTAAAGGGGCTGTCTCTCCAAGTTGGGAGATTGATAGTAAAGCTGTTGGAAAGTCAAACCGGAGCACCAGGAGAGGGACTCTTCGTTGAGTTTTAGAAACCTTTCGTATTCACAGTGTGTCCATTCTCTAGGTTTCCCGTACATGTTATAGCTGTAGTAATATTCCCTTCAACCTGGAGAGGTGGGACCCATGGAATGGTGGCCATGCATTATTGCTTTAAAGGGTCTGCATTTGCTCACCCAATCTCACCAATCCTCTCAGTCCCAAGTGTCCAGCCTCATGCCACATCCAGCTGTCATCGTAGATAGGGTCATTCCAGGTTGCATCAGAGACCCTGAAGGAATTGTAAAGAATTTCCCTGTTTCTTTGTTCTGTTTTTGAAATTCCTTTTTAGAGTGGGTTTGAGCTGATTCTCGCTGCCATGTTTATGCCAGTCTAGACACACTTGATTCCCTTACGGAGACATATCAATACATAGGTTTTAAGATTCTTACTAGTCAGATCTATTCCTCTGCGGGAAATATGGGGTTTTGAGTCCCTTTCACTGAGGAAGGTGTAGGTCTTGTCTATTCCATAGTTGGTTTTTGGAACAGTACCTGTGCTTATATCAAACTCTGGTTTGATGCATCACCCCACCTCTCCTTCCCCCTTAAGCAGGCATAAGAGTGTTTTCTAAATGTGAGACTCTGTTCTCTTTCCTAACTCAGTTCATGTGTTGCCATGTTTACAGGATCTTCCTAAGTGATATCTTATGATAAGTTTCTTTTGCTGTGTGACTTCTTTCACTTAGAATCATCGTACCTGAATCCACTCATTTTGCTGCTACTGGTCTTATGACATTGATTTCATGGCTGAGGGATATTCCATCGTACGTAAGTTCCACAATGTTTTGAACCATTTTTACATTTCCTGGGATATTTCAGGTGTACCCAGGTTGAGGTTCTTGTAAGCAGTGCAGCCCTCAATTTGGGGGTGGCTCTGTCTTATGGATTTTCAGTTTTCCCAAGGTATATTCCCTAGACTGGAAGTGCCCTTGGCTCTGTAGCTCTGTTGTTTACTTGTTTTAGGGAACACAATGCACTCCTCCAGTGAGGCAGTTGGCAACTTACATCCCGCCCATCAGCATAACAAGGCTCCCTGTTCTCCAGGGCCTGTCTTGCCTTTCTGGTTTTTACACATTTTGTGGATGTCCCTTTTGACCGGTGGGAAGTGATACTTCTTTGTAGTGCAGATTTGCATTGCCCGCTTGCTTGCTTGGCCAAAAAGGGCGTATGCGTTTTCTCCTGAATATATTCAGGAGAAAACGCATACGCCCTTTTTGGCCAAGTGCATCATTGTCGAAGTTGTGCCCCTCTTCCTGTGCTTTACAGGCGATTCTAACGTACCTCTTGAAATCTGTTTCCTGCTATTCTGCCTCGCATTCAAGTCCGCCTCGTTGCCTTCCCTCAACAGATTTTTGGACGATAGTTGGCCTTGATTACTCTGCCAGTTTGTGAATTGCTGTGCCCCTGAGCTCCATTTTTCAACTCGTTTTTTGTGAGCTGAACGCAAGTCCAAACATTTGGTTCAGGACCTATACTGGTTCCCGGTGGGTGGCTGAGACTTTGGTGAATTCTTCTTCCTGCCGGGAAATTAGAGTGACATGTGCCCATCCAAATGCCTAACAGCTACTCTCTCATTGGTTCTCCCTCTTCCCTTTCCTCCTCTGCCAAATGGGCAACCTGTGTGAACCAGGAGCTTAAAGGGGCTGTCTCTCCAAGTTGGGAGATTGATAGTAAAGCTGTTGGAAAGTCAAACCGGAGCACCAGGAGAGGGACTCTTCGTTGAGTTTTAGAAACCTTTCGTATTCACAGTGTGTCCATTCTCTAGGTTTCCCGTACATGTTATAGCTGTAGTAATATTCCCTTCAACCTGGAGAGGTGGGACCCATGGAATGGTTGCCATGCATTATTGCTTTAAAGGGTCTGCATTTGCTCACCCAATCTCACCAATCCTCTCAGTCCCAAGTGTCCAGCCTCATGCCACATCCAGCTGTCATCGTAGATAGGGTCATTCCAGGTTGCATCAGAGACCCTGAAGGAATTGTAAAGAATTTCCCTGTTTCTTTGTTCTGTTTTTGAAATTCCTTTTTAGAGTGGGTTTGAGCTGATTCTCGCTGCCATGTTTATGCCAGTCTAGACACACTTGATTCCCTTACGGAGACATATCAATACATAGGTTTTAAGATTCTTACTAGTCAGATCTATTCCTCTGCGGGAAATATGGGGTTTTGAGTCCCTTTCACTGAGGAAGGTGTAGGTCTTGTCTATTCCATAGTTGGTTTTTGGAACAGTACCTGTGCTTATATCAAACTCTGGTTTGATGCATCACCCCACCTCTCCTTCCCCCTTAAGCAGGCATAAGAGTGTTTTCTAAATGTGAGACTCTGTTCTCTTTCCTAACTCAGTTCATGTGTTGCCATGTTTACAGGATCTTCCTAAGTGATATCTTATGATAAGTTTCTTTTTCTGTGTGACTTCTTTCACTTAGAATCATCGTACCTGAATCCACTCATTTTGCTGCTACTGGTCTTATGACATTGATTTCGTGGCTGAGGGATATTCCATCGTACGTAAGTTCCACAATGATTTGAACCATTTTTATATTTCCTGGGATATTTCAGGTGTACCCAGGTTGAGGTTCTTGTAAGCAGTGCAGCCCTCAATTTGGGGGTGGCTCTGTCTTATGGATTTTCAGTTTTCCCAAGGTATATTCCCTAGACTGGAAGTGCCCTTGGCTCTGTAGCTCTGTTGTTTACTTGTTTTAGGGAACACAATGCACTCCTCCAGTGAGGCAGTTGGCAACTTACATCCCGCCCATCAGCATAACAAGGCTCCCTGTTCTCCAGGGCCTGTCTTGCCTTTCTGGTTTTTACACATTTTGTGGATGTCCCTTTTGACCGGTGGGAAGTGATACTTCTTTGTAGTGCAGATTTGCATTGCCCGCTTGCTTGCTTGGCCAAAAAGGGCGTATGCGTTTTCTCCTGAATATATTCAGGAGAAAACGCATACCCCCTTTTTGGCCAAGTGCATCATTGTCGAAGTTGTGCCCCTCTTCCTGTGCTTTACAGGCGATTCTAACGTACCTCTTGAAATCTGTTTCCTGCTATTCTGCCTCGCATTCAAGTCCGCCTCGTTGCCTTCCCTCAACAGATTTTTGGACGATAGTTGGCCTTGATTTCTCTGCCAGTTTGTGAATTGCTGTGCCCCTGAGCTCCATTTTTCAACTCGTTTTTTGTGAGCTGAACGCAAGTCCAAACATTTGGTTCAGGACCTATACTGGTTCCCGGTGGGTGGCTGAGACTTTGGTGAATTCTTCTTCCTGCCGGGAAATTAGAGTGACATGTGCCCATCCAAATGCCTAACAGCTACTCTCTCATTGGTTCTCCCTCTTCCCTTTCCTCCTCTGCCAAATGGGCAACCTGTGTGAACCAGGAGCTTAAAGGGGCTGTCTCTCCAAGTTGGGAGATTGATAGTAAAGCTGTTGGAAAGTCAAACCGGAGCACCAGGAGAGGGACTCTTCGTTGAGTTTTAGAAACCTTTCGTATTCACAGTGTGTCCATTCTCTAGGTTTCCCGTACATGTTATAGCTGTAGTAATATTCCCTTCAACCTGGAGAGGTGGGACCCATGGAATGGTGGCCATGCATTATTGCTTTAAAGGGTCTGCATTTGCTCACCCAATCTCACCAATCCTCTCAGTCCCAAGTGTCCAGCCTCATGCCACATCCAGCTGTCATCGTAGATAGGGTCATTCCAGGTTGCATCAGAGACCCTGAAGGAATTGTAAAGAATTTCCCTGTTTCTTTGTTCTGTTTTTGAAATTCCTTTTTAGAGTGGGTTTGAGCTGATTCTCGCTGCCATGTTTATGCCAGTCTAGACACACTTGATTCCCTTACGGAGACATATCAATACATAGGTTTTAAGATTCTTACTAGTCAGATCTATTCCTCTGCGGGAAATATGGGGTTTTGAGTCCCTTTCACTGAGGAAGGTGTAGGTCTTGTCTATTCCATAGTTGGTTTTTGGAACAGTACCTGTGCTTATATCAAACTCTGGTTTGATGCATCACCCCACCTCTCCTTCCCCCTTAAGCAGGCATAAGAGTGTTTTCTAAATGTGAGACTCTGTTCTCTTTCCTAACTCAGTTCATGTGTTGCCATGTTTACAGGATCTTCCTAAGTGATATCTTATGATAAGTTTCTTTTTCTGTGTGACTTCTTTCACTTAGAATCATCGTACCTGAATCCACTCATTTTGCTGCTACTGGTCTTATGACATTGATTTCATGGCTGAGGGATATTCCATCGTACGTAAGTTCCACAATGTTTTGAACCATTTTTATATTTCCTGGGATATTTCAGGTGTACCCAGGTTGAGGTTCTTGTAAGCAGTGCAGCCCTCAATTTGGGGGTGGCTCTGTCTTATGGATCTTCAGTTTTCCCAAGGTATATTCCCTAGACTGGAAGTGCCCTTGGCTCTGTAGCTCTGTTGTTTACTTGTTTTAGGGAACACAATGCACTCCTCCAGTGAGGCAGTTGGCAACTTACATCCCGCCCATCAGTATAACAAGGCTCCCTGTTCTCCAGGGCCTGTCTTGCCTTTCTGGTTTTTACACATTTTGTGGATGTCCCTTTTGACCGGTGGGAAGTGATACTTCTTTGTAGTGCAGATTTGCATTGCCCGCTTGCTTGCTTGGCCAAAAAGGGCGTATGCGTTTTCTCCTGAATATATTCAGGAGAAAACGCATACGCCCTTTTTGGCCAAGTGCATCATTGTCGAAGTTGTGCCCCTCTTCCTGTGCTTTACAGGCGATTCTAACGTACCTCTTGAAATCTGTTTCCTGCTATTCTGCCTCGCATTCAAGTCCGCCTCGTTGCCTTCCCTCAACAGATTTTTGGACGATAGTTGGCCTTGATTACTCTGCCAGTTTGTGAATTGCTGTGCCCCTGAGCTCCATTTTTCAACTCGTTTTTTGTGAGCTGAACGCAAGTCCAAACATTTGGTTCAGGACCTATACTGGTTCCCGGTGGGTGGCTGAGACTTTGGTGAATTCTTCTTCCTGCCGGGAAATTAGAGTGACATGTGCCCATCCAAATGCCTAACAGCTACTCTCTCATTGGTTCTCCCTCTTCCCTTTCCTCCTCTGCCAAATGGGCAACCTGTGTGAACCAGGAGCTTAAAGGGGCTGTCTCTCCAAGTTGGGAGATTGATAGTAAAGCTGTTGGAAAGTCAAACCGGAGCACCAGGAGAGGGACTCTTCGTTGAGTTTTAGAAACCTTTCGTATTCACAGTGTGTCCATTCTCTAGGTTTCCCGTACATGTTATAGCTGTAGTAATATTCCCTTCAACCTGGAGAGGTGGGACCCATGGAATGGTTGCCATGCATTATTGCTTTAAAGGGTCTGCATTTGCTCACCCAATCTCACCAATCCTCTCAGTCCCAAGTGTCCAGCCTCATGCCACATCCAGCTGTCATCGTAGATAGGGTCATTCCAGGTTGCATCAGAGACCCTGAAGGAATTGTAAAGAATTTCCCTGTTTCTTTGTTCTGTTTTTGAAATTCCTTTTTAGAGTGGGTTTGAGCTGATTCTCGCTGCCATGTTTATGCCAGTCTAGACACACTTGATTCCCTTACGGAGACATATCAATACATAGGTTTTAAGATTCTTACTAGTCAGATCTATTCCTCTGCGGGAAATATGGGGTTTTGAGTCCCTTTCACTGAGGAAGGTGTAGGTCTTGTCTATTCCATAGTTGGTTTTTGGAACAGTACCTGTGCTTATATCAAACTCTGGTTTGATGCATCACCCCACCTCTCCTTCCCCCTTAAGCAGGCATAAGAGTGTTTTCTAAATGTGAGACTCTGTTCTCTTTCCTAACTCAGTTCATGTGTTGCCATGTTTACAGGATCTTCCTAAGTGATATCTTATGATAAGTTTCTTTTTCTGTGTGACTTCTTTCACTTAGAATCATCGTACCTGAATCCACTCATTTTGCTGCTACTGGTCTTATGACATTGATTTCATGGCTGAGGGATATTCCATCGTACGTAAGTTCCACAATGTTTTGAACCATTTTTATATTTCCTGGGATATTTCAGGTGTACCCAGGTTGAGGTTCTTGTAAGCAGTGCAGCCCTCAATTTGGGGGTGGCTCTGTCTTATGGATCTTCAGTTTTCCCAAGGTATATTCCCTAGACTGGAAGTGCCCTTGGCTCTGTAGCTCTGTTGTTTACTTGTTTTAGGGAACACAATGCACTCCTCCAGGGAGGCAGTTGGCAGCTTACATCCCGCCCATCAGCATAACAAGGCTCCCTGTTCTCCAGGGCCTGTCTTGCCTTTCTGGTTTTTACACATTTTGTGGATGTCCCTTTTGACCGGTGGGAAGTGATACTTCTTTGTAGTGCAGATTTGCATTGCCCGCTTGCTTGCTTGGCCAAAAAGGGCGTATGCGTTTTCTCCTGAATATATTCAGGAGAAAACGCATACGCCCTTTTTGGCCAAGTGCATCATTGTCGAAGTTGTGCCCCTCTTCCTGTGCTTTACAGGCGATTCTAACGTACCTCTTGAAATCTGTTTCCTGCTATTCTGCCTCGCATTCAAGTCCGCCTCGTTGCCTTCCCTCAACAGATTTTTGGACGATAGTTGGCCTTGATTACTCTGCCGGTTTGTGAATTGCTGTGCCCCTGAGCTCCATTTTTCAACTCGTTTTTTGTGAGCTGAACGCAAGTCCAAACATTTGGTTCAGGACCTATACTGGTTCCCGGTGGGTGGCTGAGACTTTGGTGAATTCTTCTTCCTGCCGGGAAATTAGAGTGACATGTGCCCATCCAAATGCCTAACAGCTACTCTCTCATTGGTTCTCCCTCTTCCCTTTCCTCCTCTGCCAAATGGGCAACCTGTGTGAACCAGGAGCTTAAAGGGGCTGTCTCTCCAAGTTGGGAGATTGATAGTAAAGCTGTTGGAAAGTCAAACCGGAGCACCAGGAGAGGGACTCTTCGTTGAGTTTTAGAAACCTTTCGTATTCACAGTGTGTCCATTCTCTAGGTTTCCCGTACATGTTATAGCTGTAGTAATATTCCCTTCAACCTGGAGAGGTGGGACCCATGGAATGGTTGCCATGCATTATTGCTTTAAAGGGTCTGCATTTGCTCACCCAATCTCACCAATCCTCTCAGTCCCAAGTGTCCAGCCTCATGCCACATCCAGCTGTCATCGTAGATAGGGTCATTCCAGGTTGCATCAGAGACCCTGAAGGAATTGTAAAGAATTTCCCTGTTTCTTTGTTCTGTTTTTGAAATTCCTTTTTAGAGTGGGTTTGAGCTGATTCTCGCTGCCATGTTTATGCCAGTCTAGACACACTTGATTCCCTTACGGAGACATATCAATACATAGGTTTTAAGATTCTTACTAGTCAGATCTATTCCTCTGCGGGAAATATGGGGTTTTGAGTCCCTTTCACTGAGGAAGGTGTAGGTCTTGTCTATTCCATAGTTGGTTTTTGGAACAGTACCTGTGCTTATATCAAACTCTGGTTTGATGCATCACCCCACCTCTCCTTCCCCCTTAAGCAGGCATAAGAGTGTTTTCTAAATGTGAGACTCTGTTCTCTTTCCTAACTCAGTTCATGTGTTGCCATGTTTACAGGATCTTCCTAAGTGATATCTTATGATAAGTTTCTTTTTCTGTGTGACTTCTTTCACTTAGAATCATCGTACCTGAATCCACTCATTTTGCTGCTACTGGTCTTATGACATTGATTTCATGGCTGAGGGATATTCCATCGTACGTAAGTTCCACAATGTTTTGAACCATTTTTACATTTCCTGGGATATTTCAGGTGTACCCAGGTTGAGGTTCTTGTAAGCAGTGCAGCCCTCAATTTGGGGGTGGCTGTGTCTTATGGATTTTCAGTTTTCCCAAGGTATATTCCCTAGACTGGAAGTGCCCTTGGCTCTGTAGCTCTGTTGTTTACTTGTTTTAGGGAACACAATGCACTCCTCCAGTGAGGCAGTTGGCAACTTACATCCCGACCATCAGCATAACAAGGCTCCCTGTTCTCCAGGGCCTGTCTTGCCTTTCTGGTTTTTACACATTTTGTGGATGTCCCTTTTGACCGGTGGGAAGTGATACTTCTTTGTAGTGCAGATTTGCATTGCCCGCTTGCTTGCTTGGCCAAAAAGGGCGTATGCGTTTTCTCCTGAATATATTCAGGAGAAAACACATATGCCCTTTTTGGCCAAGTGCATCATTGTCGAAGTTGTGCCCCTCTTCCTGTGCTTTACAGGCGATTCTAACGTACCTCTTGAAATCTGTTTCCTGCTATTCTGCCTCGCATTCAAGTCCGCCTCGTTGCCTTCCCTCAACAGATTTTTGGACGATAGTTGGCCTTGATTACTCTGCCAGTTTGTGAATTGCTGTGCCCCTGAGCTCCATTTTTCAACTCGTTTTTTGTGAGCTGAACGCAAGTCCAAACATTTGGTTCAGGACCTATACTGGTTCCCGGTGGGTGGCTGAGACTTTGGTGAATTCTTCTTCCTGCCGGGAAATTAGAGTGACATGTGCCCATCCAAATGCCTAACAGCTACTCTCTCATTGGTTCTCCCTCTTCCCTTTCCTCCTCTGCCAAATGGGCAACCTGTGTGAACCAGGAGCTTAAAGGGGCTGTCTCTCCAAGTTGGGAGATTGATAGTAAAGCTGTTGGAAAGTCAAACCGGAGCACCAGGAGAGGGACTCTTCGTTGAGTTTTAGAAACCTTTCGTATTCACAGTGTGTCCATTCTCTAGGTTTCCCGTACATGTTATAGCTGTAGTAATATTCCCTTCAACCTGGAGAGGTGGGACCCATGGAATGGTTGCCATGCATTATTGCTTTAAAGGGTCTGCATTTGCTCACCCAATCTCACCAATCCTCTCAGTCCCAAGTGTCCAGCCTCATGCCACATCCAGCTGTCATCGTAGATAGGGTCATTCCAGGTTGCATCAGAGACCCTGAAGGAATTGTAAAGAATTTCCCTGTTTCTTTGTTCTGTTTTTGAAATTCCTTTTTAGAGTGGGTTTGAGCTGATTCTCGCTGCCATGTTTATGCCAGTCTAGACACACTTGATTCCCTTACGGAGACATATCAATACATAGGTTTTAAGATTCTTACTAGTCAGATCTATTCCTCTGCGGGAAATATGGGGTTTTGAGTCCCTTTCACTGAGGAAGGTGTAGGTCTTGTCTATTCCATAGTTGGTTTTTGGAACAGTACCTGTGCTTATATCAAACTCTGGTTTGATGCATCACCCCACCTCTCCTTCCCCCTTAAGCAGGCATAAGAGTGTTTTCTAAATGTGAGACTCTGTTCTCTTTCCTAAATCAGTTCATGTGTTGCCATGTTTACAGGATCTTCCTAAGTGATATCTTATGATAAGTTTCTTTTTCTGTGTGACTTCTTTCACTTAGAATCATCGTACCTGAATCCACTCATTTTGCTGCTACTGGTCTTATGACATTGATTTCATGGCTGAGGGATATTCCATCGTACGTAAGTTCCACAATGTTTTGAACCATTTTTACATTTCCTGGGATATTTCAGGTGTACCCAGGTTGAGGTTCTTGTAAGCAGTGCAGCCCTCAATTTGGGGGTGGCTCTGTCTTATGGATTTTCAGTTTTCCCAAGGTATATTCCCTAGACTGGAAGTGCCCTTGGCTCTGTAGCTCTGTTGTTTACTTGTTTTAGGGAACACAATGCACTCCTCCAGTGAGGCAGTTGGCAACTTACATCCCGCCCATCAGCATAACAAGGCTCCCTGTTCTCCAGGGCCTGTCTTGCCTTTCTGGTTTTTACACATTTTGTGGATGTCCCTTTTGACCGTTGGGAAGTGATACTTCTTTGTAGTGCAGATTTGCATTGCCCGCTTGCTTGCTTGGCCAAAAAGGGCGTATGCGTTTTCTCCTGAATATATTCAGGAGAAAACGCATACGCCCTTTTTGGCCAAGTGCATCATTGTCGAAGTTGTGCCCCTCTTCCTGTGCTTTACAGGCGATTCTAACGTACCTCTTGAAATCTGTTTCCTGCTATTCTGCCTCGCATTCAAGTCCGCCTCGTTGCCTTCCCTCAACAGATTTTTGGACGATAGTTGGCCTTGATTACTCTGCCAGTTTGTGAATTGCTGTGCCCCTGAGCTCCATTTTTCAACTCGTTTTTTGTGAGCTGAACGCAAGTCCAAACATTTGGTTCAGGACCTATACTGGTTCCCGGTGGGTGGCTGAGACTTTGGTGAATTCTTCTTCCTGCCGGGAAATTAGAGTGACATGTGCCCATCCAAATGCCTAACAGCTACTCTCTCATTGGTTCTCCCTCTTCCCTTTCCTCCTCTGCCAAATGGGCAACCTGTGTGAACCAGGAGCTTAAAGGGGCTGTCTCTCCAAGTTGGGAGATTGATAGTAAAGCTGTTGGAAAGTCAAACCGGAGCACCAGGAGAGGGACTCTTCGTTGAGTTTTAGAAACCTTTCGTATTCACAGTGTGTCCATTCTCTAGGTTTCCCGTACATGTTATAGCTGTAGTAATATTCCCTTCAACCTGGAGAGGTGGGACCCATGGAATGGTTGCCATGCATTATTGCTTTAAAGGGTCTGCATTTGCTCACCCAATCTCACCAATCCTCTCAGTCCCAAGTGTCCAGCCTCATGCCACATCCAGCTGTCATCGTAGATAGGGTCATTCCAGGTTGCATCAGAGACCCTGAAGGAATTGTAAAGAATTTCCCTGTTTCTTTGTTCTGTTTTTGAAATTCCTTTTTAGAGTGGGTTTGAGCTGATTCTCGCTGCCATGTTTATGCCAGTCTAGACACACTTGATTCCCTTACGGAGACATATCAATACATAGGTTTTAAGATTCTTACTAGTCAGATCTATTCCTCTGCGGGAAATATGGGGTTTTGAGTCCCTTTCACTGAGGAAGGTGTAGGTCTTGTCTATTCCATAGTTGGTTTTTGGAACAGTACCTGTGCTTATATCAAACTCTGGTTTGATGCATCACCCCACCTCTCCTTCCCCCTTAAGCAGGCATAAGAGTGTTTTCTAAATGTGAGACTCTGTTCTCTTTCCTAACTCAGTTCATGTGTTGCCATGTTTACAGGATCTTCCTAAGTGATATCTTATGATAAGTTTCTTTTTCTGTGTGACTTCTTTCACTTAGAATCATCGTACCTGAATCCACTCATTTTGCTGCTACTGGTCTTATGACATTGATTTCATGGCTGAGGGATATTCCATCGTACGTAAGTTCCACAATGTTTTGAACCATTTTTACATTTCCTGGGATATTTCAGGTGTACCCAGGTTGAGGTTCTTGTAAGCAGTGCAGCCCTCAATTTGGGGGTGGCTCTGTCTTATGGATTTTCAGTTTTCCCAAGGTATATTCCCTAGACTGGAAGTGCCCTTGGCTCTGTAGCTCTGTTGTTTACTTGTATTAGGGAACACAATGCACTCCTCCAGTGAGGCAGTTGGCAACTTACATCCCGCCCATCAGCATAACAAGGCTCCCTGTTCTCCAGGGCCTGTCTTGCCTTTCTGGTTTTTACACATTTTGTGGATGTCCCTTTTGACCGGTGGGAAGTGATACTTCTTTGTAGTGCAGATTTACATTGCCCGCTTGCTTGCTTGGCCAAAAAGGGCGTATGCGTTTTCTCCTGAATATATTCAGGAGAAAACGCATACGCCCTTTTTGGCCAAGTGCATCATTGTCGAAGTTGTGCCCCTCTTCCTGTGCTTTACAGGCGATTCTAACGTACCTCTTGAAATCTGTTTCCTGCTATTCTGCCTCGCATTCAAGTCCGCCTCGTTGCCTTCCCTCAACAGATTTTTGGACGATAGTTGGCCTTGATTACTCTGCCAGTTTGTGAATTGCTGTGCCCCTGAGCTCCATTTTTCAACTCGTTTTTTGTGAGCTGAACGCAAGTCCAAACATTTGGTTCAGGACCTATACTGGTTCCCGGTGGGTGGCTGAGACTTTGGTGAATTCTTCTTCCTGCCGGGAAATTAGAGTGACATGTGCCCATCCAAATGCCTAACAGCTACTCTCTCATTGGTTCTCCCTCTTCCCTTTCCTCCTCTGCCAAATGGGCAACCTGTGTGAACCAGGAGCTTAAAGGGGCTGTCTCTCCAAGTTGGGAGATTGATAGTAAAGCTGTTGGAAAGTCAAACCGGAGCACCAGGAGAGGGACTCTTCGTTGAGTTTTAGAAACCTTTCGTATTCACAGTGTGTCCATTCTCTAGGTTTCCCGTACATGTTATAGCTGTAGTAATATTCCCTTCAACCTGGAGAGGTGGGACCCATGGAATGGTTGCCATGCATTATTGCTTTAAAGGGTCTGCATTTGCTCACCCAATCTCACCAATCCTCTCAGTCCCAAGTGTCCAGCCTCATGCCACATCCAGCTGTCATCGTAGATAGGGTCATTCCAGGTTGCATCAGAGACCCTGAAGGAATTGTAAAGAATTTCCCTGTTTCTTTGTTCTGTTTTTGAAATTCCTTTTTAGAGTGGGTTTGAGCTGATTCTCGCTGCCATGTTTATGCCAGTCTAGACACACTTGATTCCCTTACGGAGACATATCAATACATAGGTTTTAAGATTCTTACTAGTCAGATCTATTCCTCTGCGGGAAATATGGGGTTTTGAGTCCCTTTCACTGAGGAAGGTGTAGGTCTTGTCTATTCCATAGTTGGTTTTTGGAACAGTACCTGTGCTTATATCAAACTCTGGTTTGATGCATCACCCCACCTCTCCTTCCCCCTTAAGCAGGCATAAGAGTGTTTTCTAAATGTGAGACTCTGTTCTCTTTCCTAACTCAGTTCATGTGTTGCCATGTTTACAGGATCTTCCTAAGTGATATCTTATGATAAGTTTCTTTTTCTGTGTGACTTCTTTCACTTAGAATCATCGTACCTGAATCCACTCATTTTGCTGCTACTGGTCTTATGACATTGATTTCATGGCTGAGGGATATTCCATCGTACGTAAGTTCCACAATGTTTTGAACCATTTTTACATTTCCTGGGATATTTCAGGTGTACCCAGGTTGAGGTTCTTGTAAGCAGTGCAGCCCTCAATTTGGGGGTGGCTCTGTCTTATGGATTTTCAGTTTTCCCAAGGTATATTCCCTAGACTGGAAGTGCCCTTGGCTCTGTAGCTCTGTTGTTTACTTGTATTAGGGAACACAATGCACTCCTCCAGTGAGGCAGTTGGCAACTTACATCCCGCCCATCAGCATAACAAGGCTCCCTGTTCTCCAGGGCCTGTCTTGCCTTTCTGGTTTTTACACATTTTGTGGATGTCCCTTTTGACCGGTGGGAAGTGATACTTCTTTGTAGTGCAGATTTGCATTGCCCGCTTGCTTGCTTGGCCAAAAAGGGCGTATGCGTTTTCTCCTGAATATATTCAGGAGAAAACGCATACGCCCTTTTTGGCCAAGTGCATCATTGTCGAAGTTGTGCCCCTCTTCCTGTGCTTTACAGGCGATTCTAACGTACCTCTTGAAATCTGTTTCCTGCTATTCTGCCTCGCATTCAAGTCCGCCTCGTTGCCTTCCCTCAACAGATTTTTGGACGATAGTTGGCCTTGATTACTCTGCCAGTTTGTGAATTGCTGTGCCCCTGAGCTCCATTTTTCAACTCGTTTTTTGTGAGCTGAACGCAAGTCCAAACATTTGGTTCAGGACCTATACTGGTTCCCGGTGGGTGGCTGAGACTCTGGTGAATTCTTCTTCCTGCCGGGAAATTAGAGTGACATGTGCCCATCCAAATGCCTAACAGCTACTCTCTCATTGGTTCTCCCTCTTCCCTTTCCTCCTCTGCCAAATGGGCAACCTGTGTGAACCAGGAGCTTAAAGGGGCTGTCTCTCCAAGTTGGGAGATTGATAGTAAAGCTGTTGGAAAGTCAAACCGGAGCACCAGGAGAGGGACTCTTCGTTGAGTTTTAGAAACCTTTCGTATTCACAGTGTGTCCATTCTCTAGGTTTCCCGTACATGTTATAGCTGTAGTAATATTCCCTTCAACCTGGAGAGGTGGGACCCATGGAATGGTTGCCATGCATTATTGCTTTAAAGGGTCTGCATTTGCTCACCCAATCTCACCAATCCTCTCAGTCCCAAGTGTCCAGCCTCATGCCACATCCAGCTGTCATCGTAGATAGGGTCATTCCAGGTTGCATCAGAGACCCTGAAGGAATTGTAAAGAATTTCCCTGTTTCTTTGTTCTGTTTTTGAAATTCCTTTTTAGAGTGGGTTTGAGCTGATTCTCGCTGCCATGTTTATGCCAGTCTAGACACACTTGATTCCCTTACGGAGACATATCAATACATAGGTTTTAAGATTCTTACTAGTCAGATCTATTCCTCTGCGGGAAATATGGGGTTTTGAGTCCCTTTCACTGAGGAAGGTGTAGGTCTTGTCTATTCCATAGTTGGTTTTTGGAACAGTACCTGTGCTTATATCAAACTCTGGTTTGATGCATCACCCCACCTCTCCTTCCCCCTTAAGCAGGCATAAGAGTGTTTTCTAAATGTGAGACTCTGTTCTCTTTCCTAACTCAGTTCATGTGTTGCCATGTTTACAGGATCTTCCTAAGTGATATCTTATGATAAGTTTCTTTTTCTGTGTGACTTCTTTCACTTAGAATCATCGTACCTGAATCCACTCATTTTGCTGCTACTGGTCTTATGACATTGATTTCATGGCTGAGGGATATTCCATCGTACGTAAGTTCCACAATGTTTTGAACCATTTTTATATTTCCTGGGATATTTCAGGTGTACCCAGGTTGAGGTTCTTGTAAGCAGTGCAGCCCTCAATTTGGGGGTGGCTCTGTCTTATGGATTTTCAGTTTTCCCAAGGTATATTCCCTAGACTGGAAGTGCCCTTGGCTCTGTAGCTCTGTTGTTTACTTGTATTAGGGAACACAATGCACTCCTCCAGTGAGGCAGTTGGCAACTTACATCCCGCCCATCAGCATAACAAGGCTCCCTGTTCTCCAGGGCCTGTCTTGCCTTTCTGGTTTTTACACATTTTGTGGATGTCCCTTTTGACCGGTGGGAAGTGATACTTCTTTGTAGTGCAGATTTACATTGCCCGCTTGCTTGCTTGGCCAAAAAGGGCGTATGCGTTTTCTCCTGAATATATTCAGGAGAAAACGCATACGCCCTTTTTGGCCAAGTGCATCATTGTCGAAGTTGTGCCCCTCTTCCTGTGCTTTACAGGCGATTCTAACGTACCTCTTGAAATCTGTTTCCTGCTATTCTGCCTCGCATTCAAGTCCGCCTCGTTGCCTTCCCTCAACAGATTTTTGGACGATAGTTGGCCTTGATTACTCTGCCAGTTTGTGAATTGCTGTGCCCCTGAGCTCCATTTTTCAACTCGTTTTTTGTGAGCTGAACGCAAGTCCAAACATTTGGTTCAGGACCTATACTGGTTCCCGGTGGGTGGCTGAGACTTTGGTGAATTCTTCTTCCTGCCGGGAAATTAGAGTGACATGTGCCCATCCAAATGCCTAACAGCTACTCTCTCATTGGTTCTCCCTCTTCCCTTTCCTCCTCTGCCAAATGGGCAACCTGTGTGAACCAGGAGCTTAAAGGGGCTGTCTCTCCAAGTTGGGAGATTGATAGTAAAGCTGTTGGAAAGTCAAACCGGAGCACCAGGAGAGGGACTCTTCGTTGAGTTTTAGAAACCTTTCGTATTCACAGTGTGTCCATTCTCTAGGTTTCCCGTACATGTTATAGCTGTAGTAATATTCCCTTCAACCTGGAGAGGTGGGACCCATGGAATGGTTGCCATGCATTATTGCTTTAAAGGGTCTGCATTTGCTCACCCAATCTCACCAATCCTCTCAGTCCCAAGTGTCCAGCCTCATGCCACATCCAGCTGTCATCGTAGATAGGGTCATTCCAGGTTGCATCAGAGACCCTGAAGGAATTGTAAAGAATTTCCCTGTTTCTTTGTTCTGTTTTTGAAATTCCTTTTTAGAGTGGGTTTGAGCTGATTCTCGCTGCCATGTTTATGCCAGTCTAGACACACTTGATTCCCTTACGGAGACATATCAATACATAGGTTTTAAGATTCTTACTAGTCAGATCTATTCCTCTGCGGGAAATATGGTGTTTTGAGTCCCTTTCACTGAGGAAGGTGTAGGTCTTGTCTATTCCATAGTTGGTTTTTGGAACAGTACCTGTGCTTATATCAAACTCTGGTTTGATGCATCACCCCACCTCTCCTTCCCCCTTAAGCAGGCATAAGAGTGTTTTCTAAATGTGAGACTCTGTTCTCTTTCCTAACTCAGTTCATGTGTTGCCATGTTTACAGGATCTTCCTAAGTGATATCTTATGATAAGTTTCTTTTTCTGTGTGACTTCTTTCACTTAGAATCATCGTACCTGAATCCACTCATTTTGCTGCTACTGGTCTTATGACATTGATTTCATGGCTGAGGGATATTCCATCGTACGTAAGTTCCACAATGTTTTGAACCATTTTTACATTTCCTGGGATATTTCAGGTGTACCCAGGTTGAGGTTCTTGTAAGCAGTGCAGCCCTCAATTTGGGGGTGGCTCTGTCTTATGGATTTTCAGTTTTCCCAAGGTATATTCCCTAGACTGGAAGTGCCCTTGGCTCTGTAGCTCTGTTGTTTACTTGTATTAGGGAACACAATGCACTCCTCCAGTGAGGCAGTTGGCAACTTACATCCCGCCCATCAGCATAACAAGGCTCCCTGTTCTCCAGGGCCTGTCTTGCCTTTCTGGTTTTTACACATTTTGTGGATGTCCCTTTTGACCGGTGGGAAGTGATACTTCTTTGTAGTGCAGATTTGCATTGCCCGCTTGCTTGCTTGGCCAAAAAGGGCGTATGCGTTTTCTCCTGAATATATTCAGGAGAAAACGCATACGCCCTTTTTGGCCAAGTGCATCATTGTCGAAGTTGTGCCCCTCTTCCTGTGCTTTACAGGCGATTCTAACGTACCTCTTGAAATCTGTTTCCTGCTATTCTGCCTCGCATTCAAGTCCGCCTCGTTGCCTTCCCTCAACAGATTTTTGGACGATAGTTGGCCTTGATTACTCTGCCAGTTTGTGAATTACTGTGCCCCTGAGCTCCATTTTTCAACTCGTTTTTTGTGAGCTGAACGCAAGTCCAAACATTTGGTTCAGGACCTATACTGGTTCCCGGTGGGTGGCTGAGACTTTGGTGAATTCTTCTTCCTGCCGGGAAATTAGAGTGACATGTGCCCATCCAAATGCCTAACAGCTACTCTCTCATTGGTTCTCCCTCTTCCCTTTCCTCCTCTGCCAAATGGGCAACCTGTGTGAACCAGGAGCTTAAAGGGGCTGTCTCTCCAAGTTGGGAGATTGATAGTAAAGCTGTTGGAAAGTCAAACCGGAGCACCAGGAGAGGGACTCTTCGTTGAGTTTTAGAAACCTTTCGTATTCACAGTGTGTCCATTCTCTAGGTTTCCCGTACATGTTATAGCTGTAGTTATATTCCCTTCAACCTGGAGAGGTGGGACCCATGGAATGGTTGCCATGCATTATTGCTTTAAAGGGTCTGCATTTGCTCACCCAATCTCACCAATCCTCTCAGTCCCAAGTGTCCAGCCTCATGCCACATCCAGCTGTCATCGTAGATAGGGTCATTCCAGGTTGCATCAGAGACCCTGAAGGAATTGTAAAGAATTTCCCTGTTTCTTTGTTCTGTTTTTGAAATTCCTTTTTAGAGTGGGTTTGAGCTGATTCTCGCTGCCATGTTTATGCCAGTCTAGACACACTTGATTCCCTTACGGAGACATATCAATACATAGGTTTTAAGATTCTTACTAGTCAGATCTATTCCTCTGCGGGAAATATGGGGTTTTGAGTCCCTTTCACTGAGGAAGGTGTAGGTCTTGTCTATTCCATAGTTGGTTTTTGGAACAGTACCTGTGCTTATATCAAACTCTGGTTTGATGCATCACCCCACCTCTCCTTCCCCCTTAAGCAGGCATAAGAGTGTTTTCTAAATGTGAGACTCTGTTCTCTTTCCTAAATCAGTTCATGTGTTGCCATGTTTACAGGATCTTCCTAAGTGATATCTTATGATAAGTTTCTTTTTCTGTGTGACTTCTTTCACTTAGAATCATCGTACCTGAATCCACTCATTTTGCTGCTACTGGTCTTATGACATTGATTTCATGGCTGAGGGATATTCCATCGTACGTAAGTTCCACAATGTTTTGAACCATTTTTATATTTCCTGGGATATTTCAGGTGTACCCAGGTTGAGGTTCTTGTAAGCAGTGCAGCCCTCAATTTGGGGGTGGCTCTGTCTTATGGATCTTCAGTTTTCCCAAGGTATATTCCCTAGACTGGAAGTGCCCTTGGCTCTGTAGCTCTGTTGTTTACTTGTTTTAGGGAACACAATGCACTCCTCCAGTGAGGCAGTTGGCAGCTTACATCCCGCCCATCAGCATAACAAGGCTCCCTGTTCTCCAGGGCCTGTCTTGCCTTTCTGGTTTTTACACATTTTGTGGATGTCCCTTTTGACCGTTGGGAAGTGATACTTCTTTGTAGTGCAGATTTGCATTGCCCGCTTGCTTGCTTGGCCAAAAAGGGCGTATGCGTTTTCTCCTGAATATATTCAGGAGAAAACGCATACGCCCTTTTTGGCCAAGTGCATCATTGTCGAAGTTGTGCCCCTCTTCCTGTGCTTTACAGGCGATTCTAACGTACCTCTTGAAATCTGTTTCCTGCTATTCTGCCTCGCATTCAAGTCCGCCTCGTTGCCTTCCCTCAACAGATTTTTGGACGATAGTTGGCCTTGATTACTCTGCCGGTTTGTGAATTGCTGTGCCCCTGAGCTCCATTTTTCAACTCGTTTTTTGTGAGCTGAACGCAAGTCCAAACATTTGGTTCAGGACCTATACTGGTTCCCGGTGGGTGGCTGAGACTTTGGTGAATTCTTCTTCCTGCCGGGAAATTAGAGTGACATGTGCCCATCCAAATGCCTAACAGCTACTCTCTCATTGGTTCTCCCTCTTCCCTTTCCTCCTCTGCCAAATGGGCAACCTGTGTGAACCAGGAGCTTAAAGGGGCTGTCTCTCCAAGTTGGGAGATTGATAGTAAAGCTGTTGGAAAGTCAAACCGGAGCACCAGGAGAGGGACTCTTCGTTGAGTTTTAGAAACCTTTCGTATTCACAGTGTGTCCATTCTCTAGGTTTCCCGTACATGTTATAGCTGTAGTAATATTCCCTTCAACCTGGAGAGGTGGGACCCATGGAATGGTTGCCATGCATTATTGCTTTAAAGGGTCTGCATTTGCTCACCCAATCTCACCAATCCTCTCAGTCCCAAGTGTCCAGCCTCATGCCACATCCAGCTGTCATCGTAGATAGGGTCATTCCAGGTTGCATCAGAGACCCTGAAGGAATTGTAAAGAATTTCCCTGTTTCTTTGTTCTGTTTTTGAAATTCCTTTTTAGAGTGGGTTTGAGCTGATTCTCGCTGCCATGTTTATGCCAGTCTAGACACACTTGATTCCCTTACGGAGACATATCAATACATAGGTTTTAAGATTCTTACTAGTCAGATCTATTCCTCTGCGGGAAATATGGGGTTTTGAGTCCCTTTCACTGAGGAAGGTGTAGGTCTTGTCTATTCCATAGTTGGTTTTTGGAACAGTACCTGTGCTTATATCAAACTCTGGTTTGATGCATCACCCCACCTCTCCTTCCCCCTTAAGCAGGCATAAGAGTGTTTTCTAAATGTGAGACTCTGTTCTCTTTCCTAACTCAGTTCATGTGTTGCCATGTTTACAGGATCTTCCTAAGTGATATCTTATGATAAGTTTCTTTTTCTGTGTGACTTCTTTCACTTAGAATCATCGTACCTGAATCCACTCATTTTGCTGCTACTGGTCTTATGACATTGATTTCATGGCTGAGGGATATTCCATCGTACGTAAGTTCCACAATGTTTTGAACCATTTTTATATTTCCTGGGATATTTCAGGTGTACCCAGGTTGAGGTTCTTGTAAGCAGTGCAGCCCTCAATTTGGGGGTGGCTCTGTCTTATGGATCTTCAGTTTTCCCAAGGTATATTCCCTAGACTGGAAGTGCCCTTGGCTCTGTAGCTCTGTTGTTTACTTGTTTTAGGGAACACAATGCACTCCTCCAGGGAGGCAGTTGGCAGCTTACATCCCGCCCATCAGCATAACAAGGCTCCCTGTTCTCCAGGGCCTGTCTTGCCTTTCTGGTTTGTACACATTTTGTGGATGTCCCTTTTGAACGGTGGGAAGTGATACTTCTTTGTAGTGCAGATTTGCATTGCCCGCTTGCTTGCTTGGCCAAAAAGGGCGTATGCGTTTTCTCCTGAATATATTCAGGAGAAAACGCATACGCCCTTTTTGGCCAAGTGCATCATTGTCGAAGTTGTGCCCCTCTTCCTGTGCTTTACAGGCGATTCTAACGTACCTCTTGAAATCTGTTTCCTGCTATTCTGCCTCGCATTCAAGTCCGCCTCGTTGCCTTCCCTCAACAGATTTTTGGACGATAGTTGGCCTTGATTACTCTGCCGGTTTGTGAATTGCTGTGCCCCTGAGCTCCATTTTTCAACTCGTTTTTTGTGAGCTGAACGCAAGTCCAAACATTTGGTTCAGGACCTATACTGGTTCCCGGTGGGTGGCTGAGACTTTGGTGAATTCTTCTTCCTGCCGGGAAATTAGAGTGACATGTGCCCATCCAAATGCCTAACAGCTACTCTCTCATTGGTTCTCCCTCTTCCCTTTCCTCCTCTGCCAAATGGGCAACCTGTGTGAACCAGGAGCTTAAAGGGGCTGTCTCTCCAAGTTGGGAGATTGATAGTAAAGCTGTTGGAAAGTCAAACCGGAGCACCAGGAGAGGGACTCTTCGTTGAGTTTTAGAAACCTTTCGTATTCACAGTGTGTCCATTCTCTAGGTTTCCCGTACATGTTATAGCTGTAGTAATATTCCCTTCAACCTGGAGAGGTGGGACCCATGGAATGGTTGCCATGCATTATTGCTTTAAAGGGTCTGCATTTGCTCACCCAATCTCACCAATCCTCTCAGTCCCAAGTGTCCAGCCTCATGCCACATCCAGCTGTCATCGTAGATAGGGTCATTCCAGGTTGCATCAGAGACCCTGAAGGAATTGTAAAGAATTTCCCTGTTTCTTTGTTCTGTTTTTGAAATTCCTTTTTAGAGTGGGTTTGAGCTGATTCTCGCTGCCATGTTTATGCCAGTCTAGACACACTTGATTCCCTTACGGAGACATATCAATACATAGGTTTTAAGATTCTTACTAGTCAGATCTATTCCTCTGCGGGAAATATGGGGTTTTGAGTCCCTTTCACTGAGGAAGGTGTAGGTCTTGTCTATTCCATAGTTGGTTTTTGGAACAGTACCTGTGCTTATATCAAACTCTGGTTTGATGCATCACCCCACCTCTCCTTCCCCCTTAAGCAGGCATAAGAGTGTTTTCTAAATGTGAGACTCTGTTCTCTTTCCTAACTCAGTTCATGTGTTGCCATGTTTACAGGATCTTCCTAAGTGATATCTTATGATAAGTTTCTTTTTCTGTGTGACTTCTTTCACTTAGAATCATCGTACCTGAATCCACTCATTTTGCTGCTACTGGTCTTATGACATTGATTTCATGGCTGAGGGATATTCCATCGTACGTAAGTTCCACAATGTTTTGAAACATTTTTATATTTCCTGGGATATTTCAGGTGTACCCAGGTTGAGGTTCTTGTAAGCAGTGCAGCCCTCAATTTGGGGGTGGCTCTGTCTTTTGGATTTTCAGTTTTCCCAAGGTATATTCCATAGACTGGAAGTGCCCTTGGCTCTGTAGCTCTGTTGTTTACTTGTTTTAGGAAACACAATGCACTCCTCCAGGGAGGCAGTTGGCAGCTTACATCCCGCCCATCAGCATAACAAGGCTCCCTGTTCTCCAGGGCCTGTCTTGCCTTTCTGGTTTTTACACATTTTGTGGATGTCCCTTTTGACCGTTGGGAAGTGATACTTCTTTGTAGTGCAGATTTGCATTGCCCGCTTGCTTGCTTGGCCAAAAAGGGCGTATGCGTTTTCTCCTGAATATATTCAGGAGAAAACGCATACGCCCTTTTTGGCCAAGTGCATCATTGTCGAAGTTGTGCCCCTCTTCCTGTGCTTTACAGGCGATTCTAACGTACCTCTTGAAATCTGTTTCCTGCTATTCTGCCTCGCATTCAAGTCCGCCTCGTTGCCTTCCCTCAACAGATTTTTGGACGATAGTTGGCCTTGATTACTCTGCCAGTTTGTGAATTGCTGTGCCCCTGAGCTCCATTTTTCAACTCGTTTTTTGTGAGCTGAACGCAAGTCCAAACATTTGGTTCAGGACCTATACTGGTTCCCGGTGGGTGGCTGAGACTTTGGTGAATTCTTCTTCCTGCCGGGAAATTAGAGTGACATGTGCCCATCCAAATGCCTAACAGCTACTCTCTCATTGGTTCTCCCTCTTCCCTTTCCTCCTCTGCCAAATGGGCAACCTGTGTGAACCAGGAGCTTAAAGGGGCTGTCTCTCCAAGTTGGGAGATTGATAGTAAAGCTGTTGGAAAGTCAAACCGGAGCACCAGGAGAGGGACTCTTCGTTGAGTTTTAGAAACCTTTCGTATTCACAGTGTGTCCATTCTCTAGGTTTCCCGTACATGTTATAGCTGTAGTAATATTCCCTTCAACCTGGAGAGGTGGGACCCATGGAATGGTGGCCATGCATTATTGCTTTAAAGGGTCTGCATTTGCTCACCCAATCTCACCAATCCTCTCAGTCCCAAGTGTCCAGCCTCATGCCACATCCAGCTGTCATCGTAGATAGGGTCATTCCAGGTTGCATCAGAGACCCTGAAGGAATTGTAAAGAATTTCCCTGTTTCTTTGTTCTGTTTTTGAAATTCCTTTTTAGAGTGGGTTTGAGCTGATTCTCGCTGCCATGTTTATGCCAGTCTAGACACACTTGATTCCCTTACGGAGACATATCAATACATAGGTTTTAAGATTCTTACTAGTCAGATCTATTCCTCTGCGGGGAATATGGGGTTTTGAGTCCCTTTCACTGAGGAAGGTGTAGGTCTTGTCTATTCCATAGTTGGTTTTTGGAACAGTACCTGTGCTTATATCAAACTCTGGTTTGATGCATCACCCCACCTCTCCTTCCCCCTTAAGCAGGCATAAGAGTGTTTTCTAAATGTGAGACTCTGTTCTCTTTCCTAACTCAGTTCATGTGTTGCCATGTTTACAGGATCTTCCTAAGTGATATCTTATGATAAGTTTCTTTTTCTGTGTGACTTCTTTCACTTAGAATCATCGTACCTGAATCCACTCATTTTGCTGCTACTGGTCTTATGACATTGATTTCATGGCTGAGGGATATTCCGTCGTACGTAAGTTCCACAATGTTTTGAACCATTTTTATATTTCCTGGGATATTTCAGGTGTACCCAGGTTGAGGTTCTTGTAAGCAGTGCAGCCCTCAATTTGGGGGTGGCTCTGTCTTATGGATTTTCAGTTTTCCCAAGGTATATTCCCTAGACTGGAAGTGCCCTTGGCTCTGTAGCTCTGTTGTTTACTTGTTTTAGGGAACACAATGCACTCATCCAGGGAGGCAGTTGGCAACTTACATCCCGCCCATCAGCATAACAAGGCTCCCTGTTCTCCAGGGCCTGTCTTGCCTTTCTGGTTTTTACACATTTTGTGGATGTCCCTTTTGACCGTTGGGAAGTGATACTTCTTTGTAGTGCAGATTTGCATTGCCCGCTTGCTTGCTTGGCCAAAAAGGGCGTATGCGTTTTCTCCTGAATATATTCAGGAGAAAACGCATACGCCCTTTTTGGCCAAGTGCATCATTGTCGAAGTTGTGCCCCTCTTCCTGTGCTTTACAGGCGATTCTAACGTACCTCTTGAAATCTGTTTCCTGCTATTCTGCCTCGCATTCAAGTCCGCCTCGTTGCCTTCCCTCAACAGATTTTTGGACGATAGTTGGCCTTGATTACTCTGCCAGTTTGTGAATTGCTGTGCCCCTGAGCTCCATTTTTCAACTCGTTTTTTGTGAGCTGAACGCAAGTCCAAACATTTGGTTCAGGACCTATACTGGTTCCCGGTGGGTGGCTGAGACTTTGGTGAATTCTTCTTCCTGCCGGGAAATTAGAGTGACATGTGCCCATCCAAATGCCTAACAGCTACTCTCTCATTGGTTCTCCCTCTTCCCTTTCCTCCTCTGCCAAATGGGCAACCTGTGTGAACCAGGAGCTTAAAGGGGCTGTCTCTCCAAGTTGGGAGATTGATAGTAAAGCTGTTGGAATGTCAAACCGGAGCACCAGGAGAGGGACTCTTCGTTGAGTTTTAGAAACCTTTCGTATTCACAGTGTGTCCATTCTCTAGGTTTCCCGTACATGTTATAGCTGTAGTAATATTCCCTTCAACCTGGAGAGGTGGGACCCATGGAATGGTTGCCATGCATTATTGCTTTAAAGGGTCTGCATTTGCTCACCCAATCTCACCAATCCTCTCAGTCCCAAGTGTCCAGCCTCATGCCACATCCAGCTGTCATCGTAGATAGGGTCATTCCAGGTTGCATCAGAGACCCTGAAGGAATTGTAAAGAATTTCCCTGTTTCTTTGTTCTGTTTTTGAAATTCCTTTTTAGAGTGGGTTTGAGCTGATTCTCGCTGCCATGTTTATGCCAGTCTAGACACACTTGATTCCCTTACGGAGACATATCAATACATAGGTTTTAAGATTCTTACTAGTCAGATCTATTCCTCTGCGGGAAATATGGGGTTTTGAGTCCCTTTCACTGAGGACGGTGTAGGTCTTGTCTATTCCATAGTTGGTTTTTGGAACAGTACCTGTGCTTATATCAAACTCTGGTTTGATGCATCACCCCACCTCTCCTTCCCCCTTAAGCAGGCATAAGAGTGTTTTCTAAATGTGAGACTCTGTTCTCTTTCCTAACTCAGTTCATGTGTTGCCATGTTTACAGGATCTTCCTAAGTGATATCTTATGATAAGTTTCTTTTTCTGTGTGACTTCTTTCACTTAGAATCATCGTACCTGAATCCACTCATTTTGCTGCTACTGGTCTTATGACATTGATTTCATGGCTGAGGGATATTCCATCGTACGTAAGTTCCACAATGTTTTGAACCATTTTTATATTTCCTGGGATATTTCAGGTGTACCCAGGTTGAGGTTCTTGTAAGCAGTGCAGCCCTCAATTTGGGGGTGGCTCTGTCTTATGGATTTTCAGTTTTCCCAAGGTATATTCCCTAGACTGGAAGTGCCCTTGGCTCTGTAGCTCTGTTGTTTACTTGTTTTAGGGAACACAATGCACTCCTCCAGTGAGGCAGTTGGCAACTTACATCCCGCCCATCAGCATAACAAGGCTCCCTGTTCTCCAGGGCCTGTCTTGCCTTTCTGGTTTTTACACATTTTGTGGATGTCCCTTTTGACCGTTGGGAAGTGATACTTCTTTGTAGTGCAGATTTGAATTGCCCGCTTGCTTGCTTGGCCAAAAAGGGCGTATGCGTTTTCTCCTGAATATATTCAGGAGAAAACGCATACGCCCTTTTTGGCCAAGTGCATCATTGTCGAAGTTGTGCCCCTCTTCCTGTGCTTTACAGGCGATTCTAACGTACCTCTTGAAATCTGTTTCCTGCTATTCTGCCTCGCATTCAAGTCCGCCTCGTTGCCTTCCCTCAACAGATTTTTGGACGATAGTTGGCCTTGATTACTCTGCCAGTTTGTGAATTGCTGTGCCCCTGAGCTCCATTTTTCAACTCGTTTTTTGTGAGCTGAACGCAAGTCCAAACATTTGGTTCAGGACCTATACTGGTTCCCGGTGGGTGGCTGAGACTTTGGTGAATTCTTCTTCCTGCCGGGAAATTAGAGTGACATGTGCCCATCCAAATGCCTAACAGCTACTCTCTCATTGGTTCTCCCTCTTCCCTTTCCTCCTCTGCCAAATGGGCAACCTGTGTGAACCAGGAGCTTAAAGGGGCTGTCTCTCCAAGTTGGGAGATTGATAGTAAAGCTGTTGGAAAGTCAAACCGGAGCACCAGGAGAGGGACTCTTCGTTGAGTTTTAGAAACCTTTCGTATTCACAGTGTGTCCATTCTCTAGGTTTCCCGTACATGTTATAGCTGTAGTAATATTCCCTTCAACCTGGAGAGGTGGGACCCATGGAATGGTTGCCATGCATTATTGCTTTAAAGGGTCTGCATTTGCTCACCCAATCTCACCAATCCTCTCAGTCCCAAGTGTCCAGCCTCATGCCACATCCAGCTGTCATCGTAGATAGGGTCATTCCAGGTTGCATCAGAGACCCTGAAGGAATTGTAAAGAATTTCCCTGTTTCTTTGTTCTGTTTTTGAAATTCCTTTTTAGAGTGGGTTTGAGCTGATTCTCGCTGCCATGTTTATGCCAGTCTAGACACACTTGATTCCCTTACGGAGACATATCAATACATAGGTTTTAAGATTCTTACTAGTCAGATCTATTCCTCTGCGGGAAATATGGGGTTTTGAGTCCCTTTCACTGAGGAAGGTGTAGGTCTTGTCTATTCCATAGTTGGTTTTTGGAACAGTACCTGTGCTTATATCAAACTCTGGTTTGATGCATCACCCCACCTCTCCTTCCCCCTTAAGCAGGCATAAGAGTGTTTTCTAAATGTGAGACTCTGTTCTCTTTCCTAACTCAGTTCATGTGTTGCCATGTTTACAGGATCTTCCTAAGTGATATCTTATGATAAGTTTCTTTTTCTGTGTGACTTCTTTCACTTAGAATCATCGTACCTGAATCCACTCATTTTGCTGCTACTGGTCTTATGACATTGATTTCATGGCTGAGGGATATTCCATCGTACGTAAGTTCCACAATGTTTTGAACCATTTTTACATTTCCTGGGATATTTCAGGTGTACCCAGGTTGAGGTTCTTGTAAGCAGTGCAGCCCTCAATTTGGGGGTGGCTCTGTCTTATGGATTTTCAGTTTTCCCAAGGTATATTCCCTAGACTGGAAGTGCCCTTGGCTCTGTAGCTCTGTTGTTTACTTGTTTTAGGGAACACAATGCACTCCTCCAGTGAGGCAGTTGGCAACTTACATCCCGCCCATCAGCATAACAAGGCTCCCTGTTCTCCAGGGCCTGTCTTGCCTTTCTGGTTTTTACACATTTTGTGGATGTCCCTTTTGACCGGTGGGAAGTGATACTTCTTTGTAGTGCAGATTTGCATTGCCCGCTTGCTTGCTTGGCCAAAAAGGGCGTATGCGTTTTCTCCTGAATATATTCAGGAGAAAACGCATACGCCCTTTTTGGCCAAGTGCATCACTGTCGAAGTTGTGCCCCTCTTCCTGTGCTTTACAGGCGATTCTAACGTACCTCTTGAAATCTGTTTCCTGCTATTCTGCCTCGCATTCAAGTCCGCCTCGTTGCCTTCCCTCAACAGATTTTTGGACGATAGTTGGCCTTGATTACTCTGCCAGTTTGTGAATTGCTGTGCCCCTGAGCTCCATTTTTCAACTCGTTTTTTGTGAGCTGAACGCAAGTCCAAACATTTGGTTCAGGACCTATACTGGTTCCCGGTGGGTGGCTGAGACTTTGGTGAATTCTTCTTCCTGCCGGGAAATTAGAGTGACATGTGCCCATCCAAATGCCTAACAGCTACTCTCTCATTGGTTCTCCCTCTTCCCTTTCCTCCTCTGCCAAATGGGCAACCTGTGTGAACCAGGAGCTTAAAGGGGCTGTCTCTCCAAGTTGGGAGATTGATAGTAAAGCTGTTGGAAAGTCAAACCGGAGCACCAGGAGAGGGACTCTTCGTTGAGTTTTAGAAACCTTTCGTATTCACAGTGTGTCCATTCTCTAGGTTTCCCGTACATGTTATAGCTGTAGTAATATTCCCTTCAACCTGGAGAGGTGGGACCCATGGAATGGTTGCCATGCATTATTGCTTTAAAGGGTCTGCATTTGCTCACCCAATCTCACCAATCCTCTCAGTCCCAAGTGTCCAGCCTCATGCCACATCCAGCTGTCATCGTAGATAGGGTCATTCCAGGTTGCATCAGAGACCCTGAAGGAATTGTAAAGAATTTCCCTGTTTCTTTGTTCTGTTTTTGAAATTCCTTTTTAGAGTGGGTTTGAGCTGATTCTCGCTGCCATGTTTATGCCAGTCTAGACACACTTGATTCCCTTACGGAGACATATCAATACATAGGTTTTAAGATTCTTACTAGTCAGATCTATTCCTCTGCGGGAAATATGGGGTTTTGAGTCCCTTTCACTGAGGACGGTGTAGGTCTTGTCTATTCCATAGTTGGTTTTTGGAACAGTACCTGTGCTTATATCAAACTCTGGTTTGATGCATCACCCCACCTCTCCTTCCCCCTTAAGCAGGCATAAGAGTGTTTTCTAAATGTGAGACTCTGTTCTCTTTCCTAACTCAGTTCATGTGTTGCCATGTTTACAGGATCTTCCTAAGTGATATCTTATGATAAGTTTCTTTTTCTGTGTGACTTCTTTCACTTAGAATCATCGTACCTGAATCCACTCATTTTGCTGCTACTGGTCTTATGACATTGATTTCATGGCTGAGGGATATTCCATCGTACGTAAGTTCCACAATGTTTTGAACCATTTTTATATTTCCTGGGATATTTCAGGTGTACCCAGGTTGAGGTTCTTGTAAGCAGTGCAGCCCTCAATTTGGGGGTGGCTCTGTCTTATGGATTTTCAGTTTTCCCAAGGTATATTCCCTAGACTGGAAGTGCCCTTGGCTCTGTAGCTCTGTTGTTTACTTGTTTTAGGGAACACAATGCACTCCTCCAGTGAGGCAGTTGGCAACTTACATCCCGCCCATCAGCATAACAAGGCTCCCTGTTCTCCAGGGCCTGTCTTGCCTTTCTGGTTTTTACACATTTTGTGGATGTCCCTTTTGACCGTTGGGAAGTGATACTTCTTTGTAGTGCAGATTTGCATTGCCCGCTTGCTTGCTAGGCCAAAAAGGGCGTATGCGTTTTCTCCTGAATATATTCAGGAGAAAACGCATACGCCCTTTTTGGCCAAGTGCATCATTGTCGAAGTTGTGCCCCTCTTCCTGTGCTTTACAGGCGATTCTAACGTACCTCTTGAAATCTGTTTCCTGCTATTCTGCCTCGCATTCAAGTCCGCCTCGTTGCCTTCCCTCAACAGATTTTTGGACGATAGTTGGCCTTGATTACTCTGCCAGTTTGTGAATTGCTGTGCCCCTGAGCTCCATTTTTCAACTCGTTTTTTGTGAGCTGAACGCAAGTCCAAACATTTGGTTCAGGACCTATACTGGTTCCCGGTGGGTGGCTGAGACTTTGGTGAATTCTTCTTCCTGCCGGGAAATTAGAGTGACATGTGCCCATCCAAATGCCTAACAGCTACTCTCTCATTGGTTCTCCCTCTTCCCTTTCCTCCTCTGCCAAATGGGCAACCTGTGTGAACCAGGAGCTTAAAGGGGCTGTCTCTCCAAGTTGGGAGATTGATAGTAAAGCTGTTGGAAAGTCAAACCGGAGCACCAGGAGAGGGACTCTTCGTTGAGTTTTAGAAACCTTTCGTATTCACAGTGTGTCCATTCTCTAGGTTTCCCGTACATGTTATAGCTGTAGTAATATTCCCTTCAACCTGGAGAGGTGGGACCCATGGAATGGTTGCCATGCATTATTGCTTTAAAGGGTCTGCATTTGCTCACCCAATCTCACCAATCCTCTCAGTCCCAAGTGTCCAGCCTCATGCCACATCCAGCTGTCATCGTAGATAGGGTCATTCCAGGTTGCATCAGAGACCCTGAAGGAATTGTAAAGAATTTCCCTGTTTCTTTGTTCTGTTTTTGAAATTCCTTTTTAGAGTGGGTTTGAGCTGATTCTCGCTGCCATGTTTATGCCAGTCTAGACACACTTGATTCCCTTACGGAGACATATCAATACATAGGTTTTAAGATTCTTACTAGTCAGATCTATTCCTCTGCGGGAAATATGGGGTTTTGAGTCCCTTTCACTGAGGAAGGTGTAGGTCTTGTCTATTCCATAGTTGGTTTTTGGAACAGTACCTGTGCTTATATCAAACTCTGGTTTGATGCATCACCCCACCTCTCCTTCCCCCTTAAGCAGGCATAAGAGTGTTTTCTAAATGTGAGACTCTGTTCTCTTTCCTAACTCAGTTCATGTGTTGCCATGTTTACAGGATCTTCCTAAGTGATATCTTATGATAAGTTTCTTTTTCTGTGTGACTTCTTTCACTTAGAATCATCGTACCTGAATCCACTCATTTTGCTGCTACTGGTCTTATGACATTGATTTCATGGCTGAGGGATATTCCATCGTACGTAAGTTCCACAATGTTTTGAACCATTTTTACATTTCCTGGGATATTTCAGGTGTACCCAGGTTGAGGTTCTTGTAAGCAGTGCAGCCCTCAATTTGGGGGTGGCTCTGTCTTATGGATTTTCAGTTTTCCCAAGGTATATTCCCTAGACTGGAAGTGCCCTTGGCTCTGTAGCTCTGTTGTTTACTTGTTTTAGGGAACACAATGCACTCCTCCAGTGAGGCAGTTGGCAACTTACATCCCGCCCATCAGCATAACAAGGCTCCCTGTTCTCCAGGGCCTGTCTTGCCTTTCTGGTTTTTACACATTTTGTGGATGTCCCTTTTGACCGGTGGGAAGTGATACTTCTTTGTAGTGCAGATTTGCATTGCCCGCTTGCTTGCTTGGCCAAAAAGGGCGTATGCGTTTTCTCCTGAATATATTCAGGAGAAAACGCATACGCCCTTTTTGGCCAAGTGCATCACTGTCGAAGTTGTGCCCCTCTTCCTGTGCTTTACAGGCGATTCTAACGTACCTCTTGAAATCTGTTTCCTGCTATTCTGCCTCGCATTCAAGTCCGCCTCGTTGCCTTCCCTCAACAGATTTTTGGACGATAGTTGGCCTTGATTACTCTGCCAGTTTGTGAATTGCTGTGCCCCTGAGCTCCATTTTTCAACTCGTTTTTTGTGAGCTGAACGCAAGTCCAAACATTTGGTTCAGGACCTATACTGGTTCCCGGTGGGTGGCTGAGACTTTGGTGAATTCTTCTTCCTGCCGGGAAATTAGAGTGACATGTGCCCATCCAAATGCCTAACAGCTACTCTCTCATTGGTTCTCCCTCTTCCCTTTCCTCCTCTGCCAAATGGGCAACCTGTGTGAACCAGGAGCTTAAAGGGGCTGTCTCTCCAAGTTGGGAGATTGATAGTAAAGCTGTTGGAAAGTCAAACCGGAGCACCAGGAGAGGGACTCTTCGTTGAGTTTTAGAAACCTTTCGTATTCACAGTGTGTCCATTCTCTAGGTTTCCCGTACATGTTATAGCTGTAGTAATATTCCCTTCAACCTGGAGAGGTGGGACCCATGGAATGGTTGCCATGCATTATTGCTTTAAAGGGTCTGCATTTGCTCACCCAATCTCACCAATCCTCTCAGTCCCAAGTGTCCAGCCTCATGCCACATCCAGCTGTCATCGTAGATAGGGTCATTCCAGGTTGCATCAGAGACCCTGAAGGAATTGTAAAGAATTTCCCTGTTTCTTTGTTCTGTTTTTGAAATTCCTTTTTAGAGTGGGTTTGAGCTGATTCTCGCTGCCATGTTTATGCCAGTCTAGACACACTTGATTCCCTTACGGAGACATATCAATACATAGGTTTTAAGATTCTTACTAGTCAGATCTATTCCTCTGCGGGAAATATGGGGTTTTGAGTCCCTTTCACTGAGGAAGGTGTAGGTCTTGTCTATTCCATAGTTGGTTTTTGGAACAGTACCTGTGCTTATATCAAACTCTGGTTTGATGCATCACCCCACCTCTCCTTCCCCCTTAAGCAGGCATAAGAGTGTTTTCTAAATGTGAGACTCTGTTCTCTTTCCTAACTCAGTTCATGTGTTGCCATGTTTACAGGATCTTCCTAAGTGATATCTTATGATAAGTTTCTTTTTCTGTGTGACTTCTTTCACTTAGAATCATCGTACCTGAATCCACTCATTTTGCTGCTACTGGTCTTATGACATTGATTTCATGGCTGAGGGATATTCCATCGTACGTAAGTTCCACAATGTTTTGAACCATTTTTATATTTCCTGGGATATTTCAGGTGTACCCAGGTTGAGGTTCTTGTAAGCAGTGCAGCCCTCAATTTGGGGGTGGCTCTGTCTTATGGATCTTCAGTTTTCCCAAGGTATATTCCCTAGACTGGAAGTGCCCTTGGCTCTGTAGCTCTGTTGTTTACTTGTTTTAGGGAACACAATGCACTCCTCCAGGGAGGCAGTTGGCAGCTTACATCCCGCCCATCAGCATAACAAGGCTCCCTGTTCTCCAGGGCCTGTCTTGCCTTTCTGGTTTTTACACATTTTGTGGATGTCCCTTTTGACCGTTGGGAAGTGATACTTCTTTGTAGTGCAGATTTGCATTGCCCGCTTGCTTGCTTGGCCAAAAAGGGCGTATGGGTTTTCTCCTGAATATATTCAGGAGAAAACGCATACGCCCTTTTTGGCCAAGTGCATCATTGTCGAAGTTGTGCCCCTCTTCCTGTGCTTTACAGGCGATTCTAACGTACCTCTTGAAATCTGTTTCCTGCTATTCTGCCTCGCATTCAAGTCCGCCTCGTTGCCTTCCCTCAACAGATTTTTGGACGATAGTTGGCCTTGATTACTCTGCCAGTTTGTGAATTGCTGTGCCCCTGAGCTCCATTTTTCAACTCGTTTTTTGTGAGCTGAACGCAAGTCCAAACATTTGGTTCAGGACCTATACTGGTTCCCGGTGGGTGGCTGAGACTTTGGTGAATTCTTCTTCCTGCCGGGAAATTAGAGTGACATGTGCCCATCCAAATGCCTAACAGCTACTCTCTCATTGGTTCTCCCTCTTCCCTTTCCTCCTCTGCCAAATGGGCAACCTGTGTGAACCAGGAGCTTAAAGGGGCTGTCTCTCCAAGTTGGGAGATTGATAGTAAAGCTGTTGGAAAGTCAAACCGGAGCACCAGGAGAGGGACTCTTCGTTGAGTTTTAGAAACCTTTCGTATTCACAGTGTGTCCATTCTCTAGGTTTCCCGTACATGTTATAGCTGTAGTAATATTCCCTTCAACCTGGAGAGGTGGGACCCATGGAATGGTGGCCATGCATTATTGCTTTAAAGGGTCTGCATTTGCTCACCCAATCTCACCAATCCTCTCAGTCCCAAGTGTCCAGCCTCATGCCACATCCAGCTGTCATCGTAGATAGGGTCATTCCAGGTTGCATCAGAGACCCTGAAGGAATTGTAAAGAATTTCCCTGTTTCTTTGTTCTGTTTTTGAAATTCCTTTTTAGAGTGGGTTTGAGCTGATTCTCGCTGCCATGTTTATGCCAGTCTAGACACACTTGATTCCCTTACGGAGACATATCAATACATAGGTTTTAAGATTCTTACTAGTCAGATCTATTCCTCTGCGGGGAATATGGGGTTTTGAGTCCCTTTCACTGAGGAAGGTGTAGGTCTTGTCTATTCCATAGTTGGTTTTTGGAACAGTACCTGTGCTTATATCAAACTCTGGTTTGATGCATCACCCCACCTCTCCTTCCCCCTTAAGCAGGCATAAGAGTGTTTTCTAAATGTGAGACTCTGTTCTCTTTCCTAACTCAGTTCATGTGTTGCCATGTTTACAGGATCTTCCTAAGTGATATCTTATGATAAGTTTCTTTTTCTGTGTGACTTCTTTCACTTAGAATCATCGTACCTGAATCCACTCATTTTGCTGCTACTGGTCTTATGACATTGATTTCATGGCTGAGGGATATTCCATCGTACGTAAGTTCCACAATGATTTGAACCATTTTTATATTTCCTGGGATATTTCAGGTGTACCCAGGTTGAGGTTCTTGTAAGCAGTGCAGCCCTCAATTTGGGGGTGGCTCTGTCTTATGGATCTTCAGTTTTCCCAAGGTATATTCCCTAGACTGGAAGTGCCCTTGGCTCTGTAGCTCTGTTGTTTACTTGTTTTAGGGAACACAATGCACTCCTCCAGGGAGGCAGTTGGCAGCTTACATCCCGCCCATCAGCATAACAAGGCTCCCTGTTCTCCAGGGCCTGTCTTGCCTTTCTGGTTTTTACACATTTTGTGGATGTCCCTTTTGACCGGTGGGAAGTGATACTTCTTTGTAGTGCAGATTTGCATTGCCCGCTTGCTTGCTTGGCCAAAAAGGGCGTATGCGTTTTCTCCTGAATATATTCAGGAGAAAACGCATACGCCCTTTTTGGCCAAGTGTATCATTGTCGAAGTTGTGCCCCTCTTCCTGTGCTTTACAGGCGATTCTAACGTACCTCTTGAAATCTGTTTCCTGCTATTCTGCCTCGCATTCAAGTCTGCCTCGTTGCCTTCCCTCAACAGATTTTTGGACGATAGTTGGCCTTGATTACTCTGCCGGTTTGTGAATTGCTGTGCCCCTGAGCTCCATTTTTCAACTCGTTTTTTGTGAGCTGAACGCAAGTCCAAACTTTTGGTTCAGGACCTATACTGGTTCCCGGTGGGTGGCTGAGACTTTGGTGAATTCTTCTTCCTGCCGGGAAATTAGAGTGACATGTGCCCATCCAAATGCCTAACAGCTACTCTCTCATTGGTTCTCCCTCTTCCCTTTCCTCCTCTGCCAAATGGGCAACCTGTGTGAACCAGGAGCTTAAAGGGGCTGTCTCTCCAAGTTGGGAGATTGATAGTAAAGCTGTTGGAAAGTCAAACCGGAGCACCAGGAGAGGGACTCTTCGTTGAGTTTTAGAAACCTTTCGTATTCACAGTGTGTCCATTCTCTAGGTTTCCCGTACATGTTATAGCTGTAGTAATATTCCCTTCAACCTGGAGAGGTGGGACCCATGGAATGGTTGCCATGCATTATTGCTTTAAAGGGTCTGCATTTGCTCACCCAATCTCACCAATCCTCTCAGTCCCAAGTGTCCAGCCTCATGCCACATCCAGCTGTCATCGTAGATAGGGTCATTCCAGGTTGCATCAGAGACCCTGAAGGAATTGTAAAGAATTTCCCTGTTTCTTTGTTCTGTTTTTGAAATTCCTTTTTAGAGTGGGTTTGAGCTGATTCTCGCTGCCATGTTTATGCCAGTCTAGACACACTTGATTCCCTTACGGAGACATATCAATACATAGGTTTTAAGATTCTTACTAGTCAGATCTATTCCTCTGCGGGAAATATGGGGTTTTGAGTCCCTTTCACTGAGGAAGGTGTAGGTCTTGTCTATTCCATAGTTGGTTTTTGGAACAGTACCTGTGCTTATATCAAACTCTGGTTTGATGCATCACCCCACCTCTCCTTCCCCCTTAAGCAGGCATAAGAGTGTTTTCTAAATGTGAGACTCTGTTCTCTTTCCTAACTCAGTTCATGTGTTGCCATGTTTACAGGATCTTCCTAAGTGATATCTTATGATAAGTTTCTTTTCCTGTGTGACTTCTTTCACTTAGAATCATCGTACCTGAATCCACTCATTTTGCTGCTACTGGTCTTATGACATTGATTTCATGGCTGAGGGATATTCCATCGTACGTAAGTTCCACAATGTTTTGAACCATTTTTATATTTCCTGGGATATTTCAGGTGTACCCAGGTTGAGGTTCTTGTAAGCAGTGCAGCCCTCAATTTGGGGGTGGCTCTGTCTTATGGATTTTCAGTTTTCCCAAGGTATATTCCCTAGACTGGAAGTGCCCTTGGCTCTGTAGCTCTGTTGTTTACTTGTTTTAGGGAACACAATGCACTCATCCAGGGAGGCAGTTGGCAACTTACATCCCGCCCATCAGCATAACAAGGCTCCCTGTTCTCCAGGGCCTGTCTTGCCTTTCTGGTTTTTACACATTTTGTGGATGTCCCTTTTGACCGTTGGGAAGTGATACTTCTTTGTAGTGCAGATTTGCATTGCCCGCTTGCTTGCTTGGCCAAAAAGGGCGTATGCGTTTTCTCCTGAATATATTCAGGAGAAAACGCATACGCCCTTTTTGGCCAAGTGCATCATTGTCGAAGTTGTGCCCCTCTTCCTGTGCTTTACAGGCGATTCTAACGTACCTCTTGAAATCTGTTTCCTGCTATTCTGCCTCGCATTCAAGTCCGCCTCGTTGCCTTCCCTCAACAGATTTTTGGACGATAGTTGGCCTTGATTACTCTGCCAGTTTGTGAATTGCTGTGCCCCTGAGCTCCATTTTTCAACTCGTTTTTTGTGAGCTGAACGCAAGTCCAAACATTTGGTTCAGGACCTATACTGGTTCCCGGTGGGTGGCTGAGACTTTGGTGAATTCTTCTTCCTGCCGGGAAATTAGAGTGACATGTGCCCATCCAAATGCCTAACAGCTACTCTCTCATTGGTTCTCCCTCTTCCCTTTCCTCCTCTGCCAAATGGGCAACCTGTGTGAACCAGGAGCTTAAAGGGGCTGTCTCTCCAAGTTGGGAGATTGATAGTAAAGCTGTTGGAATGTCAAACCGGAGCACCAGGAGAGGGACTCTTCGTTGAGTTTTAGAAACCTTTCGTATTCACAGTGTGTCCATTCTCTAGGTTTCCCGTACATGTTATAGCTGTAGTAATATTCCCTTCAACCTGGAGAGGTGGGACCCATGGAATGGTTGCCATGCATTATTGCTTTAAAGGGTCTGCATTTGCTCACCCAATCTCACCAATCCTCTCAGTCCCAAGTGTCCAGCCTCATGCCACATCCAGCTGTCATCGTAGATAGGGTCATTCCAGGTTGCATCAGAGACCCTGAAGGAATTGTAAAGAATTTCCCTGTTTCTTTGTTCTGTTTTTGAAATTCCTTTTTAGAGTGGGTTTGAGCTGATTCTCGCTGCCATGTTTATGCCAGTCTAGACACACTTGATTCCCTTACGGAGACATATCAATACATAGGTTTTAAGATTCTTACTAGTCAGATCTATTCCTCTGCGGGAAATATGGGGTTTTGAGTCCCTTTCACTGAGGAAGGTGTAGGTCTTGTCTATTCCATAGTTGGTTTTTGGAACAGTACCTGTGCTTATATCAAACTCTGGTTTGATGCATCACCCCACCTCTCCTTCCCCCTTAAGCAGGCATAAGAGTGTTTTCTAAATGTGAGACTCTGTTCTCTTTCCTAACTCAGTTCATGTGTTGCCATGTTTACAGGATCTTCCTAAGTGATATCTTATGATAAGTTTCTTTTTCTGTGTGACTTCTTTCACTTAGAATCATCGTACCTGAATCCACTCATTTTGCTGCTACTGGTCTTATGACATTGATTTCATGGCTGAGGGATATTCCATCGTACGTAAGTTCCACAATGTTTTGAACCATTTTTATATTTCCTGGGATATTTCAGGTGTACCCAGGTTGAGGTTCTTGTAAGCAGTGCAGCCCTCAATTTGGGGGTGGCTCTGTCTTATGGATTTTCAGTTTTCCCAAGGTATATTCCCTAGACTGGAAGTGCCCTTGGCTCTGTAGCTCTGTTGTTTACTTGTTTTAGGGAACACAATGCACTCCTCCAGTGAGGCAGTTGGCAACTTACATCCCGCCCATCAGCATAACAAGGCTCCCTGTTCTCCAGGGCCTGTCTTGCCTTTCTGGTTTTTACACATTTTGTGGATGTCCCTTTTGACCGTTGGGAAGTGATACTTCTTTGTAGTGCAGATTTGCATTGCCCGCTTGCTTGCTTGGCCAAAAAGGGCGTATGCGTTTTCTCCTGAATATATTCAGGAGAAAACGCATACGCCCTTTTTGGCCAAGTGCATCATTGTCGAAGTTGTGCCCCTCTTCCTGTGCTTTACAGGCGATTCTAACGTACCTCTTGAAATCTGTTTCCGGCTATTCTGCCTCGCATTCAAGTCCGCCTCGTTGCCTTCCCTCAACAGATTTTTGGACGATAGTTGGCCTTGATTACTCTGCCAGTTTGTGAATTGCTGTGCCCCTGAGCTCCATTTTTCAACTCGTTTTTTGTGAGCTGAACGCAAGTCCAAACATTTGGTTCAGGACCTATACTGGTTCCCGGTGGGTGGCTGAGACTTTGGTGAATTCTTCTTCCTGCCGGGAAATTAGAGTGACATGTGCCCATCCAAATGCCTAACAGCTACTCTCTCATTGGTTCTCCCTCTTCCCTTTCCTCCTCTGCCAAATGGGCAACCTGTGTGAACCAGGAGCTTAAAGGGGCTGTCTCTCCAAGTTGGGAGATTGATAGTAAAGCTGTTGGAAAGTCAAACCGGAGCACCAGGAGAGGGACTCTTCGTTGAGTTTTAGAAACCTTTCGTATTCACAGTGTGTCCATTCTCTAGGTTTCCCGTACATGTTATAGCTGTAGTAATATTCCCTTCAACCTGGAGAGGTGGGACCCATGGAATGGTTGCCATGCATTATTGCTTTAAAGGGTCTGCATTTGCTCACCCAATCTCACCAATCCTCTCAGTCCCAAGTGTCCAGCCTCATGCCACATCCAGCTGTCATTGTAGATAGGGTCATTCCAGGTTGCATCAGAGACCCTGAAGGAATTGTAAAGAATTTCCCTGTTTCTTTGTTCTGTTTTTGAAATTCCTTTTTAGAGTGGGTTTGAGCTGATTCTCGCTGCCATGTTTATGCCAGTCTAGACACACTTGATTCCCTTATGCAGACATATCAATACATAGGTTTTAAGATTCTTACTAGTCAGATCGATTCCTCTGCGGGAAATATGGGGTTTTGAGTCCCTTTCACTGAGGAAGGTGTAGGTCTTGTCTATTCCATAGTTGGTTTTTGGAACAGTACCTGTGCTTATATCAAACTCTGGTTTGATGCATCACCCCACCTCTCCTTCCCCCTTAAGCAGGCATAAGAGTGTTTTCTAAATGTGAGACTCTGTTCTCTTTCCTAACTCAGTTCATGTGTTGCCATGTTTACAGGATCTTCCTAAGTGATATCTTATGATAAGTTTCTTTTTCTGTGTGACTTCTTTCACTTAGAATCATCGTACCTGAATCCACTCATTTTGCTGCTACTGGTCTTATGACATTGATTTCATGGCTGAGGGATATTCCATCGTACGTAAGTTCCACAATGATTTGAACCATTTTTACATTTCCTGGGATATTTCAGGTGTACCCAGGTTGAGGTTCTTGTAAGCAGTGCAGCCCTCAATTTGGGGGTGGCTGTGTCTTATGGATCTTCAGTTTTCCCAAGGTATATTCCCTAGACTGGAAGTGCCCTTGGCTCTGTAGCTCTGTTGTTTACTTGTTTTAGGGAACACAGTGCACTCCTCCAGGGAGGCAGTTGGCAGCTTACATCCCGCCCATCAGCATAACAAGGCTCCCTGTTCTCCAGGGCCTGTCTTGCCTTTCTGGTTTTTACACATTTTGTGGATGTCCCTTTTGACCGTTGGGAAGTGATACTTCTTTGTAGTGCAGATTTGCATTGCCCGCTTGCTTGCTTGGCCAAAAAGGGCGTATGCGTTTTCTCCTGAATATATTCAGGAGAAAACGCATACGCCCTTTTTGGCCAAGTGCATCATTGTCGAAGTTGTGCCCCTCTTCCTGTGCTTTACAGGCGATTCTAACGTACCTCTTGAAATCTGTTTCCTGCTATTCTGCCTCGCATTCAAGTCCGCCTCGTTGCCTTCCCTCAACAGATTTTTGGACGAGTGTTGGCCTTGATTACTCTGCCAGTTTGTGAATTGCTGTGCCCCTGAGCTCCATTTTTCAACTCGTTTTTTTGTGAGCTGAACGCAAGTCCAAACATTTGGTTCAGGACCTATACTGGTTCCCGGTGGGTGGCTGAGAATCTGGTGAATTCTTCTTCCTGCCGGGAAATTAGAGTGACATGTGCCCATCCAAATGCCTAACAGCTACTCTCTCATTGGTTCTCCCTCTTCCCTTTCCTCCTCTGCCAAATGGGCAACCTGTGTGAACCAGGAGCTTAAAGGGGCTGTCTCTCCAAGTTGGGAGATTGATAGTAAAGCTGTTGGAAAGTCAAACCGGAGCACCAGGTGAGGGACTCTTCGTTGAGTTTTAGAAACCTTTCGTATTCACAGTGTGTCCATTCTCTAGGTTTCCCGTACATGTTATAGCTGTAGTAATATTCCCTTCAACCTGGAGAGGTGGGACCCATGGAATGGTGGCCATGCATTATTGCTTTAAAGGGTCTGCATTTGCTCACCCAATCTCACCAATCCTCTCAGTCCCAAGTGTCCAGCCTCATGCCACATCCAGCTGTCATCGTAGATAGGGTCATTCCAGGTTGCATCAGAGACCCTGAAGGAATTGTAAAGAATTTCCCTGTTTCTTTGTTCTGTTTTTGAAATTCCTTTTTAGAGTGGGTTTGAGCTGATTCTCGCTGCCATGTTTATGCCAGTCTAGACACACTTGATTCCCTTACGGAGACATATCAATACATAGGTTTTAAGATTCTTACTAGTCAGATCTATTCCTCTGCGGGGAATACGGGGTTTTGAGTCCCTTTCACTGAGGAAGGTGTAGGTCTTGTCTATTCCATAGTTGGTTTTTGGAACAGTACCTGTGCTTATATCAAACTCTGGTTTGATGCATCACCCCACCTCTCCTTCCCCCTTAAGCAGGCATAAGAGTGTTTTCTAAATGTGAGACTCTGTTCTCTTTCCTAACTCAGTTCATGTGTTGCCATGTTTACAGGATCTTCCTAAGTGATATCTTATGATAAGTTTCTTTTTCTGTGTGACTTCTTTCACTTAGAATCATCGTACCTGAATCCACTCATTTTGCTGCTACTGGTCTTATGACATTGATTTCATGGCTGAGGGATATTCCATCGTACGTAAGTTCCACAATGATTTGAACCATTTTTATATTTCCTGGGATATTTCAGGTGTACCCAGGTTGAGGTTCTTGTAAGCAGTGCAGCCCTCAATTTGGGGGTGGCTGTGTCTTATGGATCTTCAGTTTTCCCAAGGTATATTCCCTAGACTGGAAGTGCCCTTGGCTCTGTAGCTCTGTTGTTTACTTGTTTTAGGGAACACAATGCACTCCTCCAGGGAGGCAGTTGGCATCTTACATCCCGCCCATCAGCATAACAAGGCTCCCTGTTCTCCAGGGCCTGTCTTGCCTTTCTGGTTTTTACACATTTTGTGGATGTCCCTTTTGACCGTTGGGAAGTGATACTTCTTTGTAGTGCAGATTTGCATTGCCCGCTTGCTTGCTTGGCCAAAAAGGGCGTATGCGTTTTCTCCTGAATATATTCAGGAGAAAACGCATACGCCCTTTTTGGCCAAGTGCATCATTGTCGAAGTTGTGCCCCTCTTCCTGTGCTTTACAGGCGATTCTAACGTACCTCTTGAAATCTGTTTCCTGCTATTCTGCCTCGCATTCAAGTCCGCCTCGTTGCCTTCCCTCAACAGATTTTTGGACGAGTGTTGGCCTTGATTACTCTGCCAGTTTGTGAATTGCTGTGCCCCTGAGCTCCATTTTTCAACTCGTTTTTTTGTGAGCTGAACGCAAGTCCAAACATTTGGTTCAGGACCTATACTGGTTCCCGGTGGGTGGCTGAGACTCTGGTGAATTCTTCTTCCTGCCGGGAAATTAGAGTGACATGTGCCCATCCAAATGCCTAACAGCTACTCTCTCATTGGTTCTCCCTCTTCCCTTTCCTCCTCTGCCAAATGGGCAACCTGTGTGAACCAGGAGCTTAAAGGGGCTGTCTCTCCAAGTTGGGAGATTGATAGTAAAGCTGTTGGAAAGTCAAACCGGAGCACCAGGAGAGGGACTCTTCGTTGAGTTTTAGAAACCTTTCGTATTCACAGTGTGTCCATTCTCTAGGTTTCCCGTACATGTTATAGCTGTAGTAATATTCCCTTCAACCTGGAGAGGTGGGACCCATGGAATGGTTGCCATGCATTATTGCTTTAAAGGGTCTGCATTTGCTCACCCAATCTCACCAATCCTCTCAGTCCCAAGTGTCCAGCCTCATGCCACATCCAGCTGTCATCGTAGATAGGGTCATTCCAGGTTGCATCAGAGACCCTGAAGGAATTGTAAAGAATTTCCCTGTTTCTTTGTTCTGTTTTTGAAATTCCTTTTTAGAGTGGGTTTGAGCTGATTCTCGCTGCCATGTTTATGCCAGTCTAGACACACTTGATTCCCTTACGGAGACATATCAATACATAGGTTTTAAGATTCTTACTAGTCAGATCTATTCCTCTGCGGGGAATATGGGGTTTTGAGTCCCTTTCACTGAGGAAGGTGTAGGTCTTGTCTATTCCATAGTTGGTTTTTGGAACAGTACCTGTGCTTATATCAAACTCTGGTTTGATGCATCACCCCACCTCTCCTTCCCCCTTAAGCAGGCATAAGAGTGTTTTCTAAATGTGAGACTCTGTTCTCTTTCCTAACTCAGTTCATGTGTTGCCATGTTTACAGGATCTTCTTAAGTGATATCTTATGATAAGTTTCTTTTTCTGTGTGACTTCTTTCACTTAGAATCATCGTACCTGAATCCACTCATTTTGCTGCTACTGGTCTTATGACATTGATTTCATGGCTGAGGGATATTCCATCGTACGTAAGTTCCACAATGATTTGAACCATTTTTATATTTCCTGGGATATTTCAGGTGTACCCAGGTTGAGGTTCTTGTAAGCAGTGCAGCCCTCAATTTGGGGGTGGCTGTGTCTTATGGATCTTCAGTTTTCCCAAGGTATATTCCCTAGACTGGAAGTGCCCTTGGCTCTGTAGCTCTGTTGTTTACTTGTTTTAGGGAACACAATGCACTCCTCCAGGGAGGCAGTTGGCAGCTTACATCCCGCCCATCAGCATAACAAGGCTCCCTGTTCTCCAGGGCCTGTCTTGCCTTTCTGGTTTTTACACATTTTGTGGATATCCCTTTTGACCGTTGGGAAGTGATACTTCTTTGTAGTGCAGATTTGCATTGCCCGCTTGCTTGCTTGGCCAAAAAGGGCGTATGCGTTTTCTCCTGAATATATTCAGGAGAAAACGCATACGCCCTTTTTGGCCAAGTGCATCATTGTCGAAGTTGTGCCCCTCTTCCTGTGCTTTACAGGCGATTCTAACGTACCTCTTGAAATCTGTTTCCTGCTATTCTGCCTCGCATTCAAGTCCGCCTCGTTGCCTTCCCTCAACAGATTTTTGGACGATAGTTGGCCTTGATTACTCTGCCAGTTTGTGAATTGCTGTGCCCCTGAGCTCCATTTTTCAACTCGTTTTTTTGTGAGCTGAACGCAAGTCCAAACATTTGGTTCAGGACCTATACTGGTTCCCGGTGGGTGGCTGAGACTCTGGTGAATTCTTCTTCCTGCCGGGAAATTAGAGTGACATGTGCCCATCCAAATGCCTAACAGCTACTCTCTCATTGGTTCTCCCTCTTCCCTTTCCTCCTCTGCCAAATGGGCAACCTGTGTGAACCAGGAGCTTAAAGGGGCTGTCTCTCCAAGTTGGGAGATTAATAGTAAAGCTGTTGGAAAGTCAAACCGGAGCACCAGGAGAGGGACTCTTCGTTGAGTTTTAGAAACCTTTCGTATTCACAGTGTGTCCATTCTCTAGGTTTCCCGTACATGTTATAGCTGTAGTAATATTCCCTTCAACCTGGAGAGGTGGGACCCATGGAATGGTTGCCATGCATTATTGCTTTAAAGGGTCTGCATTTGCTCACCCAATCTCACCAATCCTCTCAGTCCCAAGTGTCCAGCCTCATGCCACATCCAGCTGTCATCGTAGATAGGGTCATTCCAGGTTGCATCAGAGACCCTGAAGGAATTGTAAAGAATTTCCCTGTTTCTTTGTTCTGTTTTTGAAATTCCTTTTTAGAGTGGGTTTGAGCTGATTCTCGCTGCCATGTTTATGCCAGTCTAGACACACTTGATTCCCTTACGGAGACATATCAATACATAGGTTTTAAGATTCTTACTAGTCAGATCTATTCCTCTGCGGGGAATATGGGGTTTTGAGTCCCTTTCACTGAGGAAGGTGTAGGTCTTGTCTATTCCATAGTTGGTTTTTGGAACAGTACCTGTGCTTATATCAAACTCTGGTTTGATGCATCACCCCACCTCTCCTTCCCCCTTAAGCAGGCATAAGAGTGTTTTCTAAATGTGAGACTCTGTTCTCTTTCCTAACTCAGTTCATGTGTTGCCATGTTTACAGGATCTTCCTAAGTGATATCTTATGATAAGTTTCTTTTTCTGTGTGACTTCTTTCACTTAGAATCATCGTACCTGAATCCACTCATTTTGCTGCTACTGGTCTTATGACATTGATTTCATGGCTGAGGGATATTCCATCGTACGTAAGTTCCACAATGATTTGAACCATTTTTATATTTCCTGGGATATTTCAGGTGTACCCAGGTTGAGGTTCTTATAAGCAGTGCAGCCCTCAATTTGGGGGTGGCTGTGTCTTATGGATCTTCAGTTCTCCCAAGGTATATTCCCTAGACTGGAAGTGCCCTTGGCTCTGTAGCTCTGTTGTTTACTTGTTTTAGGGAACACAATGCACTCCTCCAGGGAGGCAGTTGGCAGCTTACATCCCGCCCATCAGCATAACAAGGCTCCCTGTTCTCCAGGGCCTGTCTTGCCTTTCTGGTTTTTACACATTTTGTGGATGTCCCTTTTGACCGTTGGGAAGTGATACTTCTTTGTAGTGCAGATTTGCATTGCCCGCTTGCTTGCTTGGCCAAAAAGGGCGTATGCGTTTTCTCCTGAATATATTCAGGAGAAAACGCATACGCCCTTTTTGGCCAAGTGCATCATTGTCGAAGTTGTGCCCCTCTTCCTGTGCTTTACAGGCGATTCTAACGTACCTCTTGAAATCTGTTTCCTGCTATTCTGCCTCGCATTCAAGTCCGCCTCGTTGCCTTCCCTCAACAGATTTTTGGACGAGTGTTGGCCTTGATTACTCTGCCAGTTTGTGAATTGCTTTGCCCCTGAGCTCCATTTTTCAACTCGTTTTTTTGTGAGCTGAACGCAAGTCCAAACATTTGGTTCAGGAACTATACTGGTTCCCGGTGGGTGGCTGAGACTCTGGTGAATTCTTCTTCCTGCCGGGAAATTAGAGTGACATGTGCCCATCCAAATGCCTAACAGCTACTCTCTCATTGGTTCTCCCTCTTCCCTTTCCTCCTCTGCCAAATGGGCAACCTGTGTGAACCAGGAGCTTAAAGGGGCTGTCTCTCCAAGTTGGGAGATTGATAGTAAAGCTGTTGGAAAGTCAAACCGGAGCACCAGGAGAGGGACTCTTCGTTGAGTTTTAGAAACCTTTCGTATTCACAGTGTGTCCATTCTCTAGGTTTCCCGTACATGTTATAGCTGTAGTAATATTCCCTTCAACCTGGAGAGGTGGGACCCATGGAATGGTTGCCATGCATTATTGCTTTAAAGGGTCTGCATTTGCTCACCCAATCTCACCAATCCTCTCAGTCCCAAGTGTCCAGCCTCATGCCACATCCAGCTGTCATCGTAGATAGGGTCATTCCAGGTTGCATCAGAGACCCTGAAGGAATTGTAAAGAATTTCCCTGTTTCTTTGTTCTGTTTTTGAAATTCCTTTTTAGAGTGGGTTTGAGCTGATTCTCGCTGCCATGTTTATGCCAGTCTAGACACACTTGATTCCCTTACGGAGACATATCAATACATAGGTTTTAAGATTCTTACTAGTCAGATCTATTCCTCTGCGGGAAATATGGGGTTTTGAGTCCCTTTCACTGAGGAAGGTGTAGGTCTTGTCTATTCCATAGTTGGTTTTTGGAACAGTACCTGTGCTTATATCAAACTCTGGTTTGATGCATCACCCCACCTCTCCTTCCCCCTTAAGCAGGCATAAGAGTGTTTTCTAAATGTGAGACTCTGTTCTCTTTCCTAACTCAGTTCATGTGTTGCCATGTTTACAGGATCTTCCTAAGTGATATCTTATGATAAGTTTCTTTTTCTGTGTGACTTCTTTCACTTAGAATCATCGTACCTGAATCCACTCATTTTGCTGCTACTGGTCTTATGACATTGATTTCATGGCTGAGGGATATTCCATCGTACGTAAGTTCCACAATGTTTTGAACCATTTTTATATTTCCTGGGATATTTCAGGTGTACCCAGGTTGAGGTTCTTGTAAGCAGTGCAGCCCTCAATTTGGGGGTGGCTGTGTCTTATGGATCTTCAGTTCTCCCAAGGTATATTCCCTAGACTGGAAGTGCCCTTGGCTCTGTAGCTCTGTTGTTTACTTGTTTTAGGGAACACAATGCACTCCTCCAGGGAGGCAGTTGGCAGCTTACATCCCGCCCATCAGCATAACAAGGCTCCCTGTTCTCCAGGGCCTGTCTTGCCTTTCTGGTTTTTACACATTTTGTGGATGTCCCTTTTGACCGTTGGGAAGTGATACTTCTTTGTAGTGCAGATTTGCATTGCCCGCTTGCTTGCTTGGCCAAAAAGGGCGTATGCGTTTTCTCCTGAATATATTCAGGAGAAAACGCATACGCCCTTTTTGGCCAAGTGCATCATTGTCGAAGTTGTGCCCCTCTTCCTGTGCTTTACAGGCGATTCTAACGTACCTCTTGAAATCTGTTTCCTGCTATTCTGCCTCGCATTCAAGTCCGCCTCGTTGCCTTCCCTCAACAGATTTTTGGACGATAGTTGGCCTTGATTACTCTGCCAGTTTGTGAATTGCTGTGCCCCTGAGCTCCATTTTTCAACTCGTTTTTTTGTGAGCTGAACGCAAGTCCAAACATTTGGTTCAGGACCTATACTGGTTCCCGGTGGGTGGCTGAGACTCTGGTGAATTCTTCTTCCTGCCGGGAAATTAGAGTGACATGTGCCCATCCAAATGCCTAACAGCTACTCTCTCATTGGTTCTCCCTCTTCCCTTTCCTCCTCTGCCAAATGGGCAACCTGTGTGAACCAGGAGCTTAAAGGGGCTGTCTCTCCAAGTTGGGAGATTGATAGTAAAGCTGTTGGAAAGTCAAACCGGAGCACCAGGAGAGGGACTCTTCGTTGAGTTTTAGAAACCTTTCGTATTCACAGTGTGTCCATTCTCTAGGTTTCCCGTACATGTTATAGCTGTAGTAATATTCCCTTCAACCTGGAGAGGTGGGACCCATGGAATGGTTGCCATGCATTATTGCTTTAAAGGGTCTGCATTTGCTCACCCAATCTCACCAATCCTCTCAGTCCCAAGTGTCCAGCCTCATGCCACATCCAGCTGTCATCGTAGATAGGGTCATTCCAGGTTGCATCAGAGACCCTGAAGGAATTGTAAAGAATTTCCCTGTTTCTTTGTTCTGTTTTTGAAATTCCTTTTTAGAGTGGGTTTGAGCTGATTCTCGCTGCCATGTTTATGCCAGTCTAGACACACTTGATTCCCTTACGGAGACATATCAATACATAGGTTTTAAGATTCTTACTAGTCAGATCTATTCCTCTGCGGGGAATATGGGGTTTTGAGTCCCTTTCACTGAGGAAGGTGTAGGTCTTGTCTATTCCATAGTTGGTTTTTGGAACAGTACCTGTGCTTATATCAAACTCTGGTTTGATGCATCACCCCACCTCTCCTTCCCCCTTAAGCAGGCATAAGAGTGTTTTCTAAATGTGAGACTCTGTTCTCTTTCCTAACTCAGTTCATGTGTTGCCATGTTTACAGGATCTTCCTAAGTGATATCTTATGATAAGTTTCTTTTTCTGTGTGACTTCTTTCACTTAGAATCATCGTACCTGAATCCACTCATTTTGCTGCTACTGGTCTTATGACATTGATTTCATGGCTGAGGGATAATCCATCGTACGTAAGTTCCACAATGATTTGAACCATTTTTATATTTCCTGGGATATTTCAGGTGTACCCAGGTTGAGGTTCTTGTAAGCAGTGCAGCCCTCAATTTGGGGGTGGCTGTGTCTTATGGATCTTCAGTTCTCCCAAGGTATATTCCCTAGACTGGAAGTGCCCTTGGCTCTGTAGCTCTGTTGTTTACTTGTTTTAGGGAACACAATGCACTCCTCCAGGGAGGCAGTTGGCAGCTTACATCCCGCCCATCAGCATAACAAGGCTCCCTGTTCTCCAGGGCCTGTCTTGCCTTTCTGGTTTTTACACATTTTGTGGATGTCCCTTTTGACCGTTGGGAAGTGATACTTCTTTGTAGTGCAGATTTGCATTGCCCGCTTGCTTGTTTGGCCAAAAAGGGCGTATGCGTTTTCTCCTGAATATATTCAGGAGAAAACGCATACGCCCTTTTTGGCCAAGTGCATCATTGTCGAAGTTGTGCCCCTCTTCCTGTGCTTTACAGGCGATTCTAACGTACCTCTTGAAATCTGTTTCCTGCTATTCTGCCTCGCATTCAAGTCCGCCTCGTTGCCTTCCCTCAACAGATTTTTGGACGATAGTTCGCCTTGATTACTCTGCCAGTTTGTGAATTGCTGTGCCCCTGAGCTCCATTTTTCAACTCGTTTTTTTGTGAGCTGAACGCAAGTCCAAACATTTGGTTCAGGACCTATACTGGTTCCCGGTGGGTGGCTGAGACTCTGGTGAATTCTTCTTCCTGCCGGGAAATTAGAGTGACATGTGCCCATCCAAATGCCTAACAGCTACTCTCTCATTGGTTCTCCCTCTTCCCTTTCCTCCTCTGCCAAATGGGCAACCTGTGTGAACCAGGAGCTTAAAGGGGCTGTCTCTCCAAGTTGGGAGATTGATAGTAAAGCTGTTGGAAAGTCAAACCGGAGCACCAGGAGAGGGACTCTTCGTTGAGTTTTAGAAACCTTTCGTATTCACAGTGTGTCCATTCTCTAGGTTTCCCGTACATGTTATAGCTGTAGTAATATTCCCTTCAACCTGGAGAGGTGGGACCCATGGAATGGTTGCCATGCATTATTGCTTTAAAGGGTCTGCATTTGCTCACCCAATCTCACCAATCCTCTCAGTCCCAAGTGTCCAGCCTCATGCCACATCCAGCTGTCATCGTAGATAGGGTCATTCCAGGTTGCATCAGAGACCCTGAAGGAATTGTAAAGAATTTCCCTGTTTCTTTGTTCTGTTTTTGAAATTCCTTTTTAGAGTGGGTTTGAGCTGATTCTCGCTGCCATGTTTATGCCAGTCTAGACACACTTGATTCCCTTACGGAGACATATCAATACATAGGTTTTAAGATTCTTACTAGTCAGATCTATTCCTCTGCGGGAAATATGGGGTTTTGAGTCCCTTTCACTGAGGAAGGTGTAGGTCTTGTCTATTCCATAGTTGGTTTTTGGAACAGTACCTGTGCTTATATCAAACTCTGGTTTGATGCATCACCCCACCTCTCCTTCCCCCTTAAGCAGGCATAAGAGTGTTTTCTAAATGTGAGACTCTGTTCTCTTTCCTAACTCAGTTCATGTGTTGCCATGTTTACAGGATCTTCCTAAGTGATATCTTATGATAAGTTTCTTTTTCTGTGTGACTTCTTTCACTTAGAATCATCGTACCTGAATCCACTCATTTTGCTGCTACTGGTCTTATGACATTGATTTCATGGCTGAGGGATATTCCATCGTACGTAAGTTCCACAATGTTTTGAACCATTTTTATATTTCCTGGGATATTTCAGGTGTACCCAGGTTGAGGTTCTTGTAAGCAGTGCAGCCCTCAATTTGGGGGTGGCTGTGTCTTATGGATCTTCAGTTCTCCCAAGGTATATTCCCTAGACTGGAAGTGCCCTTGGCTCTGTAGCTCTGTTGTTTACTTGTTTTAGGGAACACAATGCACTCCTCCAGGGAGGCAGTTGGCAGCTTACATCCCGCCCATCAGCATAACAAGGCTCCCTGTTCTCCAGGGCCTGTCTTGCCTTTCTGGTTTTTACACATTTTGTGGATGTCCCTTTTGACCGTTGGGAAGTGATACTTCTTTGTAGTGCAGATTTGCATTGCCCGCTTGCTTGCTTGGCCAAAAAGGGCGTATGCGTTTTCTCCTGAATATATTCAGGAGAAAACGCATACGCCCTTTTTGGCCAAGTGCATCATTGTCGAAGTTGTGCCCCTCTTCCTGTGCTTTACAGGCGATTCTAACGTACCTCTTGAAATCTGTTTCCTGCTATTCTGCCTCGCATTCAAGTCCGCCTCGTTGCCTTCCCTCAACAGATTTTTGGACGATAGTTGGCCTTGATTACTCTGCCAGTTTGTCAATTGCTGTGCCCCTGAGCTCCATTTTTCAACTCGTTTTTTTGTGAGCTGAACGCAAGTCCAAACATTTGGTTCAGGACCTATACTGGTTCCCGGTGGGTGGCTGAGACTCTGGTGAATTCTTCTTCCTGCCGGGAAATTAGAGTGACATGTGCCCATCCAAATGCCTAACAGCTACTCTCTCATTGGTTCTCCCTCTTCCCTTTCCTCCTCTGCCAAATGGGCAACCTGTGTGAACCAGGAGCTTAAAGGGGCTGTCTCTCCAAGTTGGGAGATTGATAGTAAAGCTGTTGGAAAGTCAAACCGGAGCACCAGGAGAGGGACTCTTCGTTGAGTTTTAGAAACCTTTCGTATTCACAGTGTGTCCATTCTCTAGGTTTCCCGTACATGTTATAGCTGTAGTAATATTCCCTTCAACCTGGAGAGGTGGGACCCATGGAATGGTTGCCATGCATTATTGCTTTAAAGGGTCTGCATTTGCTCACCCAATCTCACCAATCCTCTCAGTCCCAAGTGTCCAGCCTCATGCCACATCCAGCTGTCATCGTAGATAGGGTCATTCCAGGTTGCATCAGAGACCCTGAAGGAATTGTAAAGAATTTCCCTGTTTCTTTGTTCTGTTTTTGAAATTCCTTTTTAGAGTGGGTTTGAGCTGATTCTCGCTGCCATGTTTATGCCAGTCTAGACACACTTGATTCCCTTACGGAGACATATCAATACATAGGTTTTAAGATTCTTACTAGTCAGATCTATTCCTCTGCGGGAAATATGGGGTTTTGAGTCCCTTTCACTGAGGAAGGTGTAGGTCTTGTCTATTCCATAGTTGGTTTTTGGAACAGTACCTGTGCTTATATCAAACTCTGGTTTGATGCATCACCCCACCTCTCCTTCCCCCTTAAGCAGGCATAAGAGTGTTTTCTAAATGTGAGACTCTGTTCTCTTTCCTAACTCAGTTCATGTGTTGCCATGTTTACAGGATCTTCCTAAGTGATATCTTATGATAAGTTTCTTTTTCTGTGTGACTTCTTTCACTTAGAATCATCGTACCTGAATCCACTCATTTTGCTGCTACTGGTCTTATGACATTGATTTCATGGCTGAGGGATATTCCATCGTACGTAAGTTCCACAATGTTTTGAACCATTTTTATATTTCCTGGGATATTTCAGGTGTACCCAGGTTGAGGTTCTTGTAAGCAGTGCAGCCCTCAATTTGGGGGTGGCTCTGTCTTATGGATTTTCAGTTTTCCCAAGGTATATTCCCTAGACTGGAAGTGCCCTTGGCTCTGTAGCTCTGTTGTTTACTTGTTTTAGGGAACACAATGCACTCATCCAGGGAGGCAGTTGGCAACTTACATCCCGCCCATCAGCATAACAAGGCTCCCTGTTCTCCAGGGCCTGTCTTGCCTTTCTGGTTTTTACACATTTTGTGGATGTCCCTTTTGACCGTTGGGAAGTGATACTTCTTTGTAGTGCAGATTTGCATTGCCCGCTTGCTTGCTTGGCCAAAAAGGGCGTATGCGTTTTCTCCTGAATATATTCAGGAGAAAACGCATACGCCCTTTTTGGCCAAGTGCATCATTGTCGAAGTTGTGCCCCTCTTCCTGTGCTTTACAGGCGATTCTAACGTACCTCTTGAAATCTGTTTCCTGCTATTCTGCCTCGCATTCAAGTCCGCCTCGTTGCCTTCCCTCAACAGATTTTTGGACGATAGTTGGCCTTGATTACTCTGCCAGTTTGTGAATTGCTGTGCCCCTGAGCTCCATTTTTCAACTCGTTTTTTGTGAGCTGAACGCAAGTCCAAACATTTGGTTCAGGACCTATACTGGTTCCCGGTGGGTGGCTGAGACTTTGGTGAATTCTTCTTCCTGCCGGGAAATTAGAGTGACATGTGCCCATCCAAATGCCTAACAGCTACTCTCTCATTGGTTCTCCCTCTTCCCTTTCCTCCTCTGCCAAATGGGCAACCTGTGTGAACCAGGAGCTTAAAGGGGCTGTCTCTCCAAGTTGGGAGATTGATAGTAAAGCTGTTGGAATGTCAAACCGGAGCACCAGGAGAGGGACTCTTCGTTGAGTTTTAGAAACCTTTCGTATTCACAGTGTGTCCATTCTCTAGGTTTCCCGTACATGTTATAGCTGTAGTAATATTCCCTTCAACCTGGAGAGGTGGGACCCATGGAATGGTTGCCATGCATTATTGCTTTAAAGGGTCTGCATTTGCTCACCCAATCTCACCAATCCTCTCAGTCCCAAGTGTCCAGCCTCATGCCACATCCAGCTGTCATCGTAGATAGGGTCATTCCAGGTTGCATCAGAGACCCTGAAGGAATTGTAAAGAATTTCCCTGTTTCTTTGTTCTGTTTTTGAAATTCCTTTTTAGAGTGGGTTTGAGCTGATTCTCGCTGCCATGTTTATGCCAGTCTAGACACACTTGATTCCCTTACGGAGACATATCAATACATAGGTTTTAAGATTCTTACTAGTCAGATCTATTCCTCTGCGGGAAATATGGGGTTTTGAGTCCCTTTCACTGAGGAAGGTGGAGGTCTTGTCTATTCCATAGTTGGTTTTTGGAACAGTACCTGTGCTTATATCAAACTCTGGTTTGATGCATCACCCCACCTCTCCTTCCCCCTTAAGCAGGCATAAGAGTGTTTTCTAAATGTGAGACTCTGTTCTCTTTCCTAACTCAGTTCATGTGTTGCCATGTTTACAGGATCTTCCTAAGTGATATCTTATGATAAGTTTCTTTTTCTGTGTGACTTCTTTCACTTAGAATCATCGTACCTGAATCCACTCATTTTGCTGCTACTGGTCTTATGACATTGATTTCATGGCTGAGGGATATTCCATCGTACGTAAGTTCCACAATGTTTTGAACCATTTTTATATTTCCTGGGATATTTCAGGTGTACCCAGGTTGAGGTTCTTGTAAGCAGTGCAGCCCTCAATTTGGGGGTGGCTCTGTCTTATGGATTTTCAGTTTTCCCAAGGTATATTCCCTAGACTGGAAGTGCCCTTGGCTCTGTAGCTCTGTTGTTTACTTGTTTTAGGGAACACAATGCACTCCTCCAGTGAGGCAGTTGGCAACTTACATCCCGCCCATCAGCATAACAAGGCTCCCTGTTCTCCAGGGCCTGTCTTGCCTTTCTGGTTTTTACACATTTTGTGGATGTCCCTTTTGACCGTTGGGAAGTGATACTTCTTTGTAGTGCAGATTTGCATTGCCCGCTTGCTTGCTTGGCCAAAAAGGGCGTATGCGTTTTCTCCTGAATATATTCAGGAGAAAACGCATACGCCCTTTTTGGCCAAGTGCATCATTGTCGAAGTTGTGCCCCTCTTCCTGTGCTTTACAGGCGATTCTAACGTACCTCTTGAAATCTGTTTCCGGCTATTCTGCCTCGCATTCAAGTCCGCCTCGTTGCCTTCCCTCAACAGATTTTTGGACGATAGTTGGCCTTGATTACTCTGCCAGTTTGTGAATTGCTGTGCCCCTGAGCTCCATTTTTCAACTCGTTTTTTGTGAGCTGAACGCAAGTCCAAACATTTGGTTCAGGACCTATACTGGTTCCCGGTGGGTGGCTGAGACTTTGGTGAATTATTCTTCCTGCCGGGAAATTAGAGTGACATGTGCCCATCCAAATGCCTAACAGCTACTCTCTCATTGGTTCTCCCTCTTCCCTTTCCTCCTCTGCCAAATGGGCAACCTGTGTGAACCAGGAGCTTAAAGGGGCTGTCTCTCCAAGTTGGGAGATTGATAGTAAAGCTGTTGGAAAGTCAAACCGGAGCACCAGGAGAGGGACTCTTCGTTGAGTTTTAGAAACCTTTCGTATTCACAGTGTGTCCATTCTCTAGGTTTCCCGTACATGTTATAGCTGTAGTAATATTCCCTTCAACCTGGAGAGGTGGGACCCATGGAATGGTTGCCATGCATTATTGCTTTAAAGGGTCTGCATTTGCTCACCCAATCTCACCAATCCTCTCAGTCCCAAGTGTCCAGCCTCATGCCACATCCAGCTGTCATTGTAGATAGGGTCATTCCAGGTTGCATCAGAGACCCTGAAGGAATTGTAAAGAATTTCCCTGTTTCTTTGTTCTGTTTTTGAAATTCCTTTTTAGAGTGGGTTTGAGCTGATTCTCGCTGCCATGTTTATGCCAGTCTAGACACACTTGATTCCCTTATGCAGACATATCAATACATAGGTTTTAAGATTCTTACTAGTCAGATCGATTCCTCTGCGGGAAATATGGGGTTTTGAGTCCCTTTCACTGAGGAAGGTGTAGGTCTTGTCTATTCCATAGTTGGTTTTTGGAACAGTACCTGTGCTTATATCAAACTCTGGTTTGATGCATCACCCCACCTCTCCTTCCCCCTTAAGCAGGCATAAGAGTGTTTTCTAAATGTGAGACTCTGTTCTCTTTCCTAACTCAGTTCATGTGTTGCCATGTTTACAGGATCTTCCTAAGTGATATCTTATGATAAGTTTCTTTTTCTGTGTGACTTCTTTCACTTAGAATCATCGTACCTGAATCCACTCATTTTGCTGCTACTGGTCTTATGACATTGATTTCATGGCTGAGGGATATTCCATCGTACGTAAGTTCCACAATGATTTGAACCATTTTTACATTTCCTGGGATATTTCAGGTGTACCCAGGTTGAGGTTCTTGTAAGCAGTGCAGCCCTCAATTTGGGGGTGGCTGTGTCTTATGGATCTTCAGTTTTCCCAAGGTATATTCCCTAGACTGGAAGTGCCCTTGGCTCTGTAGCTCTGTTGTTTACTTGTTTTAGGGAACACAATGCACTCCTCCAGGGAGGCAGTTGGCAGCTTACATCCCGCCCATCAGCATAACAAGGCTCCCTGTTCTCCAGGGCCTGTCTTGCCTTTCTGGTTTTTACACATTTTGTGGATGTCCCTTTTGACCGTTGGGAAGTGATACTTCTTTGTAGTGCAGATTTGCATTGCCCGCTTGCTTGCTTGGCCAAAAAGGGCGTATGCGTTTTCTCCTGAATATATTCAGGAGAAAACGCATACGCCCTTTTTGGCCAAGTGCATCATTGTCGAAGTTGTGCCCCTCTTCCTGTGCTTTACAGGCGATTCTAACGTACCTCTTGAAATCTGTTTCCTGCTATTCTGCCTCGCATTCAAGTCCGCCTCGTTGCCTTCCCTCAACAGATTTTTGGACGAGTGTTGGCCTTGATTACTCTGCCAGTTTGTGAATTGCTGTGCCCCTGAGCTCCATTTTTCAACTCGTTTTTTTGTGAGCTGAACGCAAGTCCAAACATTTGGTTCAGGACCTATACTGGTTCCCGGTGGGTGGCTGAGAATCTGGTGAATTCTTCTTCCTGCCGGGAAATTAGAGTGACATGTGCCCATCCAAATGCCTAACAGCTACTCTCTCATTGGTTCTCCCTCTTCCCTTTCCTCCTCTGCCAAATGGGCAACCTGTGTGAACCAGGAGCTTAAAGGGGCTGTCTCTCCAAGTTGGGAGATTGATAGTAAAGCTGTTGGAAAGTCAAACCGGAGCACCAGGTGAGGGACTCTTCGTTGAGTTTTAGAAACCTTTCGTATTCACAGTGTGTCCATTCTCTAGGTTTCCCGTACATGTTATAGCTGTAGTAATATTCCCTTCAACCTGGAGAGGTGGGACCCATGGAATGGTGGCCATGCATTATTGCTTTAAAGGGTCTGCATTTGCTCACCCAATCTCACCAATCCTCTCAGTCCCAAGTGTCCAGCCTCATGCCACATCCAGCTGTCATCGTAGATAGGGTCATTCCAGGTTGCATCAGAGACCCTGAAGGAATTGTAAAGAATTTCCCTGTTTCTTTGTTCTGTTTTTGAAATTCCTTTTTAGAGTGGGTTTGAGCTGATTCTCGCTGCCATGTTTATGCCAGTCTAGACACACTTGATTCCCTTACGGAGACATATCAATACATAGGTTTTAAGATTCTTACTAGTCAGATCTATTCCTCTGCGGGGAATACGGGGTTTTGAGTCCCTTTCACTGAGGAAGGTGTAGGTCTTGTCTATTCCATAGTTGGTTTTTGGAACAGTACCTGTGCTTATATCAAACTCTGGTTTGATGCATCACCCCACCTCTCCTTCCCCCTTAAGCAGGCATAAGAGTGTTTTCTAAATGTGAGACTCTGTTCTCTTTCCTAACTCAGTTCATGTGTTGCCATGTTTACAGGATCTTCCTAAGTGATATCTTATGATAAGTTTCTTTTTCTGTGTGACTTCTTTCACTTAGAATCATCGTACCTGAATCCACTCATTTTGCTGCTACTGGTCTTATGACATTGATTTCATGGCTGAGGGATATTCCATCGTACGTAAGTTCCACAATGATTTGAACCATTTTTATATTTCCTGGGATATTTCAGGTGTACCCAGGTTGAGGTTCTTGTAAGCAGTGCAGCCCTCAATTTGGGGGTGGCTGTGTCTTATGGATCTTCAGTTTTCCCAAGGTATATTCCCTAGACTGGAAGTGCCCTTGGCTCTGTAGCTCTGTTGTTTACTTGTTTTAGGGAACACAATGCACTCCTCCAGGGAGGCAGTTGGCATCTTACATCCCGCCCATCAGCATAACAAGGCTCCCTGTTCTCCAGGGCCTGTCTTGCCTTTCTGGTTTTTACACATTTTGTGGATGTCCCTTTTGACCGTTGGGAAGTGATACTTCTTTGTAGTGCAGATTTGCATTGCCCGCTTGCTTGCTTGGCCAAAAAGGGCGTATGCGTTTTCTCCTGAATATATTCAGGAGAAAACGCATACGCCCTTTTTGGCCAAGTGCATCATTGTCGAAGTTGTGCCCCTCTTCCTGTGCTTTACAGGCGATTCTAACGTACCTCTTGAAATCTGTTTCCTGCTATTCTGCCTCGCATTCAAGTCCGCCTCGTTGCCTTCCCTCAACAGATTTTTGGACGAGTGTTGGCCTTGATTACTCTGCCAGTTTGTGAATTGCTGTGCCCCTGAGCTCCATTTTTCAACTCGTTTTTTTGTGAGCTGAACGCAAGTCCAAACATTTGGTTCAGGACCTATACTGGTTCCCGGTGGGTGGCTGAGACTCTGGTGAATTCTTCTTCCTGCCGGGAAATTAGAGTGACATGTGCCCATCCAAATGCCTAACAGCTACTCTCTCATTGGTTCTCCCTCTTCCCTTTCCTCCTCTGCCAAATGGGCAACCTGTGTGAACCAGGAGCTTAAAGGGGCTGTCTCTCCAAGTTGGGAGATTGATAGTAAAGCTGTTGGAAAGTCAAACCGGAGCACCAGGAGAGGGACTCTTCGTTGAGTTTTAGAAACCTTTCGTATTCACAGTGTGTCCATTCTCTAGGTTTCCCGTACATGTTATAGCTGTAGTAATATTCCCTTCAACCTGGAGAGGTGGGACCCATGGAATGGTTGCCATGCATTATTGCTTTAAAGGGTCTGCATTTGCTCACCCAATCTCACCAATCCTCTCAGTCCCAAGTGTCCAGCCTCATGCCACATCCAGCTGTCATCGTAGATAGGGTCATTCCAGGTTGCATCAGAGACCCTGAAGGAATTGTAAAGAATTTCCCTGTTTCTTTGTTCTGTTTTTGAAATTCCTTTTTAGAGTGGGTTTGAGCTGATTCTCGCTGCCATGTTTATGCCAGTCTAGACACACTTGATTCCCTTACGGAGACATATCAATACATAGGTTTTAAGATTCTTACTAGTCAGATCTATTCCTCTGCGGGGAATATGGGGTTTTGAGTCCCTTTCACTGAGGAAGGTGTAGGTCTTGTCTATTCCATAGTTGGTTTTTGGAACAGTACCTGTGCTTATATCAAACTCTGGTTTGATGCATCACCCCACCTCTCCTTCCCCCTTAAGCAGGCATAAGAGTGTTTTCTAAATGTGAGACTCTGTTCTCTTTCCTAACTCAGTTCATGTGTTGCCATGTTTACAGGATCTTCTTAAGTGATATCTTATGATAAGTTTCTTTTTCTGTGTGACTTCTTTCACTTAGAATCATCGTACCTGAATCCACTCATTTTGCTGCTACTGGTCTTATGACATTGATTTCATGGCTGAGGGATATTCCATCGTACGTAAGTTCCACAATGATTTGAACCATTTTTATATTTCCTGGGATATTTCAGGTGTACCCAGGTTGAGGTTCTTGTAAGCAGTGCAGCCCTCAATTTGGGGGTGGCTGTGTCTTATGGATCTTCAGTTTTCCCAAGGTATATTCCCTAGACTGGAAGTGCCCTTGGCTCTGTAGCTCTGTTGTTTACTTGTTTTAGGGAACACAATGCACTCCTCCAGGGAGGCAGTTGGCAGCTTACATCCCGCCCATCAGCATAACAAGGCTCCCTGTTCTCCAGGGCCTGTCTTGCCTTTCTGGTTTGTACACATTTTGTGGATATCCCTTTTGACCGTTGGGAAGTGATACTTCTTTGTAGTGCAGATTTGCATTGCCCGCTTGCTTGCTTGGCCAAAAAGGGCGTATGCGTTTTCTCCTGAATATATTCAGGAGAAAACGCATACGCCCTTTTTGGCCAAGTGCATCATTGTCGAAGTTGTGCCCCTCTTCCTGTGCTTTACAGGCGATTCTAACGTACCTCTTGAAATCTGTTTCCTGCTATTCTGCCTCGCATTCAAGTCCGCCTCGTTGCCTTCCCTCAACAGATTTTTGGACGATAGTTGGCCTTGATTACTCTGCCAGTTTGTGAATTGCTGTGCCCCTGAGCTCCATTTTTCAACTCGTTTTTTTGTGAGCTGAACGCAAGTCCAAACATTTGGTTCAGGACCTATACTGGTTCCCGGTGGGTGGCTGAGACTCTGGTGAATTCTTCTTCCTGCCGGGAAATTAGAGTGACATGTGCCCATCCAAATGCCTAACAGCTACTCTCTCATTGGTTCTCCCTCTTCCCTTTCCTCCTCTGCCAAATGGGCAACCTGTGTGAACCAGGAGCTTAAAGGGGCTGTCTCTCCAAGTTGGGAGATTAATAGTAAAGCTGTTGGAAAGTCAAACCGGAGCACCAGGAGAGGGACTCTTCGTTGAGTTTTAGAAACCTTTCGTATTCACAGTGTGTCCATTCTCTAGGTTTCCCGTACATGTTATAGCTGTAGTAATATTCCCTTCAACCTGGAGAGGTGGGACCCATGGAATGGTTGCCATGCATTATTGCTTTAAAGGGTCTGCATTTGCTCACCCAATCTCACCAATCCTCTCAGTCCCAAGTGTCCAGCCTCATGCCACATCCAGCTGTCATCGTAGATAGGGTCATTCCAGGTTGCATCAGAGACCCTGAAGGAATTGTAAAGAATTTCCCTGTTTCTTTGTTCTGTTTTTGAAATTCCTTTTTAGAGTGGGTTTGAGCTGATTCTCGCTGCCATGTTTATGCCAGTCTAGACACACTTGATTCCCTTACGGAGACATATCAATACATAGGTTTTAAGATTCTTACTAGTCAGATCTATTCCTCTGCGGGGAATATGGGGTTTTGAGTCCCTTTCACTGAGGAAGGTGTAGGTCTTGTCTATTCCATAGTTGGTTTTTGGAACAGTACCTGTGCTTATATCAAACTCTGGTTTGATGCATCACCCCACCTCTCCTTCCCCCTTAAGCAGGCATAAGAGTGTTTTCTAAATGTGAGACTCTGTTCTCTTTCCTAACTCAGTTCATGTGTTGCCATGTTTACAGGATCTTCCTAAGTGATATCTTATGATAAGTTTCTTTTTCTGTGTGACTTCTTTCACTTAGAATCATCGTACCTGAATCCACTCATTTTGCTGCTACTGGTCTTATGACATTGATTTCATGGCTGAGGGATATTCCATCGTACGTAAGTTCCACAATGATTTGAACCATTTTTATATTTCCTGGGATATTTCAGGTGTACCCAGGTTGAGGTTCTTATAAGCAGTGCAGCCCTCAATTTGGGGGTGGCTGTGTCTTATGGATCTTCAGTTCTCCCAAGGTATATTCCCTAGACTGGAAGTGCCCTTGGCTCTGTAGCTCTGTTGTTTACTTGTTTTAGGGAACACAATGCACTCCTCCAGGGAGGCAGTTGGCAGCTTACATCCCGCCCATCAGCATAACAAGGCTCCCTGTTCTCCAGGGCCTGTCTTGCCTTTCTGGTTTTTACACATTTTGTGGATGTCCCTTTTGACCGTTGGGAAGTGATACTTCTTTGTAGTGCAGATTTGCATTGCCCGCTTGCTTGCTTGGCCAAAAAGGGCGTATGCGTTTTCTCCTGAATATATTCAGGAGAAAACGCATACGCCCTTTTTGGCCAAGTGCATCATTGTCGAAGTTGTGCCCCTCTTCCTGTGCTTTACAGGCGATTCTAACGTACCTCTTGAAATCTGTTTCCTGCTATTCTGCCTCGCATTCAAGTCCGCCTCGTTGCCTTCCCTCAACAGATTTTTGGACGAGTGTTGGCCTTGATTACTCTGCCAGTTTGTGAATTGCTTTGCCCCTGAGCTCCATTTTTCAACTCGTTTTTTTGTGAGCTGAACGCAAGTCCAAACATTTGGTTCAGGAACTATACTGGTTCCCGGTGGGTGGCTGAGACTCTGGTGAATTCTTCTTCCTGCCGGGAAATTAGAGTGACATGTGCCCATCCAAATGCCTAACAGCTACTCTCTCATTGGTTCTCCCTCTTCCCTTTCCTCCTCTGCCAAATGGGCAACCTGTGTGAACCAGGAGCTTAAAGGGGCTGTCTCTCCAAGTTGGGAGATTGATAGTAAAGCTGTTGGAAAGTCAAACCGGAGCACCAGGAGAGGGACTCTTCGTTGAGTTTTAGAAACCTTTCGTATTCACAGTGTGTCCATTCTCTAGGTTTCCCGTACATGTTATAGCTGTAGTAATATTCCCTTCAACCTGGAGAGGTGGGACCCATGGAATGGTTGCCATGCATTATTGCTTTAAAGGGTCTGCATTTGCTCACCCAATCTCACCAATCCTCTCAGTCCCAAGTGTCCAGCCTCATGCCACATCCAGCTGTCATCGTAGATAGGGTCATTCCAGGTTGCATCAGAGACCCTGAAGGAATTGTAAAGAATTTCCCTGTTTCTTTGTTCTGTTTTTGAAATTCCTTTTTAGAGTGGGTTTGAGCTGATTCTCGCTGCCATGTTTATGCCAGTCTAGACACACTTGATTCCCTTACGGAGACATATCAATACATAGGTTTTAAGATTCTTACTAGTCAGATCTATTCCTCTGCGGGGAATACGGGGTTTTGAGTCCCTTTCACTGAGGAAGGTGTAGGTCTTGTCTATTCCATAGTTGGTTTTTGGAACAGTACCTGTGCTTATATCAAACTCTGGTTTGATGCATCACCCCACCTCTCCTTCCCCCTTAAGCAGGCATAAGAGTGTTTTCTAAATGTGAGACTCTGTTCTCTTTCCTAACTCAGTTCATGTGTTGCCATGTTTACAGGATCTTCCTAAGTGATATCTTATGATAAGTTTCTTTTTCTGTGTGACTTCTTTCACTTAGAATCATCGTACCTGAATCCACTCATTTTGCTGCTACTGGTCTTATGACATTGATTTCATGGCTGAGGGATATTCCATCGTACGTAAGTTCCACAATGATTTGAACCATTTTTATATTTCCTGGGATATTTCAGGTGTACCCAGGTTGAGGTTCTTGTAAGCAGTGCAGCCCTCAATTTGGGGGTGGCTGTGTCTTATGGATCTTCAGTTTTCCCAAGGTATATTCCCTAGACTGGAAGTGCCCTTGGCTCTGTAGCTCTGTTGTTTACTTGTTTTAGGGAACACAATGCACTCCTCCAGGGAGGCAGTTGGCATCTTACATCCCGCCCATCAGCATAACAAGGCTCCCTGTTCTCCAGGGCCTGTCTTGCCTTTCTGGTTTTTACACATTTTGTGGATGTCCCTTTTGACCGTTGGGAAGTGATACTTCTTTGTAGTGCAGATTTGCATTGCCCGCTTGCTTGCTTGGCCAAAAAGGGCGTATGCGTTTTCTCCTGAATATATTCAGGAGAAAACGCATACGCCCTTTTTGGCCAAGTGCATCATTGTCGAAGTTGTGCCCCTCTTCCTGTGCTTTACAGGCGATTCTAACGTACCTCTTGAAATCTGTTTCCTGCTATTCTGCCTCGCATTCAAGTCCGCCTCGTTGCCTTCCCTCAACAGATTTTTGGACGAGTGTTGGCCTTGATTACTCTGCCAGTTTGTGAATTGCTGTGCCCCTGAGCTCCATTTTTCAACTCGTTTTTTTGTGAGCTGAACGCAAGTCCAAACATTTGGTTCAGGACCTATACTGGTTCCCGGTGGGTGGCTGAGACTCTGGTGAATTCTTCTTCCTGCCGGGAAATTAGAGTGACATGTGCCCATCCAAATGCCTAACAGCTACTCTCTCATTGGTTCTCCCTCTTCCCTTTCCTCCTCTGCCAAATGGGCAACCTGTGTGAACCAGGAGCTTAAAGGGGCTGTCTCTCCAAGTTGGGAGATTGATAGTAAAGCTGTTGGAAAGTCAAACCGGAGCACCAGGAGAGGGACTCTTCGTTGAGTTTTAGAAACCTTTCGTATTCACAGTGTGTCCATTCTCTAGGTTTCCCGTACATGTTATAGCTGTAGTAATATTCCCTTCAACCTGGAGAGGTGGGACCCATGGAATGGTTGCCATGCATTATTGCTTTAAAGGGTCTGCATTTGCTCACCCAATCTCACCAATCCTCTCAGTCCCAAGTGTCCAGCCTCATGCCACATCCAGCTGTCATCGTAGATAGGGTCATTCCAGGTTGCATCAGAGACCCTGAAGGAATTGTAAAGAATTTCCCTGTTTCTTTGTTCTGTTTTTGAAATTCCTTTTTAGAGTGGGTTTGAGCTGATTCTCGCTGCCATGTTTATGCCAGTCTAGACACACTTGATTCCCTTACGGAGACATATCAATACATAGGTTTTAAGATTCTTACTAGTCAGATCTATTCCTCTGCGGGGAATATGGGGTTTTGAGTCCCTTTCACTGAGGAAGGTGTAGGTCTTGTCTATTCCATAGTTGGTTTTTGGAACAGTACCTGTGCTTATATCAAACTCTGGTTTGATGCATCACCCCACCTCTCCTTCCCCCTTAAGCAGGCATAAGAGTGTTTTCTAAATGTGAGACTCTGTTCTCTTTCCTAACTCAGTTCATGTGTTGCCATGTTTACAGGATCTTCTTAAGTGATATCTTATGATAAGTTTCTTTTTCTGTGTGACTTCTTTCACTTAGAATCATCGTACCTGAATCCACTCATTTTGCTGCTACTGGTCTTATGACATTGATTTCATGGCTGAGGGATATTCCATCGTACGTAAGTTCCACAATGATTTGAACCATTTTTATATTTCCTGGGATATTTCAGGTGTACCCAGGTTGAGGTTCTTGTAAGCAGTGCAGCCCTCAATTTGGGGGTGGCTGTGTCTTATGGATCTTCAGTTTTCCCAAGGTATATTCCCTAGACTGGAAGTGCCCTTGGCTCTGTAGCTCTGTTGTTTACTTGTTTTAGGGAACACAATGCACTCCTCCAGGGAGGCAGTTGGCAGCTTACATCCCGCCCATCAGCATAACAAGGCTCCCTGTTCTCCAGGGCCTGTCTTGCCTTTCTGGTTTGTACACATTTTGTGGATATCCCTTTTGACCGTTGGGAAGTGATACTTCTTTGTAGTGCAGATTTGCATTGCCCGCTTGCTTGCTTGGCCAAAAAGGGCGTATGCGTTTTCTCCTGAATATATTCAGGAGAAAACGCATACGCCCTTTTTGGCCAAGTGCATCATTGTCGAAGTTGTGCCCCTCTTCCTGTGCTTTACAGGCGATTCTAACGTACCTCTTGAAATCTGTTTCCTGCTATTCTGCCTCGCATTCAAGTCCGCCTCGTTGCCTTCCCTCAACAGATTTTTGGACGATAGTTGGCCTTGATTACTCTGCCAGTTTGTGAATTGCTGTGCCCCTGAGCTCCATTTTTCAACTCGTTTTTTTGTGAGCTGAACGCAAGTCCAAACATTTGGTTCAGGACCTATACTGGTTCCCGGTGGGTGGCTGAGACTCTGGTGAATTCTTCTTCCTGCCGGGAAATTAGAGTGACATGTGCCCATCCAAATGCCTAACAGCTACTCTCTCATTGGTTCTCCCTCTTCCCTTTCCTCCTCTGCCAAATGGGCAACCTGTGTGAACCAGGAGCTTAAAGGGGCTGTCTCTCCAAGTTGGGAGATTAATAGTAAAGCTGTTGGAAAGTCAAACCGGAGCACCAGGAGAGGGACTCTTCGTTGAGTTTTAGAAACCTTTCGTATTCACAGTGTGTCCATTCTCTAGGTTTCCCGTACATGTTATAGCTGTAGTAATATTCCCTTCAACCTGGAGAGGTGGGACCCATGGAATGGTTGCCATGCATTATTGCTTTAAAGGGTCTGCATTTGCTCACCCAATCTCACCAATCCTCTCAGTCCCAAGTGTCCAGCCTCATGCCACATCCAGCTGTCATCGTAGATAGGGTCATTCCAGGTTGCATCAGAGACCCTGAAGGAATTGTAAAGAATTTCCCTGTTTCTTTGTTCTGTTTTTGAAATTCCTTTTTAGAGTGGGTTTGAGCTGATTCTCGCTGCCATGTTTATGCCAGTCTAGACACACTTGATTCCCTTACGGAGACATATCAATACATAGGTTTTAAGATTCTTACTAGTCAGATCTATTCCTCTGCGGGGAATATGGGGTTTTGAGTCCCTTTCACTGAGGAAGGTGTAGGTCTTGTCTATTCCATAGTTGGTTTTTGGAACAGTACCTGTGCTTATATCAAACTCTGGTTTGATGCATCACCCCACCTCTCCTTCCCCCTTAAGCAGGCATAAGAGTGTTTTCTAAATGTGAGACTCTGTTCTCTTTCCTAACTCAGTTCATGTGTTGCCATGTTTACAGGATCTTCCTAAGTGATATCTTATGATAAGTTTCTTTTTCTGTGTGACTTCTTTCACTTAGAATCATCGTACCTGAATCCACTCATTTTGCTGCTACTGGTCTTATGACATTGATTTCATGGCTGAGGGATATTCCATCGTACGTAAGTTCCACAATGATTTGAACCATTTTTATATTTCCTGGGATATTTCAGGTGTACCCAGGTTGAGGTTCTTATAAGCAGTGCAGCCCTCAATTTGGGGGTGGCTGTGTCTTATGGATCTTCAGTTCTCCCAAGGTATATTCCCTAGACTGGAAGTGCCCTTGGCTCTGTAGCTCTGTTGTTTACTTGTTTTAGGGAACACAATGCACTCCTCCAGGGAGGCAGTTGGCAGCTTACATCCCGCCCATCAGCATAACAAGGCTCCCTGTTCTCCAGGGCCTGTCTTGCCTTTCTGGTTTTTACACATTTTGTGGATGTCCCTTTTGACCGTTGGGAAGTGATACTTCTTTGTAGTGCAGATTTGCATTGCCCGCTTGCTTGCTTGGCCAAAAAGGGCGTATGCGTTTTCTCCTGAATATATTCAGGAGAAAACGCATACGCCCTTTTTGGCCAAGTGCATCATTGTCGAAGTTGTGCCCCTCTTCCTGTGCTTTACAGGCGATTCTAACGTACCTCTTGAAATCTGTTTCCTGCTATTCTGCCTCGCATTCAAGTCCGCCTCGTTGCCTTCCCTCAACAGATTTTTGGACGAGTGTTGGCCTTGATTACTCTGCCAGTTTGTGAATTGCTTTGCCCCTGAGCTCCATTTTTCAACTCGTTTTTTTGTGAGCTGAACGCAAGTCCAAACATTTGGTTCAGGAACTATACTGGTTCCCGGTGGGTGGCTGAGACTCTGGTGAATTCTTCTTCCTGCCGGGAAATTAGAGTGACATGTGCCCATCCAAATGCCTAACAGCTACTCTCTCATTGGTTCTCCCTCTTCCCTTTCCTCCTCTGCCAAATGGGCAACCTGTGTGAACCAGGAGCTTAAAGGGGCTGTCTCTCCAAGTTGGGAGATTGATAGTAAAGCTGTTGGAAAGTCAAACCGGAGCACCAGGAGAGGGACTCTTCGTTGAGTTTTAGAAACCTTTCGTATTCACAGTGTGTCCATTCTCTAGGTTTCCCGTACATGTTATAGCTGTAGTAATATTCCCTTCAACCTGGAGAGGTGGGACCCATGGAATGGTTGCCATGCATTATTGCTTTAAAGGGTCTGCATTTGCTCACCCAATCTCACCAATCCTCTCAGTCCCAAGTGTCCAGCCTCATGCCACATCCAGCTGTCATCGTAGATAGGGTCATTCCAGGTTGCATCAGAGACCCTGAAGGAATTGTAAAGAATTTCCCTGTTTCTTTGTTCTGTTTTTGAAATTCCTTTTTAGAGTGGGTTTGAGCTGATTCTCGCTGCCATGTTTATGCCAGTCTAGACACACTTGATTCCCTTACGGAGACATATCAATACATAGGTTTTAAGATTCTTACTAGTCAGATCTATTCCTCTGCGGGAAATATGGGGTTTTGAGTCCCTTTCACTGAGGAAGGTGTAGGTCTTGTCTATTCCATAGTTGGTTTTTGGAACAGTACCTGTGCTTATATCAAACTCTGGTTTGATGCATCACCCCACCTCTCCTTCCCCCTTAAGCAGGCATAAGAGTGTTTTCTAAATGTGAGACTCTGTTCTCTTTCCTAACTCAGTTCATGTGTTGCCATGTTTACAGGATCTTCCTAAGTGATATCTTATGATAAGTTTCTTTTTCTGTGTGACTTCTTTCACTTAGAATCATCGTACCTGAATCCACTCATTTTGCTGCTACTGGTCTTATGACATTGATTTCATGGCTGAGGGATATTCCATCGTACGTAAGTTCCACAATGTTTTGAACCATTTTTATATTTCCTGGGATATTTCAGGTGTACCCAGGTTGAGGTTCTTGTAAGCAGTGCAGCCCTCAATTTGGGGGTGGCTGTGTCTTATGGATCTTCAGTTCTCCCAAGGTATATTCCCTAGACTGGAAGTGCCCTTGGCTCTGTAGCTCTGTTGTTTACTTGTTTTAGGGAACACAATGCACTCCTCCAGGGAGGCAGTTGGCAGCTTACATCCCGCCCATCAGCATAACAAGGCTCCCTGTTCTCCAGGGCCTGTCTTGCCTTTCTGGTTTTTACACATTTTGTGGATGTCCCTTTTGACCGTTGGGAAGTGATACTTCTTTGTAGTGCAGATTTGCATTGCCCGCTTGCTTGCTTGGCCAAAAAGGGCGTATGCGTTTTCTCCTGAATATATTCAGGAGAAAACGCATACGCCCTTTTTGGCCAAGTGCATCATTGTCGAAGTTGTGCCCCTCTTCCTGTGCTTTACAGGCGATTCTAACGTACCTCTTGAAATCTGTTTCCTGCTATTCTGCCTCGCATTCAAGTCCGCCTCGTTGCCTTCCCTCAACAGATTTTTGGACGATAGTTGGCCTTGATTACTCTGCCAGTTTGTGAATTGCTGTGCCCCTGAGCTCCATTTTTCAACTCGTTTTTTTGTGAGCTGAACGCAAGTCCAAACATTTGGTTCAGGACCTATACTGGTTCCCGGTGGGTGGCTGAGACTCTGGTGAATTCTTCTTCCTGCCGGGAAATTAGAGTGACATGTGCCCATCCAAATGCCTAACAGCTACTCTCTCATTGGTTCTCCCTCTTCCCTTTCCTCCTCTGCCAAATGGGCAACCTGTGTGAACCAGGAGCTTAAAGGGGCTGTCTCTCCAAGTTGGGAGATTGATAGTAAAGCTGTTGGAAAGTCAAACCGGAGCACCAGGAGAGGGACTCTTCGTTGAGTTTTAGAAACCTTTCGTATTCACAGTGTGTCCATTCTCTAGGTTTCCCGTACATGTTATAGCTGTAGTAATATTCCCTTCAACCTGGAGAGGTGGGACCCATGGAATGGTTGCCATGCATTATTGCTTTAAAGGGTCTGCATTTGCTCACCCAATCTCACCAATCCTCTCAGTCCCAAGTGTCCAGCCTCATGCCACATCCAGCTGTCATCGTAGATAGGGTCATTCCAGGTTGCATCAGAGACCCTGAAGGAATTGTAAAGAATTTCCCTGTTTCTTTGTTCTGTTTTTGAAATTCCTTTTTAGAGTGGGTTTGAGCTGATTCTCGCTGCCATGTTTATGCCAGTCTAGACACACTTGATTCCCTTACGGAGACATATCAATACATAGGTTTTAAGATTCTTACTAGTCAGATCTATTCCTCTGCGGGGAATATGGGGTTTTGAGTCCCTTTCACTGAGGAAGGTGTAGGTCTTGTCTATTCCATAGTTGGTTTTTGGAACAGTACCTGTGCTTATATCAAACTCTGGTTTGATGCATCACCCCACCTCTCCTTCCCCCTTAAGCAGGCATAAGAGTGTTTTCTAAATGTGAGACTCTGTTCTCTTTCCTAACTCAGTTCATGTGTTGCCATGTTTACAGGATCTTCCTAAGTGATATCTTATGATAAGTTTCTTTTTCTGTGTGACTTCTTTCACTTAGAATCATCGTACCTGAATCCACTCATTTTGCTGCTACTGGTCTTATGACATTGATTTCATGGCTGAGGGATAATCCATCGTACGTAAGTTCCACAATGATTTGAACCATTTTTATATTTCCTGGGATATTTCAGGTGTACCCAGGTTGAGGTTCTTGTAAGCAGTGCAGCCCTCAATTTGGGGGTGGCTGTGTCTTATGGATCTTCAGTTCTCCCAAGGTATATTCCCTAGACTGGAAGTGCCCTTGGCTCTGTAGCTCTGTTGTTTACTTGTTTTAGGGAACACAATGCACTCCTCCAGGGAGGCAGTTGGCAGCTTACATCCCGCCCATCAGCATAACAAGGCTCCCTGTTCTCCAGGGCCTGTCTTGCCTTTCTGGTTTTTACACATTTTGTGGATGTCCCTTTTGACCGTTGGGAAGTGATACTTCTTTGTAGTGCAGATTTGCATTGCCCGCTTGCTTGTTTGGCCAAAAAGGGCGTATGCGTTTTCTCCTGAATATATTCAGGAGAAAACGCATACGCCCTTTTTGGCCAAGTGCATCATTGTCGAAGTTGTGCCCCTCTTCCTGTGCTTTACAGGCGATTCTAACGTACCTCTTGAAATCTGTTTCCTGCTATTCTGCCTCGCATTCAAGTCCGCCTCGTTGCCTTCCCTCAACAGATTTTTGGACGATAGTTCGCCTTGATTACTCTGCCAGTTTGTGAATTGCTGTGCCCCTGAGCTCCATTTTTCAACTCGTTTTTTTGTGAGCTGAACGCAAGTCCAAACATTTGGTTCAGGACCTATACTGGTTCCCGGTGGGTGGCTGAGACTCTGGTGAATTCTTCTTCCTGCCGGGAAATTAGAGTGACATGTGCCCATCCAAATGCCTAACAGCTACTCTCTCATTGGTTCTCCCTCTTCCCTTTCCTCCTCTGCCAAATGGGCAACCTGTGTGAACCAGGAGCTTAAAGGGGCTGTCTCTCCAAGTTGGGAGATTGATAGTAAAGCTGTTGGAAAGTCAAACCGGAGCACCAGGAGAGGGACTCTTCGTTGAGTTTTAGAAACCTTTCGTATTCACAGTGTGTCCATTCTCTAGGTTTCCCGTACATGTTATAGCTGTAGTAATATTCCCTTCAACCTGGAGAGGTGGGACCCATGGAATGGTTGCCATGCATTATTGCTTTAAAGGGTCTGCATTTGCTCACCCAATCTCACCAATCCTCTCAGTCCCAAGTGTCCAGCCTCATGCCACATCCAGCTGTCATCGTAGATAGGGTCATTCCAGGTTGCATCAGAGACCCTGAAGGAATTGTAAAGAATTTCCCTGTTTCTTTGTTCTGTTTTTGAAATTCCTTTTTAGAGTGGGTTTGAGCTGATTCTCGCTGCCATGTTTATGCCAGTCTAGACACACTTGATTCCCTTACGGAGACATATCAATACATAGGTTTTAAGATTCTTACTAGTCAGATCTATTCCTCTGCGGGAAATATGGGGTTTTGAGTCCCTTTCACTGAGGAAGGTGTAGGTCTTGTCTATTCCATAGTTGGTTTTTGGAACAGTACCTGTGCTTATATCAAACTCTGGTTTGATGCATCACCCCACCTCTCCTTCCCCCTTAAGCAGGCATAAGAGTGTTTTCTAAATGTGAGACTCTGTTCTCTTTCCTAACTCAGTTCATGTGTTGCCATGTTTACAGGATCTTCCTAAGTGATATCTTATGATAAGTTTCTTTTTCTGTGTGACTTCTTTCACTTAGAATCATCGTACCTGAATCCACTCATTTTGCTGCTACTGGTCTTATGACATTGATTTCATGGCTGAGGGATATTCCATCGTACGTAAGTTCCACAATGTTTTGAACCATTTTTATATTTCCTGGGATATTTCAGGTGTACCCAGGTTGAGGTTCTTGTAAGCAGTGCAGCCCTCAATTTGGGGGTGGCTGTGTCTTATGGATCTTCAGTTCTCCCAAGGTATATTCCCTAGACTGGAAGTGCCCTTGGCTCTGTAGCTCTGTTGTTTACTTGTTTTAGGGAACACAATGCACTCCTCCAGGGAGGCAGTTGGCAGCTTACATCCCGCCCATCAGCATAACAAGGCTCCCTGTTCTCCAGGGCCTGTCTTGCCTTTCTGGTTTTTACACATTTTGTGGATGTCCCTTTTGACCGTTGGGAAGTGATACTTCTTTGTAGTGCAGATTTGCATTGCCCGCTTGCTTGCTTGGCCAAAAAGGGCGTATGCGTTTTCTCCTGAATATATTCAGGAGAAAACGCATACGCCCTTTTTGGCCAAGTGCATCATTGTCGAAGTTGTGCCCCTCTTCCTGTGCTTTACAGGCGATTCTAACGTACCTCTTGAAATCTGTTTCCTGCTATTCTGCCTCGCATTCAAGTCCGCCTCGTTGCCTTCCCTCAACAGATTTTTGGACGATAGTTGGCCTTGATTACTCTGCCAGTTTGTGAATTGCTGTGCCCCTGAGCTCCATTTTTCAACTCGTTTTTTTGTGAGCTGAACGCAAGTCCAAACATTTGGTTCAGGACCTATACTGGTTCCCGGTGGGTGGCTGAGACTCTGGTGAATTCTTCTTCCTGCCGGGAAATTAGAGTGACATGTGCCCATCCAAATGCCTAACAGCTACTCTCTCATTGGTTCTCCCTCTTCCCTTTCCTCCTCTGCCAAATGGGCAACCTGTGTGAACCAGGAGCTTAAAGGGGCTGTCTCTCCAAGTTGGGAGATTGATAGTAAAGCTGTTGGAAAGTCAAACCGGAGCACCAGGAGAGGGACTCTTCGTTGAGTTTTAGAAACCTTTCGTATTCACAGTGTGTCCATTCTCTAGGTTTCCCGTACATGTTATAGCTGTAGTAATATTCCCTTCAACCTGGAGAGGTGGGACCCATGGAATGGTTGCCATGCATTATTGCTTTAAAGGGTCTGCATTTGCTCACCCAATCTCACCAATCCTCTCAGTCCCAAGTGTCCAGCCTCATGCCACATCCAGCTGTCATCGTAGATAGGGTCATTCCAGGTTGCATCAGAGACCCTGAAGGAATTGTAAAGAATTTCCCTGTTTCTTTGTTCTGTTTTTGAAATTCCTTTTTAGAGTGGGTTTGAGCTGATTCTCGCTGCCATGTTTATGCCAGTCTAGACACACTTGATTCCCTTACGGAGACATATCAATACATAGGTTTTAAGATTCTTACTAGTCAGATCTATTCCTCTGCGGGAAATATGGGGTTTTGAGTCCCTTTCACTGAGGAAGGTGTAGGTCTTGTCTATTCCATAGTTGGTTTTTGGAACAGTACCTGTGCTTATATCAAACTCTGGTTTGATGCATCACCCCACCTCTCCTTCCCCCTTAAGCAGGCATAAGAGTGTTTTCTAAATGTGAGACTCTGTTCTCTTTCCTAACTCAGTTCATGTGTTGCCATGTTTACAGGATCTTCCTAAGTGATATCTTATGATAAGTTTCTTTTTCTGTGTGACTTCTTTCACTTAGAATCATCGTACCTGAATCCACTCATTTTGCTGCTACTGGTCTTATGACATTGATTTCATGGCTGAGGGATATTCCATCGTACGTAAGTTCCACAATGTTTTGAACCATTTTTATATTTCCTGGGATATTTCAGGTGTACCCAGGTTGAGGTTCTTGTAAGCAGTGCAGCCCTCAATTTGGGGGTGGCTGTGTCTTATGGATCTTCAGTTTTCCCAAGGTATATTCCCTAGACTGGAAGTGCCCTTGGCTCTGTAGCTCTGTTGTTTACTTGTTTTAGGGAACACAATGCACTCCTCCAGGGAGGCAGTTGGCAGCTTACATCCCGCCCATCAGCATAACAAGGCTCCCTGTTCTCCAGGGCCTGTCTTGCCTTTCTGGTTTTTACACATTTTGTGGATGTCCCTTTTGACCGTTGGGAAGTGATACTTCTTTGTAGTGCAGATTTGCATTGCCCGCTTGCTTGCTTGGCCAAAAAGGGCGTATGCGTTTTCTCCTGAATATATTCAGGAGAAAACGCATACGCCCTTTTTGGCCAAGTGCATCATTGTCGAAGTTGTGCCCCTCTTCCTGTGCTTTACAGGCGATTCTAACGTACCTCTTGAAATCTGTTTCCTGCTATTCTGCCTCGCATTCAAGTCCGCCTCGTTGCCTTCCCTCAACAGATTTTTGGACGATAGTTGGCCTTGATTACTCTGCCAGTTTGTGAATTGCTGTGCCCCTGAGCTCCATTTTTCAACTCGTTTTTTGTGAGCTGAACGCAAGTCCAAACATTTGGTTCAGGACCTATACTGGTTCCCGGTGGGTGGCTGAGACTTTGGTGAATTCTTCTTCCTGCCGGGAAATTAGAGTGACATGTGCCCATCCAAATGCCTAACAGCTACTCTCTCATTGGTTCTCCCTCTTCCCTTTCCTCCTCTGCCAAATGGGCAACCTGTGTGAACCAGGAGCTTAAAGGGGCTGTCTCTCCAAGTTGGGAGATTGATAGTAAAGCTGTTGGAAAGTCAAACCGGAGCACCAGGAGAGGGACTCTTCGTTGAGTTTTAGAAACCTTTCGTATTCACAGTGTGTCCATTCTCTAGGTTTCCCGTACATGTTATAGCTGTAGTAATATTCCCTTCAACCTGGAGAGGTGGGACCCATGGAATGGTTGCCATGCATTATTGCTTTAAAGGGTCTGCATTTGCTCACCCAATCTCACCAATCCTCTCAGTCCCAAGTGTCCAGCCTCATGCCACATCCAGCTGTCATCGTAGATAGGGTCATTCCAGGTTGCATCAGAGACCCTGAAGGAATTGTAAAGAATTTCCCTGTTTCTTTGTTCTGTTTTTGAAATTCCTTTTTAGAGTGGGTTTGAGCTGATTCTCGCTGCCATGTTTATGCCAGTCTAGACACACTTGATTCCCTTACGGAGACATATCAATACATAGGTTTTAAGATTCTTACTAGTCAGATCTATTCCTCTGCGGGAAATATGGGGTTTTGAGTCCCTTTCACTGAGGAAGGTGTAGGTCTTGTCTATTCCATAGTTGGTTTTTGGAACAGTACCTGTGCTTATATCAAACTCTGGTTTGATGCATCACCCCACCTCTCCTTCCCCCTTAAGCAGGCATAAGAGTGTTTTCTAAATGTGAGACTCTGTTCTCTTTCCTAACTCAGTTCATGTGTTGCCATGTTTACAGGATCTTCCTAAGTGATATCTTATGATAAGTTTCTTTTCCTGTGTGACTTCTTTCCCTTAGAATCATCGTACCTGAATCCACTCATTTTGCTGCTACTGGTCTTATGACATTGATTTCGTGGCTGAGGGATATTCCATCGTACGTAAGTTCCACAATGTTTGGAACCCTTTTTATATTTCCTGGGATATTTCAGGTGTACCCAGGTTGAGGTTCTTGTAAGCAGTGCAGCCCTCAATTTGGGGGTGGCTCTGTCTTATGGATCTTCAGTTTTCCCAAGGTATATTCCCTAGACTGGAAGTGCCCTTGGCTCTGTAGCTCTGTTGTTTACTTGTTTTAGGGAACACAATGCACTCCTCCAGGGAGGCAGTTGGCAGCTTACATCCCGCCCATCAGCATAACAAGGCTCCCTGTTCTCCAGGGCCTGTCTTGCCTTTCTGGTTTTTACACATTTTGTGGATGTCCCTTTTGACCGGTGGGAAGTGATACTTCTTTGTAGTGCAGATTTGCATTGCCCGCTTGCTTGCTTGGCCAAAAAGGGCGTATGCGTTTTCTCCTGAATATATTCAGGAGAAAACGCATACGCCCTTTTTGGCCAAGTGCATCACTGTCGAAGTTGTGCCCCTCTTCCTGTGCTTTACAGGCGATTCTAACGTACCTCTTGAAATCTGTTTCCTGCTATTCTGCCTCGCATTCAAGTCCGCCTCGTTGCCTTCCCTCAACAGATTTTTGGACGATAGTTGGCCTTGATTACTCTGCCAGTTTGTGAATTGCTGTGCCCCTGAGCTCCATTTTTCAACTCGTTTTTTGTGAGCTGAACGCAAGTCCAAACATTTGGTTCAGGACCTATACTGGTTCCCGGTGGGTGGCTGAGACTCTGGTGAATTCTTCTTCCTGCCGGGAAATTAGAGTGACATGTGCCCATCCAAATGCCTAACAGCTACTCTCTCATTGGTTCTCCCTCTTCCCTTTCCTCCTCTGCCAAATGGGCAACCTGTGTGAACCAGGAGCTTAAAGGGGCTGTCTCTCCAAGTTGGGAGATTGATAGTAAAGCTGTTGGAAAGTCAAACCGGAGCACCAGGAGAGGGACACTTCGTTGAGTTTTAGAAACCTTTCGTATTCACAGTGTGTCCATTCTCTAGGTTTCCTGTACATGTTATAGCTGTAGTAATATTCCCTTCAACCTGGAGAGGTGGGACCCATGGAATGGTTGCCATGCATTATTGCTTTAAAGGGTCTGCATTTGCTCACCCAATCTCACCAATCCTCTCAGTCCCAAGTGTCCAGCCTCATGCCACATCCAGCTGTCATCGTAGATAGGGTCATTCCAGGTTGCATCAGAGACCCTGAAGGAATTGTAAAGAATTTCCCTGTTTCTTTGTTCTGTTTTTGAAATTCCTTTTTAGAGTGGGTTTGAGCTGATTCTCGCTGCCATGTTTATGCCAGTCTAGACACACTTGATTCCCTTACGGAGACATATCAATACATAGGTTTTAAGATTCTTACTAGTCAGATCTATTCCTCTGCGGGAAATATGGGGTTTTGAGTCCCTTTCACTGAGGAAGGTGTAGGTCTTGTCTATTCCATAGTTGGTTTTTGGAACAGTACCTGTGCTTATATCAAACTCTGGTTTGATGCATCACCCCACCTCTCCTTCCCCCTTAAGCAGGCATAAGAGTGTTTTCTAAATGTGAGACTCTGTTCTCTTTCCTAACTCAGTTCATGTGTTGCCATGTTTACAGGATCTTCCTAAGTGATATCTTATGATAAGTTTCTTTTTCTGTGTGACTTCTTTCACTTAGAATCATCGTACCTGAATCCACTCATTTTGCTGCTACTTGTCTTATGACATTGATTTCGTGGCTGAGGGATATTCCATCGTACGTAAGTTCCACAATGTTTTGAACCATTTTTATATTTCCTGGGATATTTCAGGTGTACCCAGGTTGAGGTTCTTGTAAGCAGTGCAGCCCTCAATTTGGGGGTGGCTGTGTCTTATGGATCTTCAGTTTTCCCAAGGTATATTCCCTAGACTGGAAGTGCCCTTGGCTCTGTAGCTCTGTTGTTTACTTGTTTTAGGGAACACAATGCACTCCTCCAGGGAGGCAGTTGGCAGCTTACATCCCGCCCATCAGCATAACAAGGCTCCCTGTTCTCCAGGGCCTGTCTTGCCTTTCTGGTTTTTACACATTTTGTGGATGTCCCTTTTGACCGTTGGGAAGTGATACTTCTTTGTAGTGCAGATTTGCATTGCCCGCTTGCTTGCTTGGCCAAAAAGGGCGTATGCGTTTTCTCCTGAATATATTCAGGAGAAAACGCATACGCCCTTTTTGGCCAAGTGCATCATTGTCGAAGTTGTGCCCCTCTTCCTGTGCTTTACAGGCGATTCTAACGTACCTCTTGAAATCTGTTTCCTGCTATTCTGCCTCGCATTCAAGTCCGCCTCGTTGCCTTCCCTCAACAGATTTTTGGACGATAGTTGGCCTTGATTACTCTGCCAGTTTGTGAATTGCTGTGCCCCTGAGCTCCATTTTTCAACTCGTTTTTTGTGAGCTGAACGCAAGTCCAAACATTTGGTTCAGGACCTATACTGGTTCCCGGTGGGTGGCTGAGACTTTGGTGAATTCTTCTTCCTGCCGGGAAATTAGAGTGACATGTGCCCATCCAAATGCCTAACAGCTACTCTCTCATTGGTTCTCCCTCTTCCCTTTCCTCCTCTGCCAAATGGGCAACCTGTGTGAACCAGGAGCTTAAAGGGGCTGTCTCTCCAAGTTGGGAGATTGATAGTAAAGCTGTTGGAAAGTCAAACCGGAGCACCAGGAGAGGGACTCTTCGTTGAGTTTTAGAAACCTTTCGTATTCACAGTGTGTCCATTCTCTAGGTTTCCCGTACATGTTATAGCTGTAGTAATATTCCCTTCAACCTGGAGAGGTGGGACCCATGGAATGGTTGCCATGCATTATTGCTTTAAAGGGTCTGCATTTGCTCACCCAATCTCACCAATCCTCTCAGTCCCAAGTGTCCAGCCTCATGCCACATCCAGCTGTCATCGTAGATAGGGTCATTCCAGGTTGCATCAGAGACCCTGAAGGAATTGTAAAGAATTTCCCTGTTTCTTTGTTCTGTTTTTGAAATTCCTTTTTAGAGTGGGTTTGAGCTGATTCTCGCTGCCATGTTTATGCCAGTCTAGACACACTTGATTCCCTTACGGAGACATATCAATACATAGGTTTTAAGATTCTTACTAGTCAGATCTATTCCTCTGCGGGAAATATGGGGTTTTGAGTCCCTTTCACTGAGGAAGGTGTAGGTCTTGTCTATTCCATAGTTGGTTTTTGGAACAGTACCTGTGCTTATATCAAACTCTGGTTTGATGCATCACCCCACCTCTCCTTCCCCCTTAAGCAGGCATAAGAGTGTTTTCTAAATGTGAGACTCTGTTCTCTTTCCTAACTCAGTTCATGTGTTGCCATGTTTACAGGATCTTCCTAAGTGATATCTTATGATAAGTTTCTTTTCCTGTGTGACTTCTTTCCCTTAGAATCATCGTACCTGAATCCACTCATTTTGCTGCTACTGGTCTTATGACATTGATTTCGTGGCTGAGGGATATTCCATCGTACGTAAGTTCCACAATGTTTGGAACCCTTTTTATATTTCCTGGGATATTTCAGGTGTACCCAGGTTGAGGTTCTTGTAAGCAGTGCAGCCCTCAATTTGGGGGTGGCTCTGTCTTATGGATCTTCAGTTTTCCCAAGGTATATTCCCTAGACTGGAAGTGCCCTTGGCTCTGTAGCTCTGTTGTTTACTTGTTTTAGGGAACACAATGCACTCCTCCAGGGAGGCAGTTGGCAGCTTACATCCCACCCATCAGCATAACAAGGCTCCCTGTTCTCCAGGGCCTGTCTTGCCTTTCTGGTTTTTACACATTTTGTGGATGTCCCTTTTGACCGGTGGGAAGTGATACTTCTTTGTAGTGCAGATTTGCATTGCCCGCTTGCTTGCTTGGCCAAAAAGGGCGTATGCGTTTTCTCCTGAATATATTCAGGAGAAAACGCATACGCCCTTTTTGGCCAAGTGCATCACTGTCGAAGTTGTGCCCCTCTTCCTGTGCTTTACAGGCGATTCTAACGTACCTCTTGAAATCTGTTTCCTGCTATTCTGCCTCGCATTCATGTCCGCCTCGTTGCCTTCCCTCAACAGATTTTTGGACGATAGTTGGCCTTGATTACTCTGCCAGTTTGTGAAGTGCTGTGCCCCTGAGCTCCATTTTTCAACTCGTTTTTTGTGAGCTGAACGCAAGTCCAAACATTTGGTTCAGGACCTATACTGGTTCCCGGTGGGTGGCTGAGACTTTGGTGAATTCTTCTTCCTGCCGGGAAATTAGAGTGACATGTGCCCATCCAAATGCCTAACAGCTACTCTCTCATTGGTTCTCCCTCTTCCCTTTCCTCCTCTGCCAAATGGGCAACCTGTGTGAACCAGGAGCTTAAAGGGGCTGTCTCTCCAAGTTGGGAGATTGATAGTAAAGCTGTTGGAAAGTCAAACCGGAGCACCAGGAGAGGGACTCTTCGTTGAGTTTTAGAAACCTTTCGTATTCACAGTGTGTCCATTCTCTAGGTTTCCCGTACATGTTATAGCTGTAGTAATATTCCCTTCAACCTGGAGAGGTGGGACCCATGGAATGGTTGCCATGCATTATTGCTTTAAAGGGTCTGCATTTGCTCACCCAATCTCACCAATCCTCTCAGTCCCAAGTGTCCAGCCTCATGCCACATCCAGCTGTCATCGTAGATAGGGTCATTCCAGGTTGCATCAGAGACCCTGAAGGAATTGTAAAGAATTTCCCTGTTTCTTTGTTCTGTTTTTGAAATTCCTTTTTAGAGTGGGTTTGAGCTGATTCTCGCTGCCATGTTTATGCCAGTCTAGACACACTTGATTCCCTTACGGAGACATATCAATACATAGGTTTTAAGATTCTTACTAGTCAGATCTATTCCTCTGCGGGAAATATGGGGTTTTGAGTCCCTTTCACTGAGGAAGGTGTAGGTCTTGTCTATTCCATAGTTGGTTTTTGGAACAGTACCTGTGCTTATATCAAACTCTGGTTTGATGCATCACCCCACCTCTCCTTCCCCCTTAAGCAGGCATAAGAGTGTTTTCTAAATGTGAGACTCTGTTCTCTTTCCTAACTCAGTTCATGTGTTGCCATGTTTACAGGATCTTCCTAAGTGATATCTTATGATAAGTTTCTTTTCCTGTGTGACTTCTTTCCCTTAGAATCATCGTACCTGAATCCACTCATTTTGCTGCTACTGGTCTTATGACATTGATTTCGTGGCTGAGGGATATTCCATCGTACGTAAGTTCCACAATGTTTGGAACCCTTTTTATATTTCCTGGGATATTTCAGGTGTACCCAGGTTGAGGTTCTTGTAAGCAGTGCAGCCCTCAATTTGGGGGTGGCTCTGTCTTATGGATCTTCAGTTTTCCCAAGGTATATTCCCTAGACTGGAAGTGCCCTTGGCTCTGTAGCTCTGTTGTTTACTTGTTTTAGGGAACACAATGCACTCCTCCAGGGAGGCAGTTGGCAGCTTACATCCCGCCCATCAGCATAACAAGGCTCCCTGTTCTCCAGGGCCTGTCTTGCCTTTCTGGTTTTTACACATTTTGTGGATGTCCCTTTTGACCGGTGGGAAGTGATACTTCTTTGTAGTGCAGATTTGCATTGCCCGCTTGCTTGCTTGGCCAAAAAGGGCGTATGCGTTTTCTCCTGAATATATTCAGGAGAAAACACATACGCCCTTTTTGGCCAAGTGCATCACTGTCGAAGTTGTGCCCCTCTTCCTGTGCTTTACAGGCGATTCTAACGTACCTCTTGAAATCTGTTTCCTGCTATTCTGCCTCGCATTCAAGTCCGCCTCGTTGCCTTCCCTCAACAGATTTTTGGACGATAGTTGGCCTTGATTACTCTGCCAGTTTGTGAATTGCTGTGCCCCTGAGCTCCATTTTTCAACTCGTTTTTTGTGAGCTGAACGCAAGTCCAAACATTTGGTTCAGGACCTATACTGGTTCCCGGTGGGTGGCTGAGACTTTGGTGAATTCTTCTTCCTGCCGGGAAATTAGAGTGACATGTGCCCATCCAAATGCCTAACGGCTACTCTCTCATTGGTTCTCCCTATTCCCTTTCCTCCTCTGCCAAATGGGCAACCTGTGTGAACCAGGAGCTTAAAGGGGCTGTCTCTCCAAGTTGGGAGATTGATAGTAAAGCTGTTGGAAAGTCAAACCGGAGCACCAGGAGAGGGACTCTTCGTTGAGTTTTAGAAACCTTTCGTATTCACAGTGTGTCCATTCTCTAGGTTTCCCGTACATGTTATAGCTGTAGTAATATTCCCTTCAACCTGGAGAGGTGGGACCCATGGAATGGTTGCCATGCATTATTGCTTTAAAGGGTCTGCATTTGCTCACCCAATCTCACCAATCCTCTCAGTCCCAAGTGTCCAGCCTCATGCCACATCCAGCTGTCATCGTAGATAGGGTCATTCCAGGTTGCATCAGAGACCCTGAAGGAATTGTAAAGAATTTCCCTGTTTCTTTGTTCTGTTTTTGAAATTCCTTTTTAGAGTGGGTTTGAGCTGATTCTCGCTGCCATGTTTATGCCAGTCTAGACACACTTGATTCCCTTACGGAGACATATCAATACATAGGTTTTAAGATTCTTACTAGTCAGATCTATTCCTCTGCGGGAAATATGGGGTTTTGAGTCCCTTTCACTGAGGAAGGTGTAGGTCTTGTCTATTCCATAGTTGGTTTTTGGAACAGTACCTGTGCTTATATCAAACTCTGGTTTGATGCATCACCCCACCTCTCCTTCCCCCTTAAGCAGGCATAAGAGTGTTTTCTAAATGTGAGACTCTGTTCTCTTTCCTAACTCAGTTCATGTGTTGCCATGTTTACAGGATCTTCCTAAGTGATATCTTATGATAAGTTTCTTTTCCTGTGTGACTTCTTTCCCTTAGAATCATCGTACCTGAATCCACTCATTTTGCTGCTACTGGTCTTATGACATTGATTTCGTGGCTGAGGGATATTCCATCGTACGTAAGTTCCACAATGTTTGGAACCCTTTTTATATTTCCTGGGATATTTCAGGTGTACCCAGGTTGAGGTTCTTGTAAGCAGTGCAGCCCTCAATTTGGGGGTGGCTCTGTCTTATGGATCTTCAGTTTTCCCAAGGTATATTCCCTAGACTGGAAGTGCCCTTGGCTCTGTAGCTCTGTTGTTTACTTGTTTTAGGGAACACAATGCACTCCTCCAGGGAGGCAGTTGGCAGCTTACATCCCGCCCATCAGCATAACAAGGCTCCCTGTTCTCCAGGGCCTGTCTTGCCTTTCTGGTTTTTACACATTTTGTGGATGTCCCTTTTGACCGGTGGGAAGTGATACTTCTTTGTAGTGCAGATTTGCATTGCCCGCTTGCTTGCTTGGCCAAAAAGGGCGTATGCGTTTTCTCCTGAATATATTCAGGAGAAAACGCATACGCCCTTTTAGGCCAAGTGCATCATTGTCGAAGTTGTGCCCCTCTTCCTGTGCTTTACAGGCGATTCTAACGTACCTCTTGAAATCTGTTTCCTGCTATTCTGCCTCGCATTCAAGTCCGCCTCGTTGCCTTCCCTCAACAGATTTTTGGACGATAGTTGGCCTTGATTACTCTGCCAGTTTGTGAATTGCTGTGCCCCTGAGCTCCATTTTTCAACTCGTTTTTTTGTGAGCTGAACGCAAGTCCAAACATTTGGTTCAGGACCTATAATGGTTCCCGGTGGGTGGCTGAGACTCTGGTGAATTCTTCTTCCTGCCGGGAAATTAGAGTGACATGTGCCCATCCAAATGCCTAACAGCTACTCTCTCATTGGTTCTCCCTCTTCCCTTTCCTCCTCTGCCAAATGGGCAACCTGTGTGAACCAGGAGCTTAAAGGGGCTGTCTCTCCAAGTTGGGAGATTGATAGTAAAGCTGTTGGAAAGTCAAACCGGAGCACCAGGAGAGGGACTCTTCGTTGAGTTTTAGAAACCTTTCGTATTCACAGTGTGTCCATTCTCTAGGTTTCCCGTACATGTTATAGCTGTAGTAATATTCCCTTCAACCTGGAGAGGTGGGACCCATGGAATGGTTGCCATGCATTATTGCTTTAAAGGGTCTGCATTTGCTCACCCAATCTCACCAATCCTCTCAGTCCCAAGTGTCCAGCCTCATGCCACATCCAGCTGTCATCGTAGATAGGGTCATTCCAGGTTGCATCAGAGACCCTGAAGGAATTGTAAAGAATTTCCCTGTTTCTTTGTTCTGTTTTTGAAATTCCTTTTTAGAGTGGGTTTGAGCTGATTCTCGCTGCCATGTTTATGCCAGTCTAGACACACTTGATTCCCTTACGGAGACATATCAATACATAGGTTTTAAGATTCTTACTAGTCAGATCTATTCCTCTGCGGGAAATATGGGGTTTTGAGTCCCTTTCACTGAGGAAGGTGTAGGTCTTGTCTATTCCATAGTTGGTTTTTGGAACAGTACCTGTGCTTATATCAAACTCTGGTTTGATGCATCACCCCACCTCTCCTTCCCCCTTAAGCAGGCATAAGAGTGTTTTCTAAATGTGAGACTCTGTTCTCTTTCCTAACTCAGTTCATGTGTTGCCATGTTTACAGGATCTTCCTAAGTGATATCTTATGATAAGTTTCTTTTCCTGTGTGACTTCTTTCCCTTAGAATCATCGTACCTGAATCCACTCATTTTGCTGCTACTGGTCTTATGACATTGATTTCGTGGCTGAGGGATATTCCATCGTACGTAAGTTCCACAATGTTTGGAACCCTTTTTATATTTCCTGGGATATTTCAGGTGTACCCAGGTTGAGGTTCTTGTAAGCAGTGCAGCCCTCAATTTGGGGGTGGCTCTGTCTTATGGATCTTCAGTTTTCCCAAGGTATATTCCCTAGACTGGAAGTGCCCTTGGCTCTGTAGCTCTGTTGTTTACTTGTTTTAGGGAACACAATGCACTCCTCCAGGGAGGCAGTTGGCAGCTTACATCCCGCCCATCAGCATAACAAGGCTCCCTGTTCTCCAGGGCCTGTCTTGCCTTTCTGGTTTTTACACATTTTGTGGATGTCCCTTTTGACCGGTGGGAAGTGATACTTCTTTGTAGTGCAGATTTGCATTGCCCGCTTGCTTGCTTGGCCAAAAAGGGCGTATGCGTTTTCTCCTGAATATATTCAGGAGAAAACGCATACGCCCTTTTAGGCCAAGTGCATCATTGTCGAAGTTGTGCCCCTCTTCCTGTGCTTTACAGGCGATTCTAACGTACCTCTTGAAATCTGTTTCCTGCTATTCTGCCTCGCATTCAAGTCCGCCTCGTTGCCTTCCCTCAACAGATTTTTGGACGATAGTTGGCCTTGATTACTCTGCCAGTTTGTGAATTGCTGTGCCCCTGAGCTCCATTTTTCAACTCGTTTTTTTGTGAGCTGAACGCAAGTCCAAACATTTGGTTCAGGACCTATAATGGTTCCCGGTGGGTGGCTGAGACTCTGGTGAATTCTTCTTCCTGCCGGGAAATTAGAGTGACATGTGCCCATCCAAATGCCTAACAGCTACTCTCTCATTGGTTCTCCCTCTTCCCTTTCCTCCTCTGCCAAATGGGCAACCTGTGTGAACCAGGAGCTTAAAGGGGCTGTCTCTCCAAGTTGGGAGATTGATAGTAAAGCTGTTGGAAAGTCAAACCGGAGCACCAGGAGAGGGACTCTTCGTTGAGTTTTAGAAACCTTTCGTATTCACAGTGTGTCCATTCTCTAGGTTTCCCGTACATGTTATAGCTGTAGTAATATTCCCTTCAACCTGGAGAGGTGGGACCCATGGAATGGTTGCCATGCATTATTGCTTTAAAGGGTCTGCATTTGCTCACCCAATCTCACCAATCCTCTCAGTCCCAAGTGTCCAGCCTCATGCCACATCCAGCTGTCATCGTAGATAGGGTCATTCCAGGTTGCATCAGAGACCCTGAAGGAATTGTAAAGAATTTCCCTGTTTCTTTGTTCTGTTTTTGAAATTCCTTTTTAGAGTGGGTTTGAGCTGATTCTCGCTGCCATGTTTATGCCAGTCTAGACACACTTGATTCCCTTACGGAGACATATCAATACATAGGTTTTAAGATTCTTACTAGTCAGATCTATTCCTCTGCGGGAAATATGGGGTTTTGAGTCCCTTTCACTGAGGAAGGTGTAGGTCTTGTCTATTCCATAGTTGGTTTTTGGAACAGTACCTGTGCTTATATCAAACTCTGGTTTGATGCATCACCCCACCTCTCCTTCCCCCTTAAGCAGGCATAAGAGTGTTTTCTAAATGTGAGACTCTGTTCTCTTTCCTAACTCAGTTCATGTGTTGCCATGTTTACAGGATCTTCCTAAGTGATATCTTATGATAAGTTTCTTTTCCTGTGTGACTTCTTTCCCTTAGAATCATCGTACCTGAATCCACTCATTTTGCTGCTACTGGTCTTATGACATTGATTTCATGGCTGAGGGATATTCCATCGTACGTAAGTTCCACAATGTTTTGAACCATTTTTATATTTCCTGGGATATTTCAGGTGTACCCAGGTTGAGGTTCTTGTAAGCAGTGCAGCCCTCAATTTGGGGGTGGCTGTGTCTTATGGATCTTCAGTTTTCCCAAGGTATATTCCCTAGACTGGAAGTGCCCTTGGCTCTGTAGCTCTGTTGTTTACTTGTTTTAGGGAACACAATGCACTCCTCCAGGGAGGCAGTTGGCAGCTTACATCCCGCCCATCAGCATAACAAGGCTCCCTGTTCTCCAGGGCCTGTCTTGCCTTTCTGGTTTTTACACATTTTGTGGATGTCCCTTTTGACCGTTGGGAAGTGATACTTCTTTGTAGTGCAGATTTGCATTGCCCGCTTGCTTGCTTGGCCAAAAAGGGCGTATGCGTTTTCTCCTGAATATATTCAGGAGAAAACGCATACGCCCTTTTTGGCCAAGTGCATCATTGTCGAAGTTGTGCCCCTCTTCCTGTGCTTTACAGGCGATTCTAACGTACCTCTTGAAATCTGTTTCCTGCTATTCTGCCTCGCATTCAAGTCCGCCTCGTTGCCTTCCCTCAACAGATTTTTGGACGATAGTTGGCCTTGATTACTCTGCCAGTTTGTGAATTGCTGTGCCCCTGAGCTCCATTTTTCAACTCGTTTTTTGTGAGCTGAACGCAAGTCCAAACATTTGGTTCAGGACCTATACTGGTTCCCGGTGGGTGGCTGAGACTTTGGTGAATTCTTCTTCCTGCCGGGAAATTAGAGTGACATGTGCCCATCCAAATGCCTAACAGCTACTCTCTCATTGGTTCTCCCTCTTCCCTTTCCTCCTCTGCCAAATGGGCAACCTGTGTGAACCAGGAGCTTAAAGGGGCTGTCTCTCCAAGTTGGGAGATTGATAGTAAAGCTGTTGGAAAGTCAAACCGGAGCACCAGGAGAGGGACTCTTCGTTGAGTTTTAGAAACCTTTCGTATTCACAGTGTGTCCATTCTCTAGGTTTCCCGTACATGTTATAGCTGTAGTAATATTCCCTTCAACCTGGAGAGGTGGGACCCATGGAATGGTTGCCATGCATTATTGCTTTAAAGGGTCTGCATTTGCTCACCCAATCTCACCAATCCTCTCAGTCCCAAGTGTCCAGCCTCATGCCACATCCAGCTGTCATCGTAGATAGGGTCATTCCAGGTTGCATCAGAGACCCTGAAGGAATTGTAAAGAATTTCCCTGTTTCTTTGTTCTGTTTTTGAAATTCCTTTTTAGAGTGGGTTTGAGCTGATTCTCGCTGCCATGTTTATGCCAGTCTAGACACACTTGATTCCCTTACGGAGACATATCAATACATAGGTTTTAAGATTCTTACTAGTCAGATCTATTCCTCTGCGGGAAATATGGGGTTTTGAGTCCCTTTCACTGAGGAAGGTGTAGGTCTTGTCTATTCCATAGTTGGTTTTTGGAACAGTACCTGTGCTTATATCAAACTCTGGTTTGATGCATCACCCCACCTCTCCTTCCCCCTTAAGCAGGCATAAGAGTGTTTTCTAAATGTGAGACTCTGTTCTCTTTCCTAACTCAGTTCATGTGTTGCCATGTTTACAGGATCTTCCTAAGTGATATCTTATGATAAGTTTCTTTTTCTGTGTGACTTCTTTCACTTAGAATCATCGTACCTGAATCCACTCATTTTGCTGCTACTGGTCTTATGACATTGATTTCATGGCTGAGGGATATTCCATCGTACGTAAGTTCCACAATGTTTTGAACCATTTTTATATTTCCTGGGATATTTCAGGTGTACCCAGGTTGAGGTTCTTGTAAGCAGTGCAGCCCTCAATTTGGGGGTGGCTCTGTCTTATGGATCTTCAGTTTTCCCAAGGTATATTCCCTAGACTGGAAGTGCCCTTGGCTCTGTAGCTCTGTTGTTTACTTGTTTTAGGGAACACAATGCACTCCTCCAGGGAGGCAGTTGGCAGCTTACATCCCGCCCATCAGCATAACAAGGCTCCCTGTTCTCCAGGGCCTGTCTTGCCTTTCTGGTTTTTACACATTTTGTGGATGTCCCTTTTGACCGTTGGGAAGTGATACTTCTTTGTAGTGCAGATTTGCATTGCCCGCTTGCTTGCTTGGCCAAAAAGGGCGTATGCGTTTTCTCCTGAATATATTCAGGAGAAAACGCATACGCCCTTTTAGGCCAAGTGCATCATTGTCGAAGTTGTGCCCCTCTTCCTGTGCTTTACAGGCGATTCTAACGTACCTATTGAAATCTGTTTCCTGCTATTCTGCCTCGCATTCAAGTCCGCCTCGTTGCCTTCCCTCAACAGATTTTTGGACGATAGTTGGCCTTGATTACTCTGCCAGTTTGTGAATTGCTGTGCCCCTGAGCTCCATTTTTCAACTCGTTTTTTTGTGAGCTGAACGCAAGTCCAAACATTTGGTTCAGGACCTATAATGGTTCCCGGTGGGTGGCTGAGACTCTGGTGAATTCTTCTTCCTGCCGGGAAATTAGAGTGACATGTGCCCATCCAAATGCCTAACAGCTACTCTCTCATTGGTTCTCCCTCTTCCCTTTCCTCCTCTGCCAAATGGGCAACCTGTGTGAACCAGGAGCTTAAAGGGGCTGTCTCTCCAAGTTGGGAGATTGATAGTAAAGCTGTTGGAAAGTCAAACCGGAGCACCAGGAGAGGGACTCTTCGTTGAGTTTTAGAAACCTTTCGTATTCACAGTGTGTCCATTCTCTAGGTTTCCCGTACATGTTATAGCTGTAGTAATATTCCCTTCAACCTGGAGAGGTGGGACCCATGGAATGGTTGCCATGCATTATTGCTTTAAAGGGTCTGCATTTGCTCACCCAATCTCACCAATCCTCTCAGTCCCAAGTGTCCAGCCTCATGCCACATCCAGCTGTCATCGTAGATAGGGTCATTCCAGGTTGCATCAGAGACCCTGAAGGAATTGTAAAGAATTTCCCTGTTTCTTTGTTCTGTTTTTGAAATTCCTTTTTAGAGTGGGTTTGAGCTGATTCTCGCTGCCATGTTTATGCCAGTCTAGACACACTTGATTCCCTTACGGAGACATATCAATACATAGGTTTTAAGATTCTTACTAGTCAGATCTATTCCTCTGCGGGAAATATGGGGTTTTGAGTCCCTTTCACTGAGGAAGGTGTAGGTCTTGTCTATTCCATAGTTGGTTTTTGGAACAGTACCTGTGCTTATATCAAACTCTGGTTTGATGCATCACCCCACCTCTCCTTCCCCCTTAAGCAGGCATAAGAGTGTTTTCTAAATGTGAGACTCTGTTCTCTTTCCTAACTCAGTTCATGTGTTGCCATGTTTACAGGATCTTCCTAAGTGATATCTTATGATAAGTTTCTTTTTCTGTGTGACTTCTTTCACTTAGAATCATCGTACCTGAATCCACTCATTTTGCTGCTACTGGTCTTATGACATTGATTTCATGGCTGAGGGATATTCCATCGTACGTAAGTTCCACAATGTTTTGAACCATTTTTATATTTCCTGGGATATTTCAGGTGTACCCAGGTTGAGGTTCTTGTAAGCAGTGCAGCCCTCAATTTGGGGGTGGCTGTGTCTTATGGATCTTCAGTTTTCCCAAGGTATATTCCCTAGACTGGAAGTGCCCTTGGCTCTGTAGCTCTGTTGTTTACTTGTTTTAGGGAACACAATGCACTCCTCCAGGGAGGCAGTTGGCAGCTTACATCCCGCCCATCAGCATAACAAGGCTCCCTGTTCTCCAGGGCCTGTCTTGCCTTTCTGGTTTTTACACATTTTGTGGATGTCCCTTTTGACCGTTGGGAAGTGATACATCTTTGTAGTGCAGATTTGCATTGCCCGCTTGCTTGCTTGGCCAAAAAGGGCGTATGCGTTTTCTCCTGAATATATTCAGGAGAAAACGCATACGCCCTTTTAGGCCAAGTGCATCATTGTCGAAGTTGTGCCCCTCTTCCTGTGCTTTACAGGCGATTCTAACGTACCTCTTGAAATCTGTTTCCTGCTATTCTGCCTCGCATTCAAGTCCGCCTCGTTGCCTTCCCTCAACAGATTTTTGGACGATAGTTGGCCTTGATTACTCTGCCAGTTTGTGAATTGCTGTGCCCCTGAGCTCCATTTTTCAACTCGTTTTTTGTGAGCTGAACGCAAGTCCAAACATTTGGTTCAGGACCTATACTGGTTCCCGGTGGGTGGCTGAGACTCTGGTGAATTCTTCTTCCTGCCGGGAAATTAGAGTGACATGTGCCCATCCAAATGCCTAACAGCTACTCTCTCATTGGTTCTCCCTCTTCCCTTTCCTCCTCTGCCAAATGGGCAACCTGTGTGAACCAGGAGCTTAAAGGGGCTGTCTCTCCAAGTTGGGAGATTGATAGTAAAGCTGTTGGAAAGTCAAACTGGAGCACCAGGAGAGGGACACTTCGTTGAGTTTTAGAAACCTTTCGTATTCACAGTGTGTCCATTCTCTAGGTTTCCTGTACATGTTATAGCTGTAGTAATATTCCCTTCAACCTGGAGAGGTGGGACCCATGGAATGGTTGCCATGCATTATTGCTTTAAAGGGTCTGCATTTGCTCACCCAATCTCACCAATCCTCTCAGTCCCAAGTGTCCAGCCTCATGCCACATCCAGCTGTCATCGTAGATAGGGTCATTCCAGGTTGCATCAGAGACCCTGAAGGAATTGTAAAGAATTTCCCTGTTTCTTTTTTCTGTTTTTGAAATTCCTTTTTAGAGTGGGTTTGAGCTGATTCTCGCTGCCATGTTTATGCCAGTCTAGACACACTTGATTCCCTTACGGAGACATATCAATACATAGGTTTTAAGATTCTTACTAGTCAGATCTATTCCTCTGCGGGAAATATGGGGTTTTGAGTCCCTTTCACTGAGGAAGGTGTAGGTCTTGTCTATTCCATAGTTGGTTTTTGGAACAGTACCTGTGCTTATATCAAACTCTGGTTTGATGCATCACCCCACCTCTCCTTCCCCCTTAAGCAGGCATAAGAGTGTTTTCTAAATGTGAGACTCTGTTCTCTTTCCTAACTCAGTTCATGTGTTGCCATGTTTACAGGATCTTCCTAAGTGATATCTTATGATAAGTTTCTTTTTCTGTGTGACTTCTTTCACTTAGAATCATCGTACCTGAATCCACTCATTTTGCTGCTACTTGTCTTATGACATTGATTTCGTGGCTGAGGGATATTCCATCGTACGTAAGTTCCACAATGTTTTGAACCATTTTTATATTTCCTGGGATATTTCAGGTGTACCCAGGTTGAGGTTCTTGTAAGCAGTGCAGCCCTCAATTTGGGGGTGGCTGTGTCTTATGGATCTTCAGTTTTCCCAAGGTATATTCCCTAGACTGGAAGTGCCCTTGGCTCTGTAGCTCTGTTGTTTACTTGTTTTAGGGAACACAATGCACTCCTCCAGGGAGGCAGTTGGCAGCTTACATCCCGCCCATCAGCATAACAAGGCTCCCTGTTCTCCAGGGCCTGTCTTGCCTTTCTGGTTTTTACACATTTTGTGGATGTCCCTTTTGACCGGTGGGAAGTGATACTTCTTTGTAGTGCAGATTTGCATTGCCCGCTTGCTTGCTTGGCCAAAAAGGGCGTATGCGTTTTCTCCTGAATATATTCAGGAGAAAACGCATACGCCCTTTTTGGCCAAGTGCATCATTGTCGAAGTTGTGCCCCTCTTCCTGTGCTTTACAGGCGATTCTAACGTACCTCTTGAAATCTGTTTCCTGCTATTCTGCCTCGCATTCAAGTCCGCCTCGTTGCCTTCCCTCAACAGATTTTTGGACGATAGTTGGCCTTGATTACTCTGCCAGTTTGTGAATTGCTGTGCCCCTGAGCTCCATTTTTCAACTCGTTTTTTGTGAGCTGAACGCAAGTCCAAACATTTGGTTCAGGACCTATACTGGTTCCCGGTGGGTGGCTGAGACTTTGGTGAATTCTTCTTCCTGCCGGGAAATTAGAGTGACATGTGCCCATCCAAATGCCTAACAGCTACTCTCTCATTGGTTCTCCCTCTTCCCTTTCCTCCTCTGCCAAATGGGCAACCTGTGTGAACCAGGAGCTTAAAGGGGCTGTCTCTCCAAGTTGGGAGATTGATAGTAAAGCTGTTGGAAAGTCAAACCGGAGCACCAGGAGAGGGACACTTCGTTGAGTTTTAGAAACCTTTCGTATTCACAGTGTGTCCATTCTCTAGGTTTCCTGTACATGTTATAGCTGTAGTAATATTCCCTTCAACCTGGAGAGGTGGGACCCATGGAATGGTTGCCATGCATTATTGCTTTAAAGGGTCTGCATTTGCTCACCCAATCTCACCAATCCTCTCAGTCCCAAGTGTCCAGCCTCATGCCACATCCAGCTGTCATCGTAGATAGGGTCATTCCAGGTTGCATCAGAGACCCTGAAGGAATTGTAAAGAATTTCCCTGTTTCTTTGTTCTGTTTTTGAAATTCCTTTTTAGAGTGGGTTTGAGCTGATTCTCGCTGCCATGTTTATGCCAGTCTAGACACACTTGATTCCCTTACGGAGACATATCAATACATAGGTTTTAAGATTCTTACTAGTCAGATCTATTCCTCTGCGGGAAATATGGGGTTTTGAGTCCCTTTCACTGAGGAAGGTGTAGGTCTTGTCTATTCCATAGTTGGTTTTTGGAACAGTACCTGTGCTTATATCAAACTCTGGTTTGATGCATCACCCCACCTCTCCTTCCCCCTTAAGCAGGCATAAGAGTGTTTTCTAAATGTGAGACTCTGTTCTCTTTCCTAACTCAGTTCATGTGTTGCCATGTTTACAGGATCTTCCTAAGTGATATCTTATGATAAGTTTCTTTTTCTGTGTGACTTCTTTCACTTAGAATCATCGTACCTGAATCCACTCATTTTGCTGCTACTTGTCTTATGACATTGATTTCGTGGCTGAGGGATATTCCATCGTACGTAAGTTCCACAATGTTTTGAACCATTTTTATATTTCCTGGGATATTTCAGGTGTACCCAGGTTGAGGTTCTTGTAAGCAGTGCAGCCCTCAATTTGGGGGTGGCTGTGTCTTATGGATCTTCAGTTTTCCCAAGGTATATTCCCTAGACTGGAAGTGCCCTTGGCTCTGTAGCTCTGTTGTTTACTTGTTTTAGGGAACACAATGCACTCCTCCAGGGAGGCAGTTGGCAGCTTACATCCCGCCCATCAGCATAACAAGGCTCCCTGTTCTCCAGGGCCTGTCTTGCCTTTCTGGTTTTTACACATTTTGTGGATGTCCCTTTTGACCGGTGGGAAGTGATACTTCTTTGTAGTGCAGATTTGCATTGCCCGCTTGCTTGCTTGGCCAAAAAGGGCGTATGCGTTTTCTCCTGAATATATTCAGGAGAAAACGCATACGCCCTTTTAGGCCAAGTGCATCATTGTCGAAGTTGTGCCCCTCTTCCTGTGCTTTACAGGCGATTCTAACGTACCTCTTGAAATCTGTTTCCTGCTATTCTGCCTCGCATTCAAGTCCGCCTCGTTGCCTTCCCTCAACAGATTTTTGGACGATAGTTGGCCTTGATTACTCTGCCAGTTTGTGAATTGCTGTGCCCCTGAGCTCCATTTTTCAACTCGTTTTTTTGTGAGCTGAACGCAAGTCCAAACATTTGGTTCAGGACCTATACTGGTTCCCGGTGGGTGGCTGAGACTCTGGTGAATTCTTCTTCCTGCCGGGAAATTAGAGTGACATGTGCCCATCCAAATGCCTAACAGCTACTCTCTCATTGGTTCTCCCTCTTCCCTTTCCTCCTCTGCCAAATGGGCAACCTGTGTGAACCAGGAGCTTAAAGGGGCTGTCTCTCCAAGTTGGGAGATTGATAGTAAAGCTGTTGGAAAGTCAAACCGGAGCACCAGGAGAGGGACTCTTCGTTGAGTTTTAGAAACCTTTCGTATTCACAGTGTGTCCATTCTCTAGGTTTCCCGTACATGTTATAGCTGTAGTAATATTCCCTTCAACCTGGAGAGGTGGGACCCATGGAATGGTTGCCATGCATTATTGCTTTAAAGGGTCTGCATTTGCTCACCCAATCTCACCAATCCTCTCAGTCCCAAGTGTCCAGCCTCATGCCACATCCAGCTGTCATCGTAGATAGGGTCATTCCAGGTTGCATCAGAGACCCTGAAGGAATTGTAAAGAATTTCCCTGTTTCTTTGTTCTGTTTTTGAAATTCCTTTTTAGAGTGGGTTTGAGCTGATTCTCGCTGCCATGTTTATGCCAGTCTAGACACACTTGATTCCCTTACGGAGACATATCAATACATAGGTTTTAAGATTCTTACTAGTCAGATCTATTCCTCTGCGGGAAATATGGGGTTTTGAGTCCCTTTCACTGAGGAAGGTGTAGGTCTTGTCTATTCCATAGTTGGTTTTTGGAACAGTACCTGTGCTTATATCAAACTCTGGTTTGATGCATCACCCCACCTCTCCTTCCCCCTTAAGCAGGCATAAGAGTGTTTTCTAAATGTGAGACTCTGTTCTCTTTCCTAACTCAGTTCATGTGTTGCCATGTTTACAGGATCTTCCTAAGTGATATCTTATGATAAGTTTCTTTTTCTGTGTGACTTCTTTCACTTAGAATCATCGTACCTGAATCCACTCATTTTGCTGCTACTGGTCTTATGACATTGATTTCATGGCTGAGGGATATTCCATCGTACGTAAGTTCCACAATGTTTTGAACCATTTTTATATTTCCTGGGATATTTCAGGTGTACCCAGGTTGAGGTTCTTGTAAGCAGTGCAGCCCTCAATTTGGGGGTGGCTCTGTCTTATGGATCTTCAGTTTTCCCAAGGTATATTCCCTAGACTGGAAGTGCCCTTGGCTCTGTAGCTCTGTTGTTTACTTGTTTTAGGGAACACAATGCACTCCTCCAGGGAGGCAGTTGGCAGCTTACATCCCGCCCATCAGCATAACAAGGCTCCCTGTTCTCCAGGGCCTGTCTTGCCTTTCTGGTTTTTACACATTTTGTGGATGTCCCTTTTGACCGTTGGGAAGTGATACTTCTTTGTAGTGCAGATTTGCATTGCCCGCTTGCTTGCTTGGCCAAAAAGGGCGTATGCGTTTTCTCCTGAATATATTCAGGAGAAAACGCATACGCCCTTTTAGGCCAAGTGCATCATTGTCGAAGTTGTGCCCCTCTTCCTGTGCTTTACAGGCGATTCTAACGTACCTATTGAAATCTGTTTCCTGCTATTCTGCCTCGCATTCAAGTCCGCCTCGTTGCCTTCCCTCAACAGATTTTTGGACGATAGTTGGCCTTGATTACTCTGCCAGTTTGTGAATTGCTGTGCCCCTGAGCTCCATTTTTCAACTCGTTTTTTGTGAGCTGAACGCAAGTCCAAACATTTGGTTCAGGACCTATAATGGTTCCCGGTGGGTGGCTGAGACTCTGGTGAATTCTTCTTCCTGCCGGGAAATTAGAGTGACATGTGCCCATCCAAATGCCTAACAGCTACTCTCTCATTGGTTCTCCCTCTTCCCTTTCCTCCTCTGCCAAATGGGCAACCTGTGTGAACCAGGAGCTTAAAGGGGCTGTCTCTCCAAGTTGGGAGATTGATAGTAAAGCTGTTGGAAAGTCAAACCGGAGCACCAGGAGAGGGACTCTTCGTTGAGTTTTAGAAACCTTTCGTATTCACAGTGTGTCCATTCTCTAGGTTTCCCGTACATGTTATAGCTGTAGTAATATTCCCTTCAACCTGGAGAGGTGGGACCCATGGAATGGTTGCCATGCATTATTGCTTTAAAGGGTCTGCATTTGCTCACCCAATCTCACCAATCTTCTCAGTCCCAAGTGTCCAGCCTCATGCCACATCCAGCTGTCATCGTAGATAGGGTCATTCCAGGTTGCATCAGAGACCCTGAAGGAATTGTAAAGAATTTCCCTGTTTCTTTGTTCTGTTTTTGAAATTCCTTTTTAGAGTGGGTTTGAGCTGATTCTCGCTGCCATGTTTATGCCAGTCTAGACACACTTGATTCCCTTACGGAGACATATCAATACATAGGTTTTAAGATTCTTACTAGTCAGATCTATTCCTCTGCGGGAAATATGGGGTTTTGAGTCCCTTTCACTGAGGAAGGTGTAGGTCTTGTCTATTCCATAGTTGGTTTTTGGAACAGTACCTGTGCTTATATCAAACTCTGGTTTGATGCATCACCCCACCTCTCCTTCCCCCTTAAGCAGGCATAAGAGTGTTTTCTAAATGTGAGACTCTGTTCTCTTTCCTAACTCAGTTCATGTGTTGCCATGTTTACAGGATCTTCCTAAGTGATATCTTATGATAAGTTTCTTTTTCTGTGTGACTTCTTTCACTTAGAATCATCGTACCTGAATCCACTCATTTTGCTGCTACTGGTCTTATGACATTGATTTCATGGCTGAGGGATATTCCATCGTACGTAAGTTCCACAATGTTTTGAACCATTTATATATTTCCTGGGATATTTCAGGTGTACCCAGGTTGAGGTTCTTGTAAGCAGTGCAGCCCTCAATTTGGGGGTGGCTGTGTCTTATGGATCTTCAGTTTTCCCAAGGTATATTCCCTAGACTGGAAGTGCCCTTGGCTCTGTAGCTCTGTTGTTTACTTGTTTTAGGGAACACAATGCACTCCTCCAGGGAGGCAGTTGGCAGCTTACATCCCGCCCATCAGCATAACAAGGCTCCCTGTTCTCCAGGGCCTGTCTTGCCTTTCTGGTTTTTACACATTTTGTGGATGTCCCTTTTGACCGTTGGGAAGTGATACATCTTTGTAGTGCAGATTTGCATTGCCCGCTTGCTTGCTTGGCCAAAAAGGGCGTATGCGTTTTCTCCTGAATATATTCAGGAGAAAACGCATACGCCCTTTTAGGCCAAGTGCATCATTGTCGAAGTTGTGCCCCTCTTCCTGTGCTTTACAGGCGATTCTAACGTACCTCTTGAAATCTGTTTCCTGCTATTCTGCCTCGCATTCAAGTCCGCCTCGTTGCCTTCCCTCAACAGATTTTTGGACGATAGTTGGCCTTGATTACTCTGCCAGTTTGTGAAGTGCTGTGCCCCTGAGCTCCATTTTTCAACTCGTTTTTTGTGAGCTGAACGCAAGTCCAAACATTTGGTTCAGGACCTATACTGGTTCCCGGTGGGTGGCTGAGACTTTGGTGAATTCTTCTTCCTGCCGGGAAATTAGAGTGACATGTGCCCATCCAAATGCCTAACAGCTACTCTCTCATTGGTTCTCCCTCTTCCCTTTCCTCCTCTGCCAAATGGGCAACCTGTGTGAACCAGGAGCTTAAAGGGGCTCTCTCTCCAAGTTGGGAGATTGATAGTAAAGCTGTTGGAAAGTCAAACCGGAGCACCAGGAGAGGGACTCTTCGTTGAGTTTTAGAAACCTTTCGTATTCACAGTGTGTCCATTCTCTAGGTTTCCCGTACATGTTATAGCTGTAGTAATATTCCCTTCAACCTGGAGAGGTGGGACCCATGGAATGGTTGCCATGCATTATTGCTTTAAAGGGTCTGCATTTGCTCACCCAATCTCACCAATCCTCTCAGTCCCAAGTGTCCAGCCTCATGCCACATCCAGCTGTCATCGTAGATAGGGTCATTCCAGGTTGCATCAGAGACCCTGAAGGAATTGTAAAGAATTTCCCTGTTTCTTTGTTCTGTTTTTGAAATTCCTTTTTAGAGTGGGTTTGAGCTGATTCTCGCTGCCATGTTTATGCCAGTCTAGACACACTTGATTCCCTTACGGAGACATATCAATACATAGGTTTTAAGATTCTTACTAGTCAGATCTATTCCTCTGCGGGAAATATGGGGTTTTGAGTCCCTTTCACTGAGGAAGGTGTAGGTCTTGTCTATTCCATAGTTGGTTTTTGGAACAGTACCTGTGCTTATATCAAACTCTGGTTTGATGCATCACCCCACCTCTCCTTCCCCCTTAAGCAGGCATAAGAGTGTTTTCTAAATGTGAGACTCTGTTCTCTTTCCTAACTCAGTTCATGTGTTGCCATGTTTACAGGATCTTCCTAAGTGATATCTTATGATAAGTTTCTTTTTCTGTGTGACTTCTTTCCCTTAGAATCATCGTACCTGAATCCACTCATTTTGCTGCTACTGGTCTTATGACATTGATTTCGTGGCTGAGGGATATTCCATCGTACGTAAGTTCCACAATGTTTGGAACCCTTTTTATATTTCCTGGGATATTTCAGGTGTACCCAGGTTGAGGTTCTTGTAAGCAGTGCAGCCCTCAATTTGGGGGTGGCTCTGTCTTATGGATCTTCAGTTTTCCCAAGGTATATTCCCTAGACTGGAAGTGCCCTTGGCTCTGTAGCTCTGTTGTTTACTTGTTTTAGGGAACACAATGCACTCCTCCAGGGAGGCAGTTGGCAGCTTACATCCCGCCCATCAGCATAACAAGGCTCCCTGTTCTCCAGGGCCTGTCTTGCCTTTCTGGTTTTTACACATTTTGTGGATGTCCCTTTTGACCGTTGGGAAGTGATACTTCTTTGTAGTGCAGATTTGCATTGCCCGCTTGCTTGCTTGGCCAAAAAGGGCGTATGCGTTTTCTCCTGAATATATTCAGGAGAGAACGCATACGCCCTTTTTGGCCAAGTGCATCACTGTCGAAGTTGTGCCCCTCTTCCTGTGCTTTACAGGCGATTCTAACGTACCTCTTGAAATCTGTTTCCTGCTATTCTGCCTCGCATTCATGTCCGCCTCGTTGCCTTCCCTCAACAGATTTTTGGACGATAGTTGGCCTTGATTACTCTGCCAGTTTGTGAAGTGCTGTGCCCCTGAGCTCCATTTTTCAACTCGTTTTTTGTGAGCTGAACGCAAGTCCAAACATTTGGTTCAGGACCTATACTGGTTCCCGGTGGGTGGCTGAGACTTTGGTGAATTCTTCTTCCTGCCGGGAAATTAGAGTGACATGTGCCCATCCAAATGCCTAACAGCTACTCTCTCATTGGTTCTCCCTCTTCCCTTTCCTCCTCTGCCAAATGGGCAACCTGTGTGAACCAGGAGCTTAAAGGGGCTGTCTCTCCAAGTTGGGAGATTGATAGTAAAGCTGTTGGAAAGTCAAACCGGAGCACCAGGAGAGGGACTCTTCGTTGAGTTTTAGAAACCTTTCGTATTCACAGTGTGTCCATTCTCTAGGTTTCCCGTACATGTTATAGCTGTAGTAATATTCCCTTCAACCTGGAGAGGTGGGACCCATGGAATGGTTGCCATGCATTATTGCTTTAAAGGGTCTGCATTTGCTCACCCAATCTCACCAATCCTCTCAGTCCCAAGTGTCCAGCCTCATGCCACATCCAGCTGTCATCGTAGATAGGGTCATTCCAGGTTGCATCAGAGACCCTGAAGGAATTGTAAAGAATTTCCCTGTTTCTTTGTTCTGTTTTTGAAATTCCTTTTTAGAGTGGGTTTGAGCTGATTCTCGCTGCCATGTTTATGCCAGTCTAGACACACTTGATTCCCTTACGGAGACATATCAATACATAGGTTTTAAGATTCTTACTAGTCAGATCTATTCCTCTGCGGGAAATATGGGGTTTTGAGTCCCTTTCACTGAGGAAGGTGTAGGTCTTGTCTATTCCATAGTTGGTTTTTGGAACAGTACCTGTGCTTATATCAAACTCTGGTTTGATGCATCACCCCACCTCTCCTTCCCCCTTAAGCAGGCATAAGAGTGTTTTCTAAATGTGAGACTCTGTTCTCTTTCCTAACTCAGTTCATGTGTTGCCATGTTTACAGGATCTTCCTAAGTGATATCTTATGATAAGTTTCTTTTCCTGTGTGACTTCTTTCCCTTAGAATCATCGTACCTGAATCCACTCATTTTGCTGCTACTGGTCTTATGACATTGATTTCGTGGCTGAGGGATATTCCATCGTACGTAAGTTCCACAATGTTTGGAACCCTTTTTATATTTCCTGGGATATTTCAGGTGTACCCAGGTTGAGGTTCTTGTAAGCAGTGCAGCCCTCAATTTGGGGGTGGCTCTGTCTTATGGATCTTCAGTTTTCCCAAGGTATATTCCCTAGACTGGAAGTGCCCTTGGCTCTGTAGCTCTGTTGTTTACTTGTTTTAGGGAACACAATGCACTCCTCCAGGGAGGCAGTTGGCAGCTTACATCCCGCCCATCAGCATAACAAGGCTCCCTGTTCTCCAGGGCCTGTCTTGCCTTTCTGGTTTTTACACATTTTGTGGATGTCCCTTTTGACCAGTGGGAAGTGATACTTCTTTGTAGTGCAGATTTGCATTGCCCGCTTGCTTGCTTGGCCAAAAAGGGCGTATGCGTTTTCTCCTGAATATATTCAGGAGAAAACACATACGCCCTTTTTGGCCAAGTGCATCACTGTCGAAGTTGTGCCCCTCTTCCTGTGCTTTACAGGCGATTCTAACGTACCTCTTGAAATCTGTTTCCTGCTATTCTGCCTCGCATTCAAGTCCGCCTCGTTGCCTTCCCTCAACAGATTTTTGGACGATAGTTGGCCTTGATTACTCTGCCAGTTTGTGAATTGCTGTGCCCCTGAGCTCCATTTTTCAACTCGTTTTTTGTGAGCTGAACGCAAGTCCAAACATTTGGTTCAGGACCTATACTGGTTCCCGGTGGGTGGCTGAGACTCTGGTGAATTCTTCTTCCTGCCGGGAAATTAGAGTGACATGTGCCCATCCAAATGCCTAACAGCTACTCTCTCATTGGTTCTCCCTCTTCCCTTTCCTCCTCTGCCAAATGGGCAACCTGTGTGAACCAGGAGCTTAAAGGGGCTGTCTCTCCAAGTTGGGAGATTGATAGTAAAGCTGTTGGAAAGTCAAACCGGAGCACCAGGAGAGGGACTCTTCGTTGAGTTTTAGAAACCTTTCGTATTCACAGTGTGTCCATTCTCTAGGTTTCCCGTACATGTTATAGCTGTAGTAATATTCCCTTCAACCTGGAGAGGTGGGACCCATGGAATGGTTGCCATGCATTATTGCTTTAAAGGGTCTGCATTTGCTCACCCAATCTCACCAATCCTCTCAGTCCCAAGTGTCCAGCCTCATGCCACATCCAGCTGTCATCGTAGATAGGGTCATTCCAGGTTGCATCAGAGACCCTGAAGGAATTGTAAAGAATTTCCCTGTTTCTTTGTTCTGTTTTTGAAATTCCTTTTTAGAGTGGGTTTGAGCTGATTCTCGCTGCCATGTTTATGCCAGTCTAGACACACTTGATTCCCTTACGGAGACATATCAATACATAGGTTTTAAGATTCTTACTAGTCAGATCTATTCCTCTGCGGGAAATATGGGGTTTTGAGTCCCTTTCACTGAGGAAGGTGTAGGTCTTGTCTATTCCATAGTTGGTTTTTGGAACAGTACCTGTGCTTATATCAAACTCTGGTTTGATGCATCACCCCACCTCTCCTTCCCCCTTAAGCAGGCATAAGAGTGTTTTCTAAATGTGAGACTCTGTTCTCTTTCCTAACTCAGTTCATGTGTTGCCATGTTTACAGGATCTTCCTAAGTGATATCTTATGATAAGTTTCTTTTTCTGTGTGACTTCTTTCACTTAGAATCATCGTACCTGAATCCACTCATTTTGCTGCTACTTGTCTTATGACATTGATTTCGTGGCTGAGGGATATTCCATCGTACGTAAGTTCCACAATGTTTTGAACCATTTTTATATTTCCTGGGATATTTCAGGTGTACCCAGGTTGAGGTTCTTGTAAGCAGTGCAGCCCTCAATTTGGGGGTGGCTGTGTCTTATGGATCTTCAGTTTTCCCAAGGTATATTCCCTAGACTGGAAGTGCCCTTGGCTCTGTAGCTCTGTTGTTTACTTGTTTTAGGGAACACAATGCACTCCTCCAGGGAGGCAGTTGGCAGCTTACATCCCGCCCATCAGCATAACAAGGCTCCCTGTTCTCCAGGGCCTGTCTTGCCTTTCTGGTTTTTACACATTTTGTGGATGTCCCTTTTGACCGTTGGGAAGTGATACTTCTTTGTAGTGCAGATTTGCATTGCCCGCTTGCTTGCTTGGCCAAAAAGGGCGTATGCGTTTTCTCCTGAATATATTCAGGAGAAAACGCATACGCCCTTTTTGGCCAAGTGCATCATTGTCGAAGTTGTGCCCCTCTTCCTGTGCTTTACAGGCGATTCTAACGTACCTCTTGAAATCTGTTTCCTGCTATTCTGCCTCGCATTCAAGTCCGCCTCGTTGCCTTCCCTCAACAGATTTTTGGACGATAGTTGGCCTTGATTACTCTGCCCGTTTGTGAATTGCTGTGCCCCTGAGCTCCATTTTTCAACTCGTTTTTTGTGAGCTGAACGCAAGTCCAAACATTTGGTTCAGGACCTATACTGGTTCCCGGTGGGTGGCTGAGACTTTGGTGAATTCTTCTTCCTGCCGGGAAATTAGAGTGACATGTGCCCATCCAAATGCCTAACAGCTACTCTCTCATTGGTTCTCCCTCTTCCCTTTCCTCCTCTGCCAAATGGGCAACCTGTGTGAACCAGGAGCTTAAAGGGGCTGTCTCTCCAAGTTGGGAGATTGATAGTAAAGCTGTTGGAAAGTCAAACCGGAGCACCAGGAGAGGGACTCTTCGTTGAGTTTTACAAACCTTTCGTATTCACAGTGTGTCCATTCTCTAGGTTTCCCGTACATGTTATAGCTGTAGTAATATTCCCTTCAACCTGGAGAGGTGGGACCCATGGAATGGTTGCCATGCATTATTGCTTTAAAGGGTCTGCATTTGCTCACCCAATCTCACCAATCCTCTCAGTCCCAAGTGTCCAGCCTCATGCCACATCCAGCTGTCATCGTAGATAGGGTCATTCCAGGTTGCATCAGAGACCCTGAAGGAATTGTAAAGAATTTCCCTGTTTCTTTGTTCTGTTTTTGAAATTCCTTTTTAGAGTGGGTTTGAGCTGATTCTCGCTGCCATGTTTATGCCAGTCTAGACACACTTGATTCCCTTACGGAGACATATCAATACATAGGTTTTAAGATTCTTACTAGTCAGATCTATTCCTCTGCGGGAAATATGGGGTTTTGAGTCCCTTTCAATGAGGAAGGTGTAGGTCTTGTCTATTCCATAGTTGGTTTTTGGAACAGTACCTGTGCTTATATCAAACTCTGGTTTGATGCATCACCCCACCTCTCCTTCCCCCTTAAGCAGGCATAAGAGTGTTTTCTAAATGTGAGACTCTGTTCTCTTTCCTAACTCAGTTCATGTGTTGCCATGTTTACAGGATCTTCCTAAGTGATATCTTATGATAAGTTTCTTTTCCTGTGTGACTTCTTTCCCTTAGAATCATCGTACCTGAATCCACTCATTTTGCTGCTACTGGTCTTATGACATTGATTTCGTGGCTGAGGGATATTCCATCGTACGTAAGTTCCACAATGTTTGGAACCCTTTTTATATTTCCTGGGATATTTCAGGTGTACCCAGGTTGAGGTTCTTGTAAGCAGTGCAGCCCTCAATTTGGGGGTGGCTCTGTCTTATGGATCTTCAGTTTTCCCAAGGTATATTCCCTAGACTGGAAGTGCCCTTGGCTCTGTAGCTCTGTTGTTTACTTGTTTTAGGGAACACAATGCACTCCTCCAGGGAGGCAGTTGGCAGCTTACATCCCGCCCATCAGCATAACAAGGCTCCCTGTTCTCCAGGGCCTGTCTTGCCTTTCTGGTTTTTACACATTTTGTGGATGTCCCTTTTGACCGGTGGGAAGTGATACTTCTTTGTAGTGCAGATTTGCATTGCCCGCTTGCTTGCTTGGCCAAAAAGGGCGTATGCGTTTTCTCCTGAATATATTCAGGAGAAAACACATACGCCCTTTTTGGCCAAGTGCATCACTGTCGAAGTTGTGCCCCTCTTCCTGTGCTTTACAGGCGATTCTAACGTACCTCTTGAAATCTGTTTCCTGCTATTCTGCCTCGCATTCAAGTCCGCCTCGTTGCCTTCCCTCAACAGATTTTTGGACGATAGTTGGCCTTGATTACTCTGCCAGTTTGTGAATTGCTGTGCCCCTGAGCTCCATTTTTCAACTCGTTTTTTGTGAGCTGAACGCAAGTCCAAACATTTGGTTCAGGACCTATACTGGTTCCCGGTGGGTGGCTGAGACTTTGGTTAATTCTTCTTCCTGCCGGGAAATTAGAGTGACATGTGCCCATCCAAATGCCTAACGGCTACTCTCTCATTGGTTCTCCCTATTCCCTTTCCTCCTCTGCCAAATGGGCAACCTGTGTGAACCAGGAGCTTAAAGGGGCTGTCTCTCCAAGTTGGGAGATTGATAGTAAAGCTGTTGGAAAGTCAAACCGGAGCACCAGGAGAGGGACTCTTCGTTGAGTTTTAGAAACCTTTCGTATTCACAGTGTGTCCATTCTCTAGGTTTCCCGTACATGTTATAGCTGTAGTAATATTCCCTTCAACCTGGAGAGGTGGGACCCATGGAATGGTTGCCATGCATTATTGCTTTAAAGGGTCTGCATTTGCTCACCCAATCTCACCAATCCTCTCAGTCCCAAGTGTCCAGCCTCATGCCACATCCAGCTGTCATCGTAGATAGGGTCATTCCAGGTTGCATCAGAGACCCTGAAGGAATTGTAAAGAATTTCCCTGTTTCTTTGTTCTGTTTTTGAAATTCCTTTTTAGAGTGGGTTTGAGCTGATTCTCGCTGCCATGTTTATGCCAGTCTAGACACACTTGATTCCCTTACGGAGACATATCAATACATAGGTTTTAAGATTCTTACTAGTCAGATCTATTCCTCTGCGGGAAATATGGGGTTTTGAGTCCCTTTCACTGAGGAAGGTGTAGGTCTTGTCTATTCCATAGTTGGTTTTTGGAACAGTACCTGTGCTTATATCAAACTCTGGTTTGATGCATCACCCCACCTCTCCTTCCCCCTTAAGCAGGCATAAGAGTGTTTTCTAAATGTGAGACTCTGTTCTCTTTCCTAACTCAGTTCATGTGTTGCCATGTTTACAGGATCTTCCTAAGTGATATCTTATGATAAGTTTCTTTTCCTGTGTGACTTCTTTCCCTTAGAATCATCGTACCTGAATCCACTCATTTTGCTGCTACTGGTCTTATGACATTGATTTCGTGGCTGAGGGATATTCCATCGTACGTAAGTTCCACAATGTTTGGAACCCTTTTTATATTTCCTGGGATATTTCAGGTGTACCCAGGTTGAGGTTCTTGTAAGCAGTGCAGCCCTCAATTTGGGGGTGGCTCTGTCTTATGGATCTTCAGTTTTCCCAAGGTATATTCCCTAGACTGGAAGTGCCCTTGGCTCTGTAGCTCTGTTGTTTACTTGTTTTAGGGAACACAATGCACTCCTCCAGGGAGGCAGTTGGCAGCTTACATCCCGCCCATCAGCATAACAAGGCTCCCTGTTCTCCAGGGCCTGTCTTGCCTTTCTGGTTTTTACACATTTTGTGGATGTCCCTTTTGACCGGTGGGAAGTGATACTTCTTTGTAGTGCAGATTTGCATTGCCCGCTTGCTTGCTTGGCCAAAAAGGGCGTATGCGTTTTCTCCTGAATATATTCAGGAGAAAACGCATACGCCCTTTTAGGCCAAGTGCATCATTGTCGAAGTTGTGCCCCTCTTCCTGTGCTTTACAGGCGATTCTAACGTACCTCTTGAAATCTGTTTCCTGCTATTCTGCCTCGCATTCAAGTCCGCCTCGTTGCCTTCCCTCAACAGATTTTTGGACGATAGTTGGCCTTGATTACTCTGCCAGTTTGTGAATTGCTGTGCCCCTGAGCTCCATTTTTCAACTCGTTTTTTTGTGAGCTGAACGCAAGTCCAAACATTTGGTTCAGGACCTATAATGGTTCCCGGTGGGTGGCTGAGACTCTGGTGAATTCTTCTTCCTGCCGGGAAATTAGAGTGACATGTGCCCATCCAAATGCCTAACAGCTACTCTCTCATTGGTTCTCCCTCTTCCCTTTCCTCCTCTGCCAAATGGGCAACCTGTGTGAACCAGGAGCTTAAAGGGGCTGTCTCTCCAAGTTGGGAGATTGATAGTAAAGCTGTTGGAAAGTCAAACCGGAGCACCAGGAGAGGGACTCTTCGTTGAGTTTTAGAAACCTTTCGTATTCACAGTGTGTCCATTCTCTAGGTTTCCCGTACATGTTATAGCTGTAGTAATATTCCCTTCAACCTGGAGAGGTGGGACCCATGGAATGGTTGCCATGCATTATTGCTTTAAAGGGTCTGCATTTGCTCACCCAATCTCACCAATCCTCTCAGTCCCAAGTGTCCAGCCTCATGCCACATCCAGCTGTCATCGTAGATAGGGTCATTCCAGGTTGCATCAGAGACCCTGAAGGAATTGTAAAGAATTTCCCTGTTTCTTTGTTCTGTTTTTGAAATTCCTTTTTAGAGTGTGTTTGAGCTGATTCTCGCTGCCATGTTTATGCCAGTCTAGACACACTTGATTCCCTTACGGAGACATATCAATACATAGGTTTTAAGATTCTTACTAGTCAGATCTATTCCTCTGCGGGAAATATGGGGTTTTGAGTCCCTTTCACTGAGGAAGGTGTAGGTCTTGTCTATTCCATAGTTGGTTTTTGGAACAGTACCTGTGCTTATATCAAACTCTGGTTTGATGCATCACCCCACCTCTCCTTCCCCCTTAAGCAGGCATAAGAGTGTTTTCTAAATGTGAGACTCTGTTCTCTTTCCTAACTCAGTTCATGTGTTGCCATGTTTACAGGATCTTCCTAAGTGATATCTTATGATAAGTTTCTTTTCCTGTGTGACTTCTTTCCCTTAGAATCATCGTACCTGAATCCACTCATTTTGCTGCTACTGGTCTTATGACATTGATTTCGTGGCTGAGGGATATTCCATCGTACGTAAGTTCCACAATGTTTGGAACCCTTTTTATATTTCCTGGGATATTTCAGGTGTACCCAGGTTGAGGTTCTTGTAAGCAGTGCAGCCCTCAATTTGGGGGTGGCTCTGTCTTATGGATCTTCAGTTTTCCCAAGGTATATTCCCTAGACTGGAAGTGCCCTTGGCTCTGTAGCTCTGTTGTTTACTTGTTTTAGGGAACACAATGCACTCCTCCAGGGAGGCAGTTGGCAGCTTACATCCCGCCCATCAGCATAACAAGGCTCCCTGTTCTCCAGGGCCTGTCTTGCCTTTCTGGTTTTTACACATTTTGTGGATGTCCCTTTTGACCGGTGGGAAGTGATACTTCTTTGTAGTGCAGATTTGCATTGCCCGCTTGCTTGCTTGGCCAAAAAGGGCGTATGCGTTTTCTCCTGAATATATTCAGGAGAAAACGCATACGCCCTTTTTGGCCAAGTGCATCACTGTCGAAGTTGTGCCCCTCTTCCTGTGCTTTACAGGCGATTCTAACGTACCTCTTGAAATCTGTTTCCTGCTATTCTGCCTCGCATTCATGTCCGCCTCGTTGCCTTCCCTCAACAGATTTTTGGACGATAGTTGGCCTTGATTACTCTGCCAGTTTGTGAAGTGCTGTGCCCCTGAGCTCCATTTTTCAACTCGTTTTTTGTGAGCTGAACGCAAGTCCAAACATTTGGTTCAGGACCTATACTGGTTCCCGGTGGGTGGCTGAGACTTTGGTGAATTCTTCTTCCTGCCGGGAAATTAGAGTGACATGTGCCCATCCAAATGCCTAACAGCTACTCTCTCATTGGTTCTCCCTCTTCCCTTTCCTCCTCTGCCAAATGGGCAACCTGTGTGAACCAGGAGCTTAAAGGGGCTGTCTCTCCAAGTTGGGAGATTGATAGTAAAGCTGTTGGAAAGTCAAACCGGAGCACCAGGAGAGGGACTCTTCGTTGAGTTTTAGAAACCTTTCGTATTCACAGTGTGTCCATTCTCTAGGTTTCCCGTACATGTTATAGCTGTAGTAATATTCCCTTCAACCTGGAGAGGTGGGACCCATGGAATGGTTGCCATGCATTATTGCTTTAAAGGGTCTGCATTTGCTCACCCAATCTCACCAATCCTCTCAGTCCCAAGTGTCCAGCCTCATGCCACATCCAGCTGTCATCGTAGATAGGGTCATTCCAGGTTGCATCAGAGACCCTGAAGGAATTGTAAAGAATTTCCCTGTTTCTTTGTTCTGTTTTTGAAATTCCTTTTTAGAGTGGGTTTGAGCTGATTCTCGCTGCCATGTTTATGCCAGTCTAGACACACTTGATTCCCTTACGGAGACATATCAATACATAGGTTTTAAGATTCTTACTAGTCAGATCTATTCCTCTGCGGGAAATATGGGGTTTTGAGTCCCTTTCACTGAGGAAGGTGTAGGTCTTGTCTATTCCATAGTTGGTTTTTGGAACAGTACCTGTGCTTATATCAAACTCTGGTTTGATGCATCACCCCACCTCTCCTTCCCCCTTAAGCAGGCATAAGAGTGTTTTCTAAATGTGAGACTCTGTTCTCTTTCCTAACTCAGTTCATGTGTTGCCATGTTTACAGGATCTTCCTAAGTGATATCTTATGATAAGTTTCTTTTCCTGTGTGACTTCTTTCCCTTAGAATCATCGTACCTGAATCCACTCATTTTGCTGCTACTGGTCTTATGACATTGATTTCGTGGCTGAGGGATATTCCATCGTACGTAAGTTCCACAATGTTTGGAACCCTTTTTATATTTCCTGGGATATTTCAGGTGTACCCAGGTTGAGGTTCTTGTAAGCAGTGCAGCCCTCAATTTGGGGGTGGCTCTGTCTTATGGATCTTCAGTTTTCCCAAGGTATATTCCCTAGACTGGAAGTGCCCTTGGCTCTGTAGCTCTGTTGTTTACTTGTTTTAGGGAACACAATGCACTCCTCCAGGGAGGCAGTTGGCAGCTTACATCCCGCCCATCAGCATAACAAGGCTCCCTGTTCTCCAGGGCCTGTCTTGCCTTTCTGGTTTTTACACATTTTGTGGATGTCCCTTTTGACCGTTGGGAAGTGATACTTCTTTGTAGTGCAGATTTGCATTGCCCGCTTGCTTGCTTGGCCAAAAAGGGCGTATGCGTTTTCTCCTGAATATATTCAGGAGAAAACGCATACGCCCTTTTTGGCCAAGTGCATCACTGTCGAAGTTGTGCCCCTCTTCCTGTGCTTTACAGGCGATTCTAACGTACCTCTTGAAATCTGTTTCCTGCTATTCTGCCTCGCATTCAAGTCCGCCTCGTTGCCTTCCCTCAACAGATTTTTGGACGATAGTTGGCCTTGATTACTCTGCCAGTTTGTGAATTGCTGTGCCCCTGAGCTCCATTTTTCAACTCGTTTTTTGTGAGCTGAACGCAAGTCCAAACATTTGGTTCAGGACCTATACTGGTTCCCGGTGGGTGGCTGAGACTTTGGTGAATTCTTCTTCCTGCCGGGAAATTAGAGTGACATGTGCCCATCCAAATGCCTAACGGCTACTCTCTCATTGGTTCTCCCTCTTCCCTTTCCTCCTCTGCCAAATGGGCAACCTGTGTGAACCAGGAGCTTAAAGGGGCTGTCTCTCCAAGTTGGGAGATTGATAGTAAAGCTGTTGGAAAGTCAAACCGGAGCACCAGGAGAGGGACTCTTCGTTGAGTTTTAGAAACCTTTCGTATTCACAGTGTGTCCATTCTCTAGGTTTCCCGTACATGTTATAGCTGTAGTAATATTCCCTTCAACCTGGAGAGGTGGGACCCATGGAATGGTTGCCATGCATTATTGCTTTAAAGGGTCTGCATTTGCTCACCCAATCTCACCAATCCTCTCAGTCCCAAGTGTCCAGCCTCATGCCACATCCAGCTGTCATCGTAGATAGGGTCATTCCAGGTTGCATCAGAGACCCTGAAGGAATTGTAAAGAATTTCCCTGTTTCTTTGTTCTGTTTTTGAAATTCCTTTTTAGAGTGGGTTTGAGCTGATTCTCGCTGCCATGTTTATGCCAGTCTAGACACACTTGATTCCCTTACGGAGACATATCAATACATAGGTTTTAAGATTCTTACTAGTCAGATCTATTCCTCTGCGGGAAATATGGGGTTTTGAGTCCCTTTCACTGAGGAAGGTGTAGGTCTTATCTATTCCACAGTTGGTTTTTGGAACAGTACCTGTGCTTATATCAAACTCTGGTTTGATGCATCACCCCACCTCTCCTTCCCCCTTAAGCAGGCATAAGAGTGTTTTCTAAATGTGAGACTCTGTTCTCTTTCCTAACTCAGTTCATGTGTAGCCAGGTTTACAGGATCTTCCTAAGTGATATCTTATGATAAGTTTCTTTTCCTGTGTGACTTCTTTCCCTTAGAATCATCGTACCTGAATCCACTCAATTTGCTGCTACTGGTCTTATGACATTGATTTCGTGGCTGAGGGATATTCCATCGTACATAAGTTCCACAATGTTTGGAACCATTTTTATATTTCCTGGGATATTTCAGGTGTACCCAGGTTGAGGTTCTTGTAAGCAGTGCAGCCCTCAATTTGGGGGTGGCTCTGTCTTGTGGATTTTCAGTTTTCCCAAGGTATATTCCCTAGACTGGAAGTGCCCTTGGCTCTGTAGCTCTGTTGTTTACTTGTTTTAGGGAACACAATGCACTCCTCCAGGGAGGCAGTTGGCAGCTTACATCCCGCCCATCAGCATAACAAGGCTCCCTGTTCTCCAGGGCCTGTCTTGCCTTTCTGGTTTTTACACATTTTGTGGATGTCCCTTTTGACCGTTGGGAAGTGATACTTCTTTGTAGTGCAGACTTGCATTGCCCGCTTGCTTGCTTGGCCAAAAAGGGCGTATGCGTTTTCTCCTGAATATATTCAGGAGAAAACGCATACGCCCTTTTTGGCCAAGTGCATCACTGTCGAAGTTGTGCCCCTCTTCCTGTGCTTTACAGGCGATTCTAACGTACCTCTTGAAATCTGTTTCCTGCTATTCTGCCTCGCATTCAAGTCCGCCTCGTTGCCTTCCCTCAACAGATTTTTGGACGATAGTTGGCCTTGATTACTCTGCCAGTTTGTGAATTGCTGTGCCCCTGAGCTCCATTTTTCAACTCGTTTTTTGTGAGCTGAACGCAAGTCCAAACATTTGGTTCAGGACCTATACTGGTTCCCGGTGGGTGGCTGAGACTTTGGTGAATTCTTCTTCCTGCCGGGAAATTAGAGTGACATGTGCCCATCCAAATGCCTAACAGCTACTCTCTCATTGGTTCTCCCTCTTCCCTTTCCTCCTCTGCCAAATGGGCAACCTGTGTGAACCAGGAGCTTAAAGGGGCTGTCTCTCCAAGTTGGGAGATTGATAGTAAAGCTGTTGGAAAGTCAAACCGGAGCACCAGGAGAGGGACTCTTCGTTGAGTTTTAGAAACCTTTCGTATTCACAGTGTGTCCATTCTCTAGGTTTCCCGTACATGTTATAGCTGTAGTAATATTCCCTTCAACCTGGAGAGGTGGGACCCATGGAATGGTTGCCATGCATTATTGCTTTAAAGGGTCTGCATTTGCTCACCCAATCTCACCAATCCTCTCAGTCCCAAGTGTCCAGCCTCATGCCACATCCAGCTGTCATCGTAGATAGGGTCATTCCAGGTTGCATCAGAGACCCTGAAGGAATTGTAAAGAATTTCCCTGTTTCTTTGTTCTGTTTTTGAAATTCCTTTTTAGAGTGGGTTTGAGCTGATTCTCGCTGCCATGTTTATGCCAGTCTAGACACACTTGATTCCCTTACGGAGACATATCAATACATAGGTTTTAAGATTCTTACTAGTCAGATCTATTCCTCTGCGGGAAATATGGGGTTTTGAGTCCCTTTCACTGAGGAAGGTTTAGGTCTTATCTATTCCACAGTTGGTTTTTGGAACAGTACCTGTGCTTATATCAAACTCTGGTTTGATGCATCACCCCACCTCTCCTTCCCCCTTAAGCAGGCATAAGAGTGTTTTCTAAATGTGAGACTCTGTTCTCTTTCCTAACTCAGTTCATGTGTAGCCATGTTTACAGGATCTTCCTAAGTGATATCTTATGATAAGTTTCTTTTCCTGTGTGACTTCTTTCCCTTAGAATCATCGTACCTGAATCCACTCAATTTGCTGCTACTGGTCTTATGACATTGATTTCGTGGCTGAGGGATATTCCATCGTACGTAAGTTCCACAATGTTTGGAACCATTTTTATATTTCCTGGGATATTTCAGGTGTACCCAGGTTGAGGTTCTTGTAAGCAGTGCAGCCCTCAATTTGGGGGTGGCTCTGTCTTGTGGATTTTCAGTTTTCCCAAGGTATATTCCCTAGACTGGAAGTGCCCTTGGCTCTGTAGCTCTGTTGTTTACTTGTTTTAGGGAACACAATGCACTCCTCCAGGGAGGCAGTTGGCAGCTTACATCCCGCCCATCAGCATAACAAGGCTCCCTGTTCTCCACGGCCTGTCTTGCCTTTCTGGTTTTTACACATTTTGTGGATGTCCCTTTTGACCGTTGGGAAGTGATACTTCTGTGTAGTGCAGACTTGCATTGCCCGCTTGCTTGCTTGGCCAAAAAGGGCGTATGCGTTTTCTCCTGAATATATTCAGGAGAAAACGCATACGCCCTTTTTGGCCAAGTGCATCATTGTCGAAGTTGTGCCCCTCTTCCTGTGCTTTACAGGCGATTCTAACGTACCTCTTGAAATCTGTTTCCTGCTATTCTGCCTCGCATTCAAGTCCGCCTCGTTGCCTTCCCTCAACAGATTTTTGGACGATAGTTGGCCTTGATTACTCTGCCAGTTTGTGAATTGCTGTGCCCCTGAGCTCCATTTTTCAACTCGTTTTTTGTGAGCTGAACGCAAGTCCAAACATTTGGTTCAGGACCTATGCTGGTTCCCGGTGGGTGGCTGAGACTTTGGTGAATTCTTCTTCCTGCCGGGAAATTAGAGTGACATGTGCCCATCCAAATGCCTAACAGCTACTCTCTCATTGGTTCTCCCTCTTCCCTTTCCTCCTCTGCCAAATGGGCAACCTGTGTGAACCAGGAGCTTAAAGGGGCTGTCTCTCCAAGTTGGGAGATTGATAGTAAAGCTGTTGGAAAGTCAAACCGGAGCACCAGGAGAGGGACTCTTCGTTGAGTTTTAGAAACCTTTCGTATTCACAGTGTGTCCATTCTCTAGGTTTCCCGTACATGTTATAGCTGTAGTAATATTCCCTTCAACCTGGAGAGGTGGGACCCATGGAATGGTTGCCATGCATTATTGCTTTAAAGGGTCTGCATTTGCTCACCCAATCTCACCAATCCTCTCAGTCCCAAGTGTCCAGCCTCATGCCACATCCAGCTGTCATCGTAGATAGGGTCATTCCAGGTTGCATCAGAGACCCTGAAGGAATTGTAAAGAATTTCCCTGTTTCTTTGTTCTGTTTTTGAAATTCCTTTTTAGAGTGGGTTTGAGCTGATTCTCGCTGCCATGTTTATGCCAGTCTAGACACACTTGATTCCCTTACGGAGACATATCAATACATAGGTTTTAAGATTCTTACTAGTCAGATCTATTCCTCTGCGGGAAATATGGGGTTTTGAGTCCCTTTCACTGAGGAAGGTGTAGGTCTTGTCTATTCCATAGTTGGTTTTTGGAACAGTACCTGTGCTTATATCAAACTCGGGTTTGATGCATCACCCCACCTCTCCTTCCCCCTTAAGCAGGCATAAGAGTGTTTTGTAAATGTGAGACTCTGTTCTCTTTCCTAACTCAGTTCATGTGTAGCCATGTTTACAGGATCTTCCTAAGTGATATCTTATGATAAGTTTCTTTTCCTGTGTGACTTCTTTCCCTTAGAATCATCGTACCTGAATCCACTCATTTTGCTGCTACTGGTCTTATGACATTGATTTCGTGGCTGAGGGATATTCCATCGTACGTAAGTTCCACAATGTTTGGAACCATTTTTATATTTCCTGGGATATTTCAGGTGTACCCAGGTTGAGGTTCTTGTAAGCAGGGCAGCCCTCAATTTGGGGGTGGCTCTGTCTTGTGGATTTTCAGTTTTCCCAAGGTATATTCCCTAGACTGGAAGTGCCCTTGGCTCTGTAGCTCTGTTGTTTACTTGTTTTAGGGAACACAATGCACTCCTCCAGTGAGGCAGTTGGCAGCTTACATCCCGCCCATCAGCATAACAAGGCTCCCTGTTCTCCAGGGCCTGTCTTGCCTTTCTGGTTTTTACACATTTTGTGGATGTCCCTTTTGACCGTTGGGAAGTGATACTTCTTTGTAGTGCAGATTTGCATTGCCCGCTTGCTTGCTTGGCCAAAAAGGGCGTATGCGTTTTCTCCTGAATATATTCAGGAGAAAACGCATACGCCCTTTTTGGCCAAGTGCATCATTGTCGAAGTTGTGCCCCTCTTCCTGTGCTTTACAGGCGATTCTAACGTACCTCTTGAAATCTGTTTCCTGCTATTCTGCCTCGCATTCAAGTCCGCCTCGTTGCCTTCCCTCAACAGATTTTTGGACGATAGTTGGCCTTGATTACTCTGCCAGTTTGTGAATTGCTGTGCCCCTGAGCTCCATTTTTCAACTCGTTTTTTGTGAGCTGAACGCAAGTCCAAACATTTGGTTCAGGACCTATACTGGTTCCCGGTGGGTGGCTGAGACTTTGGTGAATTCTTCTTCCTGCCGGGAAATTAGAGTGACATGTGCCCATCCAAATGCCTAACAGCTACTCTCTCATTGGTTCTCCCTCTTCCCTTTCCTCCTCTGCCAAATGGGCAACCTGTGTGAACCAGGAGCTTAAAGGGGCTGTCTCTCCAAGTTGGGAGATTGATAGTAAAGCTGTTGGAAAGTCAAACCAGAGCACCAGGAGAGGGACTCTTCGTTGAGTTTTAGAAACCTTTCGTATTCACAGTGTGTCCATTCTCTAGGTTTCCCGTACATGTTATAGCTGTAGTAATATTCCCTTCAACCTGGAGAGGTGGGACCCATGGAATGGTTGCCATGCATTATTGCTTTAAAGGGTCTGCATTTGCTCACCCAATCTCACCAATCCTCTCAGTCCCAAGTGTCCAGCCTCATGCCACATCCAGCTGTCATCGTAGATAGGGTCATTCCAGGTTGCATCAGAGACCCTGAAGGAATTGTAAAGAATTTCCCTGTTTCTTTGTTCTGTTTTTGAAATTCCTTTTTAGAGTGGGTTTGAGCTGATTCTCGCTGCCATGTTTATGCCAGTCTAGACACACTTGATTCCCTTACGGAGACATATCAATACATAGGTTTTAAGATTCTTACTAGTCAGATCTATTCCTCTGCGGGAAATATGGGGTTTTGAGTCCCTTTCACTGAGGAAGGTGTAGGTCTTGTCTATTCCATAGTTGGTTTTTGGAACAGTACCTGTGCTTATATCAAACTCTGGTTTGATGCATCACCCCACCTCTCCTTCCCCCTTAAGCAGGCATAAGAGTTTTTTCTAAATGTGAGACTCTGTTCTCTTGCCTAACTCAGTTCATGTGTAGCCATGTTTACAGGATCTTCCTAAGTGATATCTTATGATAAGTTTCTTTTCCTGTGTGACTTCTTTCCCTTAGAATCATCGTACCTGAATCCACTCAATTTGCTGCTACTGGTCTTATGACATTGATTTCGTGGCTGAGGGATATTCCATCGTACGTAAGTTCCACAATGTTTGGAACCATTTTTATATTTCCTGGGATATTTCAGGTGTACCCAGGTTGAGGTTCTTGTAAGCAGTGCAGCCCTCAATTTGGGGGTGGCTCTGTCTTGTGGATTTTCAGTTTTCCCAAGGTATATTCCCTAGACTGGAAGTGCCCTTGGCTCTGTAGCTCTGTTGTTTACTTGTTTTAGGGAACACAATGCACTCCTCCAGTGAGGCAGTTGGCAACTTACATCCCGCCCATCAGCATAACAAGGCTCCCTGTTCTCCAGGGCCTGTCTTGCCTTTCTGGTTTTTACACATTTTGTGGATGTCCCTTTTGACCGTTGGGAAGTGATACGTCTTTGTAGTGCAGACTTGCATTGCCCGCTTGCTTGCTTGGCCAAAAAGGGCGTATGCGTTTTCTCCTGAATATATTCAGGAGAAAACGCATACGCCCTTTTTGGCCAAGTGCATCATTGTCGAAGTTGTGCCCCTCTTCCTGTGCTTTACAGGCGATTCTAATGTACCTCTTGAAATCTGTTTCCTGCTATTCTGCCTCGCATTCAAGTCCGCCTCGTTGCCTTCCCTCAACAGATTTTTGGACGATAGTTGGCCTTGATTACTCTGCCAGTTTGTGAATTGCTGTGCCCCTGAGCTCCATTTTTCAACTCGTTTTTTGTGAGCTGAACGCAAGTCCAAACATTTGGTTCAGGACCTATACTGGTTCCCGGTGGGTGGCTGAGACTTTGGTGAATTCTTCTTCCTGCCGGGAAATTAGAGTGACATGTGCCCATCCAAATGCCTAACAGCTACTCTCTCATTGGTTCTCCCTCTTCCCTTTCCTCCTCTGCCAAATGGGCAACCTGTGTGAACCAGGAGCTTAAAGGGGCTGTCTCTCCAAGTTGGGAGATTGATAGTAAAGCTGTTGGAAAGTCAAACCGGAGCACCAGGAGAGGGACTCTTCGTTGAGTTTTAGAAACCTTTCGTATTCACAGTGTGTCCATTCTCTAGGTTTCCCGTACATGTTATAGCTGTAGTAATATTCCCTTCAACCTGGAGAGGTGGGACCCATGGAATGGTTGCCATGCATTATTGCTTTAAAGGGTCTGCATTTGCTCACCCAATCTCACCAATCCTCTCAGTCCCAAGTGTCCAGCCTCATGCCACATCCAGCTGTCATCGTAGATAGGGTCATTCCAGGTTGCATCAGAGACCCTGAAGGAATTGTAAAGAATTTCCCTGTTTCTTTGTTCTGTTTTTGAAATTCCTTTTTAGAGTGGGTTTGAGCTGATTCTCGCTGCCATGTTTATGCCAGTCTAGACACACTTGATTCCCTTACGGAGACATATCAATACATAGGTTTTAAGATTCTTACTAGTCAGATCTATTCCTCTGCGGGAAATATGGGGTTTTGAGTCCCTTTCACTGAGGAAGGTGTAGGTCTTGTCTATTCCATAGTTGGTTTTTGGAACAGTACCTGTGCTTATATCAAACTCTGGTTTGATGCATCACCCCACCTCTCCTTCCCCCTTAAGCAGGCATAAGAGTGTTTTCTAAATGTGAGACTCTGTTCTCTTTCCTAACTCAGTTCATGTGTAGCCATGTTTACAGGATCTTCCTAAGTGATATCTTATGATAAGTTTCTTTTCCTGTGTGACTTCTTTCCCTTAGAATCATCGTACCTGAATCCACTCATTTTGCTGCTACTGGTCTTATGACATTGATTTCGTGGCTGAGGGATATTCCATCGTACGTAAGTTCCACAATGTTTGGAACCCTTTTTATATTTCCTGGGATATTTCAGGTGTACCCAGGTTGAGGTTCTTGTAAGCAGTGCAGCCCTCAATTTGGGGGTGGCTCTGTCTTATGGATCTTCAGTTTTCCCAAGGTATATTCCCTAGACTGGAAGTGCCCTTGGCTCTGTAGCTCTGTTGTTTACTTGTTTTAGGGAACACAATGCACTCCTCCAGGGAGGCAGTTGGCAGCTTACATCCCGCCCATCAGCATAACAAGGCTCCCTGTTCTCCAGGGCCTGTCTTGCCTTTCTGGTTTTTACACATTTTGTGGATGTCCCTTTTGACCGGTGGGAAGTGATACTTCTTTGTAGTGCAGATTTGCATTGCCCGCTTGCTTGCTTGGCCAAAAAGGGCGTATGCGTTTTCTCCTGAATATATTCAGGAGAAAACGCATACGCCCTTTTTGGCCAAGTGCATCACTGTCGAAGTTGTGCCCCTCTTCCTGTGCTTTACAGGCGATTCTAACGTACCTCTTGAAATCTGTTTCCTGCTATTCTGCCTCGCATTCAAGTCCGCCTCGTTGCCTTCCCTCAACCGATTTTTGGACGATAGTTGGCCTTGATTACTCTGCCAGTTTGTGAATTGCTGTTCCCCTGAGCTCCATTTTTCAACTCGTTTTTTGTGAGCTGAACGCAAGTCCAAACATTTGGTTCAGGACCTATACTGGTTCCCGGTGGGTGGCTGAGACTTTGGTGAATTCTTCTTCCTGCCGGGAAATTAGAGTGACATGTGCCCATCCAAATGCCTAACAGCTACTCTCTCATTGGTTCTCCCTCTTCCCTTTCCTCCTCTGCCAAATGGGCAACCTGTGTGAACCAGGAGCTTAAAGGGGCTGTCTCTCCAAGTTGGGAGATTGATAGTAAAGCTGTTGGAAAGTCAAACCAGAGCACCAGGAGAGGGACTCTTCGTTGAGTTTTAGAAACCTTTCGTATTCACAGTGTGTCCATTCTCTAGGTTTCCCGTACATGTTATAGCTGTAGTAATATTCCCTTCAACCTGGAGAGGTGGGACCCATGGAATGGTTGCCATGCATTATTGCTTTAAAGGGTCTGCATTTGCTCACCCAATCTCACCAATCCTCTCAGTCCCAAGTGTCCAGCCTCATGCCACATCCAGCTGTCATCGTAGATAGGGTCATTCCAGGTTGCATCAGAGACCCTGAAGGAATTGTAAAGAATTTCCCTGTTTCTTTGTTCTGTTTTTGAAATTCCTTTTTAGAGTGGGTTTGAGCTGATTCTCGCTGCCATGTTTATGCCAGTCTAGACACACTTGATTCCCTTACGGAGACATATCAATACATAGGTTTTAAGATTCTTACTAGTCAGATCTATTCCTCTGCGGGAAATATGGGGTTTTGAGTCCCTTTCACTGAGGAAGGTGTAGGTCTTGTCTATTCCATAGTTGGTTTTTGGAACAGTACCTGTGCTTATATCAAACTCTGGTTTGATGCATCACCCCACCTCTCCTTCCCCCTTAAGCAGGCATAAGAGTTTTTTCTAAATGTGAGACTCTGTTCTCTTTCCTAACTCAGTTCATGTGTAGCCATGTTTACAGGATCTTCCTAAGTGATATCTTATGATAAGTTTCTTTTCCTGTGTGACTTCTTTCCCTTAGAATCATCGTACCTGAATCCACTCAATTTGCTGCTACTGGTCTTATGACATTGATTTCGTGGCTGAGGGATATTCCATCGTACGTAAGTTCCACAATGTTTGGAACCATTTTTATATTTCCTGGGATATTTCAGGTGTACCCAGGTTGAGGTTCTTGTAAGCAGTGCAGCCCTCAATTTGGGGGTGGCTCTGTCTTGTGGATTTTCAGTTTTCCCAAGGTATATTCCCTAGACTGGAAGTGCCCTTGGCTCTGTAGCTCTGTTGTTTACTTGTTTTAGGGAACACAATGCACTCCTCCAGTGAGGCAGTTGGCAACTTACATCTCGCCCATCAGCATAACAAGGCTCCCTGTTCTCCAGGGCCTGTCTTGCCTTTCTGGTTTTTACACATTTTGTGGATGTCCCTTTTGACCGTTGGGAAGTGATACGTCTTTGTAGTGCAGACTTGCATTGCCCGCTTGCTTGCTTGGCCAAAAAGGGCGTATGCGTTTTCTCCTGAATATATTCAGGAGAAAACGCATACGCCCTTTTAGGCCAAGTGCATCATTGTCGAAGTTGTGCCCCTCTTCCTGTGCTTTACAGGCGATTCTAACGTACCTCTTGAAATCTGTTTCCTGCTATTCTGCCTCGCATTCAAGTCCGCCTCGTTGCCTTCCCTCAACAGATTTTTGGACGATAGTTGGCCTTGATTACTCTGCCAGTTTGTGAATTGCTGTGCCCCTGAGCTCCATTTTTCAACTCGTTTTTTGTGAGCTGAACGCAAGTCCAAACATTTGGTTCAGGACCTATACTGGTTCCCGGTGGGTGGCTGAGACTTTGGTGAATTCTTCTTCCTGCCGGGAAATTAGAGTGACATGTGCCCATCCAAATGCCTAACAGCTACTCTCTCATTGGTTCTCCCTCTTCCCTTTCCTCCTCTGCCAAATGGGCAACCTGTGTGAACCAGGAGCTTAAAGGGGCTGTCTCTCCAAGTTGGGAGATTGATAGTAAAGCTGTTGGAAAGTCAAACCGGAGCACCAGGAGAGGGACTCTTCGTTGAGTTTTAGAAACCTTTCGTATTCACAGTGTGTCCATTCTCTAGGTTTCCCGTACATGTTATAGCTGTAGTAATATTCCCTTCAACCTGGAGAGGTGGGACCCATGGAATGGTTGCCATGCATTATTGCTTTAAAGGGTCTGCATTTGCTCACCCAATCTCACCAATCCTCTCAGTCCCAAGTGTCCAGCCTCATGCCACATCCAGCTGTCATCGTAGATAGGGTCATTCCAGGTTGCATCAGAGACCCTGAAGGAATTGTAAAGAATTTCCCTGTTTCTTTGTTCTGTTTTTGAAATTCCTTTTTAGAGTGGGTTTGAACTGATTCTCGCTGCCATGTTTATGCCAGTCTAGACACACTTGATTCCCTTACGGAGACATATCAATACATAGGTTTTAAGATTCTTACTAGTCAGATCTATTCCTCTGCGGGAAATATGGGGTTTTGAGTCCCTTTCACTGAGGAAGGTGTAGGTCTTGTCTATTCCATAGTTGGTTTTTGGAACAGTACCTGTGCTTATATCAAACTCTGGTTTGATGCATCACCCCACCTCTCCTTCCCCCTTAAGCAGGCATAAGAGTGTTTTCTAAATGTGAGACTCTGTTCTCTTTCCTAACTCAGTTCATGTGTAGCCATGTTTACAGGATCTTCCTAAGTGATATCTTATGATAAGTTTCTTTTCCTGTGTGACTTCTTTCCCTTAGAATCATCGTACCTGAATCCACTCATTTTGCTGCTACTGGTCTTATGACATTGATTTCGTGGCTGAGGGATATTCCATCGTACGTAAGTTCCACAATGTTTGGAACCCTTTTTATATTTCCTGGGATATTTCAGGTGTACCCAGGTTGAGGTTCTTGTAAGCAGTGCAGCCCTCAATTTGGGGGTGGCTCTGTCTTATGGATCTTCAGTTTTCCCAAGGTATATTCCCTAGACTGGAAGTGCCCTTGGCTCTGTAGCTCTGTTGTTTACTTGTTTTAGGGAACACAATGCACTCCTCCAGGGAGGCAGTTGGCAGCTTACATCCCGCCCATCAGCATAACAAGGCTCCCTGTTCTCCAGGGCCTGTCTTGCCTTTCTGGTTTTTACACATTTTGTGGATGTCCCTTTTGACCGGTGGGAAGTGATACTTCTTTGTAGTGCAGATTTGCATTGCCCGCTTGCTTGCTTGGCCAAAAAGGGCGTATGCGTTTTCTCCTGAATATATTCAGGAGAAAACGCATACGCCCTTTTTGGCCAAGTGCATCACTGTCGAAGTTGTGCCCCTCTTCCTGTGCTTTACAGGCGATTCTAACGTACCTCTTGAAATCTGTTTCCTGCTATTCTGCCTCGCATTCAAGTCCGCCTCGTTGCCTTCCCTCAACCGATTTTTGGACGATAGTTGGCCTTGATTACTCTGCCAGTTTGTGAATTGCTGTGCCCCTGAGCTCCATTTTTCAACTCGTTTTTTGTGAGCTGAACGCAAGTCCAAACATTTGGTTCAGGACCTATACTGGTTCCCGGTGGGTGGCTGAGACTTTGGTGAATTCTTCTTCCTGCCGGGAAATTAGAGTGACATGTGCCCATCCAAATGCCTAACAGCTACTCTCTCATTGGTTCTCCCTCTTCCCTTTCCTCCTCTGCCAAATGGGCAACCTGTGTGAACCAGGAGCTTAAAGGGGCTGTCTCTCCAAGTTGGGAGATTGATAGTAAAGCTGTTGGAAAGTCAAACCGGAGCACCAGGAGAGGGACTCTTCGTTGAGTTTTAGAAACCTTTCGTATTCACAGTGTGTCCATTCTCTAGGTTTCCCGTACATGTTATAGCTGTAGTAATATTCCCTTCAACCTGGAGAGGTGGGACCCATGGAATGGTTGCCATGCATTATTGCTTTAAAGGGTCTGCATTTGCTCACCCAATCTCACCAATCCTCTCAGTCCCAAGTGTCCAGCCTCATGCCACATCCAGCTGTCATCGTAGATAGGGACATTCCAGGTTGCATCAGAGACCCTGAAGGAATTGTAAAGAATTTCCCTGTTTCTTTGTTCTGTTTTTGAAATTCCTTTTTAGAGGGGTTTGAGCTGATTCTCGCTGCCATGTTTATGCCAGTCTAGACACACTTGATTCCCTTACGGAGACATATCAATACATAGGTTTTAAGATTCTTACTAGTCAGATCTATTCCTCTGCGGGAAATATGGGGTTTTGAGTCCCTTTCACTGAGGAAGGTGTAGGTCTTGTCTATTCCATAGTTGGTTTTTGGAACAGTACCTGTGCTTATATCAAACTCTGGTTTGATGCATCACCCCACCTCTCCTTCCCCCTTAAGCAGGCATAAGAGTGTTTTCTAAATGTGAGACTCTGTTCTCTTTCCTAACTCAGTTCATGTGTTGCCATGTTTACAGGATCTTCCTAAGTGATATCTTATGATAAGTTTCTTTTCCTGTGTGACTTCTTTCCCTTAGAATCATCGTACCTGAATCCACTCATTTTGCTGCTACTGGTCTTATGACATTGATTTCGTGGCTGAGGGATATTCCATCGTACGTAAGTTCCACAATGTTTGGAACCCTTTTTATATTTCCTGGGATATTTCAGGTGTACCCAGGTTGAGGTTCTTGTAAGCAGTGCAGCCCTCAATTTGGGGGTGGCTCTGTCTTATGGATCTTCAGTTTTCCCAAGGTATATTCCCTAGACTGGAAGTGCCCTTGGCTCTGTAGCTCTGTTGTTTACTTGTTTTAGGGAACACAATGCACTCCTCCAGGGAGGCAGTTGGCAGCTTACATCCCGCCCATCAGCATAACAAGGCTCCCTGTTCTCCAGGGCCTGTCTTGCCTTTCTGGTTTTTACACATTTTGTGGATGTCCCTTTTGACCGGTGGGAAGTGATACTTCTTTGTAGTGCAGACTTGCATTGCCCGCTTGCTTGCTTGGCCAAAAAGGGCGTATGCGTTTTCTCCTGAATATATTCAGGAGAAAACGCATACGCCCTTTTTGGCCAAGTGCATCATTGTCGAAGTTGTGCCCCTCTTCCTGTGCTTTACAGGCGATTCTAACGTACCTCTTGAAATCTGTTTCCTGCTATTCTGCCTCGCATTCAAGTCCGCCTCGTTGCCTTCCCTCAACAGATTTTTGGACGATAGTTGGCCTTGATTACTCTGCCAGTTTGTGAATTGCTGTGCCCCTGAGCTCCATTTTTCAACTCGTTTTTTGTGAGCTGAACGCAAGTCCAAACATTTGGTTCAGGACCTATACTGGTTCCCGGTGGGTGGCTGAGACTTTGGTGAATTCTTCTTCCTGCCGGGAAATTAGAGTGACATGTGCCCATCCAAATGCCTAACAGCTACTCTCTCATTGGTTCTCCCTCTTCCCTTTCCTCCTCTGCCAAATGGGCAACCTGTGTGAACCAGGAGCTTAAAGGGGCTGTCTCTCCAAGTTGGGAGATTGATAGTAAAGCTGTTGGAAAGTCAAACCGGAGCACCAGGAGAGGGACTCTTCGTTGAGTTTTAGAAACCTTTCGTATTCACAGTGTGTCCATTCTCTAGGGTTCCCGTACATGTTATAGCTGTAGTAATATTCCCTTCAACCTGGAGAGGTGGGACCCATGGAATGGTTGCCATGCATTATTGCTTTAAAGGGTCTGCATTTGCTCACCCAATCTCACCAATCCTCTCAGTCCCAAGTGTCCAGCCTCATGCCACATCCAGCTGTCATCGTAGATAGGGTCATTCCAGGTTGCATCAGAGACCCTGAAGGAATTGTAAAGAATTTCCCTGTTTCTTTGTTCTGTTTTTGAAATTCCTTTTTAGAGTGGGTTTGAGCTGATTCTCGCTGCCATGTTTATGCCAGTCTAGACACACTTGATTCCCTTACGGAGACATATCAATACATAGGTTTTAAGATTCTTACTAGTCAGATCTATTCCTCTGCGGGAAATATGGGGTTTTGAGTCCCTTTCACTGAGGAAGGTGTAGGTCTTGTCTATTCCACAGTTTGTTTTTGGAACAGTACCTGTGCTTATATCAAACTCTGGTTTGATGCATCACCCCACCTCTCCTTCCCCCTTAAGCAGGCATAAGAGTGTTTTCTAAATGTGAGACTCTGTTCTCTTTCCTAACTCAGTTCATGTGTAGCCATGTTTACAGGATCTTCCTAAGTGATATCTTATGATAAGTTTCTTTTCCTGTGTGACTTCTTTCCCTTAGAATCATCGTACCTGAATCCACTCAATTTGCTGCTACTGGTCTTATGACATTGATTTCGTGGCTGAGGGATATTCCATCGTACGTAAGTTCCACAATGTTTGGAACCATTTTTATATTTCCTGGGATATTTCAGGTGTACCCAGGTTGAGGTTCTTGTAAGCAGTGCAGCCCTCAATTTGGGGGTGGCTCTGTCTTGTGGATTTTCAGTTTTCCCAAGGTATATTCCCTAGACTGGAAGTGCCCTTGGCTCTGTAGCTCTGTTGTTTACTTGTTTTAGGGAACACAATGCACTCCTCCAGTGAGGCAGTTGGCAACTTACATCCCGCCCATCAGCATAACAAGGCTCCCTGTTCTCCAGGGCCTGTCTTGCCTTTCTGGTTTTTACACATTTTGTGGATGTCCCTTTTGACCGTTGGGAAGTGATACTTCTTTGTAGTGCAGACTTGCATTGCCCGCTTGCTTGCTTGGCCAAAAAGGGCGTATGCGTTTTCTCCTGAATATATTCAGGAGAAAACGCATACGCCCTTTTTGGCCAAGTGCATCATTGTCGAAGTTGTGCCCCTCTTCCTGTGCTTTACAGGCGATTCTAACGTACCTCTTGAAATCTGTTTCCTGCTATTCTGCCTCGCATTCAAGTCCGCCTCGTTGCCTTCCCTCAACAGATTTTTGGACGATAGTTGGCCTTGATTACTCTGCCAGTTTGTGAATTGCTGTGCCCCTGAGCTCCATTTTTCAACTCGTTTTTTGTGAGCTGAACGCAAGTCCAAACATTTGGTTCAGGACCTATACTGGTTCCCGGTGGGTGGCTGAGACTTTGGTGAATTCTTCTTCCTGCCGGGAAATTAGAGTGACATGTGCCCATCCAAATGCCTAACAGCTACTCTCTCATTGGTTCTCCCTCTTCCCTTTCCTCCTCTGCCAAATGGGCAACCTGTGTGAACCAGGAGCTTAAAGGGGCTGTCTCTCCAAGTTGGGAGATTGATAGTAAAGCTGTTGGAAAGTCAAACCGGAGCACCAGGAGAGGGACTCTTCGTTGAGTTTTAGAAACCTTTCGTATTCACAGTGTGTCCATTCTCTAGGTTTCCCGTACATGTTATAGCTGTAGTAATATTCCCTTCAACCTGGAGAGGTGGGACCCATGGAATGGTTGCCATGCATTATTGCTTTAAAGGGTCTGCATTTGCTCACCCAATCTCACCAATCCTCTCAGTCCCAAGTGTCCAGCCTCATGCCACATCCAGCTGTCATCGTAGATAGGGTCATTCCAGGTTGCATCAGAGACCCTGAAGGAATTGTAAAGAATTTCCCTGTTTCTTTGTTCTGTTTTTGAAATTCCTTTTTAGAGTGGGTTTGAGCTGATTCTCGCTGCCATGTTTATGCCAGTCTAGACACACTTGATTCCCTTACGGAGACATATCAATACATAGGTTTTAAGATTCTTACTAGTCAGATCTATTCCTCTGCGGGAAATAGGGGTTTTGAGTCCCTTTCACTGAGGAAGGTGTAGGTCTTGTCTATTCCATAGTTGGTTTTTGGAACAGTACCTGTGCTTATATCAAACTCTGGTTTGATGCATCACCCCACCTCTCCTTCCCCCTTAAGCAGGCATAAGAGTGTTTTCTAAATGTGAGACTCTGTTCTCTTGCCTAACTCAGTTCATGTGTTGCCATGTTTACAGCATCTTCCTAAGTGATATCTTATGATAAGTTTCTTTTCCTGTGTGACTTCTTTCCCTTAGAATCATCGTACCTGAATCCACTCATTTTGCTGCTACTGGTCTTATGACATTGATTTCGTGGCTGAGGGATATTCCATCGTACGTAAGTTCCACAATGTTTGGAACCATTTTTATATTTCCTGGGATATTTCAGGTGTACCCAGGTTGAGGTTCTTGTAAGCAGTGCAGCCCTCAATTTGGGGGTGGCTCTGTCTTATGGATTTTCAGTTTTCCCAAGGTATATTCCCTAGACTGGAAGTGCCCTTGGCTCTGTAGCTCTGTTGTTTACTTGTTTTAGGGAACACAATGCACTCCTCCAGTGAGGCAGTTGGCAACTTACATCCCGCCCATCAGCATAACAAGGCTCCCTGTTCTCCAGGGCCTGTCTTGCCTTTCTGGTTTTTACACATTTTGTGGATGTCCCTTTTGACCGGTGGGAAGTGATACTTCTTTGTAGTGCAGATTTGCATTGCCCGCTTGCTTGCTTGGCCAAAAAGGGCGTATGCGTTTTCTCCTGAATATATTCAGGAGAAAACGCATACGCCCTTTTTGGCCAAGTGCATCACTGTCGAAGTTGTGCCCCTCTTCCTGTGCTTTACAGGCGATTCTAACGTACCTCTTGAAATCTGTTTCCTGCTATTCTGCCTCGCATTCAAGTCCGCCTCGTTGCCTTCCCTCAACAGATTTTTGGACGATAGTTGGCCTTGATTACTCTGCCAGTTTGTGAATTGCTGTGCCCCTGAGCTCCATTTTTCAACTCGTTTTTTGTGAGCTGAACGCAAGTCCAAACATTTGGTTCAGGACCTATACTGGTTCCCGGTGGGTGGCTGAGACTTTGGTGAATTCTTCTTCCTGCCGGGAAATTAGAGTGACATGTGCCCATCCAAATGCCTAACAGCTACTCTCTCATTGGTTCTCCCTCTTCCCTTTCCTCCTCTGCCAAATGGGCAACCTGTGTGAACCAGGAGCTTAAAGGGGCTGTCTCTCCAAGTTGGGAGATTGATAGTAAAGCTGTTGGAAAGACAAACCGGAGCACCAGGAGAGGGACTCTTCGTTGAGTTTTAGAAACCTTTCGTATTCACAGTGTGTCCATTCTCTAGGTTTCCCGTACATGTTATAGCTGTAGTAATATTCCCTTCAACCTGGAGAGGTGGGACCCATGGAATGGTTGCCATGCATTATTGCTTTAAAGGGTCTGCATTTGCTCACCCAATCTCACCAATCCTCTCAGTCCCAAGTGTCCAGCCTCATGCCACATCCAGCTGTCATCGTAGATAGGGTCATTCCAGGTTGCATCAGAGACCCTGAAGGAATTGTAAAGAATTTCCCTGTTTCTTTGTTCTGTTTTTGAAATTCCTTTTTAGAGTGGGTTTGAGCTGATTCTCGCTGCCATGTTTGTGCCAGTCTAGACACACTTGATTCCCTTACAGAGACATATCAATACATAGGTTTTAAGATTCTTACTAGTCAGATCTATTCCTCTGCGGGAAATATGGTGTTTTGAGTCCCTTTCACTGAGGAAGGTGTAGGTCTTGTCTATTCCACAGTTGGTTTTTGGAACAGTACCTGTGCTTATATCAAACTCTGGTTTGATGCATCACCCCACCTCTCCTTCCCCCTTAAGCAGGCATAAGAGTGTTTTCTAAATGTGAGACTCTGTTCTCTTTCCTAACTCAGTTCATGTGTAGCCATGTTTACAGGATCTTCCTAAGTGATATCTTATGATAAGTTTCTTTTCCTGTGTGACTTCTTTCCCTTAGAATCATCGTACCTGAATCCACTCAATTTGCTGCTACTGGTCTTATGACATTGATTTCGTGGCTGAGGGATATTCCATCGTACGTAAGTTCCACAATGTTTGGAACCATTTTTATATTTCCTGGGATATTTCAGGTGTACCCAGGTTGAGGTTCTTGTAAGCAGTGCAGCCCTCAATTTGGGGGTGGCTCTGTCTTGTGGATTTTCAGTTTTCCCAAGGTATATTCCCTAGACTGGAAGTGCCCTTGGCTCTGTAGCTCTGTTGTTTACTTGTTTTAGGGAACACAATGCACTCCTCCAGTGAGGCAGTTGGCAACTTACATCCCGCCCATCAGCATAACAAGGCTCCCTGTTCTCCAGGGCCTGTCTTGCCTTTCTGGTTTTTACACATTTTGTGGATGTCCCTTTTGACCGGTGGGAAGTGATACTTCTTTGTAGTGCAGATTTGCATTGCCCGCTTGCTTGCTTGGCCAAAAAGGGCGTATGCGTTTTCTCCTGAATATATTCAGGAGAAAACGCATACGCCCTTTTTGGCCAAGTGCATCACTGTCGAAGTTGTGCCCCTCTTCCTGTGCTTTACAGGCGATTCTAACGTACCTCTTGAAATCTGTTTCCTGCTATTCTGCCTCGCATTCAAGTCCGCCTCGTTGCCTTCCCTCAACAGATTTTTGGACGATAGTTGGCCTTGATTACTCTGCCAGTTTGTGAATTGCTGTGCCCCTGAGCTCCATTTTTCAACTCGTTTTTTGTGAGCTGAACGCAAGTCCAAACATTTGGTTCAGGACCTATACTGGTTCCCGGTGGGTGGCTGAGACTTTGGTGAATTCTTCTTCCTGCCGGGAAATTAGAGTGACATGTGCCCATCCAAATGCCTAACAGCTACTCTCTCATTGGTTCTCCCTCTTCCCTTTCCTCCTCTGCCAAATGGGCAACCTGTGTGAACCAGGAGCTTAAAGGGGCTGTCTCTCCAAGTTGGGAGATTGATAGTAAAGCTGTTGGAAAGTCAAACCGGAGCACCAGGAGAGGGACTCTTCGTTGAGTTTTAGAAACCTTTCGTATTCACAGTGTGTCCATTCTCTAGGTTTCCCGTACATGTTATAGCTGTAGTAATATTCCCTTCAACCTGGAGAGGTGGGACCCAAGGAATGGTTGCCATGCATTATTGCTTTAAAGGGTCTGCATTTGCTCACCCAATCTCACCAATCCTCTCAGTCCCAAGTGTCCAGCCTCATGCCACATCCAGCTGTCATCGTAGATAGGGTCATTCCAGGTTGCATCAGAGACCCTGAAGGAATTGTAAAGAATTTCCCTGTTTCTTTGTTCTGTTTTTGAAATTCCTTTTTAGAGTGGGTTTGAGCTGATTCTCGGTGCCATGTTTGTGCCAGTCTAGACACACTTGATTCCCTTACGGAGACATATCAATACATAGGTTTTAAGATTCTTACTAGTCAGATCTATTCCTCTGCGGGAAATATGGGGTTTTGAGTCCCTTTCACTGAGGAAGGTGTAGGTCTTGTCTATTCCACAGTTGGTTTTTGGAACAGTACCTGTGCTTATATCAAACTCTGGTTTGATGCATCACCCCACCTCTCCTTCCCCCTTAAGCAGGCATAAGAGTGTTTTCTAAATGTGAGACTCTGTTCTCTTTCCTAACTCAGTTCATGTGTAGCCATGTTTACAGGATCTTCCTAAGTGATATCTTATGATAAGTTTCTTTTCCTGTGTGACTTCTTTCCCTTAGAATCATCGTACCTGAATCCACTCAATTTGCTGCTACTGGTCTTATGACATTGATTTCGTGGCTGAGGGATATTCCATCGTACGTAAGTTCCACAATGTTTGGAACCCTTTTTATATTTCCTGGGATATTTCAGGTGTACCCAGGTTGAGGTTCTTGTAAGCAGTGCAGCCCTCAATTTGGGGGTGGCTCTGTCTTATGGATCTTCAGTTTTCCCAAGGTATATTCCCTAGACTGGAAGTGCCCTTGGCTCTGTAGCTCTGTTGTTTACTTGTTTTAGGGAACACAATGCACTCCTCCAGGGAGGCAGTTGGCAGCTTACATCCCGCCCTTCAGCATAACAAGGCTCCCTGTTCTCCAGGGCCTGTCTTGCCTTTCTGGTTTTTACACATTTTGTGGATGTCCCTTTTGACCGGTGGGAAGTGATACTTCTTTGTAGTGCAGATTTGCATTGCCCGCTTGCTTGCTTGGCCAAAAAGGGCGTATGCGTTTTCTCCTGAATATATTCAGGAGAAAACGCATACGCCCTTTTTGGCCAAGTGCATCACTGTCGAAGTTGTGCCCCTCTTCCTGTGCTTTACAGGCGATTCTAACGTACCTCTTGAAATCTGTTTCCTGCTATTCTGCCTCGCATTCAAGTCCGCCTCGTTGCCTTCCCTCAACAGATTTTTGGACGATAGTTGGCCTTGATTACTCTGCCAGTTTGTGAATTGCTGTGCCCCTGAGCTCCATTTTTCAACTCGTTTTTTGTGAGCTGAACGCAAGTCCAAACATTTGGTTCAGGACCTATACTGGTTCCCGGTGGGTGGCTGAGACTTTGGTGAATTCTTCTTCCTGCCGGGAAATTAGAGTGACATGTGCCCATCCAAATGCCTAACAGCTACTCTCTCATTGGTTCTCCCTCTTCCCTTTCCTCCTCTGCCAAATGGGCAACCTGTGTGAACCAGGAGCTTAAAGGGGCTGTCTCTCCAAGTTGGGAGATTGATAGTAAAGCTGTTGGAAAGTCAAACCGGAGCACCAGGAGAGGGACTCTTCGTTGAGTTTTAGAAACCTTTCGTATTCACAGTGTGTCCATTCTCTAGGTTTCCCGTACATGTTATAGCTGTAGTAATATTCCCTTCAACCTGGAGAGGTGGGACCCATGGAATGGTTGCCATGCATTATTGCTTTAAAGGGTCTGCATTTGCTCACCCAATCTCACCAATCCTCTCAGTCCCAAGTGTCCAGCCTCATGCCACATCCAGCTGTCATCGTAGATAGGGTCATTCCAGGTTGCATCAGAGACCCTGAAGGAATTGTAAAGAATTTCCCTGTTTCTTTGTTCTGTTTTTGAAATTCCTTTTTAGAGTGGGTTTGAGCTGATTCTCGCTGCCATGTTTATGCCAGTCTAGACACACTTGATTCCCTTACGGAGACATATCAATACATAGGTTTTAAGATTCTTACTAGTCAGATCTATTCCTCTGCGGGAAATATGGGGTTTTGAGTCCCTTTCACTGAGGAAGGTGTAGGTCTTGTCTATTCCATAGTTGGTTTTTGGAACAGTACCTGTGCTTATATCAAACTCTGGTTTGATGCATCACCCCACCTCTCCTTCCCCCTTAAGCAGGCATAAGAGTGTTTTCTAAATGTGAGACTCTGTTCTCTTTCCTAACTCAGTTCATGTGTTGCCATGTTTACAGGATCTTCCTAAGTGATATCTTATGATAAGTTTCTTTTCCTGTGTGACTTCTTTCCCTTAGAATCATCGTACCTGAATCCACTCATTTTGCTGCTACTGGTCTTATGACATTGATTTCGTGGCTGAGGGATATTCCATCGTACGTAAGTTCCACAATGTTTGGAACCCTTTTTATATTTCCTGGGATATTTCAGGTGTACCCAGGTTGAGGTTCTTGTAAGCAGTGCAGCCCTCAATTTGGGGGTGGCTCTGTCTTATGGATCTTCAGTTTTCCCAAGGTATATTCCCTAGACTGGAAGTGCCCTTGGCTCTGTAGCTCTGTTGTTTACTTGTTTTAGGGAACACAATGCACTCCTCCAGGGAGGCAGTTGGCAGCTTACATCCCGCCCATCAGCATAACAAGGCTCCCTGTTCTCCAGGGCCTGTCTTGCCTTTCTGGTTTTTACACATTTTGTGGATGTCCCTTTTGACCGGTGGGAAGTGATACTTCTTTGTAGTGCAGATTTGCATTGCCCGCTTGCTTGCTTGGCCAAAAAGGGCGTATGCGTTTTCTCCTGAATATATTCAGGAGAAAACGCATACGCCCTTTTTGGCCAAGTGCATCATTGTCGAAGTTGTGCCCCTCTTCCTGTGCTTTACAGGCGATTCTAACGTACCTCTTGAAATCTGTTTCCTGCTATTCTGCCTCGCATTCAAGTCCGCCTCGTTGCCTTCCCTCAACAGATTTTTGGACGATAGTTGGCCTTGATTACTCTGCCAGTTTGTGAATTGCTGTGCCCCTGAGCTCCATTTTTCAACTCGTTTTTTGTGAGCTGAACGCAAGTCCAAACATTTGGTTCAGGACCTATACTGGTTCCCGGTGGGTGGCTGAGACTTTGGTGAATTCTTCTTCCTGCCGGGAAATTAGAGTGACATGTGCCCATCCAAATGCCTAACAGCTACTCTCTCATTGGTTCTCCCTCTTCCCTTTCCTCCTCTGCCAAATGGGCAACCTGTGTGAACCAGGAGCTTAAAGGGGCTGTCTCTCCAAGTTGGGAGATTGATAGTAAAGCTGTTGGAAAGTCAAACCGGAGCACCAGGAGAGGGACTCTTCGTTGAGTTTTAGAAACCTTTCGTATTCACAGTGTGTCCATTCTCTAGGTTTCCCGTACATGTTATAGCTGTAGTAATATTCCCTTCAACCTGGAGAGGTGGGACCCATGGAATGGTTGCCATGCATTATTGCTTTAAAGGGTCTGCATTTGCTCACCCAATCTCACCAATCCTCTCAGTCCCAAGTGTCCAGCCTCATGCCACATCCAGCTGTCATCGTAGATAGGGTCATTGCAGGTTGCATCAGAGACCCTGAAGGAATTGTAAAGAATTTCCCTGTTTCTTTGTTCTGTTTTTGAAATTCCTTTTTAGAGTGGGTTTGAGCTGATTCTCGCTGCCATGTTTGTGCCAGTCTAGACACACTTGATTCCCTTACGGAGACATATCAATACATAGGTTTTAAGATTCTTACTAGTCAGATCTATTCCTCTGCGGGAAATATGGGGTTTTGAGTCCCTTTCACTGAGGAAGGTGTAGGTCTTGTCTATTCCATAGTTGGTTTTTGGAACAGTACCTGTGCTTATATCAAACTCTGGTTTGATGCATCACCCCACCTCTCCTTCCCCCTTAAGCAGGCATAAGAGTGTTTTCTAAATGTGAGACTCTGTTCTCTTTCCTAACTCAGTTCATGTGTAGCCATGTTTACAGGATCTTCCTAAGTGATATCTTATGATAAGTTTCTTTTCCTGTGTGACTTCTTTCCCTTAGAATCATCGTACCTGAATCCACTCAATTTGCTGCTACTGGTCTTATGACATTGATTTCGTGGCTGAGGGATATTCCATCGTACGTAAGTTCCACAATGTTTGGAACCATTTTTATATTTCCTGGGATATTTCAGGTGTACCCAGGTTGAGGTTCTTGTAAGCAGTGCAGCCCTCAATTTGGGGGTGGCTCTGTCTTGTGGATTTTCAGTTTTCCCAAGGTATATTCCCTAGACTGGAAGTGCCCTTGGCTCTGTAGCTCTGTTGTTTACTTGTTTTAGGGAACACAATGCACTCCTCCAGTGAGGCAGTTGGCAACTTACATCCCGCCCATCAGCATAACAAGGCTCCCTGTTCTCCAGGGCCTGTCTTGCCTTTCTGGTTTTTACACATTTTGTGGATGTCCCTTTTGACCGTTGGGAAGTGATACTTCTTTGTAGTGCAGATTTGCATTGCCCGCTTGCTTGCTTGGCCAAAAAGGGCGTATGCGTTTTCTCCTGAATATATTCAGGGGAAAACGCATACGCCCTTTTTGGCCAAGTGCATCATTGTCGAAGTTGTGCCCCTCTTCCTGTGCTTTACAGGCGATTCTAACGTACCTCTTGAAATCTGTTTCCTGCTATTCTGCCTCGCATTCAAGTCCGCCTCGTTGCCTTCCCTCAACAGATTTTTGGACGATAGTTGGCCTTGATTACTCTGCCAGTTTGTGAATTGCTGTGCCCCTGAGCTCCATTTTTCAACTCGTTTTTTGTGAGCTGAACGCAAGTCCAAACATTTGGTTCAGGACCTATACTGGTTCCCGGTGGGTGGCTGAGACTTTGGTGAATTCTTCTTCCTGCCGGGAAATTAGAGTGACATGTGCCCATCCAAATGCCTAACAGCTACTCTCTCATTGGTTCTCCCTCTTCCCTTTCCTCCTCTGCCAAATGGGCAACCTGTGTGAACCAGGAGCTTAAAGGGGCTGTCTCTCCAAGTTGGGAGATTGATAGTAAAGCTGTTGGAAAGTCAAACCGGAGCACCAGGAGAGGGACTCTTCGTTGAGTTTTAGAAACCTTTCGTATTCACAGTGTGTCCATTCTCTAGGTTTCCCGTACATGTTATAGCTGTAGTAATATTCCCTTCAACCTGGAGAGGTGGGACCCATGGAATGGTTGCCATGCATTATTGCTTTAAAGGGTCTGCATTTGCTCACCCAATCTCACCAATCCTCTCAGTCCCAAGTGTCCAGCCTCATGCCACATCCAGCTGTCATCGTAGATAGGGTCATTCCAGGTTGCATCAGAGACCCTGAAGGAATTGTAAAGAATTTCCCTGTTTCTTTGTTCTGTTTTTGAAATTCCTTTTTAGAGTGGGTTTGAGCTGATTCTCGCTGCCATGTTTATGCCAGTCTAGACACACTTGATTCCCTTACGGAGACATATCAATACATAGGTTTTAAGATTCTTACTAGTCAGATCTATTCCTCTGCGGGAAATATGGGGTTTTGAGTCCCTTTCACTGAGGAAGGTGTAGGTCTTGTCTATTCCACAGTTGGTTTTTGGAACAGTACCTGTGCTTATATCAAACTCTGGTTTGATGCATCACCCCACCTCTCCTTCCCCCTTAAGCAGGCATAAGAGTGTTTTCTAAATGTGAGACTCTGTTCTCTTGCCTAACTCAGTTCATGTGTAGCCATGTTTACAGGATCTTCCTAAGTGATATCTTATGATAAGTTTCTTTTCCTGTGTGACTTCTTTCCCTTAGAATCATCGTACCTGAATCCACTCAATTTGCTGCTACTGGTCTTATGACATTGATTTCGTGGCTGAGGGATATTCCATCGTACGTAAGTTCCACAATGTTTGGAACCATTTTTATATTTCCTGGGATATTTCAGGTGTACCCAGGTTGAGGTTCTTGTAAGCAGTGCAGCCCTCAATTTGGGGGTGGCTCTGTCTTGTGGATTTTCAGTTTTCCCAAGGTATATTCCCTAGACTGGAAGTGCCCTTGGCTCTGTAGCTCTGTTGTTTACTTGTTTTAGGGAACACAATGCACTCCTCCAGTGAGGCAGTTGGCAACTTACATCCCGCCCATCAGCATAACAAGGCTCCCTGTTCTCCAGGGCCTGTCTTGCCTTTCTGGTTTTTACACATTTTGTGGATGTCCCTTTTGACCGTTGGGAAGTGATACTTCTTTGTAGTGCAGATTTGCATTGCCCGCTTGCTTGCTTGGCCAAAAAGGGCGTATGCGTTTTCTCCTGAATATATTCAGGAGAAAACGCATACGCCCTTTTTGGCCAAGTGCATCATTGTCGAAGTTGTGCCCCTCTTCCTGTGCTTTACAGGCGATTCTAACGTACCTCTTGAAATCTGTTTCCTGCTATTCTGCCTCGCATTCAAGTCCGCCTCGTTGCCTTCCCTCAACAGATTTTTGGACGATAGTTGGCCTTGATTACTCTGCCAGTTTGTGAATTGCTGTGCCCCTGAGCTCCATTTTTCAACTCGTTTTTTGTGAGCTGAACGCAAGTCCAAACATTTGGTTCAGGACCTATACTGGTTCCCGGTGGGTGGCTGAGACTTTGGTGAATTCTTCTTCCTGCCGGGAAATTAGAGTGACATGTGCCCATCCAAATGCCTAACAGCTACTCTCTCATTGGTTCTCCCTCTTCCCTTTCCTCCTCTGCCAAATGGGCAACCTGTGTGAACCAGGAGCTTAAAGGGGCTGTCTCTCCAAGTTGGGAGATTGATAGTAAAGCTGTTGGAAAGTCAAACCGGAGCACCAGGAGAGGGACTCTTCGTTGAGTTTTAGAAACCTTTCGTATTCACAGTGTGTCCATTCTCTAGGTTTCCCGTACATGTTATAGCTGTAGTAATATTCCCTTCAACCTGGAGAGGTGGGACCCATGGAATGGTTGCCATGCATTATTGCTTTAAAGGGTCTGCATTTGCTCACCCAATCTCACCAATCCTCTCAGTCCCAAGTGTCCAGCCTCATGCCACATCCAGCTGTCATCGTAGATAGGGTCATTCCAGGTTGCATCAGAGACCCTGAAGGAATTGTAAAGAATTTCCCTGTTTCTTTGTTCTGTTTTTGAAATTCCTTTTTAGAGTGGGTTTGAGCTGATTCTCGCTGCCATGTTTATGCCAGTCTAGACACACTTGATTCCCTTACGGAGACATATCAATACATAGGTTTTAAGATTCTTACTAGTCAGATCTATTCCTCTGCGGGAAATATGGGGTTTTGAGTCCCTTTCACTGAGGAAGGTGTAGGTCTTGTCTATTCCATAGTTGGTTTTTGGAACAGTACCTGTGCTTATATCAAACTCTGGTTTGATGCATCACCCCACCTCTCCTTCCCCCTTAAGCAGGCATAAGAGTGTTTTCTAAATGTGAGACTCTGTTCTCTTTCCTAACTCAGTTCATGTGTTGCCATGTTTACAGGATCTTCCTAAGTGATATCTTATGATAAGTTTCTTTTCCTGTGTGACTTCTTTCCCTTAGAATCATCGTACCTGAATCCACTCATTTTGCTGCTACTGGTCTTATGACATTGATTTCGTGGCTGAGGGATATTCCATCGTACGTAAGTTCCACAATGTTTGGAACCCTTTTTATATTTCCTGGGATATTTCAGGTGTACCCAGGTTGAGGTTCTTGTAAGCAGTGCAGCCCTCAATTTGGGGGTGGCTCTGTCTTATGGATCTTCAGTTTTCCCAAGGTATATTCCCTAGACTGGAAGTGCCCTTGGCTCTGTAGCTCTGTTGTTTACTTGTTTTAGGGAACACAATGCACTCCTCCAGGGAGGCAGTTGGCAGCTTACATCCCGCCCATCAGCATAACAAGGCTCCCTGTTCTCCAGGGCCTGTCTTGCCTTTCTGGTTTTTACACATTTTGTGGATGTCCCTTTTGACCGGTGGGAAGTGATACTTCTTTGTAGTGCAGATTTGCATTGCCCGCTTGCTTGCTTGGCCAAAAAGGGCGTATGCGTTTTCTCCTGAATATATTCAGGAGAAAACGCATACGCCCTTTTTGGCCAAGTGCATCACTGTCGAAGTTGTGCCCCTCTTCCTGTGCTTTACAGGCGATTCTAACGTACCTCTTGAAATCTGTTTCCTGCTATTCTGCCTCGCATTCAAGTCCGCCTCGTTGCCTTCCCTCAACAGATTTTTGGACGATAGTTGGCCTTGATTACTCTGCCAGTTTGTGAATTGCTGTGCCCCTGAGCTCCATTTTTCAACTCGTTTTTTGTGAGCTGAACGCAAGTCCAAACATTTGGTTCAGGACCTATACTGGTTCCCGGTGGGTGGCTGAGACTTTGGTGAATTCTTCTTCCTGCCGGGAAATTAGAGTGACATGTGCCCATCCAAATGCCTAACAGCTACTCTCTCATTGGTTCTCCCTCTTCCCTTTCCTCCTCTGCCAAATGGGCAACCTGTGTGAACCAGGAGCTTAAAGGGGCTGTCTCTCCAAGTTGGGAGATTGATAGTAAAGCTGTTGGAAAGTCAAACCGGAGCACCAGGAGAGGGACTCTTCGTTGAGTTTTAGAAACCTTTCGTATTCACAGTGTGTCCATTCTCTAGGTTTCCCGTACATGTTATAGCTGTAGTAATATTCCCTTCAACCTGGAGAGGTGGGACCCATGGAATGGTTGCCATGCATTATTGCTTTAAAGGGTCTGCATTTGCTCACCCAATCTCACCAATCCTCTCAGTCCCAAGTGTCCAGCCTCATGCCACATCCAGCTGTCATCGTAGATAGGGTCATTCCAGGTTGCATCAGAGACCCTGAAGGAATTGTAAAGAATTTCCCTGTTTCTTTGTTCTGTTTTTGAAATTCCTTTTTAGAGTGGGTTTGAGCTGATTCTCGCTGCCATGTTTATGCCAGTCTAGACACACTTGATTCCCTTACGGAGACATATCAATACATAGGTTTTAAGATTCTTACTAGTCAGATCTATTCCTCTGCGGGAAATATGGGGTTTTGAGTCCCTTTCACTGAGGAAGGTGTAGGTCTTGTCTATTCCATAGTTGGTTTTTGGAACAGTACCTGTGCTTATATCAAACTCTGGTTTGATGCATCACCCCACCTCTCCTTCCCCCTTAAGCAGGCATAAGAGTGTTTTCTAAATGTGAGACTCTGTTCTCTTTCCTAACTCAGTTCATGTGTTGCCATGTTTACAGGATCTTCCTAAGTGATATCTTATGATAAGTTTCTTTTCCTGTGTGACTTCTTTCCCTTAGAATCATCGTACCTGAATCCACTCATTTTGCTGCTACTGGTCTTATGACATTGATTTCGTGGCTGAGGGATATTCCATCGTACGTAAGTTCCACAATGTTTGGAACCCTTTTTATATTTCCTGGGATATTTCAGGTGTACCCAGGTTGAGGTTCTTGTAAGCAGTGCAGCCCTCAATTTGGGGGTGGCTCTGTCTTATGGATCTTCAGTTTTCCCAAGGTATATTCCCTAGACTGGAAGTGCCCTTGGCTCTGTAGCTCTGTTGTTTACTTGTTTTAGGGAACACAATGCACTCCTCCAGGGAGGCAGTTGGCAGCTTACATCCCGCCCATCAGCATAACAAGGCTCCCTGTTCTCCAGGGCCTGTCTTGCCTTTCTGGTTTTTACACATTTTGTGGATGTCCCTTTTGACCGGTGGGAAGTGATACTTCTTTGTAGTGCAGATTTGCATTGCCCGCTTGCTTGCTTGGCCAAAAAGGGCGTATGCGTTTTCTCCTGAATATATTCAGGAGAAAACGCATACGCCCTTTTTGGCCAAGTGCATCACTGTCGAAGTTGTGCCCCTCTTCCTGTGCTTTACAGGCGATTCTAACGTACCTCTTGAAATCTGTTTCCTGCTATTCTGCCTCGCATTCAAGTCCGCCTCGTTGCCTTCCCTCAACAGATTTTTGGACGATAGTTGGCCTTGATTACTCTGCCAGTTTGTGAATTGCTGTGCCCCTGAGCTCCATTTTTCAACTCGTTTTTTGTGAGCTGAACGCAAGTCCAAACATTTGGTTCAGGACCTATACTGGTTCCCGGTGGGTGGCTGAGACTTTGGTGAATTCTTCTTCCTGCCGGGAAATTAGAGTGACATGTGCCCATCCAAATGCCTAACAGCTACTCTCTCATTGGTTCTCCCTCTTCCCTTTCCTCCTCTGCCAAATGGGCAACCTGTGTGAACCAGGAGCTTAAAGGGGCTGTCTCTCCAAGTTGGGAGATTGATAGTAAAGCTGTTGGAAAGTCAAACCGGAGCACCAGGAGAGGGACTCTTCGTTGAGTTTTAGAAACCTTTCGTATTCACAGTGTGTCCATTCTCTAGGTTTCCCGTACATGTTATAGCTGTAGTAATATTCCCTTCAACCTGGAGAGGTGGGACCCATGGAATGGTTGCCATGCATTATTGCTTTAAAGGGTCTGCATTTGCTCACCCAATCTCACCAATCCTCTCAGTCCCAAGTGTCCAGCCTCATGCCACATCCAGCTGTCATCGTAGATAGGGTCATTCCAGGTTGCATCAGAGACCCTGAAGGAATTGTAAAGAATTTCCCTGTTTCTTTGTTCTGTTTTTGAAATTCCTTTTTAGAGTGGGTTTGAGCTGATTCTCGCTGCCATGTTTATGCCAGTCTAGACACACTTGATTCCCTTACGGAGACATATCAATACATAGGTTTTAAGATTCTTACTAGTCAGATCTATTCCTCTGCGGGAAATATGGGGTTTTGAGTCCCTTTCACTGAGGAAGGTGTAGGTCTTGTCTATTCCACAGTTGGTTTTTGGAACAGTACCTGTGCTTATATCAAACTCTGGTTTGATGCATCACCCCACCTCTCCTTCCCCCTTAAGCAGGCATAAGAGTGTTTTCTAAATGTGAGACTCTGTTCTCTTTCCTAACTCAGTTCATGTGTAGCCATGTTTACAGGATCTTCCTAAGTGATATCTTATGATAAGTTTATTTTCCTGTGTGACTTCTTTCCCTTAGAATCATCGTACCTGAATCCACTCAATTTGCTGCTACTGGTCTTATGACATTGATTTCGTGGCTGAGGGATATTCCATCGTACGTAAGTTCCACAATGTTTGGAACCATTTTTATATTTCCTGGGATATTTCAGGTGTACCCAGGTTGAGGTTCTTGTAAGCAGTGCAGCCCTCAATTTGGGGGTGGCTCTGTCTTGTGGATTTTCAGTTTTCCCAAGGTATATTCCCTAGACTGGAAGTGCCCTTGGCTCTGTAGCTCTGTTGTTTACTTGTTTTAGGGAACACAATGCACTCCTCCAGTGAGGCAGTTGGCAGCTTACATCCCGCCCATCAGCATAACAAGGCTCCCTGTTCTCCAGGGCCTGTCTTGCCTTTCTGGTTTTTACACATTTTGTGGATGTCCCTTTTGACCGTTGGGAAGTGATACTTCTTTGTAGTGCAGACTTGCATTGCCCGCTTGCTTGCTTGGCCAAAAAGGGCGTATGCGTTTTCTCCTGAATATATTCAGGAGAAAACGCATACGCCCTTTTTGGCCAAGTGCATCATTGTCGAAGTTGTGCCCCTCTTCCTGTGCTTTACAGGCGATTCTAACGTACCTCTTGAAATCTGTTTCCTGCTATTCTGCCTCGCATTCAAGTCCGCCTCGTTGCCTTCCCTCAACAGATTTTTGGACGATAGTTGGCCTTGATTACTCTGCCAGTTTGTGAATTGCTGTGCCCCTGAGCTCCATTTTTCAACTCGTTTTTTGTGAGCTGAACGCAAGTCCAAACATTTGGTTCAGGACCTATACTGGTTCCCGGTGGGTGGCTGAGACTTTGGTGAATTCTTCTTCCTGCCGGGAAATTAGAGTGACATGTGCCCATCCAAATGCCTAACAGCTACTCTCTCATTGGTTCTCCCTCTTCCCTTTCCTCCTCTGCCAAATGGGCAACCTGTGTGAACCAGGAGCTTAAAGGGGCTGTCTCTCCAAGTTGGGAGATTGATAGTAAAGCTGTTGGAAAGTCAAACCGGAGCACCAGGAGAGGGACTCTTCGTTGAGTTTTAGAAACCTTTCGTATTCACAGTGTGTCCATTCTCTAGGTTTCCCGTACATGTTATAGCTGTAGTAATATTCCCTTCAACCTGGAGAGGTGGGACCCATGGAATGGTTGCCATGCATTATTGCTTTAAAGGGTCTGCATTTGCTCACCCAATCTCACCAATCCTCTCAGTCCCAAGTGTCCAGCCTCATGCCACATCCAGCTGTCATCGTAGATAGGGTCATTCCAGGTTGCATCAGAGACCCTGAAGGAATTGTAAAGAATTTCCCTGTTTCTTTGTTCTGTTTTTGAAATTCCTTTTTAGAGTGGGTTTGAGCTGATTCTCGCTGCCATGTTTATGCCAGTCTAGACACACTTGATTCCCTTACGGAGACATATCAATACATAGGTTTTAAGATTCTTACTAGTCAGATCTATTCCTCTGCGGGAAATATGGGGTTTTGAGTCCCTTTCACTGAGGAAGGTGTAGGTCTTGTCTATTCCACAGTTGGTTTTTGGAACAGTACCTGTGCTTATATCAAACTCTGGTTTGATGCATCACCCCACCTCTCCTTCCCCCTTAAGCAGGCATAAGAGTGTTTTCTAAATGTGAGACTCTGTTCTCTTTCCTAACTCAGTTCATGTGTAGCCATGTTTACAGGATCTTCCTAAGTGATATCTTATGATAAGTTTCTTTTCCTGTGTGACTTCTTTCCCTTAGAATCATCGTACCTGAATCCACTCAATTTGCTGCTACTGGTCTTATGACATTGATTTCGTGGCTGAGGGATATTCCATCGTACGTAAGTTCCACAATGTTTGGAACCATTTTTATATTTCCTGGGATATTTCAGGTGTACCCAGGTTGAGGTTCTTGTAAGCAGTGCAGCCCTCAATTTGGGGGTGGCTCTGTCTTGTGGATTTTCAGTTTTCCCAAGGTATATTCCCTAGACTGGAAGTGCCCTTGGCTCTGTAGCTCTGTTGTTTACTTGTTTTAGGGAACACAATGCACTCCTCCAGTGAGGCAGTTGGCAACTTACATCCCGCCCATCAGCATAACAAGGCTCCCTGTTCTCCAGGGCCTGTCTTGCCTTTCTGGTTTTTACACATTTTGTGGATGTCCCTTTTGACCGTTGGGAAGTGATACTTCTTTGTAGTGCAGATTTGCATTGCCCGCTTGCTTGCTTGGCCAAAAAGGGCGTATGCGTTTTCTCCTGAATATATTCAGGAGAAAACGCATACGCCCTTTTTGGCCAAGTGCATCATTGTCGAAGTTGTGCCCCTCTTCCTGTGCTTTACAGGCGATTCTAACGTACCTCTTGAAATCTGTTTCCTGCTATTCTGCCTCGCATTCAAGTCCGCCTCGTTGCCTTCCCTCAACAGATTTTTGGACGATAGTTGGCCTTGATTACTCTGCCAGTTTGTGAATTGCTGTGCCCCTGAGCTCCATTTTTCAACTCGTTTTTTGTGAGCTGAACGCAAGTCCAAACATTTGGTTCAGGACCTATACTGGTTCCCGGTGGGTGGCTGAGACTTTGGTGAATTCTTCTTCCTGCCGGGAAATTAGAGTGACATGTGCCCATCCAAATGCCTAACAGCTACTCTCTCATTGGTTCTCCCTCTTCCCTTTCCTCCTCTGCCAAATGGGCAACCTGTGTGAACCAGGAGCTTAAAGGGGCTGTCTCTCCAAGTTGGGAGATTGATAGTAAAGCTGTTGGAAAGTCAAACCGGAGCACCAGGAGAGGGACTCTTCGTTGAGTTTTAGAAACCTTTCGTATTCACAGTGTGTCCATTCTCTAGGTTTCCCGTACATGTTATAGCTGTAGTAATATTCCCTTCAACCTGGAGAGGTGGGACCCATGGAATGGTTGCCATGCATTATTGCTTTAAAGGGTCTGCATTTGCTCACCCAATCTCACCAATCCTCTCAGTCCCAAGTGTCCAGCCTCATGCCACATCCAGCTGTCATCGTAGATAGGGTCATTCCAGGTTGCATCAGAGACCCTGAAGGAATTGTAAAGAATTTCCCTGTTTCTTTGTTCTGTTTTTGAAATTCCTTTTTAGAGTGGGTTTGAGCTGATTCTCGCTGCCATGTTTATGCCAGTCTAGACACACTTGATTCCCTTACGGAGACATATCAATACATAGGTTTTAAGATTCTTACTAGTCAGATCTATTCCTCTGCGGGAAATATGGGGTTTTGAGTCCCTTTCACTGAGGAAGGTGTAGGTCTTGTCTATTCCATAGTTGGTTTTTGGAACAGTACCTGTGCTTATATCAAACTCTGGTTTGATGCATCACCCCACCTCTCCTTCCCCCTTAAGCAGGCATAAGAGTGTTTTCTAAATGTGAGACTCTGTTCTCTTTCCTAACTCAGTTCATGTGTTGCCATGTTTACAGGATCTTCCTAAGTGATATCTTATGATAAGTTTCTTTTCCTGTGTGACTTCTTTCCCTTAGAATCATCGTACCTGAATCCACTCATTTTGCTGCTACTGGTCTTATGACATTGATTTCGTGGCTGAGGGATATTCCATCGTACGTAAGTTCCACAATGTTTGGAACCCTTTTTATATTTCCTGGGATATTTCAGGTGTACCCAGGTTGAGGTTCTTGTAAGCAGTGCAGCCCTCAATTTGGGGGTGGCTCTGTCTTATGGATCTTCAGTTTTCCCAAGGTATATTCCCTAGACTGGAAGTGCCCTTGGCTCTGTAGCTCTGTTGTTTACTTGTTTTAGGGAACACAATGCACTCCTCCAGGGAGGCAGTTGGCAGCTTACATCCCGCCCATCAGCATAACAAGGCTCCCTGTTCTCCAGGGCCTGTCTTGCCTTTCTGGTTTTTACACATTTTGTGGATGTCCCTTTTGACCGGTGGGAAGTGATACTTCTTTGTAGTGCAGATTTGCATTGCCCGCTTGCTTGCTTGGCCAAAAAGGGCGTATGCGTTTTCTCCTGAATATATTCAGGAGAAAACGCATACGCCCTTTTTGGCCAAGTGCATCACTGTCGAAGTTGTGCCCCTCTTCCTGTGCTTTACAGGCGATTCTAACGTACCTCTTGAAATCTGTTTCCTGCTATTCTGCCTCGCATTCAAGTCCGCCTCGTTGCCTTCCCTCAACAGATTTTTGGACGATAGTTGGCCTTGATTACTCTGCCAGTTTGTGAATTGCTGTGCCCCTGAGCTCCATTTTTCAACTCGTTTTTTGTGAGCTGAACGCAAGTCCAAACATTTGGTTCAGGACCTATACTGGTTCCCGGTGGGTGGCTGAGACTTTGGTGAATTCTTCTTCCTGCCGGGAAATTAGAGTGACATGTGCCCATCCAAATGCCTAACAGCTACTCTCTCATTGGTTCTCCCTCTTCCCTTTCCTCCTCTGCCAAATGGGCAACCTGTGTGAACCAGGAGCTTAAAGGGGCTGTCTCTCCAAGTTGGGAGATTGATAGTAAAGCTGTTGGAAAGTCAAACCGGAGCACCAGGAGAGGGACTCTTCGTTGAGTTTTAGAAACCTTTCGTATTCACAGTGTGTCCATTCTCTAGGTTTCCCGTACATGTTATAGCTGTAGTAATATTCCCTTCAACCTGGAGAGGTGGGACCCATGGAATGGTTGCCATGCATTATTGCTTTAAAGGGTCTGCATTTGCTCACCCAATCTCACCAATCCTCTCAGTCCCAAGTGTCCAGCCTCATGCCACATCCAGCTGTCATCGTAGATAGGGTCATTCCAGGTTGCATCAGAGACCCTGAAGGAATTGTAAAGAATTTCCCTGTTTCTTTGTTCTGTTTTTGAAATTCCTTTTTAGAGTGGGTTTGAGCTGATTCTCGCTGCCATGTTTATGCCAGTCTAGACACACTTGATTCCCTTACGGAGACATATCAATACATAGGTTTTAAGATTCTTACTAGTCAGATCTATTCCTCTGCGGGAAATATGGGGTTTTGAGTCCCTTTCACTGAGGAAGGTGTAGGTCTTGTCTATTCCATAGTTGGTTTTTGGAACAGTACCTGTGCTTATATCAAACTCTGGTTTGATGCATCACCCCACCTCTCCTTCCCCCTTAAGCAGGCATAAGAGTGTTTTCTAAATGTGAGACTCTGTTCTCTTTCCTAACTCAGTTCATGTGTTGCCATGTTTACAGGATCTTCCTAAGTGATATCTTATGATAAGTTTCTTTTCCTGTGTGACTTCTTTCCCTTAGAATCATCGTACCTGAATCCACTCATTTTGCTGCTACTGGTCTTATGACATTGATTTCGTGGCTGAGGGATATTCCATCGTACGTAAGTTCCACAATGTTTGGAACCCTTTTTATATTTCCTGGGATATTTCAGGTGTACCCAGGTTGAGGTTCTTGTAAGCAGTGCAGCCCTCAATTTGGGGGTGGCTCTGTCTTATGGATCTTCAGTTTTCCCAAGGTATATTCCCTAGACTGGAAGTGCCCTTGGCTCTGTAGCTCTGTTGTTTACTTGTTTTAGGGAACACAATGCACTCCTCCAGGGAGGCAGTTGGCAGCTTACATCCCGCCCATCAGCATAACAAGGCTCCCTGTTCTCCAGGGCCTGTCTTGCCTTTCTGGTTTTTACACATTTTGTGGATGTCCCTTTTGACCGGTGGGAAGTGATACTTCTTTGTAGTGCAGATTTGCATTGCCCGCTTGCTTGCTTGGCCAAAAAGGGCGTATGCGTTTTCTCCTGAATATATTCAGGAGAAAACGCATACGCCCTTTTTGGCCAAGTGCATCACTGTCGAAGTTGTGCCCCTCTTCCTGTGCTTTACAGGCGATTCTAACGTACCTCTTGAAATCTGTTTCCTGCTATTCTGCCTCGCATTCAAGTCCGCCTCGTTGCCTTCCCTCAACAGATTTTTGGACGATAGTTGGCCTTGATTACTCTGCCAGTTTGTGAATTGCTGTGCCCCTGAGCTCCATTTTTCAACTCGTTTTTTGTGAGCTGAACGCAAGTCCAAACATTTGGTTCAGGACCTATACTGGTTCCCGGTGGGTGGCTGAGACTTTGGTGAATTCTTCTTCCTGCCGGGAAATTAGAGTGACATGTGCCCATCCAAATGCCTAACAGCTACTCTCTCATTGGTTCTCCCTCTTCCCTTTCCTCCTCTGCCAAATGGGCAACCTGTGTGAACCAGGAGCTTAAAGGGGCTGTCTCTCCAAGTTGGGAGATTGATAGTAAAGCTGTTGGAAAGTCAAACCGGAGCACCAGGAGAGGGACTCTTCGTTGAGTTTTAGAAACCTTTCGTATTCACAGTGTGTCCATTCTCTAGGTTTCCCGTACATGTTATAGCTGTAGTAATATTCCCTTCAACCTGGAGAGGTGGGACCCATGGAATGGTTGCCATGCATTATTGCTTTAAAGGGTCTGCATTTGCTCACCCAATCTCACCAATCCTCTCAGTCCCAAGTGTCCAGCCTCATGCCACATCCAGCTGTCATCGTAGATAGGGTCATTCCAGGTTGCATCAGAGACCCTGAAGGAATTGTAAAGAATTTCCCTGTTTCTTTGTTCTGTTTTTGAAATTCCTTTTTAGAGTGGGTTTGAGCTGATTCTCGCTGCCATGTTTATGCCAGTCTAGACACACTTGATTCCCTTACGGAGACATATCAATACATAGGTTTTAAGATTCTTACTAGTCAGATCTATTCCTCTGCGGGAAATATGGGGTTTTGAGTCCCTTTCACTGAGGAAGGTGTAGGTCTTGTCTATTCCACAGTTGGTTTTTGGAACAGTACCTGTGCTTATATCAAACTCTGGTTTGATGCATCACCCCACCTCTCCTTCCCCCTTAAGCAGGCATAAGAGTGTTTTCTAAATGTGAGACTCTGTTCTCTTTCCTAACTCAGTTCATGTGTAGCCATGTTTACAGGATCTTCCTAAGTGATATCTTATGATAAGTTTATTTTCCTGTGTGACTTCTTTCCCTTAGAATCATCGTACCTGAATCCACTCAATTTGCTGCTACTGGTCTTATGACATTGATTTCGTGGCTGAGGGATATTCCATCGTACGTAAGTTCCACAATGTTTGGAACCATTTTTATATTTCCTGGGATATTTCAGGTGTACCCAGGTTGAGGTTCTTGTAAGCAGTGCAGCCCTCAATTTGGGGGTGGCTCTGTCTTGTGGATTTTCAGTTTTCCCAAGGTATATTCCCTAGACTGGAAGTGCCCTTGGCTCTGTAGCTCTGTTGTTTACTTGTTTTAGGGAACACAATGCACTCCTCCAGTGAGGCAGTTGGCAGCTTACATCCCGCCCATCAGCATAACAAGGCTCCCTGTTCTCCAGGGCCTGTCTTGCCTTTCTGGTTTTTACACATTTTGTGGATGTCCCTTTTGACCGTTGGGAAGTGATACTTCTTTGTAGTGCAGACTTGCATTGCCCGCTTGCTTGCTTGGCCAAAAAGGGCGTATGCGTTTTCTCCTGAATATATTCAGGAGAAAACGCATACGCCCTTTTTGGCCAAGTGCATCATTGTCGAAGTTGTGCCCCTCTTCCTGTGCTTTACAGGCGATTCTAACGTACCTCTTGAAATCTGTTTCCTGCTATTCTGCCTCGCATTCAAGTCCGCCTCGTTGCCTTCCCTCAACAGATTTTTGGACGATAGTTGGCCTTGATTACTCTGCCAGTTTGTGAATTGCTGTGCCCCTGAGCTCCATTTTTCAACTCGTTTTTTGTGAGCTGAACGCAAGTCCAAACATTTGGTTCAGGACCTATACTGGTTCCCGGTGGGTGGCTGAGACTTTGGTGAATTCTTCTTCCTGCCGGGAAATTAGAGTGACATGTGCCCATCCAAATGCCTAACAGCTACTCTCTCATTGGTTCTCCCTCTTCCCTTTCCTCCTCTGCCAAATGGGCAACCTGTGTGAACCAGGAGCTTAAAGGGGCTGTCTCTCCAAGTTGGGAGATTGATAGTAAAGCTGTTGGAAAGTCAAACCGGAGCACCAGGAGAGGGACTCTTCGTTGAGTTTTAGAAACCTTTCGTATTCACAGTGTGTCCATTCTCTAGGTTTCCCGTACATGTTATAGCTGTAGTAATATTCCCTTCAACCTGGAGAGGTGGGACCCATGGAATGGTTGCCATGCATTATTGCTTTAAAGGGTCTGCATTTGCTCACCCAATCTCACCAATCCTCTCAGTCCCAAGTGTCCAGCCTCATGCCACATCCAGCTGTCATCGTAGATAGGGTCATTCCAGGTTGCATCAGAGACCCTGAAGGAATTGTAAAGAATTTCCCTGTTTCTTTGTTCTGTTTTTGAAATTCCTTTTTAGAGTGGGTTTGAGCTGATTCTCGCTGCCATGTTTATGCCAGTCTAGACACACTTGATTCCCTTACGGAGACATATCAATACATAGGTTTTAAGATTCTTACTAGTCAGATCTATTCCTCTGCGGGAAATATGGGGTTTTGAGTCCCTTTCACTGAGGAAGGTGTAGGTCTTGTCTATTCCATAGTTGGTTTTTGGAACAGTACCTGTGCTTATATCAAACTCTGGTTTGATGCATCACCCCACCTCTCCTTCCCCCTTATGCAGGCATAAGAGTGTTTTCTAAATGTGAGACTCTGTTCTCTTTCCTAACTCAGTTCATGTGTAGCCATGTTTACAGGATCTTCCTAAGTGATATCTTATGATAAGTTTCTTTTCCTGTGTGACTTCTTTCCCTTAGAATCATCGTACCTGAATCCACTCAATTTGCTGCTACTGGTCTTATGACATTGATTTCGTGGCTGAGGGATATTCCATCGTACGTAAGTTCCACAATGTTTGGAACCATTTTTATATTTCCTGGGATATTTCAGGTGTACCCAGGTTGAGGTTCTTGTAAGCAGTGCAGCCCTCAATTTGGGGGTGGCTCTGTCTTGTGGATTTTCAGTTTTCCCAAGGTATATTCCCTAGACTGGAAGTGCCCTTGGCTCTGTAGCTCTGTTGTTTACTTGTTTTAGGGAACACAATGCACTCCTCCAGTGAGGCAGTTGGCAACTTACATCCCGCCCATCAGCATAACAAGGCTCCCTGTTCTCCAGGGCCTGTCTTGCCTTTCTGGTTTTACACATTTTGTGGATGTCCCTTTTGACCGTTGGGAAGTGATACTTCTTTGTAGTGCAGATTTGCATTGCCCGCTTGCTTGCTTGGCCAAAAAGGGCGTATGCGTTTTCTCCTGAATATATTCAGGAGAAAACGCATACGCCCTTTTTGGCCAAGTGCATCATTGTCGAAGTTGTGCCCCTCTTCCTGTGCTTTACAGGCGATTCTAACGTACCTCTTGAAATCTGTTTCCTGCTATTCTGCCTCGCATTCAAGTCCGCCTCGTTGCCTTCCCTCAACAGATTTTTGGACGATAGTTGGCCTTGATTACTCTGCCAGTTTGTGAAGTGCTGTGCCCCTGAGCTCCATTTTTCAACTCGTTTTTTGTGAGCTGAACGCAAGTCCAAACATTTGGTTCAGGACCTATACTGGTTCCCGGTGGGTGGCTGAGACTTTGGTGAATTCTTCTTCCTGCCGGGAAATTAGAGTGACATGTGCCCATCCAAATGCCTAACAGCTACTCTCTCATTGGTTCTCCCTCTTCCCTTTCCTCCTCTGCCAAATGGGCAACCTGTGTGAACCAGGAGCTTAAAGGGGCTGTCTCTCCAAGTTGGGAGATTGATAGTAAAGCTGTTGGAAAGTCAAACCGGAGCACCAGGAGAGGGACTCTTCGTTGAGTTTTAGAAACCTTTCGTATTCACAGTGTGTCCATTCTCTAGGTTTCCCGTACATGTTATAGCTGTAGTAATATTCCCTTCAACCTGGAGAGGTGGGACCCATGGAATGGTTGCCATGCATTATTGCTTTAAAGGGTCTGCATTTGCTCACCCAATCTCACCAATCCTCTCAGTCCCAAGTGTCCAGCCTCATGCCACATCCAGCTGTCATCGTAGATAGGGTCATTCCAGGTTGCATCAGAGACCCTGAAGGAATTGTAAAGAATTTCCCTGTTTCTTTGTTCTGTTTTTGAAATTCCTTTTTAGAGTGGGTTTGAGCTGATTCTCGCTGCCATGTTTGTGCCAGTCTAGACACACTTGATTCCCTTACGGAGACATATCAATACATAGGTTTTAAGATTCTTACTAGTCAGATCTATTCCTCTGCGGGAAATATGGGGTTTTGAGTCCCTTTCACTGAGGAAGGTGTAGGTCTTGTCTATTCCACAGTTGGTTTTTGGAACAGTACCTGTGCTTATATCAAACTCTGGTTTGATGCATCACCCCACCTCTCCTTCCCCCTTAAGCAGGCATAAGAGTGTTTTCTAAATGTGAGACTCTGTTCTCTTTCCTAACTCAGTTCATGTGTAGCCATGTTTACAGGATCTTCCTAAGTGATATCTTATGATAAGTTTCTTTTCCTGTGTGACTTCTTTCCCTTAGAATCATCGTACCTGAATCCACTCATTTTGCTGCTACTGGTCTTATGACATTGATTTCGTGGCTGAGGGATATTCCATCGTACGTAAGTTCCACAATGTTTGGAACCCTTTTTATATTTCCTGGGATATTTCAGGTGTACCCAGGTTGAGGTTCTTGTAAGCAGTGCAGCCCTCAATTTGGGGGTGGCTCTGTCTTATGGATCTTCAGTTTTCCCAAGGTATATTCCCTAGACTGGAAGTGCCCTTGGCTCTGTAGCTCTGTTGTTTACTTGTTTTAGGGAACACAATGCACTCCTCCAGGGAGGCAGTTGGCAGCTTACATCCCGCCCATCAGCATAACAAGGCTCCCTGTTCTCCAGGGCCTGTCTTGCCTTTCTGGTTTTTACACATTTTGTGGATGTCCCTTTTGACCGGTGGGAAGTGATACTTCTTTGTAGTGCAGATTTGCATTGCCCGCTTGCTTGCTTGGCCAAAAAGGGCGTATGCGTTTTCTCCTGAATATATTCAGGAGAAAACGCATACGCCCTTTTTGGCCAAGTGCATCACTGTCGAAGTTGTGCCCCTCTTCCTGTGCTTTACAGGCGATTCTAACGTACCTCTTGAAATCTGTTTCCTGCTATTCTGCCTCGCATTCAAGTCCGCCTCGTTGCCTTCCCTCAACAGATTTTTGGACGATAGTTGGCCTTGATTACTCTGCCAGTTTGTGAATTGCTGTGCCCCTGAGCTCCATTTTTCAACTCGTTTTTTGTGAGCTGAACGCAAGTCCAAACATTTGGTTCAGGACCTATACTGGTTCCCGGTGGGTGGCTGAGACTTTGGTGAATTCTTCTTCCTGCCGGGAAATTAGAGTGACATGTGCCCATCCAAATGCCTAACGGCTACTCTCTCATTGGTTCTCCCTCTTCCCTTTCCTCCTCTGCCAAATGGGCAACCTGTGTGAACCAGGAGCTTAAAGGGGCTGTCTCTCCAAGTTGGGAGATTGATAGTAAAGCTGTTGGAAAGTCAAACCGGAGCACCAGGAGAGGGACTCTTCGTTGAGTTTTAGAAACCTTTCGTATTCACAGTGTGTCCATTCTCTAGGTTTCCCGTACATGTTATAGCTGTAGTAATATTCCCTTCAACCTGGAGAGGTGGGACCCATGGAATGGTTGCCATGCATTATTGCTTTAAAGGGTCTGCATTTGCTCACCCAATCTCACCAATCCTCTCAGTCCCAAGTGTCCAGCCTCATGCCACATCCAGCTGTCATCGTAGATAGGGTCATTCCAGGTTGCATCAGAGACCCTGAAGGAATTGTAAAGAATTTCCCTGTTTCTTTGTTCTGTTTTTGAAATTCCTTTTTAGAGTGGGTTTGAGCTGATTCTCGCTGCCATGTTTATGCCAGTCTAGACACACTTGATTCCCTTACGGAGACATATCAATACATAGGTTTTAAGATTCTTACTAGTCAGATCTATTCCTCTGCGGGAAATATGGGGTTTTGAGTCCCTTTCACTGAGGAAGGTGTAGGTCTTGTCTTTTCCATAGTTGGTTTTTGGAACAGTACCTGTGCTTATATCAAACTCTGGTTTGATGCATCACCCCACCTCTCCTTCCCCCTTAAGCAGGCATAAGAGTGTTTTCTAAATGTGAGACTCTGTTCTCTTTCCTAACTCAGTTCATGTGTTGCCATGTTTACAGGATCTTCCTAAGTGATATCTTATGATAAGTTTCTTTTCCTGTGTGACTTCTTTCCCTTAGAATCATCGTACCTGAATCCACTCATTTTGCTGCTACTGGTCTTATGACATTGATTTCGTGGCTGAGGGATATTCCATCGTACGTAAGTTCCACAATTTTTGGAACCCTTTTTATATTTCCTGGGATATTTCAGGTGTACCCAGGTTGAGGTTCTTGTAAGCAGTGCAGCCCTCAATTTGGGGGTGGCTCTGTCTTATGGATCTTCAGTTTTCCCAAGGTATATTCCCTAGACTGGAAGTGCCCTTAGCTCTGTAGCTCTGTTGTTTACTTGTTTTAGGGAACACAATGCACTCCTCCAGGGAGGCAGTTGGCAGCTTACATCCCGCCCATCAGCATAACAAGGCTCCCTGTTCTCCAGGGCCTGTCTTGCCTTTCTGGTTTTTACACATTTTGTGGATGTCCCTTTTGACCGTTGGGAAGTGATACTTCTTTGTAGTGCAGACTTGCATTGCCCGCTTGCTTGCTTGGCCAAAAAGGGCGTATGCGTTTTCTCCTGAATATATTCAGGAGAAAACGCATACGCCCTTTTTGGCCAAGTGCATCACTGTCGAAGTTGTGCCCCTCTTCCTGTGCTTTACAGGCGATTCTAACGTACCTCTTGAAATCTGTTTCCTGCTATTCTGCCTCGCATTCAAGTCCGCCTCGTTGCCTTCCCTCAACAGATTTTTGGACGATAGTTGGCCTTGATTACTCTGCCAGTTTGTGAATTGCTGTGCCCCTGAGCTCCATTTTTCAACTCGTTTTTTGTGAGCTGAACGCAAGTCCAAACATTTGGTTCAGGACCTATACTGGTTCCCGGTGGGTGGCTGAGACTTTGGTGAATTCTTCTTCCTGCCGGGAAATTAGAGTGACATGTGCCCATCCAAATGCCTAACGGCTACTCTCTCATTGGTTCTCCCTCTTCCCTTTCCTCCTCTGCCAAATGGGCAACCTGTGTGAACCAGGAGCTTAAAGGGGCTGTCTCTCCAAGTTGGGAGATTGATAGTAAAGCTGTTGGAAAGTCAAACCGGAGCACCAGGAGAGGGACTCTTCGTTGAGTTTTAGAAACCTTTCGTATTCACAGTGTGTCCATTCTCTAGGTTTCCCGTACATGTTATAGCTGTAGTAATATTCCCTTCAACCTGGAGAGGTGGGACCCATGGAATGGTTGCCATGCATTATTGCTTTAAAGGGTCTGCATTTGCTCACCCAATCTCACCAATCCTCTCAGTCCCAAGTGTCCAGCCTCATGCCACATCCAGCTGTCATCGTAGATAGGGTCATTCCAGGTTGCATCAGAGACCCTGAAGGAATTGTAAAGAATTTCCCTGTTTCTTTGTTCTGTTTTTGAAATTCTTTTTTAGAGTGGGTTTGAGCTGATTCTCGCTGCCATGTTTATGCCAGTCTAGACACACTTGATTCCCTTACGGAGACATATCAATACATAGGTTTTAAGATTCTTACTAGTCAGATCTATTCCTCTGCGGGAAATATGGGGTTTTGAGTCCCTTTCACTGAGGAAGGTGTAGGTCTTGTCTATTCCATAGTTGGTTTTTGGAACAGTACCTGTGCTTATATCAAACTCTGGTTTGATGCATCACCCCACCTCTCCTTCCCCCTTAAGCAGGCATAAGAGTGTTTTCTAAATGTGAGACTCTGTTCTCTTTCCTAACTCAGTTCATGTGTTGCCATGTTTACAGGATCTTCCTAAGTGATATCTTATGATAAGTTTCTTTTCCTGTGTGACTTCTTTCCCTTAGAATCATCGTACCTGAATCCACTCATTTTGCTGCTACTGGTCTTATGACATTGATTTCGTGGCTGAGGGATATTCCATCGTACGTAAGTTCCACAATGTTTGGAACCCTTTTTATATTTCCTGGGATATTTCAGGTGTACCCAGGTTGAGGTTCTTGTAAGCAGTGCAGCCCTCAATTTGGGGGTGGCTCTGTCTTATGGATCTGCAGTTTTCCCGAGGTATATTCCCTAGACTGGAAGTGCCCTTGGCTCTGTAGCTCTGTTGTTTACTTGTTTTAGGGAACACAATGCACTCCTCCAGGGAGGCAGTTGGCAGCTTACATCCCGCCCATCAGCATAACAAGGCTCCCTGTTCTCCCGGACCTGTCTTGCCTTTCTGGTTTTTACACATTTTGTGGATGTCCCTTTTGACCGGTGGGAAGTGATACTTCTTTGTAGTGCAGATTTGCATTGCCCGCTTGCTTGCTTGGCCAAAAAGGGCGTATGCGTTTTCTCCTGAATATATTCAGGAGAAAACGCATACGCCCTTTTTGGCCAAGTGCATCATTGTCGAAGTTGTGCCCCTCTTCCTGTGCTTTACAGGCGATTCTAACGTACCTCTTGAAATCTGTTTCCTGCTATTCTGCCTCGCATTCAAGTCCGCCTCGTTGCCTTCCCTCAACAGATTTTTGGACGATAGTTGGCCTTGATTACTCTGCCAGTTTGTGAATTGCTGTGCCCCTGAGCTCCATTTTTCAACTCGTTTTTTGTGAGCTGAACGCAAGTCCAAACATTTGGTTCAGGACCTATACTGGTTCCCGGTGGGTGGCTGAGACTTTGGTGAATTCTTCTTCCTGCCGGGAAATTAGAGTGACATGTGCCCATCCAAATGCCTAACAGCTACTCTCTCATTGGTTCTCCCTCTTCCCTTTCCTCCTCTGCCAAATGGGCAACCTGTGTGAACCAGGAGCTTAAAGGGGCTGTCTCTCCAAGTTGGGAGATTGATAGTAAAGCTGTTGGAAAGTCAAACCGGAGCACCAGGAGAGGGACTCTTCGTTGAGTTTTAGAAACCTTTCGTATTCACAGTGTGTCCATTCTCTAGGTTTCCCGTACATGTTATAGCTGTAGTAATATTCCCTTCAACCTGGAGAGGTGGGACCCATGGAATGGTTGCCATGCATTATTGCTTTAAAGGGTCTGCATTTGCTCACCCAATCTCACCAATCCTCTCAGTCCCAAGTGTCCAGCCTCATGCCACATCCAGCTGTCATCGTAGATAGGGTCATTCCAGGTTGCATCAGAGACCCTGAAGGAATTGTAAAGAATTTCCCTGTTTCTTTGTTCTGTTTTTGAAATTCCTTTTTAGAGTGGGTTTGAGCTGATTCTCGCTGCCATGTTTATGCCAGTCTAGACACACTTGATTCCCTTACGGAGACATATCAATACATAGGTTTTAAGATTCTTACTAGTCAGATCTATTCCTCTGCGGGAAATATGGGGTTTTGAGTCCCTTTCACTGAGGAAGGTGTAGGTCTTGTCTATTCCATAGTTGGTTTTTGGAACAGTACCTGTGCTTATATCAAACTCGGGTTTGATGCATCACCCCACCTCTCCTTCCCCCTTAAGCAGGCATAAGAGTGTTTTGTAAATGTGAGACTCTGTTCTCTTTCCTAACTCAGTTCATGTGTAGCCATGTTTACAGGATCTTCCTAAGTGATATCTTATGATAAGTTTCTTTTCCTGTGTGACTTCTTTCCCTTAGAATCATCGTACCTGAATCCACTCATTTTGCTGCTACTGGTCTTATGACATTGATTTCGTGGCTGAGGGATATTCCATCGTACGTAAGTTCCACAATGTTTTGAACCATTTTTATATTTCCTGGGATATTTCAGGTGTACCCAGGTTGAGGTTCTTGTAAGCAGTGCAGCCCTCAATTTGGGGGTGGCTCTGTCTTGTGGATTTTCAGTTTTCCCAAGGTATATTCCCTAGACTGGAAGTGCCCTTGGCTCTGTAGCTCTGTTGTTTACTTGTTTTAGGGAACACAATGCACTCCTCCAGTGAGGCAGTTGGCAACTTACATCCCGCCCATCAGCATAACAAGGCTCCCTGTTCTCCAGGGCCTGTCTTGCCTTTCTGGTTTTTACACATTTTGTGGATGTCCCTTTTGACCGGTGGGAAGTGATACTTCTTTGTAGTGCAGATTTGCATTGCCCGCTTGCTTGCTTGGCCAAAAAGGGCTTATGCGTTTTCTCCTGAATATATTCAGGAGAAAACGCATACGCCCTTTTTGGCCAAGTGCATCATTGTCGAAGTTGTGCCCCTCTTCCTGTGCTTTACAGGCGATTCTAACGTACCTCTTGAAATCTGTTTCCTGCTATTCTGCCTCGCATTCAAGTCCGCCTCGTTGCCTTCCCTCAACAGATTTTTGGACGATAGTTGGCCTTGATTACTCTGCCAGTTTGTGAATTGCTGTGCCCCTGAGCTCCATTTTTCAACTCGTTTTTTGTGAGCTGAACGCAAGTCCAAACATTTGGTTCAGGACCTATACTGGTTCCCGGTGGGTGGCTGAGACTTTGGTGAATTCTTCTTCCTGCCGGGAAATTAGAGTGACATGTGCCCATCCAAATGCCTAACAGCTACTCTCTCATTGGTTCTCCCTCTTCCCTTTCCTCCTCTGCCAAATGGGCAACCTGTGTGAACCAGGAGCTTAAAGGGGCTGTCTCTCCAAGTTGGGAGATTGATAGTAAAGCTGTTGGAAAGTCAAACCGGAGCACCAGGAGAGGGACTCTTCGTTGAGTTTTAGAAACCTTTCGTATTCACAGTGTGTCCATTCTCTAGGTTTCCCGTACATGTTATAGCTGTAGTAATATTCCCTTCAACCTGGAGAGGTGGGACCCATGGAATGGTTGCCATGCATTATTGCTTTAAAGGGTCTGCATTTGCTCACCCAATCTCACCAATCCTCTCAGTCCCAAGTGTCCAGCCTCATGCCACATCCAGCTGTCATCGTAGATAGGGTCATTCCAGGTTGCATCAGAGACCCTGAAGGAATTGTAAAGAATTTCCCTGTTTCTTTGTTCTGTTTTTGAAATTCCTTTTTAGAGTGGGTTTGAGCTGATTCTCGCTGCCATGTTTATGCCAGTCTAGACACACTTGATTCCCTTACGGAGACATATCAATACATAGGTTTTAAGATTCTTACTAGTCAGATCTATTCCTCTGCGGGAAATATGGGGTTTTGAGTCCCTTTCACTGAGGAAGGTGTAGGTCTTGTCTATTCCATAGTTGGTTTTTGGAACAGTACCTGTGCTTATATCAAACTCTGGTTTGATGCATCACCCCACCTCTCCTTCCCCCTTAAGCAGGCATAAGAGTGTTTTCTAAATGTGAGACTCTGTTCTCTTGCCTAACTCAGTTCATGTGTAGCCATGTTTACAGGATCTTCCTAAGTGATATCTTATGATAAGTTTCTTTTCCTGTGTGACTTCTTTCCCTTAGAATCATCGTACCTGAATCCACTCATTTTGCTGCTACTGGTCTTATGACATTGATTTCGTGGCTGAGGGATATTCCATCGTACGTAAGTTCCACAATGTTTTGAACCATTTTTATATTTCCTGGGATATTTCAGGTGTACCCAGGTTGAGGTTCTTGTAAGCAGTGCAGCCCTCAATTTGGGGGTGGCTCTGTCTTATGGATTTTCAGTTTTCCCAAGGTATATTCCCTAGACTGGAAGTGCCCTTGGCTCTGTAGCTCTGTTGTTTACTTGTTTTAGGGAACACAATGCACTCCTCCAGTGAGGCAGTTGGCAGCTTACATCCCGCCCATCAGCATAACAAGGCTCCCTGTTCTCCAGGGCCTGTCTTGCCTTTCTGGTTTTTACACATTTTGTGGATGTCCCTTTTGACCGGTGGGAAGTGATACTTCTTTGTAGTGCAGATTTGCATTGCCCGCTTGCTTGCTTGGCCAAAAAGGGCGTATGCGTTTTCTCCTGAATATATTCAGGAGAAAACGCATACGCCCTTTTTGGCCAAGTGCATCATTGTCGAAGTTGTGCCCCTCTTCCTGTGCTTTACAGGCGATTCTAACGTACCTCTTGAAATCTGTTTCCTGCTATTCTGCCTCGCATTCAAGTCCGCCTCGTTGCCTTCCCTCAACAGATTTTTGGACGATAGTTGGCCTTGATTACTCTGCCAGTTTGTGAATTGCTGTGCCCCTGAGCTCCATTTTTCAACTCGTTTTTTGTGAGCTGAACGCAAGTCCAAACATTTGGTTCAGGACCTATACTGGTTCCCGGTGGGTGGCTGAGACTTTGGTGAATTCTTCTTCCTGCCGGGAAATTAGAGTGACATGTGCCCATCCAAATGCCTAACGGCTACTCTCTCATTGGTTCTCCCTCTTCCCTTTCCTCCTCTGCCAAATGGGCAACCTGTGTGAACCAGGAGCTTAAAGGGGCTGTCTCTCCAAGTTGGGAGATTGATAGTAAAGCTGTTGGAAAGTCAAACCGGAGCACCAGGAGAGGGACTCTTCGTTGAGTTTTAGAAACCTTTCGTATTCACAGTGTGTCCATTCTCTAGGTTTCCCGTACATGTTATAGCTGTAGTAATATTCCCTTCAACCTGGAGAGGTGGGACCCATGGAATGGTTGCCATGCATTATTGCTTTAAAGGGTCTGCATTTGCTCACCCAATCTCACCAATCCTCTCAGTCCCAAGTGTCCAGCCTCATGCCACACCAAGCTGTCATCGTAGATAGGGTCATTCCAGGTTGCATCAGAGACCCTGAAGGAATTGTAAAGAATTTCCCTGTTTCTTTGTTCTGTTTTTGAAATTCCTTTTTAGAGTGGGTTTGAGCTGATTCTCGCTGCCATGTTTATGCCAGTCTAGACACACTTGATTCCCTTACGGAGACATATCAATGCATAGGTTTTAAGATTCTTACTAGTCAGATCTATTCCTCTGCGGGAAATATGGGGTTTTGAGTCCCTTTCACTGAGGAAGGTGTAGGTCTTGTCTATTCCATAGTTGGTTTTTGGAACAGTACCTGTGCTTATATCAAACTCGGGTTTGATGCATCACCCCACCTCTCCTTCCCCCTTAAGCAGGCATAAGAGTGTTTTCTAAATGTGAGACTCTGTTCTCTTTCCTAACTCAGTTCATGTGTAGCCATGTTTACAGGATCTTCCTAAGTGATATCTTATGATAAGTTTCTTTTCCTGTGTGACTTCTTTCCCTTAGAATCATCGTACCTGAATCCACTCATTTTGCTGCTACTGGTCTTATGACATTGATTTCGTGGCTGAGGGATATTCCATCGTACGTAAGTTCCACAATGTTTGGAACCATTTTTATATTTCCTGGGATATTTCAGGTGTACCCAGGTTGAGGTTCTTGTAAGCAGTGCAGCCCTCAATTTGGGGGTGGCTCTGTCTTGTGGATTTTCAGTTTTCCCAAGGTATATTCCCTAGACTGGAAGTGCCCTTGGCTCTGTAGCTCTGTTGTTTACTTGTTTTAGGGAACACAATGCACTCCTCCAGTGAGGCAGTTGGCAACTTACATCCCGCCCATCAGCATAACAAGGCTCCCTGTTCTCCAGGGCCTGTCTTGCCTTTCTGGTTTTTACACATTTTGTGGATGTCCCTTTTGACCGTTGGGAAGTGATACTTCTTTGTAGTGCAGATTTGCATTGCCCGCTTGCTTGCTTGGCCAAAAAGGGCGTATGCGTTTTCTCCTGAATATATTCAGGAGAAAACGCATACGCCCTTTTTGGCCAAGTGCATCATTGTCGAAGTTGTGCCCCTCTTCCTGTGCTTTACAGGCGATTCTAACGTACCTCTTGAAATCTGTTTCCTGCTATTCTGCCTCGCATTCAAGTCCGCCTCGTTGCCTTCCCTCAACAGATTTTTGGACGAGTGTTGGCCTTGATTACTCTGCCAGTTTGTGAATTGCTGTGCCCCTGAGCTCCATTTTTCAACTCGTTTTTTGTGAGCTGAACGCAAGTCCAAACATTTGGTTCAGGACCTATACTGGTTCCCGGTGGGTGGCTGAGACTTTGGTGAATTCTTCTTCCTGCCGGGAAATTAGAGTGACATGTGCCCATCCAAATGCCTAACAGCTACTCTCTCATTGGTTCTCCCTCTTCCCTTTCCTCCTCTGCCAAATGGGCAACCTGTGTGAACCAGGAGCTTAAAGGGGCTGTCTCTCCAAGTTGGGAGATTGATAGTAAAGCTGTTGGAAAGTCAAACCGGAGCACCAGGAGAGGGACTCTTCGTTGAGTTTTAGAAACCTTTCGTATTCACAGTGTGTCCATTCTCTAGGTTTCCCGTACATGTTATAGCTGTAGTAATATTCCCTTCAACCTGGAGAGGTGGGACCCATGGAATGGTTGCCATGCATTATTGCTTTAAAGGGTCTGCATTTGCTCACCCAATCTCACCAATCCTCTCAGTCCCAAGTGTCCAGCCTCATGCCACATCCAGCTGTCATCGTAGATAGGGTCATTCCAGGTTGCATCAGAGACCCTGAAGGAATTGTAAAGAATTTCCCTGTTTCTTTGTTCTGTTTTTGAAATTCCTTTTTAGAGTGGGTTTGAGCTGATTCTCGCTGCCATGTTTATGCCAGTCTAGACACACTTGATTCCCTTACGGAGACATATCAATACATAGGTTTTAAGATTCTTACTAGTCAGATCTATTCCTCTGCGGGAAATATGGGGTTTTGAGTCCCTTTCACTGAGGAAGGTGTAGGTCTTGTCTATTCCATAGTTGGTTTTTGGAACAGTACCTGTGCTTATATCAAACTCGGGTTTGATGCATCACCCCACCTCTCCTTCCCCCTTAAGCAGGCATAAGAGTGTTTTCTAAATGTGAGACTCTGTTCTCTTGCCTAACTCAGTTCATGTGTAGCCATGTTTACAGGATCTTCCTAAGTGATATCTTATGATAAGTTTCTTTTCCTGTGTGACTTCTTTCCCTTAGAATCATCGTACCTGAATCCACTCATTTTGCTGCTACTGGTCTTATGACATTGATTTCGTGGCTGAGGGATATTCCATCGTACGTAAGTTCCACAATGTTTGGAACCATTTTTATATTTCCTGGGATATTTCAGGTGTACCCAGGTTGAGGTTCTTGTAAGCAGTGCAGCCCTCAATTTGGGGGTGGCTCTGTCTTGTGGATTTTCAGTTTTCCCAAGGTATATTCCCTAGACTGGAAGTGCCCTTGGCTCTGTAGCTCTGTTGTTTACTTGTTTTAGGGAACACAATGCACTCCTCCAGTGAGGCAGTTGGCAACTTACATCCCGCCTATCAGCATAACAAGGCTCCCTGTTCTCCAGGGCCTGTCTTGCCTTTCTGGTTTTTACACATTTTGTGGATGTCCCTTTTGACCGTTGGGAAGTGATACTTCTTTGTAGTGCAGATTTGCATTGCCCGCTTGCTTGCTTGGCCAAAAAGGGCGTATGCGTTTTCTCCTGAATATATTCAGGAGAAAACGCATACGCCCTTTTTGGCCAAGTGCATCATTGTCGAAGTTGTGCCCCTCTTCCTGTGCTTTACAGGCGATTCTAACGTACCTCTTGAAATCTGTTTCCTGCTATTCTGCCTCGCATTCAAGTCCGCCTCGTTGCCTTCCCTCAACAGATTTTTGGACGAGTGTTGGCCTTGATTACTCTGCCAGTTTGTGAATTGCTGTGCCCCTGAGCTCCATTTTTCAACTCGTTTTTTGTGAGCTGAACGCAAGTCCAAACATTTGGTTCAGGACCTATACTGGTTCCCGGTGGGTGGCTGAGACTTTGGTGAATTCTTCTTCCTGCCGGGAAATTAGAGTGACATGTGCCCATCCAAATGCCTAACAGCTACTCTCTCATTGGTTCTCCCTCTTCCCTTTCCTCCTCTGCCAAATGGGCAACCTGTGTGAACCAGGAGCTTAAAGGGGCTGTCTCTCCAAGTTGGGAGATTGATAGTAAAGCTGTTGGAAAGTCAAACCGGAGCACCAGGAGAGGGACTCTTCGTTGAGTTTTAGAAACCTTTCGTATTCACAGTGTGTCCATTCTCTAGGTTTCCCGTACATGTTATAGCTGTAGTAATATTCCCTTCAACCTGGAGAGGTGGGACCCATGGAATGGTTGCCATGCATTATTGCTTTAAAGGGTCTGCATTTGCTCACCCAATCTCACCAATCCTCTCAGTCCCAAGTGTCCAGCCTCATGCCACATCCAGCTGTCATCGTAGATAGGGTCATTCCAGGTTGCATCAGAGACCCTGAAGGAATTGTAAAGAATTTCCCTGTTTCTTTGTTCTGTTTTTGAAATTCCTTTTTAGAGTGGGTTTGAGCTGATTCTCGCTGCCATGTTTATGCCAGTCTAGACACACTTGATTCCCTTACGGAGACATATCAATACATAGGTTTTAAGATTCTTACTAGTCAGATCTATTCCTCTGCGGGAAATATGGGGTTTTGAGTCCCTTTCACTGAGGAAGGTGTAGGTCTTGTCTATTCCATAGTTGGTTTTTGGAACAGTACCTGTGCTTATATCAAACTCTGGTTTGATGCATCACCCCACCTCTCCTTCCCCCTTAAGCAGGCATAAGAGTGTTTTCTAAATGTGAGACTCTGTTCTCTTGCCTAACTCAGTTCATGTGTAGCCATGTTTACAGGATCTTCCTAAGTGATATCTTATGATAAGTTTCTTTTCCTGTGTGACTTCTTTCCCTTAGAATCATCGTACCTGAATCCACTCATTTTGCTGCTACTGGTCTTATGACATTGATTTCGTGGCTGAGGGATATTCCATCGTACGTAAGTTCCACAATGTTTGGAACCATTTTTATATTTCCTGGGATATTTCAGGTGTACCCAGGTTGAGGTTCTTGTAAGCAGTGCAGCCCTCAATTTGGGGGTGGCTCTGTCTTATGGATTTTCAGTTTTCCCAAGGTATATTCCCTAGACTGGAAGTGCCCTTGGCTCTGTAGCTCTGTTGTTTACTTGTTTTAGGGAACACAATGCACTCCTCCAGTGAGGCAGTTGGCAACTTACATCCCGCCCATCAGCATAACAAGGCTCCCTGTTCTCCAGGGCCTGTCTTGCCTTTCTGGTTTTTACACATTTTGTGGATGTCCCTTTTGACCGTTGGGAAGTGATACTTCTTTGTAGTGCAGATTTGCATTGCCCGCTTGCTTGCTTGGCCAAAAAGGGCGTATGCGTTTTCTCCTGAATATATTCAGGAGAAAACGCATACGCCCTTTTTGGCCAAGTGCATCATTGTCGAAGTTGTGCCCCTCTTCCTGTGCTTTACAGGCGATTCTAACGTACCTCTTGAAATCTGTTTCCTGCTATTCTGCCTCGCATTCAAGTCCGCCTCGTTGCCTTCCCTCAACAGATTTTTGGACGATAGTTGGCCTTGATTACTCTGCCAGTTTGTGAATTGCTGTGCCCCTGAGCTCCATTTTTCAACTCGTTTTTTGTGAGCTGAACGCAAGTCCAAACATTTGGTTCAGGACCTATACTGGTTCCCGGTGGGTGGCTGAGACTTTGGTGAATTCTTCTTCCTGCCGGGAAATTAGAGTGACATGTGCCCATCCAAATGCCTAACAGCTACTCTCTCATTGGTTCTCCCTCTTCCCTTTCCTCCTCTGCCAAATGGGCAACCTGTGTGAACCAGGAGCTTAAAGGGGCTGTCTCTCCAAGTTGGGAGATTGATAGTAAAGCTGTTGGAAAGTCAAACCGGAGCACCGGGAGAGGGACTCTTCGTTGAGTTTTAGAAACCTTTCGTATTCACAGTGTGTCCATTCTCTAGGTTTCCCGTACATGTTATAGCTGTAGTAATATTCCCTTCAACCTGGAGAGGTGGGACCCATGGAATGGTTGCCATGCATTATTGCTTTAAAGGGTCTGCATTTGCTCACCCAATCTCACCAATCCTCTCAGTCCCAAGTGTCCAGCCTCATGCCACATCCAGCTGTCATCGTAGATAGGGTCATTCCAGGTTGCATCAGAGACCCTGAAGGAATTGTAAAGAATTTCCCTGTTTCTTTGTTCTGTTTTTGAAATTCCTTTTTAGAGTGGGTTTGAGCTGATTCTCGCTGCCATGTTTATGCCAGTCTAGACACACTTGATTCCCTTACGGAGACATATCAATACATAGGTTTTAAGATTCTTACTAGTCAGATCTATTCCTCTGCGGGGAATATGGGGTTTTGAGTCCCTTTCACTGAGGAAGGTGTAGGTCTTGTCTATTCCATAGTTGGTTTTTGGAACAGTACCTGTGCTTATATCAAACTCTGGTTTGATGCATCACCCCACCTCTCCTTCCCCCTTAAGCAGGCATAAGAGTGTTTTCTAAATGTGAGACTCTGTTCTCTTTCCTAACTCAGTTCATGTGTTGCCATGTTTACAGGATCTTCCTAAGTGATATCTTATGATAAGTTTCTTTTCCTGTGTGACTTCTTTCCCTTAGAATCATCGTACCTGAATCCACTCATTTTGCTGCTACTGGTCTTATGACATTGATTTCGTGGCTGAGGGATATTCCATCGTACGTAAGTTCCACAATGTTTGGAACCATTTTTATATTTCCTGGGATATTTCAGGTGTACCCAGGTTGAGGTTCTTGTAAGCAGTGCAGCCCTCAATTTGGGGGTGGCTCTGTCTTGTGGATTTTCAGTTTTCCCAAGGTATATTCCCTAGACTGGAAGTGCCCTTGGCTCTGTAGCTCTGTTGTTTACTTGTTTTAGGGAACACAATGCACTCCTCCAGTGAGGCAGTTGGCAACTTACATCCCGCCCATCAGCATAACAAGGCTCCCTGTTCTCCAGGGCCTGTCTTGCCTTTCTGGTTTTTACACATTTTGTGGATGTCCCTTTTGACCGGTGGGAAGTGATACTTCTTTGTAGTGCAGATTTGCATTGCCCGCTTGCTTGCTTGGCCAAAAAGGGCGTATGCGTTTTCTCCTGAATATATTCAGGAGAAAACGCATACGCCCTTTTTGGCCAAGTGCATCATTGTCGAAGTTGTGCCCCTCTTCCTGTGCTTTACAGGCGATTCTAACGTACCTCTTGAAATCTGTTTCCTGCTATTCTGCCTCGCATTCAAGTCCGCCTCGTTGCCTTCCCTCAACAGATTTTTGGACGATAGTTGGCCTTGATTACTCTGCCAGTTTGTGAATTGCTGTGCCCCTGAGCTCCATTTTTCAACTCGTTTTTTGTGAGCTGAACGCAAGTCCAAACATTTGGTTCAGGACCTATACTGGTTCCCGGTGGGTGGCTGAGACTTTGGTGAATTCTTCTTCCTGCCGGGAAATTAGAGTGACATGTGCCCATCCAAATGCCTAACAGCGACTCTCTCATTGGTTCTCCCTCTTCCCTTTCCTCCTCTGCCAAATGGGCAACCTGTGTGAACCAGGAGCTTAAAGGGGCTGTCTCTCCAAGTTGGGAGATTGATAGTAAAGCTGTTGGAAAGTCAAACCGGAGCACCGGGAGAGGGACTCTTCGTTGAGTTTTAGAAACCTTTCGTATTCACAGTGTGTCCATTCTCTAGGGTTCCCGTACATGTTATAGCTGTAGTAATATTCCCTTCAACCTGGAGAGGTGGGACCCATGGAATGGTTGCCATGCATTATTGCTTTAAAGGGTCTGCATTTGCTCACCCAATCTCACCAATCCTCTCAGTCCCAAGTGTCCAGCCTCATGCCACATCCAGCTGTCATCGTAGATAGGGTCATTCCAGGTTGCATCAGAGACCCTGAAGGAATTGTAAAGAATTTCCCTGTTTCTTTGTTCTGTTTTTGAAATTCCTTTTTAGAGTGGGTTTGAGCTGATTCTCGCTGCCATGTTTATGCCAGTCTAGACACACTTGATTCCCTTACGGAGACATATCAATACATAGGTTTTAAGATTCTTACTAGTCAGATCTATTCCTCTGCGGGAAATATGGGGTTTTGAGTCCCTTTCACTGAGGAAGGTGTAGGTCTTGTCTATTCCATAGTTGGTTTTTGGAACAGTACCTGTGCTTATATCAAACTCTGGTTTGATGCATCACCCCACCTCTCCTTCCCCCTTAAGCAGGCATAAGAGTGTTTTCTAAATGTGAGACTCTGTTCTCTTTCCTAACTCAGTTCATGTGTTGCCATGTTTACAGGATCTTCCTAAGTGATATCTTATGATAAGTTTCTTTTCCTGTGTGACTTCTTTCCCTTAGAATCATCGTACCTGAATCCACTCATTTTGCTGCTACTGGTCTTATGACATTGATTTCGTGGCTGAGGGATATTCCATCGTACGTAAGTTCCACAATGTTTGGAACCATTTTTATATTTCCTGGGATATTTCAGGTGTACCCAGGTTGAGGTTCTTGTAAGCAGTGCAGCCCTCAATTTGGGGGTGGCTCTGTCTTGTGGATTTTCAGTTTTCCCAAGGTATATTCCCTAGACTGGAAGTGCCCTTGGCTCTGTAGCTCTGTTGTTTACTTGTTTTAGGGAACACAATGCACTCCTCCAGTGAGGCAGTTGGCAACTTACATCCCGCCCATCAGCATAACAAGGCTCCCTGTTCTCCAGGGCCTGTCTTGCCTTTCTGGTTTTTACACATTTTGTGGATGTCCCTTTTCACCGGTGGGAAGTGATACTTCTTTGTAGTGCAGATTTGCATTGCCCGCTTGCTTGCTTGGCCAAAAAGGGCGTATGCGTTTTCTCCTGAATATATTCAGGAGAAAACGCATACGCCCTTTTTGGCCAAGTGCATCATTGTCGAAGTTGTGCCCCTCTTCCTGTGCTTTACAGGCGATTCTAACGTACCTCTTGAAATCTGTTTCCTGCTATTCTGCCTCGCATTCAAGTCCGCCTCGTTGCCTTCCCTCAACAGATTTTTGGACGATAGTTGGCCTTGATTACTCTGCCAGTTTGTGAATTGCTGTGCCCCTGAGCTCCATTTTTCAACTCGTTTTTTGTGAGCTGAACGCAAGTCCAAACATTTGGTTCAGGACCTATACTGGTTCCCGGTGGGTGGCTGAGACTTTGGTGAATTCTTCTTCCTGCCGGGAAATTAGAGTGACATGTGCCCATCCAAATGCCTAACAGCGACTCTCTCATTGGTTCTCCCTCTTCCCTTTCCTCCTCTGCCAAATGGGCAACCTGTGTGAACCAGGAGCTTAAAGGGGCTGTCTCTCCAAGTTGGGAGATTGATAGTAAAGCTGTTGGAAAGTCAAACCGGAGCACCGGGAGAGGGACTCTTCGTTGAGTTTTAGAAACCTTTCGTATTCACAGTGTGTCCATTCTCTAGGGTTCCCGTACATGTTATAGCTGTAGTAATATTCCCTTCAACCTGGAGAGGTGGGACCCATGGAATGGTTGCCATGCATTATTGCTTTAAAGGGTCTGCATTTGCTCACCCAATCTCACCAATCCTCTCAGTCCCAAGTGTCCAGCCTCATGCCACATCCAGCTGTCATCGTAGATAGGGTCATTCCAGGTTGCATCAGAGACCCTGAAGGAATTGTAAAGAATTTCCCTGTTTCTTTGTTCTGTTTTTGAAATTCCTTTTTAGAGTGGGTTTGAGCTGATTCTCGCTGCCATGTTTATGCCAGTCTAGACACACTTGATTCCCTTACGGAGACATATCAATACATAGGTTTTAAGATTCTTACTAGTCAGATCTATTCCTCTGCGGGAAATATGGGGTTTTGAGTCCCTTTCACTGAGGAAGGTGTAGGTCTTGTCTATTCCATAGTTGGTTTTTGGAACAGTACCTGTGCTTATATCAAACTCGGGTTTGATGCATCACCCCACCTCTCCTTCCCCCTTAAGCAGGCATAAGAGTGTTTTCTAAATGTGAGACTCTGTTCTCTTGCCTAACTCAGTTCATCTGTAGCCATGTTTACAGGATCTTCCTAAGTGATATCTTATGATAAGTTTCTTTTCCTGTGTGACTTCTTTCCCTTAGAATCATCGTACCTGAATCCACTCATTTTGCTGCTACTGGTCTTATGACATTGATTTCGTGGCTGAGGGATATTCCATCGTACGTAAGTTCCACAATGTTTGGAACCATTTTTATATTTCCTGGGATATTTCAGGTGTACCCAGGTTGAGGTTCTTGTAAGCAGTGCAGCCCTCAATTTGGGGGTGGCTCTGTCTTATGGATTTTCAGTTTTCCCAAGGTATATTCCCTAGACTGGAAGTGCCCTTGGCTCTGTAGCTCTGTTGTTTACTTGTTTTAGGGAACACAATGCACTCCTCCAGTGAGGCAGTTGGCAACTTACATCCCGCCCATCAGCATAACAAGGCTCCCTGTTCTCCAGGGCCTGTCTTGCCTTTCTGGTTTTTACACATTTTGTGGATGTCCCTTTTCACCGGTGGGAAGTGATACTTCTTTGTAGTGCAGATTTGCATTGCCCGCTTGCTTGCTTGGCCAAAAAGGGCGTATGCGTTTTCTCCTGAATATATTCAGGAGAAAACGCATACGCCCTTTTTGGCCAAGTGCATCACTGTCGAAGTTGTGCCCCTCTTCCTGTGCTTTACAGGCGATTCTAACGTACCTCTTGAAATCTGTTTCCTGCTATTCTGCCTCGCATTCAAGTCCGCCTCGTTGCCTTCCCTCAACAGATTTTTGGACGATAGTTGGCCTTGATTACTCTGCCAGTTTGTGAATTGCTGTGCCCCTGAGCTCCATTTTTCAACTCGTTTTTTGTGAGCTGAACGCAAGTCCAAACATTTGGTTCAGGACCTATACTGGTTCCCGGTGGGTGGCTGAGACTTTGGTGAATTCTTCTTCCTGCCGGGAAATTAGAGTGACATGTGCCCATCCAAATGCCTAACAGCGACTCTCTCATTGGTTCTCCCTCTTCCCTTTCCTCCTCTGCCAAATGGGCAACCTGTGTGAACCAGGAGCTTAAAGGGGCTGTCTCTCCAAGTTGGGAGATTGATAGTAAAGCTGTTGGAAAGTCAAACCGGAGCACCGGGAGAGGGACTCTTCGTTGAGTTTTAGAAACCTTTCGTATTCACAGTGTGTCCATTCTCTAGGTTTCCCGTACATGTTATAGCTGTAGTAATATTCCCTTCAACCTGGAGAGGTGGGACCCATGGAATGGTTGCCATGCATTATTGCTTTAAAGGGTCTGCATTTGCTCACCCAATCTCACCAATCCTCTCAGTCCCAAGTGTCCAGCCTCATGCCACATCCAGCTGTCATCGTAGATAGGGTCATTCCAGGTTGCATCAGAGACCCTGAAGGAATTGTAAAGAATTTCCCTGTTTCTTTGTTCTGTTTTTGAAATTCCTTTTTAGAGTGGGTTTGAGCTGATTCTCGCTGCCATGTTTATGCCAGTCTAGACACACTTGATTCCCTTACGGAGACATATCAATACATAGGTTTTAAGATTCTTACTAGTCAGATCTATTCCTCTGCGGGAAATATGGGGTTTTGAGTCCCTTTCACTGAGGAAGGTGTAGGTCTTGTCTATTCCATAGTTGGTTTTTGGAACAGTACCTGTGCTTATATCAAACTCGGGTTTGATGCATCACCCCACCTCTCCTTCCCCCTTAAGCAGGCATAAGAGTGTTTTCTAAATGTGAGACTCTGTTCTCTTGCCTAACTCAGTTCATCTGTAGCCATGTTTACAGGATCTTCCTAAGTGATATCTTATGATAAGTTTCTTTTCCTGTGTGACTTCTTTCCCTTAGAATCATCGTACCTGAATCCACTCATTTTGCTGCTACTGGTCTTATGACATTGATTTCGTGGCTGAGGGATATTCCATCGTACGTAAGTTCCACAATGTTTGGAACCATTTTTATATTTCCTGGGATATTTCAGGTGTACCCAGGTTGAGGTTCTTGTAAGCAGTGCAGCCCTCAATTTGGGGGTGGCTCTGTCTTGTGGATTTTCAGTTTTCCCAAGGTATATTCCCTAGACTGGAAGTGCCCTTGGCTCTGTAGCTCTGTTGTTTACTTGTTTTAGGGAACACAATGCACTCCTCCAGTGAGGCAGTTGGCAACTTACATCCCGCCCATCAGCATAACAAGGCTCCCTGTTCTCCAGGGCCTGTCTTGCCTTTCTGGTTTTTACACATTTTGTGGATGTCCCTTTTGACCGGTGGGAAGTGATACTTCTTTGTAGTGCAGATTTGCATTGCCCGCTTGCTTGCTTGGCCAAAAAGGGCGTATGCGTTTTCTCCTGAATATATTCAGGAGAAAACGCATACGCCCTTTTTGGCCAAGTGCATCACTGTCGAAGTTGTGCCCCTCTTCCTGTGCTTTACAGGCGATTCTAACGTACCTCTTGAAATCTGTTTCCTGCTATTCTGCCTCGCATTCAAGTCCGCCTCGTTGCCTTCCCTCAACAGATTTTTGGACGATAGTTGGCCTTGATTACTCTGCCAGTTTGTGAATTGCTGTGCCCCTGAGCTCCATTTTTCAACTCGTTTTTTGTGAGCTGAACGCAAGTCCAAACATTTGGTTCAGGACCTATACTGGTTCCCGGTGGGTGGCTGAGACTTTGGTGAATTCTTCTTCCTGCCGGGAAATTAGAGTGACATGTGCCCATCCAAATGCCTAACAGCGACTCTCTCATTGGTTCTCCCTCTTCCCTTTCCTCCTCTGCCAAATGGGCAACCTGTGTGAACCAGGAGCTTAAAGGGGCTGTCTCTCCAAGTTGGGAGATTGATAGTAAAGCTGTTGGAAAGTCAAACCGGAGCACCGGGAGAGGGACTCTTCGTTGAGTTTTAGAAACCTTTCGTATTCACAGTGTGTCCATTCTCTAGGGTTCCCGTACATGTTATAGCTGTAGTAATATTCCCTTCAACCTGGAGAGGTGGGACCCATGGAATGGTTGCCATGCATTATTGCTTTAAAGGGTCTGCATTTGCTCACCCAATCTCACCAATCCTCTCAGTCCCAAGTGTCCAGCCTCATGCCACATCCAGCTGTCATCGTAGATAGGGTCATTCCAGGTTGCATCAGAGACCCTGAAGGAATTGTAAAGAATTTCCCTGTTTCTTTGTTCTGTTTTTGAAATTCCTTTTTAGAGTGGGTTTGAGCTGATTCTCGCTGCCATGTTTATGCCAGTCTAGACACACTTGATTCCCTTACGGAGACATATCAATACATAGGTTTTAAGATTCTTACTAGTCAGATCTATTCCTCTGCGGGAAATATGGGGTTTTGAGTCCCTTTCACTGAGGAAGGTGTAGGTCTTGTCTATTCCATAGTTGGTTTTTGGAACAGTACCTGTGCTTATATCAAACTCGGGTTTGATGCATCACCCCACCTCTCCTTCCCCCTTAAGCAGGCATAAGAGTGTTTTCTAAATGTGAGACTCTGTTCTCTTGCCTAACTCAGTTCATCTGTAGCCATGTTTACAGGATCTTCCTAAGTGATATCTTATGATAAGTTTCTTTTCCTGTGTGACTTCTTTCCCTTAGAATCATCGTACCTGAATCCACTCATTTTGCTGCTACTGGTCTTATGACATTGATTTCGTGGCTGAGGGATATTCCATCGTACGTAAGTTCCACAATGTTTGGAACCATTTTTATATTTCCTGGGATATTTCAGGTGTACCCACGTTGAGGTTCTTGTAAGCAGTGCAGCCCTCAATTTGGGGGTGGCTCTGTCTTATGGATTTTCAGTTTTCCCAAGGTATATTCCCTAGACTGGAAGTGCCCTTGGCTCTGTAGCTCTGTTGTTTACTTGTTTTAGGGAACACAATGCACTCCTCCAGTGAGGCAGTTGGCAACTTACATCCCGCCCATCAGCATAACAAGGCTCCCTGTTCTCCAGGGCCTGTCTTGCCTTTCTGGTTTTTACACATTTTGTGGATGTCCCTTTTCACCGGTGGGAAGTGATACTTCTTTGTAGTGCAGATTTGCATTGCCCGCTTGCTTGCTTGGCCAAAAAGGGTGTATGCGTTTTCTCCTGAATATATTCAGGAGAAAACGCATACGCCCTTTTTGGCCAAGTGCATCACTGTCGAAGTTGTGCCCCTCTTCCTGTGCTTTACAGGCGATTCTAACGTACCTCTTGAAATCTGTTTCCTGCTATTCTGCCTCGCATTCAAGTCCGCCTCGTTGCCTTCCCTCAACAGATTTTTGGACGATAGTTGGCCTTGATTACTCTGCCAGTTTGTGAATTGCTGTGCCCCTGAGCTCCATTTTTCAACTCGTTTTTTGTGAGCTGAACGCAAGTCCAAACATTTGGTTCAGGACCTATACTGGTTCCCGGTGGGTGGCTGAGACTTTGGTGAATTCTTCTTCCTGCCGGGAAATTAGAGTGACATGTGCCCATCCAAATGCCTAACAGCGACTCTCTCATTGGTTCTCCCTCTTCCCTTTCCTCCTCTGCCAAATGGGCAACCTGTGTGAACCAGGAGCTTAAAGGGGCTGTCTCTCCAAGTTGGGAGATTGATAGTAAAGCTGTTGGAAAGTCAAACCGGAGCACCGGGAGAGGGACTCTTCGTTGAGTTTTAGAAACCTTTCGTATTCACAGTGTGTCCATTCTCTAGGTTTCCCGTACATGTTATAGCTGTAGTAATATTCCCTTCAACCTGGAGAGGTGGGACCCATGGAATGGTTGCCATGCATTATTGCTTTAAAGGGTCTGCATTTGCTCACCCAATCTCACCAATCCTCTCAGTCCCAAGTGTCCAGCCTCATGCCACATCCAGCTGTCATCGTAGATAGGGTCATTCCAGGTTGCATCAGAGACCCTGAAGGAATTGTAAAGAATTTCCCTGTTTCTTTGTTCTGTTTTTGAAATTCCTTTTTAGAGTGGGTTTGAGCTGATTCTCGCTGCCATGTTTATGCCAGTCTAGACACACTTGATTCCCTTACGGAGACATATCAATACATAGGTTTTAAGATTCTTACTAGTCAGATCTATTCCTCTGCGGGAAATATGGGGTTTTGAGTCCCTTTCACTGAGGAAGGTGTAGGTCTTGTCTATTCCATAGTTGGTTTTTGGAACAGTACCTGTGCTTATATCAAACTCGGGTTTGATGCATCACCCCACCTCTCCTTCCCCCTTAAGCAGGCATAAGAGTGTTTTCTAAATGTGAGACTCTGTTCTCTTGCCTAACTCAGTTCATCTGTAGCCATGTTTACAGGATCTTCCTAAGTGATATCTTATGATAAGTTTCTTTTCCTGTGTGACTTCTTTCCCTTAGAATCATCGTACCTGAATCCACTCATTTTGCTGCTACTGGTCTTATGACATTGATTTCGTGGCTGAGGGATATTCCATCGTACGTAAGTTCCACAATGTTTGGAACCATTTTTATATTTCCTGGGATATTTCAGGTGTACCCAGGTTGAGGTTCTTGTAAGCAGTGCAGCCCTCAATTTGGGGGTGGCTCTGTCTTATGGATTTTCAGTTTTCCCAAGGTATATTCCCTAGACTGGAAGTGCCCTTGGCTCTGTAGCTCTGTTGTTTACTTGTTTTAGGGAACACAATGCACTCCTCCAGTGAGGCAGTTGGCAACTTACATCCCGCCCATCAGCATAACAAGGCTCCCTGTTCTCCAGGGCCTGTCTTGCCTTTCTGGTTTTTACACATTTTGTGGATGTCCCTTTTGACCGGTGGGAAGTGATACTTCTTTGTAGTGCAGATTTGCATTGCCCGCTTGCTTGCTTGGCCAAAAAGGGCGTATGCGTTTTCTCCTGAATATATTCAGGAGAAAACGCATACGCCCTTTTTGGCCAAGTGCATCACTGTCGAAGTTGTGCCCCTCTTCCTGTGCTTTACAGGCGATTCTAACGTACCTCTTGAAATCTGTTTCCTGCTATTCTGCCTCGCATTCAAGTCCGCCTCGTTGCCTTCCCTCAACAGATTTTTGGACGATAGTTGGCCTTGATTACTCTGCCAGTTTGTGAATTGCTGTGCCCCTGAGCTCCATTTTTCAACTCGTTTTTTGTGAGCTGAACGCAAGTCCAAACATTTGGTTCAGGACCTATACTGGTTCCCGGTGGGTGGCTGAGACTTTGGTGAATTCTTCTTCCTGCCGGGAAATTAGAGTGACATGTGCCCATCCAAATGCCTAACAGCGACTCTCTCATTGGTTCTCCCTCTTCCCTTTCCTCCTCTGCCAAATGGGCAACCTGTGTGAACCAGGAGCTTAAAGGGGCTGTCTCTCCAAGTTGGGAGATTGATAGTAAAGCTGTTGGAAAGTCAAACCGGAGCACCAGGAGAGGGACTCTTCGTTGAGTTTTAGAAACCTTTCGTATTCACAGTGTGTCCATTCTCTAGGGTTCCCGTACATGTTATAGCTGTAGTAATATTCCCTTCAACCTGGAGAGGTGGGACCCATGGAATGGTTGCCATGCATTATTGCTTTAAAGGGTCTGCATTTGCTCACCCAATCTCACCAATCCTCTCAGTCCCAAGTGTCCAGCCTCATGCCACATCCAGCTGTCATCGTAGATAGGGTCATTCCAGGTTGCATCAGAGACCCTGAAGGAATTGTAAAGAATTTCCCTGTTTCTTTGTTCTGTTTTTGAAATTCCTTTTTAGAGTGGGTTTGAGCTGATTCTCGCTGCCATGTTTATGCCAGTCTAGACACACTTGATTCCCTTACGGAGACATATCAATACATAGGTTTTAAGATTCTTACTAGTCAGATCTATTCCTCTGCGGGAAATATGGGGTTTTGAGTCCCTTTCACTGAGGAAGGTGTAGGTCTTGTCTATTCCATAGTTGGTTTTTGGAACAGTACCTGTGCTTATATCAAACTCGGGTTTGATGCATCACCCCACCTCTCCTTCCCCCTTAAGCAGGCATAAGAGTGTTTTCTAAATGTGAGACTCTGTTCTCTTGCCTAACTCAGTTCATCTGTAGCCATGTTTACAGGATCTTCCTAAGTGATATCTTATGATAAGTTTCTTTTCCTGTGTGACTTCTTTCCCTTAGAATCATCGTACCTGAATCCACTCATTTTGCTGCTACTGGTCTTATGACATTGATTTCGTGGCTGAGGGATATTCCATCGTACGTAAGTTCCACAATGTTTGGAACCATTTTTATATTTCCTGGGATATTTCAGGTGTACCCAGGTTGAGGTTCTTGTAAGCAGTGCAGCCCTCAATTTGGGGGTGGCTCTGTCTTATGGATTTTCAGTTTTCCCAAGGTATATTCCCTAGACTGGAAGTGCCCTTGGCTCTGTAGCTCTGTTGTTTACTTGTTTTAGGGAACACAATGCACTCCTCCAGTGAGGCAGTTGGCAACTTACATCCCGCCCATCAGCATAACAAGGCTCCCTGTTCTCCAGGGCCTGTCTTGCCTTTCTGGTTTTTACACATTTTGTGGATGTCCCTTTTGACCGGTGGGAAGTGATACTTCTTTGTAGTGCAGATTTGCATTGCCCGCTTGCTTGCTTGGCCAAAAAGGGCGTATGCGTTTTCTCCTGAATATATTCAGGAGAAAACGCATACGCCCTTTTTGGCCAAGTGCATCACTGTCGAAGTTGTGCCCCTCTTCCTGTGCTTTACAGGCGATTCTAACGTACCTCTTGAAATCTGTTTCCTGCTATTCTGCCTCGCATTCAAGTCCGCCTCGTTGCCTTCCCTCAACAGATTTTTGGACGATAGTTGGCCTTGATTACTCTGCCAGTTTGTGAATTGCTGTGCCCCTGAGCTCCATTTTTCAACTCGTTTTTTGTGAGCTGAACGCAAGTCCAAACATTTGGTTCAGGACCTATACTGGTTCCCGGTGGGTGGCTGAGACTTTGGTGAATTCTTCTTCCTGCCGGGAAATTAGAGTGACATGTGCCCATCCAAATGCCTAACAGCGACTCTCTCATTGGTTCTCCCTCTTCCCTTTCCTCCTCTGCCAAATGGGCAACCTGTGTGAACCAGGAGCTTAAAGGGGCTGTCTCTCCAAGTTGGGAGATTGATAGTAAAGCTGTTGGAAAGTCAAACCGGAGCACCAGGAGAGGGACTCTTCGTTGAGTTTTAGAAACCTTTCGTATTCACAGTGTGTCCATTCTCTAGGGTTCCCGTACATGTTATAGCTGTAGTAATATTCCCTTCAACCTGGAGAGGTGGGACCCATGGAATGGTTGCCATGCATTATTGCTTTAAAGGGTCTGCATTTGCTCACCCAATCTCACCAATCCTCTCAGTCCCAAGTGTCCAGCCTCATGCCACATCCAGCTGTCATCGTAGATAGGGTCATTCCAGGTTGCATCAGAGACCCTGAAGGAATTGTAAAGAATTTCCCTGTTTCTTTGTTCTGTTTTTGAAATTCCTTTTTAGAGTGGGTTTGAGCTGATTCTCGCTGCCATGTTTATGCCAGTCTAGACACACTTGATTCCCTTACGGAGACATATCAATACATAGGTTTTAAGATTCTTACTAGTCAGATATATTCCTCTGCGGGAAATATGGGGTTTTGAGTCCCTTTCACTGAGGAAGGTGTAGGTCTTGTCTATTCCATAGTTGGTTTTTGGAACAGTACCTGTGCTTATATCAAACTCGGGTTTGATGCATCACCCCACCTCTCCTTCCCCCTTAAGCAGGCATAAGAGTGTTTTCTAAATGTGAGACTCTGTTCTCTTGCCTAACTCAGTTCATCTGTAGCCATGTTTACAGGATCTTCCTAAGTGATATCTTATGATAAGTTTCTTTTCCTGTGTGACTTCTTTCCCTTAGAATCATCGTACCTGAATCCACTCATTTTGCTGCTACTGGTCTTATGACATTGATTTCGTGGCTGAGGGATATTCCATCGTACGTAAGTTCCACAATGTTTGGAACCATTTTTATATTTCCTGGGATATTTCAGGTGTACCCAGGTTGAGGTTCTTGTAAGCAGTGCAGCCCTCAATTTGGGGGTGGCTCTGTCTTATGGATTTTCAGTTTTCCCAAGGTATATTCCCTAGACTGGAAGTGCCCTTGGCTCTGTAGCTCTGTTGTTTACTTGTTTTAGGGAACACAATGCACTCCTCCAGTGAGGCAGTTGGCAACTTACATCCCGCCCATCAGCATAACAAGGCTCCCTGTTCTCCAGGGCCTGTCTTGCCTTTCTGGTTTTTACACATTTTGTGGATGTCCCTTTTGACCGGTGGGAAGTGATACTTCTTTGTAGTGCAGATTTGCATTGCCCGCTTGCTTGCTTGGCCAAAAAGGGCGTATGCGTTTTCTCCTGAATATATTCAGGAGAAAACGCATACGCCCTTTTTGGCCAAGTGCATCACTGTCGAAGTTGTGCCCCTCTTCCTGTGCTTTACAGGCGATTCTAACGTACCTCTTGAAATCTGTTTCCTGCTATTCTGCCTCGCATTCAAGTCCGCCTCGTTGCCTTCCCTCAACAGATTTTTGGACGATAGTTGGCCTTGATTACTCTGCCAGTTTGTGAATTGCTGTGCCCCTGAGCTCCATTTTTCAACTCGTTTTTTGTGAGCTGAACGCAAGTCCAAACATTTGGTTCAGGACCTATACTGGTTCCCGGTGGGTGGCTGAGACTTTGGTGAATTCTTCTTCCTGCCGGGAAATTAGAGTGACATGTGCCCATCCAAATGCCTAACAGCGACTCTCTCATTGGTTCTCCCTCTTCCCTTTCCTCCTCTGCCAAATGGGCAACCTGTGTGAACCAGGAGCTTAAAGGGGCTGTCTCTCCAAGTTGGGAGATTGATAGTAAAGCTGTTGGAAAGTCAAACCGGAGCACCAGGAGAGGGACTCTTCGTTGAGTTTTAGAAACCTGTCGTATTCACAGTGTGTCCATTCTCTAGGTTTCCCGTACATGTTATAGCTGTAGTAATATTCCCTTCAACCTGGAGAGGTGGGACCCATGGAATGGTTGCCATGCATTATTGCTTTAAAGGGTCTGCATTTGCTCACCCAATCTCACCAATCCTCTCAGTCCCAAGTGTCCAGCCTCATGCCACATCCAGCTGTCATCGTAGATAGGGTCATTCCAGGTTGCATCAGAGACCCTGAAGGAATTGTAAAGAATTTCCCTGTTTCTTTGTTCTGTTTTTGAAATTCCTTTTTAGAGTGGGTTTGAGCTGATTCTCGCTGCCATGTTTATGCCAGTCTAGACACACTTGATTTCCTTACGGAGACATATCAATACATAGGTTTTAAGATTCTTACTAGTCAGATCTATTCCTCTGCGGGTAATATGGGGTTTTGAGTCCCTTTCACTGAGGAAGGTGTAGGTCTTGTCTATTCCATAGTTGGTTTTGGGAACAGTACCTGTGCTTATATCAAACTCGGGTTTGATGCATCACCCCACCTCTCCTTCCCCCTTAAGCAGGCATAAGAGTGTTTTCTAAATGTGAGACTCTGTTCTCTTGCCTAACTCAGTTCATGTGTAGCCATGTTTACAGGATCTTCCTAAGTGATATCTTATGATAAGTTTCTTTTTCTGTGTGACTTCTTTCACTTAGAATCATCGTACCTGAATCCACTCATTTTGCTGCTACTGGTCTTATGACATTGATTTCGTGGCTGAGGGATATTCCATCGTACGTAAGTTCCACAATGTTTGGAACCATTTTTATATTTCCTGGGATATTTCAGGTGTACCCAGGTTGAGGTTCTTGTAAGCAGTGCAGCCCTCAATTTGGGGGTGGCTCTGTCTTATGGATTTTCAGTTTTCCCAAGGTATATTCCCTAGACTGGAAGTGCCCTTGGCTCTGTAGCTCTGTTGTTTACTTGTTTTAGGGAACACAATGCACTCCTCCAGTGAGGCAGTTGGCAACTTACATCCCGCCCATCAGCATAACAAGGCTCCCTGTTCTCCAGGGCCTGTCTTGCCTTTCTGGTTTTTACACATTTTGTGGATGTCCCTTTTGACCGGTGGGAAGTGATACTTCTTTGTAGTGCAGATTTGCATTGCCCGCTTGCTTGCTTGGCCAAAAAGGGCGTATGCGTTTTCTCCTGAATATATTCAGGAGAAAACGCATACGCCCTTTTTGGCCAAGTGCATCACTGTCGAAGTTGTGCCCCTCTTCCTGTGCTTTACAGGCGATTCTAACGTACCTCTTGAAATCTGTTTCCTGCTATTCTGCCTCGCATTCAAGTCCGCCTCGTTGCCTTCCCTCAACAGATTTTTGGACGATAGTTGGCCTTGATTACTCTGCCAGTTTGTGAATTGCTGTGCCCCTGAGCTCCATTTTTCAACTCGTTTTTTGTGAGCTGAACGCAAGTCCAAACATTTGGTTCAGGACCTATACTGGTTCCCGGTGGGTGGCTGAGACTTTGGTGAATTCTTCTTCCTGCCGGGAAATTAGAGTGACATGTGCCCATCCAAATGCCTAACAGCTACTCTCTCATTGGTTCTCCCTCTTCCCTTTCCTCCTCTGCCAAATGGGCAACCTGTGTGAACCAGGAGCTTAAAGGGGCTGTCTCTCCAAGTTGGGAGATTGATAGTAAAGCTGTTGGAAAGTCAAACCGGAGCACCAGGAGAGGGACTCTTCGTTGAGTTTTAGAAACCTGTCGTATTCACAGTGTGTCCATTCTCTAGGTTTCCCGTACATGTTATAGCTGTAGTAATATTCCCTTCAACCTGGAGAGGTGGGACCCATGGAATGGTTGCCATGCATTATTGCTTTAAAGGGTCTGCATTTGCTCACCCAATCTCACCAATCCTCTCAGTCCCAAGTGTCCAGCCTCATGCCACATCCAGCTGTCATCGTAGATAGGGTCATTCCAGGTTGCATCAGAGACCCTGAAGGAATTGTAAAGAATTTCCCTGTTTCTTTGTTCTGTTTTTGAAATTCCTTTTTAGAGTGGGTTTGAGCTGATTCTCGCTGCCATGTTTATGCCAGTCTAGACACACTTGATTCCCTTACGGAGACATATCAATACATAGGTTTTAAGATTCTTACTAGTCAGATCTATTCCTCTGCGGGAAATATGGGGTTTTGAGTCCCTTTCACTGAGGAAGGTGTAGGTCTTGTCTATTCCATAGTTGGTTTTTGGAACAGTACCTGTGCTTATATCAAACTCTGGTTTGATGCATCACCCCACCTCTCCTTCCCCCTTAAGCAGGCATAAGAGTGTTTTCTAAATGTGAGACTCTCTTCTCTTGCCTAACTCAGTTCATGTGTAGCCATGTTTACAGGATCTTCCTAAGTGATATCTTATGATAAGTTTCTTTTCCTGTGTGACTTCTTTCCCTTAGAATCATCGTACCTGAATCCACTCATTTTGCTGCTACTGGTCTTATGACATTGATTTCGTGGCTGAGGGATATTCCATCGTACGTAAGTTCCACAATGTTTGGAACCATTTTTATATTTCCTGGGATATTTCAGGTGTACCCAGGTTGAGGTTCTTGTAAGCAGTGCAGCCCTCAATTTGGGGGTGGCTCTGTCTTGTGGATTTTCAGTTTTCCCAAGGTATATTCCCTAGACTGGAAGTGCCCTTGGCTCTGTAGCTCTGTTGTTTACTTGTTTTAGGGAACACAATGCACTCCTCCAGTGAGGCAGTTGGCAACTTACATCCCGCCCATCAGCATAACAAGGCTCCCTGTTCTCCAGGGCCTGTCTTGCCTTTCTGGTTTTTACACATTTTGTGGATGTCCCTTTTGACCGGTGGGAAGTGATACTTCTTTGTAGTGCAGATTTGCATTGCCCGCTTGCTTGCTTGGCCAAAAAGGGCGTATGCGTTTTCTCCTGAATATATTCAGGAGAAAACGCATACGCCCTTTTTGGCCAAGTGCATCACTGTCGAAGTTGTGCCCCTCTTCCTGTGCTTTACAGGCGATTCTAACGTACCTCTTGAAATCTGTTTCCTGCTATTCTGCCTCGCATTCAAGTCCGCCTCGTTGCCTTCCCTCAACAGATTTTTGGACGATAGTTGGCCTTGATTACTCTGCCAGTTTGTGAATTGCTGTGCCCCTGAGCTCCATTTTTCAACTCGTTTTTTGTGAGCTGAACGCAAGTCCAAACATTTGGTTCAGGACCTATACTGGTTCCCGGTGGGTGGCTGAGACTTTGGTGAATTCTTCTTCCTGCCGGGAAATTAGAGTGACATGTGCCCATCCAAATGCCTAACAGCTACTCTCTCATTGGTTCTCCCTCTTCCCTTTCCTCCTCTGCCAAATGGGCAACCTGTGTGAACCAGGAGCTTAAAGGGGCTGTCTCTCCAAGTTGGGAGATTGATAGTAAAGCTGTTGGAAAGTCAAACCGGAGCACCAGGAGAGGGACTCTTCGTTGAGTTTTAGAAACCTTTCGTATTCACAGTGTGTCCATTCTCTAGGTTTCCCGTACATGTTATAGCTGTAGTAATATTCCCTTCAACCTGGAGAGGTGGGACCCATGGAATGGTTGCCATGCATTATTGCTTTAAAGGGTCTGCATTTGCTCACCCAATCTCACCAATCCTCTCAGTCCCAAGTGTCCAGCCTCATGCCACATCCAGCTGTCATCGTAGATAGGGTCATTCCAGGTTGCATCAGAGACCCTGAAGGAATTGTAAAGAATTTCCCTGTTTCTTTGTTCTGTTTTTGAAATTCCTTTTTAGAGTGGGTTTGAGCTGATTATCGCTGCCATGTTTATGCCAGTCTAGACACACTTGATTCCCTTACGGAGACATATCAATACATAGGTTTTAAGATTCTTACTAGTCAGATCTATTCCTCTGCGGGAAATATGGGGTTTTGAGTCCCTTTCACTGAGGAAGGTGTAGGTCTTGTCTATTCCATAGTTGGTTTTTGGAACAGTACCTGTGCTTATATCAAACTCTGGTTTGATGCATCACCCCACCTCTCCTTCCCCCTTAAGCAGGCATAAGAGTGTTTTCTAAATGTGAGACTCTCTTCTCTTGCCTAACTCAGTTCATGTGTAGCCATGTTTACAGGATCTTCCTAAGTGATATCTTATGATAAGTTTCTTTTCCTGTGTGACTTCTTTCCCTTAGAATCATCGTACCTGAATCCACTCATTTTGCTGCTACTGGTCTTATGACATTGATTTCGTGGCTGAGGGATATTCCATCGTACGTAAGTTCCACAATGTTTGGAACCATTTTTATATTTCCTGGGATATTTCAGGTGTACCCAGGTTGAGGTTCTTGTAAGCAGTGCAGCCCTCAATTTGGGGGTGGCTCTGTCTTATGGATTTTCAGTTTTCCCAAGGTATATTCCCTAGACTGGAAGTGCCCTTGGCTCTGTAGCTCTGTTGTTTACTTGTTTTAGGGAACACAATGCACTCCTCCAGTGAGGCAGTTGGCAACTTACATCCCGCCCATCAGCATAACAAGGCTCCCTGTTCTCCAGGGCCTGTCTTGCCTTTCTGGTTTTTACACATTTTGTGGATGTCCCTTTTGACCGGTGGGAAGTGATACTTCTTTGTAGTGCAGATTTGCATTGCCCGCTTGCTTGCTTGGCCAAAAAGGGCGTATGCGTTTTCTCCTGAATATATTCAGGAGAAAACGCATACGCCCTTTTTGGCCAAGTGCATCATTGTCGAAGTTGTGCCCCTCTTCCTGTGCTTTACAGGCGATTCTAACTTACCTCTTGAAATCTGTTTCCTGCTATTCTGCCTCGCATTCAAGTCCGCCTCGTTGCCTTCCCTCAACAGATTTTTGGACGATAGTTGGCCTTGATTACTCTGCCAGTTTGTGAATTGCTGTGCCCCTGAGCTCCATTTTTCAACTCGTTTTTTGTGAGCTGAACGCAAGTCCAAACATTTGGTTCAGGACCTATACTGGTTCCCGGTGGGTGGCTGAGACTTTGGTGAATTCTTCTTCCTGCCGGGAAATTAGAGTGACATGTGCCCATCCAAATGCCTAACAGCTACTCTCTCATTGGTTCTCCCTCTTCCCTTTCCTCCTCTGCCAAATGGGCAACCTGTGTGAACCAGGAGCTTAAAGGGGCTGTCTCTCCAAGTTGGGAGATTGATAGGAAAGCAGTTGGAAAGTCAAACCGGAGCACCAGGAGAGGGACTCTTCGTTGAGTTTTAGAAACCTGTCGTTTTCACAGTGTGTCCATTCTCTAGGTTTCCCGTACATGTTATAGCTGTAGTAATATTCCCTTCAACCTGGAGAGGTAGGACCCATGGAATGGTTGCCATGCATTATTGCTTTAAAGGGTCTGCATTTGCTCACCCAATCTCACCAATCCTCTCAGTCCCAAGTGTCCAGCCTCATGCCACATCCAGCTGTCATCGTAGATAGGGTCATTCCAGGTTGCATCAGAGACCCTGAAGGAATTGTAAAGAATTTCCCTGTTTCTTTGTTCTGTTTTTGAAATTCCTTTTTAGAGTGGGTTTGAGCTGATTCTCGCTGCCATGTTTATGCCAGTCTAGACACACTTGATTCCCTTACGGAGACATATCAATACATAGGTTTTAAGATTCTTACTAGTCAGATCTATTCCTCTGCGGGAAATATGGGGTTTTGAGTCCCTTTCACTGAGGAAGGTGTAGGTCTTGTCTATTCCATAGTTGGTTTTTGGAACAGTACCTGTGCTTATATCAAACTCTGGTTTGATGCATCACCCCACCTCTCCTTCCCCCTTAAGCAGGCATAAGAGTGTTTTCTAAATGTGAGACTCTGTTCTCTTGCCTAACTCAGTTCATGTGTAGCCATGTTTACAGGATCTTCCTAAGTGATATCTTATGATAAGTTTCTTTTCCTGTGTGACTTCTTTCCCTTAGAATCATCGTACCTGAATCCACTCATTTTGCTGCTACTGGTCTTATGACATTGATTTCGTGGCTGAGGGATATTCCATCGTACGTAAGTTCCACAATGTTTGGAACCATTTTTATATTTCCTGGGATATTTCAGGTGTACCCAGGTTGAGGTTCTTGTAAGCAGTGCAGCCCTCAATTTGGGGGTGGCTCTGTCTTATGGATTTTCAGTTTTCCCAAGGTATATTCCCTAGACTGGAAGTGCCCTTGGCTCTGTAGCTCTGTTGTTTACTTGTTTTAGGGAACACAATGCACTCCTCCAGTGAGGCAGTTGGCAACTTACATCCCGCCCATCAGCATAACAAGGCTCCCTGTTCTCCAGGGCCTGTCTTGCCTTTCTGGTTTTTACACATTTTGTGGATGTCCCTTTTGACCGGTGGGAAGTGATACTTCTTTGTAGTGCAGATTTGCATTGCCCGCTTGCTTGCTTGGCCAAAAAGGGCGTATGCGTTTTCTCCTGAATATATTCAGGAGAAAACGCATACGCCCTTTTTGGCCAAGTGCATCACTGTCGAAGTTGTGCCCCTCTTCCTGTGCTTTACAGGCGATTCTAACGTACCTCTTGAAATCTGTTTCCTGCTATTCTGCCTCGCATTCAAGTCCGCCTCGTTGCCTTCCCTCAACAGATTTTTGGACGATAGTTGGCCTTGATTACTCTGCCAGTTTGTGAATTGCTGTGCCCCTGAGCTCCATTTTTCAACTCGTTTTTTGTGAGCTGAACGCAAGTCCAAACATTTGGTTCAGGACCTACACTGGTTCCCGGTGGGTGGCTGAGACTTTGGTGAATTCTTCTTCCTGCCGGGAAATTAGAGTGACATGTGCCCATCCAAATGCCTAACAGCAACTCTCTCATTGGTTCTCCCTCTTCCCTTTCCTCCTCTGCCAAATGGGCAACCTGTGTGAACCAGGAGCTTAAAGGGGCTGTCTCTCCAAGTTGGGAGATTGATAGTAAAGCTGTTGGAAAGTCAAACCGGAGCACCAGGAGAGGGACTCTTCGTTGAGTTTTAGAAACCTGTCGTTTTCACAGTGTGTCCATTCTCTAGGTTTCCCGTACATGTTATAGCTGTAGTAATATTCCCTTCAACCTGGAGAGGTGGGACCCATGGAATGGTTGCCATGCATTATTGCTTTAAAGGGTCTGCATTTGCTCACCCAATCTCACCAATCCTCTCAGTCCCAAGTGTCCAGCCTCATGCCACATCCAGCTGTCATCGTAGATAGGGTCATTCCAGGTTGCATCAGAGACCCTGAAGGAATTGTAAAGAATTTCCCTGTTTCTTTGTTCTGTTTTTGAAATTCCTTTTTAGAGTGGGTTTGAGCTGATTCTCGCTGCCATGTTTATGCCAGTCTAGACACACTTGATTCCCTTACGGAGACATATCAATACATAGGTTTTAAGATTCTTACTAGTCAGATCTATTCCTCTGCGGGAAATATGGGGTTTTGAGTCCCTTTCACTGAGGAAGGTGTAGGTCTTGTCTATTCCATAGTTGGTTTTTGGAACAGTACCTGTGCTTATATCAAACTCTGGTTTGATGCATCACCCCACCTCTCCTTCCCCCTTAAGCAGGCATAAGAGTGTTTTCTAAATGTGAGACTCTGTTCTCTTTCCTAACTCAGTTCATGTGTAGCCATGTTTACAGGATCTTCCTAAGTGATATCTTATGATAAGTTTCTTTTCCTGTGTGACTTCTTTCCCTTAGAATCATCGTACCTGAATCCACTCATTTTGCTGCTACTGGTCTTATGACATTGATTTCGTGGCTGAGGGATATTCCATCGTACGTAAGTTCCACAATGTTTGGAACCATTTTTATATTTCCTGGGATATTTCAGGTGTACCCAGGTTGAGGTTCTTGTAAGCAGTGCAGCCCTCAATTTGGGGGTGGCTCTGTCTTATGGATTTTCAGTTTTCCCAAGGTATATTCCCTAGACTGGAAGTGCCCTTGGCTCTGTAGCTCTGTTGTTTACTTGTTTTAGGGAACACAATGCACTCCTCCAGTGAGGCAGTTGGCAACTTACATCCCGCCCATCAGCATAACAAGGCTCCCTGTTCTCCAGGGCCTGTCTTGCCTTTCTGGTTTTTACACATTTTGTGGATGTCCCTTTTGACCGGTGGGAAGTGATACTTCTTTGTAGTGCAGATTTGCATTGCCCGCTTGCTTGCTTGGCCAAAAAGGGCGTATGCGTTTTCTCCTGAATATATTCAGGAGAAAACGCATACGCCCTTTTTGGCCAAGTGCATCACTGTCGAAGTTGTGCCCCTCTTCCTGTGCTTTACAGGCGATTCTAACTTACCTCTTGAAATCTGTTTCCTGCTATTCTGCCTCGCATTCAAGTCCGCCTCGTTGCCTTCCCTCAACAGATTTTTGGACGATAGTTGGCCTTGATTACTCTGCCAGTTTGTGAATTGCTGTGCCCCTGAGCTCCATTTTTCAACTCGTTTTTTGTGAGCTGAACGCAAGTCCAAACATTTGGTTCAGGACCTACACTGGTTCCCGGTGGGTGGCTGAGACTTTGGTGAATTCTTCTTCCTGCCGGGAAATTAGAGTGACATGTGCCCATCCAAATGCCTAACAGCGACTCTCTCATTGGTTCTCCCTCTTCCCTTTCCTCCTCTGCCAAATGGGCAACCTGTGTGAACCAGGAGCTTAAAGGGGCTGTCTCTCCAAGTTGGGAGATTGATAGTAAAGCTGTTGGAAAGTCAAACCGGAGCACCAGGAGAGGGACTCTTCGTTGAGTTTTAGAAACCTTTCGTATTCACAGTGTGTCCATTCTCTAGGTTTCCCGTACATGTTATAGCTGTAGTAATATTCCCTTCAACCTGGAGAGGTGGGACCCATGGAATGGTTGCCATGCATTATTGCTTTAAAGGGTCTGCATTTGCTCACCCAATCTCACCAATCCTCTCAGTCCCAAGTGTCCAGCCTCATGCCACATCCAGCTGTCATCGTAGATAGGGTCATTCCAGGTTGCATCAGAGACCCTGAAGGAATTGTAAAGAATTTCCCTGTTTCTTTGTTCTGTTTTTGAAATTCCTTTTTAGAGTGGGTTTGAGCTGATTCTCGCTGCCATGTTTATGCCAGTCTAGACACACTTGATTCCCTTACGGAGACATATCAATACATAGGTTTTAAGATTATTACTAGTCAGATCTATTCCTCTGCGGGAAATATGGGGTTTTGAGTCCCTTTCACTGAGGAAGGTGTAGGTCTTGTCTATTCCATAGTTGGTTTTTGGAACAGTACCTGTGCTTATATCAAACTCTGGTTTGATGCATCACCCCACCTCTCCTTCCCCCTTAAGCAGGCATAAGAGTGTTTTCTAAATGTGAGACTCTGTTCTCTTGCCTAACTCAGTTCATGTGTAGCCATGTTTACAGGATCTTCCTAAGTGATATCTTATGATAAGTTTCTTTTCCTGTGTGACTTCTTTCCCTTAGAATCATCGTACCTGAATCCACTCATTTTGCTGCTACTGGTCTTATGACATTGATTTCGTGGCTGAGGGATATTCCATCGTACGTAAGTTCCACAATGTTTGGAACCATTTTTATATTGCCTGGGATATTTCAGGTGTACCCAGGTTGAGGTTCTTGTAAGCAGTGCAGCCCTCAATTTGGGGGTGGCTCTGTCTTATGGATTTTCAGTTTTCCCAAGGTATATTCCCTAGACTGGAAGTGCCCTTGGCTCTGTAGCTCTGTTGTTTACTTGTTTTAGGGAACACAATGCACTCCTCCAGTGAGGCAGTTGGCAACTTACATCCCGCCCATCAGCATAACAAGGCTCCCTGTTCTCCAGGGCCTGTCTTGCCTTTCTGGTTTTTACACATTTTGTGGATGTCCCTTTTGACCGGTGGGAAGTGATACTTCTTTGTAGTGCAGATTTGCATTGCCCGCTTGCTTGCTTGGCCAAAAAGGGCGTATGCGTTTTCTCCTGAATATATTCAGGAGAAAACGCATACGCCCTTTTTGGCCAAGTGCATCACTGTCGAAGTTGTGCCCCTCTTCCTGTGCTTTACAGGCGATTCTAACGTACCTCTTGAAATCTGTTTCCTGCTATTCTGCCTCGCATTCAAGTCCGCCTCGTTGCCTTCCCTCAACAGATTTTTGGACGATAGTTGGCCTTGATTACTCTGCCAGTTTGTGAATTGCTGTGCCCCTGAGCTCCATTTTTCAACTCGTTTTTTGTGAGCTGAACGCAAGTCCAAACATTTGGTTCAGGACCTACACTGGTTCCCGGTGGGTGGCTGAGACTTTGGTGAATTCTTCTTCCTGCCGGGAAATTAGAGTGACATGTGCCCATCCAAATGCCTAACAGCTACTCTCTCATTGGTTCTCCCTCTTCCCTTTCCTCCTCTGCCAAATGGGCAACCTGTGTGAACCAGGAGCTTAAAGGGGCTGTCTCTCCAAGTTGGGAGATTGATAGTAAAGCTGTTGGAAAGTCAAACCGGAGCACCAGGAGAGGGACTCTTCGTTGAGTTTTAGAAACCTTTCGTATTCACAGTGTGTCCATTCTCTAGGTTTCCCGTACATGTTATAGCTGTAGTAATATTCCCTTCAACCTGGAGAGGTGGGACCCATGGAATGGTTGCCATGCATTATTGCTTTAAAGGGTCTGCATTTGCTCACCCAATCTCACCAATCCTCTCAGTCCCAAGTGTCCAGCCTCATGCCACATCCAGCTGTCATCGTAGATAGGGTCATTCCAGGTTGCATCAGAGACCCTGAAGGAATTGTAAAGAATTTCCCTGTTTCTTTGTTCTGTTTTTGAAATTCCTTTTTAGAGTGGGTTTGAGCTGATTCTCGCTGCCATGTTTATGCCAGTCTAGACACACTTGATTCCCTTACGGAGACATATCAATACATAGGTTTTAAGATTCTTACTAGTCAGATCTATTCCTCTGCGGGAAATATGGGGTTTTGAGTCCCTTTCACTGAGGAAGGTGTAGGTCTTGTCTATTCCATAGTTGGTTTTTGGAACAGTACCTGTGCTTATATCAAACTCTGGTTTGATGCATCACCCCACCTCTCCTTCCCCCTTAAGCAGGCATAAGAGTGTTTTCTAAATGTGAGACTCTGTTCTCTTTCCTAACTCAGTTCATGTGTAGCCATGTTTACAGGATCTTCCTAAGTGATATCTTATGATAAGTTTCTTTTCCTGTGTGACTTCTTTCCCTTAGAATCATCGTACCTGAATCCACTCATTTTGCTGCTACTGGTCTTATGACATTGATTTCGTGGCTGAGGGATATTCCATCGTACGTAAGTTCCACAATGTTTGGAACCATTTTTATATTTCCTGGGATATTTCAGGTGTACCCAGGTTGAGGTTCTTGTAAGCAGTGCAGCCCTCAATTTGGGGGTGGCTCTGTCTTATGGATTTTCAGTTTTCCCAAGGTATATTCCCTAAACTGGAAGTGCCCTTGGCTCTGTAGCTCTGTTGTTTACTTGTTTTAGGGAACACAATGCACTCCTCCAGTGAGGCAGTTGGCAACTTACATCCCGCCCATCAGCATAACAAGGCTCCCTGTTCTCCAGGGCCTGTCTTGCCTTTCTGGTTTTTACACATTTTGTGGATGTCCCTTTTGACCGGTGGGAAGTGATACTTCTTTGTAGTGCAGATTTGCATTGCCCGCTTGCTTGCTTGGCGAAAAAAGGGCGTATGCGTTTTCTCCTGAATATATTCAGGAGAAAACGCATACGCCCTTTTTGGCCAAGTGCATCATTGTCGAAGTTGTGCCCCTCTTCCTGTGCTTTACAGGCGATTCTAACGTACCTCTTGAAATCTGTTTCCTGCTATTCTGCCTCGCATTCAAGTCCGCCTCGTTGCCTTCCCTCAACAGATTTTTGGACGATAGTTGGCCTTGATTACTCTGCCAGTTTGTGAATTGCTGTGCCCCTGAGCTCCATTTTTCAACTCGTTTTTTGTGAGCTGAACGCAAGTCCAAACATTTGGTTCAGGACCTATACTGGTTCCCGGTGGGTGGCTGAGACTTTGGTGAATTCTTCTTCCTGCCGGGAAATTAGAGTGACATGTGCCCATCCAAATGCCTAACAGCGACTCTCTCATTGGTTCTCCCTCTTCCCTTTCCTCCTCTGCCAAATGGGCAACCTGTGTGAACCAGGAGCTTAAAGGGGCTGTCTCTCCAAGTTGGGAGATTGATAGTAAAGCTGTTGGAAAGTCAAACCGGAGCACCAGGAGAGGGACTCTTCGTTGAGTTTTAGAAACCTTTCGTATTCACAGTGTGTCCATTCTCTAGGTTTCCCGTACATGTTATAGCTGTAGTAATATTCCCTTCAACCTGGAGAGGTGGGACCCATGGAATGGTTGCCATGCATTATTGCTTTAAAGGGTCTGCATTTGCTCACCCAATCTCACCAATCCTCTCAGTCCCAAGTGTCCAGCCTCATGCCACATCCAGCTGTCATCGTAGATAGGGTCATTCCAGGTTGCATCAGAGACCCTGAAGGAATTGTAAAGAATTTCCCTGTTTCTTTGTTCTGTTTTTGAAATTCCTTTTTAGAGTGGGTTTGAGCTGATTCTCGCTGCCATATTTATGCCAGTCTAGACACACTTGATTCCCTTACGGAGACATATCAATACATAGGTTTTAAGATTATTACTAGTCAGATCTATTCCTCTGCGGGAAATATGGGGTTTTGAGTCCCTTTCACTGAGGAAGGTGTAGGTCTTGTCTATTCCATAGTTGGTTTTTGGAACAGTACCTGTGCTTATATCAAACTCTGGTTTGATGCATCACCCCACCTCTCCTTCCCCCTTAAGCAGGCATAAGAGTGTTTTCTAAATGTGAGACTCTGTTCTCTTTCCTAACTCAGTTCATGTGTAGCCATGTTTACAGGATCTTCCTAAGTGATATCTTATGATAAGTTTCTTTTCCTGTGTGACTTCTTTCCCTTAGAATCATCGTACCTGAATCCACTCAATTTGCTGCTACTGGTCTTATGACATTGATTTCGTGGCTGAGGGATATTCCATCGTACGTAAGTTCCACAATGTTTTGAACCATTTTTATATTTCCTGGGATATTTCAGGTGTACCCAGGTTGAGGTTCTTGTAAGCAGTGCAGCCCTCAATTTGGGGGTGGCTCTGTCTTATGGATTTTCAGTTTTCCCAAGGTATATTCCCTAGACTGGAAGTGCCCTTGGCTCTGTAGCTCTGTTGTTTACTTGTTTTAGGGAACACAATGCACTCCTCCAGTGAGGCAGTTGGCAACTTACATCCCGCCCATCAGCATAACAAGGCTCCCTGTTCTCCAGGGCCTGTCTTGCCTTTCTGGTTTTTACACATTTTGTGGATGTCCCTTTTGACCGTTGGGAAGTGATACTTCTTTGTAGTGCAGATTTGCATTGCCCGCTTGCTTGCTTGGCCAAAAAGGGCGTATGCGTTTTCTCCTGAATATATTCAGGAGAAAACGCATACGCCCTTTTTGGCCAAGTGCATCATTGTCGAAGTTGTGCCCCTCTTCCTGTGCTTTACAGGCGATTCTAACGTACCTCTTGAAATCTGTTTCCTGCTATTCTGCCTCGCATTCAAGTCCGCCTCGTTGCCTTCCCTCAACAGATTTTTGGACGATAGTTGGCCTTGATTACTCTGCCAGTTTGTGAATTGCTGTGCCCCTGAGCTCCATTTTTCAACTCGTTTTTTGTGAGCTGAACGCAAGTCCAAACATTTGGTTCAGGACCTATACTGGTTCCCGGTGGGTGGCTGAGACTTTGGTGAATTCTTCTTCCTGCCGGGAAATTAGAGTGACATGTGCCCATCCAAATGCCTAACAGCTACTCTCTCATTGGTTCTCCCTCTTCCCTTTCCTCCTCTGCCAAATGGGCAACCTGTGTGAACCAGGAGCTTAAAGGGGCTGTCTCTCCAAGTTGGGAGATTGATAGTAAAGCTGTTGGAAAGTCAAACCGGAGCACCAGGAGAGGGACTCTTCGTTGAGTTTTAGAAACCTTTCGTATTCACAGTGTGTCCATTCTCTAGGTTTCCCGTACATGTTATAGCTGTAGTAATATTCCCTTCAACCTGGAGAGGTGGGACCCATGGAATGGTTGCCATGCATTATTGCTTTAAAGGGTCTGCATTTGCTCACCCAATCTCACCAATCCTCTCAGTCCCAAGTGTCCAGCCTCATGCCACATCCAGCTGTCATCGTAGATAGGGTCATTCCAGGTTGCATCAGAGACCCTGAAGGAATTGTAAAGAATTTCCCTGTTTCTTTGTTCTGTTTTTGAAATTCCTTTTTAGAGTGGGTTTGAGCTGATTCTCGCTGCCATGTTTATGCCAGTCTAGACACACTTGATTCCCTTACGGAGACATATCAATACATAGGTTTTAAGATTCTTACTAGTCAGATCTATTCCTCTGCGGGAAATATGGGGTTTTGAGTCCCTTTCACTGAGGAAGGTGTAGGTCTTGTCTATTCCATAGTTGGTTTTTGGAACAGTACCTGTGCTTATATCAAACTCTGGTTTGATGCATCACCCCACCTCTCCTTCCCCCTTAAGCAGGCATAAGAGTGTTTTCTAAATGTGAGACTCTGTTCTCTTGCCTAACTCAGTTCATGTGTAGCCATGTTTACAGGATCTTCCTAAGTGATATCTTATGATAAGTTTCTTTTCCTGTGTGACTTCTTTCCCTTAGAATCATCGTACCTGAATCCACTCATTTTGCTGCTACTGGTCTTATGACATTGATTTCGTGGCTGAGGGATATTCCATCGTACGTAAGTTCCACAATGTTTGGAACCATTTTTATATTTCCTGGGATATTTCAGGTGTACCCAGGTTGAGGTTCTTGTAAGCAGTGCAGCCCTCAATTTGGGGGTGGCTCTGTCTTATGGATTTTCAGTTTTCCCAAGGTATATTCCCTAGACTGGAAGTGCCCTTGGCTCTGTAGCTCTGTTGTTTACTTGTTTTAGGGAACACAATGCACTCCTCCAGTGAGGCAGTTGGCAACTTACATCCCGCCCATCAGCATAACAAGGCTCCCTGTTCTCCAGGGCCTGTCTTGCCTTTCTGGTTTTTACACATTTTGTGGATGTCCCTTTTGACCGTTGGGAAGTGATACTTCTTTGTAGTGCAGATTTGCATTGCCCGCTTGCTTGCTTGGCCAAAAAGGGCGTATGCGTTTTCTCCTGAATATATTCAGGAGAAAACGCATACGCCCTTTTTGGCCAAGTGCATCATTGTCGAAGTTGTGCCCCTCTTCCTGTGCTTTACAGGCGATTCTAACGTACCTCTTGAAATCTGTTTCCTGCTATTCTGCCTCGCATTCAAGTCCGCCTCGTTGCCTTCCCTCAACAGATTTTTGGACGATAGTTGGCCTTGATTACTCTGCCAGTTTGTGAATTGCTGTGCCCCTGAGCTCCATTTTTCAACTCGTTTTTTGTGAGCTGAACGCAAGTCCAAACATTTGGTTCAGGACCTATACTGGTTCCCGGTGGGTGGCTGAGACTTTGGTGAATTCTTCTTCCTGCCGGGAAATTAGAGTGACATGTGCCCATCCAAATGCCTAACAGCTACTCTCTCATTGGTTCTCCCTCTTCCCTTTCCTCCTCTGCCAAATGGGCAACCTGTGTGAACCAGGAGCTTAAAGGGGCTGTCTCTCCAAGTTGGGAGATTGATAGTAAAGCTGTTGGAAAGTCAAACCGGAGCACCAGGAGAGGGACTCTTCGTTGAGTTTTAGAAACCTTTCGTATTCACAGTGTGTCCATTCTCTAGGTTTCCCGTACATGTTATAGCTGTAGTAATATTCCCTTCAACCTGGAGAGGTGGGACCCATGGAATGGTTGCCATGCATTATTGCTTTAAAGGGTCTGCATTTGCTCACCCAATCTCACCAATCCTCTCAGTCCCAAGTGTCCAGCCTCATGCCACATCCAGCTGTCATCGTAGATAGGGTCATTCCAGGTTGCATCAGAGACCCTGAAGGAATTGTAAAGAATTTCCCTGTTTCTTTGTTCTGTTTTTGAAATTCCTTTTTAGAGTGGGTTTGAGCTGATTCTCGCTGCCATGTTTATGCAGGTCTAGACACACTTGATTCCCTTACGGAGACATATCAATACGTAAGTTTTAAGATTCTTACTAGTCAGATCTATTCCTCTGCGGGAAATATGGGGTTTTGAGTCCCTTTCACTGAGGAAGGTGTAGGTCTTGTCTATTCCATAGTTGGTTTTTGGAACAGTACCTGTGCTTATATCAAACTCTGGTTTGATGCATCACCCCACCTCTCCTTCCCCCTTAAGCAGGCATAAGAGTGTTTTCTAAATGTGAGACTCTGTTCTCTTTCCTAACTCAGTTCATGTGTTGCCATGTTTACAGGATCTTCCTAAGTGATATCTTATGATAAGTTTCTTTTTCTGTGTGACTTCTTTCCCTTAGAATCATCGTACCTGAATCCACTCATTTTGCTGCTACTGGTCTTATGACATTGATTTCGTGGCTGAGGGATATTCCATCGTACGTAAGTTCCACAATGTTTGGAACCATTTTTATATTTCCTGGGATATTTCAGGTGTACCCAGGTTGAGGTTCTTGTAAGCAGTGCAGCCCTCAATTTGGGGGTGGCTCTGTCTTATGGATTTTCAGTTTTCCCAAGGTATATTCCCTAGACTGGAAGTGCCCTTGGCTCTGTAGCTCTGTTGTTTACTTGTTTTAGGGAACACAATGCACTCCTCCAGTGAGGCAGTTGGCAACTTACATCCCGCCCATCAGCATAACAAGGCTCCCTGTTCTCCAGGGCCTGTCTTGCCTTTCTGGTTTTTACACATTTTGTGGATGTCCCTTTTGACCGGTGGGAAGTGATACTTCTTTGTAGTGCAGATTTGCATTGCCCGCTTGCTTGCTTGGCGAAAAAAGGCGTATGCGTTTTCTCCTGAATATATTCAGGAGAAAACGCATACGCCCTTTTTGGCCAAGTGCATCATTGTCGAAGTTGTGCCCCTCTTCCTGTGCTTTACAGGCGATTCTAACGTACCTCTTGAAATCTGTTTCCTGCTATTCTGCCTCGCATTCAAGTCCGCCTCGTTGCCTTCCCTCAACAGATTTTTGGACGATAGTTGGCCTTGATTACTCTGCCAGTTTGTGAATTGCTGTGCCCCTGAGCTCCATTTTTCAACTCGTTTTTTGTGAGCTGAACGCAAGTCCAAACATTTGGTTCAGGACCTATACTGGTTCCCGGTGGGTGGCTGAGACTTTGGTGAATTCTTCTTCCTGCCGGGAAATTAGAGTGACATGTGCCCATCCAAATGCCTAACAGCTACTCTCTCATTGGTTCTCCCTCTTCCCTTTCCTCCTCTGCCAAATGGGCAACCTGTGTGAACCAGGAGCTTAAAGGGGCTGTCTCTCCAAGTTGGGAGATTGATAGTAAAGCTGTTGGAAAGTCAAACCGGAGCACCAGGAGAGGGACTCTTCGTTGAGTTTTAGAAACCTTTCGTATTCACAGTGTGTCCATTCTCTAGGTTTCCCGTACATGTTATAGCTGTAGTAATATTCCCTTCAACCTGGAGAGGTGGGACCCATGGAATGGTTGCCATGCATTATTGCTTTAAAGGGTCTGCATTTGCTCACCCAATCTCACCAATCCTCTCAGTCCCAAGTGTCCAGCCTCATGCCACATCCAGCTGTCATCGTAGATAGGGTCATTCCAGGTTGCATCAGAGACCCTGAAGGAATTGTAAAGAATTTCCCTGTTTCTTTGTTCTGTTTTTGAAATTCCTTTTTAGAGTGGGTTTGAGCTGATTCTCGCTGCCATGTTTATGCCAGTCTAGACACACTTGATTCCCTTACGGAGACATATCAATACGTAGGTTTTAAGATTCTTACTAGTCAGATCTATTCCTCTGCGGGAAATATGGGGTTTTGAGTCCCTTTCACTGAGGAAGGTGTAGGTCTTGTCTATTCCATAGTTGGTTTTTGGAACAGTACCTGTGCTTATATCAAACTCTGGTTTGATGCATCACCCCACCTCTCCTTCCCCCTTAAGCAGGCATAAGAGTGTTTTCTAAATGTGAGACTCTGTTCTCTTTCCTAACTCAGTTCATGTGTAGCCATGTTTACAGGATCTTCCTAAGTGATATCTTATGATAAGTTTCTTTTCCTGTGTGACTTCTTTCCCTTAGAATCATCGTACCTGAATCCACTCATTTTGCTGCTACTGGTCTTATGACATTGATTTCGTGGCTGAGGGATATTCCATCGTACGTAAGTTCCACAATGTTTGGAACCATTTTTATATTTCCTGGGATATTTCAGGTGTACCCAGGTTGAGGTTCTTGTAAGCAGTGCAGCCCTCAATTTGGGGGTGGCTCTGTCTTATGGATTTTCAGTTTTCCCAAGGTATATTCCCTAGACTGGAAGTGCCCTTGGCTCTGTAGCTCTGTTGTTTACTTGTTTTAGGGAACACAATGCACTCCTCCAGTGAGGCAGTTGGCAACTTACATCCCGCCCATCAGCATAACAAGGCTCCCTGTTCTCCAGGGCCTGTCTTGCCTTTCTGGTTTTTACACATTTTGTGGATGTCCCTTTTGACCGTTGGGAAGTGATACTTCTTTGTAGTGCAGATTTGCATTGCCCGCTTGCTTGCTTGGCCAAAAAGGGCGTATGCGTTTTCTCCTGAATATATTCAGGAGAAAACGCATACGCCCTTTTTGACCAAGTGCATCATTGTCGAAGTTGTGCCCCTCTTCCTGTGCTTTACAGGCGATTCTAACGTACCTCTTGAAATCTGTTTCCTGCTATTCTGCCTCGCATTCAAGTCCGCCTCGTTGCCTTCCCTCAACAGATTTTTGGACGATAGTTGGCCTTGATTACTCTGCCAGTTTGTGAATTGCTGTGCCCCTGAGCTCCATTTTTCAACTCGTTTTTTGTGAGCTGAACGCAAGTCCAAACATTTGGTTCAGGACCTATACTGGTTCCTGGTGGGTGGCTGAGACTTTGGTGAATTCTTCTTCCTGCCGGGAAATTAGAGTGACATGTGCCCATCCAAATGCCTAACAGCTACTCTCTCATTGGTTCTCCCTCTTCCCTTTCCTCCTCTGCCAAATGGGCAACCTGTGTGAACCAGGAGCTTAAAGGGGCTGTCTCTCCAAGTTGGGAGATTGATAGTAAAGCTGTTGGAAAGTCAAACCGGAGCACCAGGAGAGGGACTCTTCGTTGAGTTTTAGAAACCTTTCGTATTCACAGTGTGTCCATTCTCTAGGTTTCCCGTACATGTTATAGCTGTAGTAATATTCCCTTCAACCTGGAGAGGTGGGACCCATGGAATGGTTGCCATGCATTATTGCTTTAAAGGGTCTGCATTTGCTCACCCAATCTCACCAATCCTCTCAGTCCCAAGTGTCCAGCCTCATGCCACATCCAGCTGTCATCGTAGATAGGGTCATTCCAGGTTGCATCAGAGACCCTGAAGGAATTGTAAAGAATTTCCCTGTTTCTTTGTTCTGTTTTTGAAATTCCTTTTTAGAGTGGGTTTGAGCTGATTCTCGCTGCCATGTTTATGCAGGTCTAGACACACTTGATTCCCTTACGGAGACATATCAATACGTAAGTTTTAAGATTCTTACTAGTCAGATCTATTCCTCTGCGGGAAATATGGGGTTTTGAGTCCCTTTCACTGAGGAAGGTGTAGGTCTTGTCTATTCCATAGTTTGTTTTTGGAACAGTACCTGTGCTTATATCAAACTCTGGTTTGATGCATCACCCCACCTCTCCTTCCCCCTTAAGCAGGCATAAGAGTGTTTTCTAAATGTGAGACTCTGTTCTCTTTCCTAACTCAGTTCATGTGTTGCCATGTTTACAGGATCTTCCTAAGTGATATCTTATGATAAGTTTCTTTTTCTGTGTGACTTCTTTCCCTTAGAATCATCGTACCTGAATCCACTCATTTTGCTGCTACTGGTCTTATGACATTGATTTCGTGGCTGAGGGATATTCCATCGTACGTAAGTTCCACAATGTTTGGAACCATTTTTATATTTCCTGGGATATTTCAGGTGTACCCAGGTTGAGGTTCTTGTAAGCAGTGCAGCCCTCAATTTGGGGGTGGCTCTGTCTTATGGATTTTCAGTTTTCCCAAGGTATATTCCCTAGACTGGAAGTGCCCTTGGCTCTGTAGCTCTGTTGTTTACTTGTTTTAGGGAACACAATGCACTCCTCCAGTGAGGCAGTTGGCAACTTACATCCCGCCCATCAGCATAACAAGGCTCCCTGTTCTCCAGGGCCTGTCTTGCCTTTCTGGTTTTTACACATTTTGTGGATGTCCCTTTTGACCGGTGGGAAGTGATACTTCTTTGTAGTGCAGATTTGCATTGCCCGCTTGCTTGCTTGGCGAAAAAAGGCGTATGCGTTTTCTCCTGAATATATTCAGGAGAAAACGCATACGCCCTTTTTGGCCAAGTGCATCATTGTCGAAGTTGTGCCCCTCTTCCTGTGCTTTACAGGCGATTCTAACGTACCTCTTGAAATCTGTTTCCTGCTATTCTGCCTCGCATTCAAGTCCGCCTCGTTGCCTTCCCTCAACAGATTTTTGGACGATAGTTGGCCTTGATTACTCTGCCAGTTTGTGAATTGCTGTGCCCCTGAGCTCCATTTTTCAACTCGTTTTTTGTGAGCTGAACGCAAGTCCAAACATTTGGTTCAGGACCTATACTGGTTCCCGGTGGGTGGCTGAGACTTTGGTGAATTCTTCTTCCTGCCGGGAAATTAGAGTGACATGTGCCCATCCAAATGCCTAACAGCTACTCTCTCATTGGTTCTCCCTCTTCCCTTTCCTCCTCTGCCAAATGGGCAACCTGTGTGAACCAGGAGCTTAAAGGGGCTGTCTCTCCAAGTTGGGAGATTGATAGTAAAGCTGTTGGAAAGTCAAACCGGAGCACCAGGAGAGGGACTCTTCGTTGAGTTTTAGAAACCTTTCGTATTCACAGTGTGTCCATTCTCTAGGTTTCCCGTACATGTTATAGCTGTAGTAATATTCCCTTCAACCTGGAGAGGTGGGACCCATGGAATGGTTGCCATGCATTATTGCTTTAAAGGGTCTGCATTTGCTCACCCAATCTCACCAATCCTCTCAGTCCCAAGTGTCCAGCCTCATGCCACATCCAGCTGTCATCGTAGATAGGGTCATTCCAGGTTGCATCAGAGACCCTGAAGGAATTGTAAAGAATTTCCCTGTTTCTTTGTTCTGTTTTTGAAATTCCTTTTTAGAGTGGGTTTGAGCTGATTCTCGCTGCCATGTTTATGCCAGTCTAGACACACTTGATTCCCTTACGGAGACATATCAATACATAGGTTTTAAGATTCTTACTAGTCAGATCTATTCCTCTGTGGGAAATATGGGGTTTTGAGTCCCTTTCACTGAGGAAGGTGTAGGTCTTGTCTATTCCATAGTTGGTTTTTGGAACAGTACCTGTGCTTATATCAAACTCTGGTTTGATGCATCACCCCACCTCTCCTTCCCCCTTAAGCAGGCATAAGAGTGTTTTCTAAATGTGAGACTCTGTTCTCTTTCCTAACTCAGTTCATGTGTAGCCATGTTTACAGGATCTTCCTAAGTGATATCTTATGATAAGTTTCTTTTCCTGTGTGACTTCTTTCCCTTAGAATCATCGTACCTGAATCCACTCATTTTGCTGCTACTGGTCTTATGACATTGATTTCGTGGCTGAGGGATATTCCATCGTACGTAAGTTCCACAATGTTTGGAACCATTTTTATATTTCCTGGGATATTTCAGGTGTACCCAGGTTGAGGTTCTTGTAAGCAGTGCAGCCCTCAATTTGGGGGTGGCTCTGTCTTATGGATTTTCAGTTTTCCCAAGGTATATTCCCTAGACTGGAAGTGCCCTTGGCTCTGTAGCTCTGTTGTTTACTTGTTTTAGGGGACACAATGCACTCCTCCAGTGAGGCAGTTGGCAACTTACATCCCGCCCATCAGCATAACAAGGCTCCCTGTTCTCCAGGGCCTGTCTTGCCTTTCTGGTTTTTACACATTTTGTGGATGTCCCTTTTGACCGGTGGGAAGTGATACTTCTTTGTAGTGCAGATTTGCATTGCCCGCTTGCTTGCTTGGCGAAAAAAGGGCGTATGCGTTTTCTCCTGAATATATTCAGGAGAAAACGCATACGCCCTTTTTGGCCAAGTGCATCATTGTCGAAGTTGTGCCCCTCTTCCTGTGCTTTACAGGCGATTCTAACGTACCTCTTGAAATCTGTTTCCTGCTATTCTGCCTCGCATTCAAGTCCGCCTCGTTGCCTTCCCTCAACAGATTTTTGGACGATAGTTGGCCTTGATTACTCTGCCAGTTTGTGAATTGCTGTGCCCCTGAGCTCCATTTTTCAACTCGTTTTTTGTGAGCTGAACGCAAGTCCAAACATTTGGTTCAGGACCTATACTGGTTCCCGGTGGGTGGCTGAGACTTTGGTGAATTCTTCTTCCTGCCGGGAAATTAGAGTGACATGTGCCCATCCAAATGCCTAACAGCGACTCTCTCATTGGTTCTCCCTCTTCCCTTTCCTCCTCTGCCAAATGGGCAACCTGTGTGAACCAGGAGCTTAAAGGGGCTGTCTCTCCAAGTTGGGAGATTGATAGTAAAGCTGTTGGAAAGTCAAACCGGAGCACCAGGAGAGGGACTCTTCGTTGAGTTTTAGAAACCTTTCGTATTCACAGTGTGTCCATTCTCTAGGTTTCCCGTACATGTTATAGCTGTAGTAATATTCCCTTCAACCTGGAGAGGTGGGACCCATGGAATGGTTGCCATGCATTATTGCTTTAAAGGGTCTGCATTTGCTCACCCAATCTCACCAATCCTCTCAGTCCCAAGTGTCCAGCCTCATGCCACATCCAGGTGTCATCGTAGATAGGGTCATTCCAGGTTGCATCAGAGACCCTGAAGGAATTGTAAAGAATTTACCTGTTTCTTTGTTCTGTTTTTGAAATTCCTTTTTAGAGTGGGTTTGAGCTGATTCTCGCTGCCATGTTTATGCCAGTCTAGACACACTTGATTCCCTTACGGAGACATATCAATACATAGGTTTTAAGATTCTTACTAGTCAGATCTATTCCTCTGTGGGAAATATGGGGTTTTGAGTCCCTTTCACTGAGGAAGGTGTAGGTCTTGTCTATTCCATAGTTGGTTTTTGGAACAGTACCTGTGCTTATATCAAACTCTGGTTTGATGCATCACCCCACCTCTCCTTCCCCCTTAAGCAGGCATAAGAGTGTTTTCTAAATGTGAGACTCTGTTCTCTTTCCTAACTCAGTTCATGTGTAGCCATGTTTACAGGATCTTCCTAAGTGATATCTTATGATAAGTTTCTTTTCCTGTGTGACTTCTTTCCCTTAGAATCATCGTACCTGAATCCACTCATTTTGCTGCTACTGGTCTTATGACATTGATTTCGTGGCTGAGGGATATTCCATCGTACGTAAGTTCCACAATGTTTGGAACCATTTTTATATTTCCTGGGATATTTCAGGTGTACCCAGGTTGAGGTTCTTGTAAGCAGTGCAGCCCTCAATTTGGGGGTGGCTCTGTCTTATGGATTTTCAGTTTTCCCAAGGTATATTCCCTAGACTGGAAGTGCCCTTGGCTCTGTAGCTCTGTTGTTTACTTGTTTTAGGGAACACAATGCACTCCTCCAGTGAGGCAGTTGGCAACTTACATCCCGCCCATCAGCATAACAAGGCTCCCTGTTCTCCAGGGCCTGTCTTGCCTTTCTGGTTTTTACACATTTTGTGGATGTCCCTTTTGACCGGTGGGAAGTGATACTTCTTTGTAGTGCAGATTTGCATTGCCCGCTTGCTTGCTTGGCCAAAAAGGGCGTATGCGTTTTCTCCTGAATATATTCAGGAGAAAACGCATACGCCCTTTTTGACCAAGTGCATCATTGTCGAAGTTGTGCCCCTCTTCCTGTGCTTTACAGGCGATTCTAACGTACCTCTTGAAATCTGTTTCCTGCTATTCTGCCTCGCATTCAAGTCCGCCTCGTTGCCTTCCCTCAACAGATTTTTGGACGATAGTTGGCCTTGATTACTCTGCCAGTTTGTGAATTGCTGTGCCCCTGAGCTCCATTTTTCAACTCGTTTTTTGTGAGCTGAACGCAAGTCCAAACATTTGGTTCAGGACCTATACTGGTTCCTGGTGGGTGGCTGAGACTTTGGTGAATTCTTCTTCCTGCCGGGAAATTAGAGTGACATGTGCCCATCCAAATGCCTAACAGCTACTCTCTCATTGGTTCTCCCTCTTCCCTTTCCTCCTCTGCCAAATGGGCAACCTGTGTGAACCAGGAGCTTAAAGGGGCTGTCTCTCCAAGTTGGGAGATTGATAGTAAAGCTGTTGGAAAGTCAAACCGGAGCACCAGGAGAGGGACTCTTCGTTGAGTTTTAGAAACCTTTCGTATTCACAGTGTGTCCATTCTCTAGGTTTCCCGTACATGTTATAGCTGTAGTAATATTCCCTTCAACCTGGAGAGGTGGGACCCATGGAATGGTTGCCATGCATTATTGCTTTAAAGGGTCTGCATTTGCTCACCCAATCTCACCAATCCTCTCAGTCCCAAGTGTCCAGCCTCATGCCACATCCAGCTGTCATCGTAGATAGGGTCATTCCAGGTTGCATCAGAGACCCTGAAGGAATTGTAAAGAATTTCCCTGTTTCTTTGTTCTGTTTTTGAAATTCCTTTTTAGAGTGGGTTTGAGCTGATTCTCGCTGCCATGTTTATGCAGGTCTAGACACACTTGATTCCCTTACGGAGACATATCAATACGTAAGTTTTAAGATTCTTACTAGTCAGATCTATTCCTCTGCGGGAAATATGGGGTTTTGAGTCCCTTTCACTGAGGAAGGTGTAGGTCTTGTCTATTCCATAGTTTGTTTTTGGAACAGTACCTGTGCTTATATCAAACTCTGGTTTGATGCATCACCCCACCTCTCCTTCCCCCTTAAGCAGGCATAAGAGTGTTTTCTAAATGTGAGACTCTGTTCTCTTTCCTAACTCAGTTCATGTGTTGCCATGTTTACAGGATCTTCCTAAGTGATATCTTATGATAAGTTTCTTTTTCTGTGTGACTTCTTTCCCTTAGAATCATCGTACCTGAATCCACTCATTTTGCTGCTACTGGTCTTATGACATTGATTTCGTGGCTGAGGGATATTCCATCGTACGTAAGTTCCACAATGTTTGGAACCATTTTTATATTTCCTGGGATATTTCAGGTGTACCCAGGTTGAGGTTCTTGTAAGCAGTGCAGCCCTCAATTTGGGGGTGGCTCTGTCTTATGGATTTTCAGTTTTCCCAAGGTATATTCCCTAGACTGGAAGTGCCCTTGGCTCTGTAGCTCTGTTGTTTACTTGTTTTAGGGAACACAATGCACTCCTCCAGTGAGGCAGTTGGCAACTTACATCCCGCCCATCAGCATAACAAGGCTCCCTGTTCTCCAGGGCCTGTCTTGCCTTTCTGGTTTTTACACATTTTGTGGATGTCCCTTTTGACCGGTGGGAAGTGATACTTCTTTGTAGTGCAGATTTGCATTGCCCGCTTGCTTGCTTGGCCAAAAAGGGCGTATGCGTTTTCTCCTGAATATATTCAGGAGAAAACGCATACGCCCTTTTTGACCAAGTGCATCATTGTCGAAGTTGTGCCCCTCTTCCTGTGCTTTACAGGCGATTCTAACGTACCTCTTGAAATCTGTTTCCTGCTATTCTGCCTCGCATTCAAGTCCGCCTCGTTGCCTTCCCTCAACAGATTTTTGGACGATAGTTGGCCTTGATTACTCTGCCAGTTTGTGAATTGCTGTGCCCCTGAGCTCCATTTTTCAACTCGTTTTTTGTGAGCTGAACGCAAGTCCAAACATTTGGTTCAGGACCTATACTGGTTCCTGGTGGGTGGCTGAGACTTTGGTGAATTCTTCTTCCTGCCGGGAAATTAGAGTGACATGTGCCCATCCAAATGCCTAACAGCTACTCTCTCATTGGTTCTCCCTCTTCCCTTTCCTCCTCTGCCAAATGGGCAACCTGTGTGAACCAGGAGCTTAAAGGGGCTGTCTCTCCAAGTTGGGAGATTGATAGTAAAGCTGTTGGAAAGTCAAACCGGAGCACCAGGAGAGGGACTCTTCGTTGAGTTTTAGAAACCTTTCGTATTCACAGTGTGTCCATTCTCTAGGTTTCCCGTACATGTTATAGCTGTAGTAATATTCCCTTCAACCTGGAGAGTTGGGACCCATGGAATGGTTGCCATGCATTATTGCTTTAAAGGGTCTGCATTTGCTCACCCAATCTCACCAATCCTCTCAGTCCCAAGTGTCCAGCCTCATGCCACATCCAGCTGTCATCGTAGATAGGGTCATTCCAGGTTGCATCAGAGACCCTGAAGGAATTGTAAAGAATTTCCCTGTTTCTTTGTTCTGTTTTTGAAATTCCTTTTTAGAGTGGGTTTGAGCTGATTCTCGCTGCCATGTTTATGCAGGTCTAGACACACTTGATTCCCTTACGGAGACATATCAATACGTAAGTTTTAAGATTCTTACTAGTCAGATCTATTCCTCTGCGGGAAATATGGGGTTTTGAGTCCCTTTCACTGAGGAAGGTGTAGGTCTTGTCTATTCCATAGTTGGTTTTTGGAACAGTACCTGTGCTTATATCAAACTCTGGTTTGATGCATCACCCCACCTCTCCTTCCCCCTTAAGCAGGCATAAGAGTGTTTTCTAAATGTGAGACTCTGTTCTCTTTCCTAACTCAGTTCATGTGTTGCCATGTTTACAGGATCTTCCTAAGTGATACCTTATGATAAGTTTCTTTTTCTGTGTGACTTCTTTCACTTAGAATCATCGTACCTGAATCCACTCATTTTGCTGCTACTGGTCTTATGACATTGATTTCGTGGCTGAGGGATATTCCATCGTACGTAAGTTCCACAATGTTTGGAACCATTTTTATATTTCCTGGGATATTTCAGGTGTACCCAGGTTGAGGTTCTTGTAAGCAGTGCAGCCCTCAATTTGGGGGTGGCTCTGTCTTATGGATTTTCAGTTTTCCCAAGGTATATTCCCTAGACTGGAAGTGCCCTTGGCTCTGTAGCTCTGTTGTTTACTTGTTTTAGGGAACACAATGCACTCCTCCAGTGAGGCAGTTGGCAACTTACATCCCGCCCATCAGCATAACAAGGCTCCCTGTTCTCCAGGGCCTGTCTTGCCTTTCTGGTTTTTACACATTTTGTGGATGTCCCTTTTGACCGGTGGGAAGTGATACTTCTTTGTAGTGCAGATTTGCATTGCCCGCTTGCTTGCTTGGCGAAAAAAGGGCGTATGTGTTTTCTCCTGAATATATTCAGGAGAAAACGCATACGCCCTTTTTGGCCAAGTGCATCATTGTCGAAGTTGTGCCCCTCTTCCTGTGCTTTACAGGCGATTCTAACGTACCTCTTGAAATCTGTTTCCTGCTATTCTGCCTCGCATTCAAGTCCGCCTCGTTGCCTTCCCTCAACAGATTTTTGGACGATAGTTGGCCTTGATTACTCTGCCAGTTTGTGAATTGCTGTGCCCCTGAGCTCCATTTTTCAACTCGTTTTTTGTGAGCTGAACGCAAGTCCAAACATTTGGTTCAGGACCTATACTGGTTCCCGGTGGGTGGCTGAGACTTTGGTGAATTCTTCTTCCTGCCGGGAAATTAGAGTGACATGTGCCCATCCAAATGCCTAACAGCTACTCTCTCATTGGTTCTCCCTCTTCCCTTTCCTCCTCTGCCAAATGGGCAACCTGTGTGAACCAGGAGCTTAAAGGGGCTGTCTCTCCAAGTTGGGAGATTGATAGTAAAGCTGTTGGAAAGTCAAACCGGAGCACCAGGAGAGGGACTCTTCGTTGAGTTTTAGAAACCTTTCGTATTCACAGTGTGTCCATTCTCTAGGTTTCCCGTACATGTTATAGCTGTAGTAATATTCCCTTCAACCTGGAGAGGTGGGACCCATGGAATGGTTGCCATGCATTATTGCTTTAAAGGGTCTGCATTTGCTCACCCAATCTCACCAATCCTCTCAGTCCCAAGTGTCCAGCCTCATGCCACATCCAGGTGTCATCGTAGATAGGGTCATTCCAGGTTGCATCAGAGACCCTGAAGGAATTGTAAAGAATTTACCTGTTTCTTTGTTCTGTTTTTGAAATTCCTTTTTAGAGTGGGTTTGAGCTGATTCTCGCTGCCATGTTTATGCCAGTCTAGACACACTTGATTCCCTTACGGAGACATATCAATACATAGGTTTTAAGATTCTTACTAGTCAGATCTATTCCTCTGTGGGAAATATGGGGTTTTGAGTCCCTTTCACTGAGGAAGGTGTAGGTCTTGTCTATTCCATAGTTGGTTTTTGGAACAGTACCTGTGCTTATATCAAACTCTGGTTTGATGCATCACCCCACCTCTCCTTCCCCCTTAAGCAGGCATAAGAGTGTTTTCTAAATGTGAGACTCTGTTCTCTTTCCTAACTCAGTTCATGTGTAGCCATGTTTACAGGATCTTCCTAAGTGATATCTTATGATAAGTTTCTTTTCCTGTGTGACTTCTTTCCCTTAGAATCATCGTACCTGAATCCACTCATTTTGCTGCTACTGGTCTTATGACATTGATTTCGTGGCTGAGGGATATTCCATCGTACGTAAGTTCCACAATGTTTGGAACCATTTTTATATTTCCTGGGATATTTCAGGTGTACCCAGGTTGAGGTTCTTGTAAGCAGTGCAGCCCTCAATTTGGGGGTGGCTCTGTCTTATGGATTTTCAGTTTTCCCAAGGTATATTCCCTAGACTGGAAGTGCCCTTGGCTCTGTAGCTCTGTTGTTTACTTGTTTTAGGGAACACAATGCACTCCTCCAGTGAGGCAGTTGGCAACTTACATCCCGCCCATCAGCATAACAAGGCTCCCTGTTCTCCAGGGCCTGTCTTGCCTTTCTGGTTTTTACACATTTTGTGGATGTCCCTTTTGACCGTTGGGAAGTGATACTTCTTTGTAGTGCAGATTTGCATTGCCCGCTTGCTTGCTTGGCCAAAAAGGGCGTATGCGTTTTCTCCTGAATATATTCAGGAGAAAACGCATACGCCCTTTTTGGCCAAGTGCATCATTGTCGAAGTTGTGCCCCTCTTCCTGTGCATTACAGGCGATTCTAACGTACCTCTTGAAATCTGTTTCCTGCTATTCTGCCTCGCATTCAAGTCCGCCTCGTTGCCTTCCCTCAACAGATTTTTGGACGATAGTTGGCCTTGATTACTCTGCCAGTTTGTGAATTGCTGTGCCCCTGAGCTCCATTTTTCAACTCGTTTTTTGTGAGCTGAACGCAAGTCCAAACATTTGGTTCAGGACCTATACTGGTTCCTGGTGGGTGGCTGAGACTTTGGTGAATTCTTCTTCCTGCCGGGAAATTAGAGTGACATGTGCCCATCCAAATGCCTAACAGCTACTCTCTCATTGGTTCTCCCTCTTCCCTTTCCTCCTCTGCCAAATGGGCAACCTGTGTGAACCAGGAGCTTAAAGGGGCTGTCTCTCCAAGTTGGGAGATTGATAGTAAAGCTGTTGGAAAGTCAAACCGGAGCACCAGGAGAGGGACTCTTCGTTGAGTTTTAGAAACCTTTCGTATTCACAGTGTGTCCATTCTCTAGGTTTCCCGTACATGTTATAGCTGTAGTAATATTCCCTTCAACCTGGAGAGTTGGGACCCATGGAATGGTTGCCATGCATTATTGCTTTAAAGGGTCTGCATTTGCTCACCCAATCTCACCAATCCTCTCAGTCCCAAGTGTCCAGCCTCATGCCACATCCAGCTGTCATCGTAGATAGGGTCATTCCAGGTTGCATCAGAGACCCTGAAGGAATTGTAAAGAATTTCCCTGTTTCTTTGTTCTGTTTTTGAAATTCCTTTTTAGAGTGGGTTTGAGCTGATTCTCGCTGCCATGTTTATGCAGGTCTAGACACACTTGATTCCCTTACGGAGACATATCAATACGTAAGTTTTAAGATTCTTACTAGTCAGATCTATTCCTCTGCGGGAAATATGGGGTTTTGAGTCCCTTTCACTGAGGAAGGTGTAGGTCTTGTCTATTCCATAGTTGGTTTTTGGAACAGTACCTGTGCTTATATCAAACTCTGGTTTGATGCATCACCCCACCTCTCCTTCCCCCTTAAGCAGGCATAAGAGTGTTTTCTAAATGTGAGACTCTGTTCTCTTTCCTAACTCAGTTCATGTGTTGCCATGTTTACAGGATCTTCCTAAGTGATATCTTATGATAAGTTTCTTTTTCTGTGTGACTTCTTTCACTTAGAATCATCGTACCTGAATCCACTCATTTTGCTGCTACTGGTCTTATGACATTGATTTCGTGGCTGAGGGATATTCCATCGTACGTAAGTTCCACAATGTTTGGAACCATTTTTATATTTCCTGGGATATTTCAGGTGTACCCAGGTTGAGGTTCTTGTAAGCAGTGCAGCCCTCAATTTGGGGGTGGCTCTGTCTTATGGATTTTCAGTTTTCCCAAGGTATATTCCCTAGACTGGAAGTGCCCTTGGCTCTGTAGCTCTGTTGTTTACTTGTTTTAGGGAACACAATGCACTCCTCCAGTGAGGCAGTTGGCAACTTACATCCCGCCCATCAGCATAACAAGGCTCCCTGTTCTCCAGGGCCTGTCTTGCCTTTCTGGTTTTTACACATTTTGTGGATGTCCCTTTTGACCGGTGGGAAGTGATACTTCTTTGTAGTGCAGATTTGCATTGCCCGCTTGCTTGCTTGGCGAAAAAAGGGCGTATGTGTTTTCTCCTGAATATATTCAGGAGAAAACGCATACGCCCTTTTTGGCCAAGTGCATCATTGTCGAAGTTGTGCCCCTCTTCCTGTGCTTTACAGGCGATTCTAACGTACCTCTTGAAATCTGTTTCCTGCTATTCTGCCTCGCATTCAAGTCCGCCTCGTTGCCTTCCCTCAACAGATTTTTGGACGATAGTTGGCCTTGATTACTCTGCCAGTTTGTGAATTGCTGTGCCCCTGAGCTCCATTTTTCAACTCGTTTTTTGTGAGCTGAACGCAAGTCCAAACATTTGGTTCAGGACCTATACTGGTTCCCGGTGGGTGGCTGAGACTTTGGTGAATTCTTCTTCCTGCCGGGAAATTAGAGTGACATGTGCCCATCCAAATGCCTAACAGCTACTCTCTCATTGGTTCTCCCTCTTCCCTTTCCTCCTCTGCCAAATGGGCAACCTGTGTGAACCAGGAGCTTAAAGGGGCTGTCTCTCCAAGTTGGGAGATTGATAGTAAAGCTGTTGGAAAGTCAAACCGGAGCACCAGGAGAGGGACTCTTCGTTGAGTTTTAGAAACCTTTCGTATTCACAGTGTGTCCATTCTCTAGGTTTCCCGTACATGTTATAGCTGTAGTAATATTCCCTTCAACCTGGAGAGGTGGGACCCATGGAATGGTTGCCATGCATTATTGCTTTAAAGGGTCTGCATTTGCTCACCCAATCTCACCAATCCTCTCAGTCCCAAGTGTCCAGCCTCATGCCACATCCAGGTGTCATCGTAGATAGGGTCATTCCAGGTTGCATCAGAGACCCTGAAGGAATTGTAAAGAATTTCCCTGTTTCTTTGTTCTGTTTTTGAAATTCCTTTTTAGAGTGGGTTTGAGCTGATTCTCGCTGCCATGTTTATGCCAGTCTAGACACACTTGATTCCCTTACGGAGACATATCAATACATAGGTTTTAAGATTCTTACTAGTCAGATCTATTCCTCTGTGGGAAATATGGGGTTTTGAGTCCCTTTCACTGAGGAAGGTGTAGGTCTTGTCTATTCCATAGTTGGTTTTTGGAACAGTACCTGTGCTTATATCAAACTCTGGTTTGATGCATCACCCCACCTCTCCTTCCCCCTTAAGCAGGCATAAGAGTGTTTTCTAAATGTGAGACTCTGTTCTCTTTCCTAACTCAGTTCATGTGTAGCCATGTTTACAGGATCTTCCTAAGTGATATCTTATGATAAGTTTCTTTTCCTGTGTGACTTCTTTCCCTTAGAATCATCGTACCTGAATCCACTCATTTTGCTGCTACTGGTCTTATGACATTGATTTCGTGGCTGAGGGATATTCCATCGTACGTAAGTTCCACAATGTTTGGAACCATTTTTATATTTCCTGGGATATTTCAGGTGTACCCAGGTTGAGGTTCTTGTAAGCAGTGCAGCCCTCAATTTGGGGGTGGCTCTGTCTTATGGATTTTCAGTTTTCCCAAGGTATATTCCCTAGACTGGAAGTGCCCTTGGCTCTGTAGCTCTGTTGTTTACTTGTTTTAGGGAACACAATGCACTCCTCCAGTGAGGCAGTTGGCAACTTACATCCCGCCCATCAGCATAACAAGGCTCCCTGTTCTCCAGGGCCTGTCTTGCCTTTCTGGTTTTTACACATTTTGTGGATGTCCCTTTTGACCGTTGGGAAGTGATACTTCTTTGTAGTGCAGATTTGCATTGCCCGCTTGCTTGCTTGGCCAAAAAGGGCGTATGCGTTTTCTCCTGAATATATTCAGGAGAAAACGCATACGCCCTTTTTGGCCAAGTGCATCATTGTCGAAGTTGTGCCCCTCTTCCTGTGCATTACAGGCGATTCTAACGTACCTCTTGAAATCTGTTTCCTGCTATTCTGCCTCGCATTCAAGTCCGCCTCGTTGCCTTCCCTCAACAGATTTTTGGACGATAGTTGGCCTTGATTACTCTGCCAGTTTGTGAATTGCTGTGCCCCTGAGCTCCATTTTTCAACTCGTTTTTTGTGAGCTGAACGCAAGTCCAAACATTTGGTTCAGGACCTATACTGGTTCCCGGTGGGTGGCTGAGACTTTGGTAAATTCTTCTTCCTGCCGGGAAATTAGAGTGACATGTGCCCATCCAAATGCCTAACAGCTACTCTCTCATTGGTTCTCCCTCTTCCCTTTCCTCCTCTGCCAAATGGGCAACCTGTGTGAACCAGGAGCTTAAAGGGGCTGTCTCTCCAAGTTGGGAGATTGATAGTAAAGCTGTTGGAAAGTCAAACCGGAGCACCAGGAGAGGGACTCTTCGTTGAGTTTTAGAAACCTTTCGTATTCACAGTGTGTCCATTCTCTAGGTTTCCCGTACATGTTATAGCTGTAGTAATATTCCCTTCAACCTGGAGAGTTGGGACCCATGGAATGGTTGCCATGCATTATTGCTTTAAAGGGTCTGCATTTGCTCAGCCAATCTCACCAATCCTCTCAGTCCCAAGTGTCCAGCCTCATGCCACATCCAGCTGTCATCGTAGATAGGGTCATTCCAGGTTGCATCAGAGACCCTGAAGGAATTGTAAAGAATTTCCCTGTTTCTTTGTTCTGTTTTTGAAATTCCTTTTTAGAGTGGGTTTGAGCTGATTCTCGCTGCCATGTTTATGCCAGTCTAGACACACTTGATTCCCTTATGGAGACATATCAATACGTAGGTTTTAAGATTCTTACTAGTCAGATCTATTCCTCTGCGGGAAATATGGGGTTTTGAGTCCCTTTCACTGAGGAAGGTGTAGGTCTTGTCTATTCCATAGTTGGTTTTTGGAACAGTACCTGTGCTTATATCAAACTCTGGTTTGATGCATCACCCCACCTCTCCTTCCCCCTTAAGCAGGCATAAGAGTGTTTTCTAAATGTGAGACTCTGTTCTCTTGCCTAACTCAGTTCATCTGTAGCCATGTTTACAGGATCTTCCTAAGTGATATCTTATGATAAGTTTCTTTTCCTGTGTGACTTCTTTCCCTTAGAATCATCGTACCTGAATCCACTCATTTTGCTGCTACTGGTCTTATGACATTGATTTCGTGGCTGAGGGATATTCCATCGTACGTAAGTTCCACAATGTTTGGAACCATTTTTATATTTCCTGGGATATTTCAGGTGTACCCAGGTTGAGGTTCTTGTAAGCAGTGCAGCCCTCAATTTGGGGGTGGCTCTGTCTTATGGATTTTCAGTTTTCCCAAGGTATATTCCCTAGACTGGAAGTGCCCTTGGCTCTGTAGCTCTGTTGTTTACTTGTTTTAGGGAACACAATGCACTCCTCCAGTGAGGCAGTTGGCAACTTACATCCCGCCCATCAGCATAACAAGGCTCCCTGTTCTCCAGGGCCTGTCTTGCCTTTCTGGTTTTTACACATTTTGTGGATGTCCCTTTTGACCGTTGGGAAGTGATACTTCTTTGTAGTGCAGATTTGCATTGCCCGCTTGCTTGCTTGGCCAAAAAGGGCGTATGCGTTTTCTCCTGAATATATTCAGGAGAAAACGCATACGCCCTTTTTGGCCAAGTGCATCATTGTCGAAGTTGTGCCCCTCTTCCTGTGCTTTACAGGCGATTCTAACGTACCTCTTGAAATCTGTTTCCTGCTATTCTGCCTCGCATTCAAGTCCGCCTCGTTGCCTTCCCTCAACAGATTTTTGGACGATAGTTGGCCTTGATTACTCTGCCAGTTTGTGAATTGCTGTGCCCCTGAGCTCCATTTTTCAACTCGTTTTTTGTGAGCTGAACGCAAGTCCAAACATTTGGTTCAGGACCTATACTGGTTCCCGGTGGGTGGCTGAGACTTTGGTGAATTCTTCTTCCTGCCGGGAAATTAGAGTGACATGTGCCCATCCAAATGCCTAACAGCTACTCTCTCATTGGTTCTCCCTCTTCCCTTTCCTCCTCTGCCAAATGGGCAACCTGTGTGAACCAGGAGCTTAAAGGGGCTGTCTCTCCAAGTTGGGAGATTGATAGTAAAGCTGTTGGAAAGTCAAACCGGAGCACCAGGAGAGGGACTCTTCGTTGAGTTTTAGAAACCTTTCGTATTCACAGTGTGTCCATTCTCTAGGTTTCCCGTACATGTTATAGCTGTAGTAATATTCCCTTCAACCTGGAGAGTTGGGACCCATGGAATGGTTGCCATGCATTATTGCTTTAAAGGGTCTGCATTTGCTCACCCAATCTCACCAATCCTCTCAGTCCCAAGTGTCCAGCCTCATGCCACATCCAGCTGTCATCGTAGATAGGGTCATTACAGGTTGCATCAGAGACCCTGAAGGAATTGTAAAGAATTTCCCTGTTTCTTTGTTCTGTTTTTGAAATTCCTTTTTAGAGTGGGTTTGAGCTGATTCTCGCGGCCATGTTTATGCCAGTCTAGACACACTTGATTCCCTTACGGAGACATATCAATACGTAAGTTTTAAGATTCTTACTAGTCAGATCTATTCCTCTGCGGGAAATATGGGGTTTTGAGTCCCTTTCACTGAGGAAGGTGTAGGTCTTGTCTATTCCATAGTTGGTTTTTGGAACAGTACCTGTGCTTATATCAAACTCTGGTTTGATGCATCACCCCACCTCTCCTTCCCCCTTAAGCAGGCATAAGAGTGTTTTCTAAATGTGAGACTCTGTTCTCTTGCCTAACTCAGTTCATGTGTTGCCATGTTTACAGGATCTTCCTAAGTGATATCTTATGATAAGTTTCTTTTTCTGTGTGACTTCTTTCACTTAGAATCATCGTACCTGAATCCACTCATTTTGCTGCTACTGGTCTTATGACATTGATTTCATGGCTGAGGGATATTCCATCGTACGTAAGTTCCACAATGTTTGGAACCATTTTTATATTTCCTGGGATATTTCAGGTGTACCCAGGTTGAGGTTCTTGTAAGCAGTGCAGCCCTCAATTTGGGGGTGGCTCTGTCTTATGGATTTTCAGTTTTCCCAAGGTATATTCCCTAGACTGGAAGTGCCCTTGGCTCTGTAGCTCTGTTGTTTACTTGTTTTAGGGAACACAATGCACTCCTCCAGTGAGGCAGTTGGCAACTTACATCCCGCCCATCAGCATAACAAGGCTCCCTGTTCTCCAGGGCCTGTCTTGCCTTTCTGGTTTTTACACATTTTGTGGATGTCCCTTTTGACCGTTGGGAAGTGATACTTCTTTGTAGTGCAGATTTGCATTGCCCGCTTGCTTGCTTGGCCAAAAAGGGCGTATGCGTTTTCTCCTGAATATATTCAGGAGAAAACGCATACGCCCTTTTTGGCCAAGTGCATCATTGTCGAAGTTGTGCCCCTCTTCCTGTGCTTTACAGGCGATTCTAACGTACCTCTTGAAATCTGTTTCCTGCTATTCTGCCTCGCATTCAAGTCCGCCTCGTTGCCTTCCCTCAACAGATTTTTGGACGATAGTTGGCCTTGATTACTCTGCCAGTTTGTGAATTGCTGTGCCCCTGAGCTCCATTTTTCAACTCGTTTTTTGTGAGCTGAACGCAAGTCCAAACATTTGGTTCAGGACCTATACTGGTTCCCGGTGGGTGGCTGAGACTTTGGTGAATTCTTCTTCCTGCCGGGAAATTAGAGTGACATGTGCCCATCCAAATGCCTAACAGCGACTCTCTCATTGGTTCTCCCTCTTCCCTTTCCTCCTCTGCCAAATGGGCAACCTGTGTGAACCAGGAGCTTAAAGGGGCTGTCTCTCCAAGTTGGGAGATTGATAGTAAAGCTGTTGGAAAGTCAAACCGGAGCACCAGGAGAGGGACTCTTCGTTGAGTTTTAGAAACCTTTCGTATTCACAGTGTGTCCATTCTCTAGGTTTCCCGTACATGTTATAGCTGTAGTAATATTCCCTTCAACCTGGAGAGGTGGGACCCATGGAATGGTTGCCATGCATTATTGCTTTAAAGGGTCTGCATTTGCTCACCCAATCTCACCAATCCTCTCAGTCCCAAGTGTCCAGCCTCATGCCACATCCAGCTGTCATCGTAGATAGGGTCATTCCAGGTTGCATCAGAGACCCTGAAGGAATTGTAAAGAATTTCCCTGTTTCTTTGTTCTGTTTTTGAAATTCCTTTTTAGAGTGGGTTTGAGCTGATTCTCGCTGCCATGTTTATGCCAGTCTAGACACACTTGATTCCCTTACGGAGACATATCAATACGTAGGTTTTAAGATTCTTACTAGTCAGATCTATTCCTCTGCGGGAAATATGGGGTTTTGAGTCCCTTTCACTGAGGAAGGTGTAGGTCTTGTCTATTCCATAGTTGGTTTTTGGAACAGTACCTGTGCTTATATCAAACTCTGGTTTGATGCATCACCCCACCTCTCCTTCCCCCTTAAGCAGGCATAAGAGTGTTTTCTAAATGTGAGACTCTGTTCTCTTTCCTAACTCAGTTCATGTGTAGCCATGTTTACAGGATCTTCCTAAGTGATATCTTATGATAAGTTTCTTTTCCTGTGTGACTTCTTTCCCTTAGAATCATCGTACCTGAATCCACTCATTTTGCTGCTACTGGTCTTATGACATTGATTTCGTGGCTGAGGGATATTCCATCGTACGTAAGTTCCACAATGTTTGGAACCATTTTTATATTTCCTGGGATATTTCAGGTGTACCCAGGTTGAGGTTCTTGTAAGCAGTGCAGCCCTCAATTTGGGGGTGGCTCTGTCTTATGGATTTTCAGTTTTCCCAAGGTATATTCCCTAGACTGGAAGTGCCCTTGGCTCTGTAGCTCTGTTGTTTACTTGTTTTAGGGAACACAATGCACTCCTCCAGTGAGGCAGTTGGCAACTTACATCCCGCCCATCAGCATAACAAGGCTCCCTGTTCTCCAGGGCCTGTCTTGCCTTTCTGGTTTTTACACATTTTGTGGATGTCCCTTTTGACCGTTGGGAAGTGATACTTCTTTGTAGTGCAGATTTGCATTGCCCGCTTGCTTGCTTGGCCAAAAAGGGCGTATGCGTTTTCTCCTGAATATATTCAGGAGAAAACGCATACGCCCTTTTTGGCCAAGTGCATCATTGTCGAAGTTGTGCCCCTCTTCCTGTGCTTTACAGGCGATTCTAACGTACCTCTTGAAATCTGTTTCCTGCTATTCTGCCTCGCATTCAAGTCCGCCTCGTTGCCTTCCCTCAACAGATTTTTGGACGATAGTTGGCCTTGATTACTCTGCCAGTTTGTGAATTGCTGTGCCCCTGAGCTCCATTTTTCAACTCGTTTTTTGTGAGCTGAACGCAAGTCCAAACATTTGGTTCAGGACCTATACTGGTTCCCGGTGGGTGGCTGAGACTTTGGTGAATTCTTCTTCCTGCCGGGAAATTAGAGTGACATGTGCCCATCCAAATGCCTAACAGCTACTCTCTCATTGGTTCTCCCTCTTCCCTTTCCTCCTCTGCCAAATGGGCAACCTGTGTGAACCAGGAGCTTAAAGGGGCTGTCTCTCCAAGTTGGGAGATTGATAGTAAAGCTGTTGGAAAGTCAAACCGGAGCACCAGGAGAGGGACTCTTCGTTGAGTTTTAGAAACCTTTCGTATTCACAGTGTGTCCATTCTCTAGGTTTCCCGTACATGTTATAGCTGTAGTAATATTCCCTTCAACCTGGAGAGTTGGGACCCATGGAATGGTTGCCATGCATTATTGCTTTAAAGGGTCTGCATTTGCTCACCCAATCTCACCAATCCTCTCAGTCCCAAGTGTCCAGCCTCATGCCACATCCAGCTGTCATCGTAGATAGGGTCATTACAGGTTGCATCAGAGACCCTGAAGGAATTGTAAAGAATTTCCCTGTTTCTTTGTTCTGTTTTTGAAATTCCTTTTTAGAGTGGGTTTGAGCTGATTCTCGCGGCCATGTTTATGCCAGTCTAGACACACTTGATTCCCTTACGGAGACATATCAATACGTAAGTTTTAAGATTCTTACTAGTCAGATCTATTCCTCTGCGGGAAATATGGGGTTTTGAGTCCCTTTCACTGAGGAAGGTGTAGGTCTTGTCTATTCCATAGTTGGTTTTTGGAACAGTACCTGTGCTTATATCAAACTCTGGTTTGATGCATCACCCCACCTCTCCTTCCCCCTTAAGCAGGCATAAGAGTGTTTTCTAAATGTGAGACTCTGTTCTCTTGCCTAACTCAGTTCATGTGTTGCCATGTTTACAGGATCTTCCTAAGTGATATCTTATGATAAGTTTCTTTTTCTGTGTGACTTCTTTCACTTAGAATCATCGTACCTGAATCCACTCATTTTGCTGCTACTGGTCTTATGACATTGATTTCATGGCTGAGGGATATTCCATCGTACGTAAGTTCCACAATGTTTGGAACCATTTTTATATTTCCTGGGATATTTCAGGTGTACCCAGGTTGAGGTTCTTGTAAGCAGTGCAGCCCTCAATTTGGGGGTGGCTCTGTCTTATGGATTTTCAGTTTTCCCAAGGTATATTCCCTAGACTGGAAGTGCCCTTGGCTCTGTAGCTCTGTTGTTTACTTGTTTTAGGGAACACAATGCACTCCTCCAGTGAGGCAGTTGGCAACTTACATCCCGCCCATCAGCATAACAAGGCTCCCTGTTCTCCAGGGCCTGTCTTGCCTTTCTGGTTTTTACACATTTTGTGGATGTCCCTTTTGACCGTTGGGAAGTGATACTTCTTTGTAGTGCAGATTTGCATTGCCCGCTTGCTTGCTTGGCCAAAAAGGGCGTATGCGTTTTCTCCTGAATATATTCAGGAGAAAACGCATACGCCCTTTTTGGCCAAGTGCATCATTGTCGAAGTTGTGCCCCTCTTCCTGTGCTTTACAGGCGATTCTAACGTACCTCTTGAAATCTGTTTCCTGCTATTCTGCCTCGCATTCAAGTCCGCCTCGTTGCCTTCCCTCAACAGATTTTTGGACGATAGTTGGCCTTGATTACTCTGCCAGTTTGTGAATTGCTGTGCCCCTGAGCTCCATTTTTCAACTCGTTTTTTGTGAGCTGAACGCAAGTCCAAACATTTGGTTCAGGACCTATACTGGTTCCCGGTGGGTGGCTGAGACTTTGGTGAATTCTTCTTCCTGCCGGGAAATTAGAGTGACATGTGCCCATCCAAATGCCTAACAGCGACTCTCTCATTGGTTCTCCCTCTTCCCTTTCCTCCTCTGCCAAATGGGCAACCTGTGTGAACCAGGAGCTTAAAGGGGCTGTCTCTCCAAGTTGGGAGATTGATAGTAAAGCTGTTGGAAAGTCAAACCGGAGCACCAGGAGAGGGACTCTTCGTTGAGTTTTAGAAACCTTTCGTATTCACAGTGTGTCCATTCTCTAGGTTTCCCGTACATGTTATAGCTGTAGTAATATTCCCTTCAACCTGGAGAGGTGGGACCCATGGAATGGTTGCCATGCATTATTGCTTTAAAGGGTCTGCATTTGCTCACCCAATCTCACCAATCCTCTCAGTCCCAAGTGTCCAGCCTCATGCCACATCCAGCTGTCATCGTAGATAGGGTCATTCCAGGTTGCATCAGAGACCCTGAAGGAATTGTAAAGAATTTCCCTGTTTCTTTGTTCTGTTTTTGAAATTCCTTTTTAGAGTGGGTTTGAGCTGATTCTCGCTGCCATGTTTATGCCAGTCTAGACACACTTGATTCCCTTACGGAGACATATCAATACGTAGGTTTTAAGATTCTTACTAGTCAGATCTATTCCTCTGTGGGAAATATGGGGTTTTGAGTCCCTTTCACTGAGGAAGGTGTAGGTCTTGTCTATTCCATAGTTGGTTTTTGGAACAGTACCTGTGCTTATATCAAACTCTGGTTTGATGCATCACCCCACCTCTCCTTCCCCCTTAAGCAGGCATAAGAGTGTTTTCTAAATGTGAGACTCTGTTCTCTTTCCTAACTCAGTTCATGTGTAGCCATGTTTACAGGATCTTCCTAAGTGATATCTTATGATAAGTTTCTTTTCCTGTGTGACTTCTTTCCCTTAGAATCATCGTACCTGAATCCACTCATTTTGCTGCTACTGGTCTTATGACATTGATTTCGTGGCTGAGGGATATTCCATCGTACGTAAGTTCCACAATGTTTGGAACCATTTTTATATTTCCTGGGATATTTCAGGTGTACCCAGGTTGAGGTTCTTGTAAGCAGTGCAGCCCTCAATTTGGGGGTGGCTCTGTCTTATGGATTTTCAGTTTTCCCAAGGTATATTCCCTAGACTGGAAGTGCCCTTGGCTCTGTAGCTCTGTTGTTTACTTGTTTTAGGGAACACAATGCACTCCTCCAGTGAGGCAGTTGGCAACTTACATCCCGCCCATCAGCATAACAAGGCTCCCTGTTCTCCAGGGCCTGTCTTGCCTTTCTGGTTTTTACACATTTTGTGGATGTCCCTTTTGACCGGTGGGAAGTGATACTTCTTTGTAGTGCAGATTTGCATTGCCCGCTTGCTTGCTTGGCCAAAAAGGGCGTATGCGTTTTCTCCTGAATATATTCAGGAGAAAACGCATACGCCCTTTTTGACCAAGTGCATCATTGTCGAAGTTGTGCCCCTCTTCCTGTGCTTTACAGGCGATTCTAACGTACCTCTTGAAATCTGTTTCCTGCTATTCTGCCTCGCATTCAAGTCCGCCTCGTTGCCTTCCCTCAACAGATTTTTGGACGATAGTTGGCCTTGATTACTCTGCCAGTTTGTGAATTGCTGTGCCCCTGAGCTCCATTTTTCAACTCGTTTTTTGTGAGCTGAACGCAAGTCCAAACATTTGGTTCAGGACCTATACTGGTTCCCGGTGGGTGGCTGAGACTTTGGTTAATTCTTCTTCCTGCCGGGAAATTAGAGTGACATGTGCCCATCCAAATGCCTAACAGCTACTCTCTCATTGGTTCTCCCTCTTCCCTTTCCTCCTCTGCCAAATGGGCAACCTGTGTGAACCAGGAGCTTAAAGGGGCTGTCTCTCCAAGTTGGGAGATTGATAGTAAAGCTGTTGGAAAGTCAAACCGGAGCACCAGGAGAGGGACTCTTCGTTGAGTTTTAGAAACCTTTCGTATTCACAGTGTGTCCATTCTCTAGGTTTCCCGTACATGTTATAGCTGTAGTAATATTCCCTTCAACCTGGAGAGGTGGGACCCATGGAATGGTTGCCATGCATTATTGCTTTAAAGGGTCTGCATTTGCTCACCCAATCTCACCAATCCTCTCAGTCCCAAGTGTCCAGCCTCATGCCACATCCAGCTGTCATCGTAGATAGGGTCATTTCAGGTTGCATCAGAGACCCTGAAGGAATTGTAAAGAATTTCCCTGTTTCTTTGTTCTGTTTTTGAAATTCCTTTTTAGAGTGGGTTTGAGCTGATTCTCGCTGCCATGTTTATGCCAGTCTAGACACACTTGATTCCCTTACGGAGACATATCAATACATAGGTTTTAAGATTCTTACTAGTCAGATCTATTCCTCTGCGGGTAATATGGGGTTTTGAGTCCCTTTCACTGAGGAAGGTGTAGGTCTTGTCTATTCCATAGTTGGTTTTTGGAACAGTACCTGTGCTTATATCAAACTCTGGTTTGATGCATCACCCCACCTCTCCTTCCCCCTTAAGCAGGCATAAGAGTGTTTTCTAAATGTGAGACTCTGTTCTCTTTCCTAACTCAGTTCATGTGTTGCCATGTTTACAGGATCTTCCTAAGTGATATCTTATGATAAGTTTCTTTTTCTGTGTGACTTCTTTCACTTAGAATCATCGTACCTGAATCCACTCATTTTGCTGCTACTGGTCTTATGACATTGATTTCATGGCTGAGGGATATTCCATCGTACGTAAGTTCCACAATGTTTTGAACCATTTTTATATTTCCTGGGATATTTCAGGTGTACCCAGGTTGAGGTTCTTGTAAGCAGTGCAGCCCTCAATTTGGGGGTGGCTCTGTCTTATGGATTTTCAGTTTTCCCAAGGTATATTCCCTAGACTGGAAGTGCCCTTGGCTCTGTAGCTCTGTTGTTTACTTGTTTTAGGGAACACAATGCACTCCTCCAGTGAGGCAGTTGGCAACTTACATCCCGCCCATCAGCATAACAAGGCTCCCTGTTCTCCAGGGCCTGTCTTGCCTTTCTGGTTTTTACACATTTTGTGGATGTCCCTTTTGACCGGTGGGAAGTGATACTTCTTTGTAGTGCAGATTTGCATTGCCCGCTTGCTTGCTTGGCCAAAAAGGGCGTATGCGTTTTCTCCTGAATATATTCAGGAGAAAACGCATACGCCCTTTTTGGCCAAGTGCATCATTGTCGAAGTTGTGCCCCTCTTCCTGTGCTTTACAGGCGATTCTAACGTACCTCTTGAAATCTGTTTCCTGCTATTCTGCCTCGCATTCAAGTCCGCCTCGTTGCCTTCCCTCAACAGATTTTTGGACGATAGTTGGCCTTGATTACTCTGCCAGTTTGTGAATTGCTGTGCCCCTGAGCTCCATTTTTCAACTCGTTTTTTGTGAGCTGAACGCAAGTCCAAACATTTGGTTCAGGACCTATACTGGTTCCCGGTGGGTGGCTGAGACTTTGGTGAATTCTTCTTCCTGCCGGGAAATTAGAGTGACATGTGCCCATCCAAATGCCTAACAGCTACTCTCTCATTGGTTCTCCCTCTTCCCTTTCCTCCTCTGCCTAATGGGCAACCTGTGTGAACCAGCAGCTTAAAGGGGCTGTCTCTCCAAGTTGGGAGATTGATAGTAAAGCTGTTGGAAAGTCAAACCGGAGCACCAGGAGAGGGACTCTTCGTTGAGTTTTAGAAACCTTTCGTATTCACAGTGTGTCCATTCTCTAGGTTTCCCGTACATGTTATAGCTGTAGTAATATTCCCTTCAACCTGGAGAGGTGGGACCCATGGAATGGTTGCCATGCATTATTGCTTTAAAGGGTCTGCATTTGCTCACCCAATCTCACCAATCCTCTCAGTCCCAAGTGGCCAGCCTCATGCCACATCCAGCTGTCATCGTAGATAGGGTCATTCCAGGTTGCATCAGAGACCCTGAAGGAATTGTAAAGAATTTCCCTGTTTCTTTGTTCTGTTTTTGAAATTCCTTTTTAGAGTGGGTTTGAGCTGATTCTCGCGGCCATGTTTATGCCAGTCTAGACACACTTGATTCCCTTACGGAGACATATCAATACATAGGTTTTAAGATTCTTACTAGTCAGATCTATTCCTCTGCGGGAAATATGGGGTTTTGAGTCCCTTTCACTGAGGAAGGTGTAGGTCTTGTCTATTCCATAGTTGGTTTTTGGAACAGTACCTGTGCTTATATCAAACTCTGGTTTGATGCATCACCCCACCTCTCCTTCCCCCTTAAGCAGGCATAAGAGTGTTTTCTAAATGTGAGACTCTGTTCTCTTTCCTAACTCAGTTCATGTGTAGCCATGTTTACAGGATCTTCCTAAGTGATATCTTATGATAAGTTTCTTTTTCTGTGTGACTTCTTTCACTTAGAATCATCGTACCTGAATCCACTCATTTTGCTGCTACTGGTCTTATGACATTGATTTCGTGGCTGAGGGATATTCCATCGTACGTAAGTTCCACAATGTTTTGAACCATTTTTATATTTCCTGGGATATTTCAGGTGTACCCAGGTTGAGGTTCTTGTAAGCAGTGCAGCCCTCAATTTGGGGGTGGCTCTGTCTTATGGATTTTCAGTTTTCCCAAGGTATATTCCCTAGACTGGAAGTGCCCTTGGCTCTGTAGCTCTGTTGTTTACTTGTTTTAGGGAACACAATGCACTCCTCCAGTGAGGCAGTTGGCAACTTACATCCCGCCCATCAGCATAACAAGGCTCCCTGTTCTCCAGGGCCTGTCTTGCCTTTCTGGTTTTTACACATTTTGTGGATGTCCCTTTTGACCGGTGGGAAGTGATACTTCTTTGTAGTGCAGATTTGCATTGCCCGCTTGCTTGCTTGGCCAAAAAGGGCGTATGCGTTTTCTCCTGAATATATTCAGGAGAAAACGCATACGCCCTTTTTGGCCAAGTGCATCATTGTCGAAGTTGTGCCCCTCTTCCTGTGCTTTACAGGCGATTCTAATGTACCTCTTGAAATCTGTTTCCTGCTATTCTGCCTCGCTTTCAAGTCCGCCTCGTTGCCTTCCCTCAACAGATTTTTGGACGATAGTTGGCCTTGATTACTCTGCCAGTTTGTGAATTGCTGTGCCCCTGAGCTCCATTTTTCAACTCGTTTTTTGTGAGCTGAACGCAAGTCCAAACATTTGGTTCAGGACCTATACTGGTTCCCGGTGGGTGGCTGAGACTTTGGTGAATTCTTCTTCCTGCCGGGAAATTAGAGTGACATGTGCCCATCCAAATGCCTAACAGCTACTCTCTCATTGGTTCTCCCTCTTCCCTTTCCTCCTCTGCCAAATGGGCAACCTGTGTGAACCAGGAGCTTAAAGGGGCTGTCTCTCCAAGTTGGGAGATTGATAGTAAAGCTGTTGGAAAGTCAAACCGGAGCACCAGGAGAGGGACTCTTCGTTGAGTTTTAGAAACCTTTCGTATTCACAGTGTGTCCATTCTCTAGGTTTCCCGTACATGTTATAGCTGTAGTAATATTCCCTTCAACCTGGAGAGGTGGGACCCATGGAATGGTTGCCATGCATTATTGCTTTAAAGGGTCTGCATTTGCTCACCCAATCTCACCAATCCTCTCAGTCCCAAGTGTCCAGCCTCATGCCACATCCAGCTGTCATCGTAGATAGGGTCATTCCAGGTTGCATCAGAGACCCTGAAGGAATTGTAAAGAATTTCCCTGTTTCTTTGTTCTGTTTTTGAAATTCCTTTTTAGAGTGGGTTTGAGCTGATTCTCGCTGCCATGTTTATGCCAGTCTAGACACACTTGATTCCCTTACGGAGACATATCAATACATAGGTTTTAAGATTCTTACTAGTCAGATCTATTCCTCTGTGGGAAATATGGGGTTTTGAGTCCCTTTCACTGAGGAAGGTGTAGGTCTTGTCTATTCCATAGTTGGTTTTTGGAACAGTACCTGTGCTTATATCAAACTCTGGTTTGATGCATCACCCCACCTCTCCTTCCCCCTTAAGCAGGCATAAGAGTGTTTTCTAAATGTGAGACTCTGTTATCTTTCCTAACTCAGTTCATGTGTAGCCATGTTTACAGGATCTTCCTAAGTGATATCTTATGATAAGTTTCTTTTTCTGTGTGACTTCTTTCACTTAGAATCATCGTACCTGAATCCACTCATTTTGCTGCTACTGGTCTTATGACATTGATTTCGTGGCTGAGGGATATTCCATCGTACGTAAGTTCCACAATGTTTTGAACCATTTTTACATTTCCTGGGATATTTCAGGTGTACCCAGGTTGAGGTTCTTGTAAGCAGTGCAGCCCTCAATTTGGGGGTGGCTCTGTCTTATGGATTTTCAGTTTTCCCAAGGTATATTCCCTAGACTGGAAGTGCCCTTGGCTCTGTAGCTCTGTTGTTTACTTGTTTTAGGGAACACAATGCACTCCTCCAGTGAGGCAGTTGGCAACTTACATCCCGCCCATCAGCATAACAAGGCTCCCTGTTCTCCAGGGCCTGTCTTGCCTTTCTGGTTTTTACACATTTTGTGGATGTCCCTTTTGACCGGTGGGAAGTGATACTTCTTTGTAGTGCAGATTTGCATTGCCCGCTTGCTTGCTTGGCCAAAAAGGGCGTATGCGTTTTCTCCTGAATATATTCAGGAGAAAACGCATACGCCCTTTTTGGCCAAGTGCATCATTGTCGAAGTTGTGCCCCTCTTCCTGTGCTTTACAGGCGATTCTAACGTACCTCTTGAAATCTGTTTCCTGCTATTCTGCCTCGCATTCAAGTCCGCCTCGTTGCCTTCCCTCAACAGATTTTTGGACGATAGTTGGCCTTGATTACTCTGCCAGTTTGTGAATTGCTGTGCCCCTGAGCTCCATTTTTCAACTCGTTTTTTGTGAGCTGAACGCAAGTCCAAACATTTGGTTCAGGACCTATACTGGTTCCCGGTGGGTGGCTGAGACTTTGGTGAATTCTTCTTCCTGCCGGGAAATTAGAGTGACATGTGCCCATCCAAATGCCTAACAGCTACTCTCTCATTGGTTCTCCCTCTTCCCTTTCCTCCTCTGCCAAATGGGCAACCTGTGTGAACCAGGAGCTTAAAGGGGCTGTCTCTCCAAGTTGGGAGATTGATAGTAAAGCTGTTGGAAAGTCAAACCGGAGCACCAGGAGAGGGACTCTTCGTTGAGTTTTAGAAACCTTTCGTATTCACAGTGTGTCCATTCTCTAGGTTTCCCGTACATGTTATAGCTGTAGTAATATTCCCTTCAACCTGGAGAGGTGGGACCCATGGAATGGTTGCCATGCATTATTGCTTTAAAGGGTCTGCATTTGCTCACCCAATCTCACCAATCCTCTCAGTCCCAAGTGTCCAGCCTCATGCCACATCCAGCTGTCATCGTAGATAGGGTCATTCCAGGTTGCATCAGAGACCCTGAAGGAATTGTAAAGAATTTGCCTGTTTCTTTGTTCTGTTTTTGAAATTCCTTTTTAGAGTGGGTTTGAGCTGATTCTCGCTGCCATGTTTATGCCAGTCTAGACACACTTGATTCCCTTACGGAGACATATCAATACATAGGTTTTAAGATTCTTACTAGTCAGATCTATTCCTCTGTGGGAAATATGGGGTTTTGACTCCCTTTCACTGAGGAAGGTGTAGGTCTTGTCTATTCCATAGTTGGTTTTTGGAACAGTACCTGTGATTATATCAAACTCTGGTTTGATGCATCACCCCACCTCTCCTTCCCCCTTAAGCAGGCATAAGAGTGTTTTCTAAATGTGAGACTCTGTTCTCTTTCCTAACTCAGTTCATGTGTAGCCATGTTTACAGGATCTTCCTAAGTGATATCTTATGATAAGTTTCTTTTTCTGTGTGACTTCTTTTACTTAGAATCATCGTACCTGAATCCACTCATTTTGCTGCTACTGGTCTTATGACATTGATTTCATGGCTGAGGGATATTCCATCGTATGTAATTTCCACAATTTTTTGAACCATTTTTATATTTCCTGGGGTATTTACGGTGTACCCAGGTTGAGGTTCTTGTAAGCAGTGCAGCCCTCAATTTGGGGGTGGCTCTGTCTTATTGATTTTCAGTTTTCCCAAGGTATATTCCCTAGACTGGAAGTGCCCTTGGCTCTGTAGCTCTGTTGTTTACTTGTTTTAGGGAGCACAATGCACTCCTCCAGTGAGGCAGTTGGCAACTTACATCCTGCCCATCAGCATAACAAGGCTCCCATTTCGCCACGGCCTGTCTTGCCTTTCTGGTTTTTACACATTTTGTGGATGTCCCTTTTGACCCGTGGGAAGTGATACTTCTTTGTAGTGCAGATTTGCATTGCCCGCTTGCTTGCTTGGCCAAAAGGGCGTATGCGTGTTCTCCTGAATATATTCAGGAGAAAATGCATACGCCCTTTTTGGCCAAGTGCATCATTGTCGAAGTTGTGCCCCTCTTCCTGTGCTTTACATGTGATTCCAACGTACCCCTTGAAATCTGTTTCCTGCTATTCTGCCTTGATTTCAAGTCCGCCTCGTTGACTTCCCTCAACAGAGTTTTGGACGATTGTTGGCCTTGATTACTCTGCCTGTTTGTGAATTGCTGTGCCCCTGAGCTCCATTTTCAAACTCGTATTTTGTGAGCTGAACGCAAGTCCAAACTTTTGGTTCAGGACCTATACTGGTTCCCGGTGGGAGGCTGAGACTTTGGTTAATTCTTCTTCCTGCCGGGAAATTAGAGTGACATGTGCCCATCCAAATGCCTAGCGGCTACTCTCTCATTGGTTCTCCCTCTTCCCTTTCATCCTCTGCCAAATTGGCAACCTGTGCGAACCAGGAGCTTAAAGGGGCTGTCTCTCCAAGTTGGGAGATTGCTAGGAAAGCAGTTGGAAAGTCAAACCGGAGCACCAGGAGAGGGGCTCTTCGTTGAGTTTTAGAAACCCGTCGTATTCACAGTGTGTCCATTCTCTAGGTTTCCCGTACACGTTATAGCTGTAGTAATATTCCCTTCAACCTGGAGAGCTGGGACCCAGGGAATGGGTGCCATGCATTATTGCTTTAAAGGGTCTGCATTTGCTCACCCAATCTCACCAATCCTCTCAGTCCCAAGTGTCCAGCCTTATGCCACATCCAGCTGTCATTGTAGATAGGGTCATTCCAGGTTGCATCAGAGACCCTGAAGGAATTTTGAAGAATTTCCCTGTTTCTTTGTTCTGTTTTTGAAATTCCCTTTTAGAGTGGGTTTGAGCTGATTCTCGCTGCCCTGTTTATGCCAGTCTAGACACACTTGATTCCCTTACGGAGACATATCAATACATAGGTTTTAAGATTCTTACTAGTCAGATCTATTCCTCTGCGGGAAATATGGGGTTTTGAGTCCCTTTCACTGAGGAAGGTGTAGGTCTTGTCTATTCCATAGTTGTTTTTTGGAACGGTACCTGTGCTTATATCAAACTCGGGTTTGATGCATCACCCCACCTCTCCTTCCCCCTTAAGCAGGCATAAGAGTGTTTTCTAAATGTGAGACTCTGTTCTCTTGCCTAACTCAGTTCATGTGTAGCCATGTTTACAGGATCTTCCTAAGTGATATCTTATGATAAGTTTCTTTTCCTGTGTGACTTCTTTCACTTAGAATCATCGTACCTGAATCCACTCATTTTGCTGCTACTGGTCTTATGACATTGATTTCGTGGCTGAGGGATATTCCATCGTACGTAAGTTCCTCAATGTTTGGAACCATTTTTATATTGCCTGGGATATTTCAGGTGTACCCAGGTTGAGGTTCTTGTAAGCAGTGCAGCCCTCAATTTGGGGGTGGCTCTGTCTTATGGATTTTCAGTTTTCCCAAGGTATATTCCCTAGACTGGAAGTGCCCTTGGCTCTGTAGCTCTGTTGTTTACTTGTTTTAGGGGACACAATGCACTCCTCCAGTGAGGCAGTTGGCAACTTACATCCCGCCCATCAGCATAACAAGGCTCCCTGTTCTCCAGGGCCTGTCTTGCCTTTCTGGTTTTTACACATTTTGTGGATGTCCCTTTTGACCGGTGGGAAGTGATACTTCTGTGTAGTGCAGATTTGCATTGCCCGCTTGCTTGCTTGGCCAAAAAGGGCGTATGCGTTTTCTCCTGAATATATTCAGGAGAAAACGCATACGCCCTTTTTGGCCAAGTGCATCATTGTCGAAGTTGTGCCCCTCTTCCTGTGCTTTACAGGCGATTCCAACGTACCTCTTGAAATCTGTTTCCTGCTATTCTGCCTTGCTTTCAAGTCCGCCTCGTTGCCTTCCCTCAACAGATTTTTGGACGATAGTTGGCCTTGATTACTCTGCCAGTTTGTGAATTGCTGTGCCCCTGAGCTCCATTTTTCAACTCTTTTTTTGTGAGCTGAACGCAAGTCCAAACTTTTGGTTCAGGACCTATACTGGTTCCCGGTGGGTGGCTGAGACTTTGGTTAATTCTTCTTCCTGCCGGGAAATTAGAGTGACATGTGCCCATCCAAATGCCTAGCGGCTACTCTCTCATTGGTTCTCCCTCTTCCCTTTCATCCTCTGCCAAATTGGCAACCTGTGCGAACCAGGAGCTTAAAGGGGCTGTCTCTCCAAGTTGGGAGATTGCTAGGAAAGCAGTTGGAAAGTCAAACCGGAGCACCAGGAGAGGGGCTCTTCGTTGAGTTTTAGAAACCTGTCGTATTCACAGTGTGTCCATTCTCTAGGTTTCCCGTACACGTTATAGCTGTAGTAATATTCCCTTCAACCTGGAGAGCTGGGACCCATGGAATGGGTGCCATGCATTATTGCTTTAAAGGGTCTGCATTTGCTCACCCAATCTCACCAATCCTCTCAGTCCCAAGTGTCCAGCCTTATGCCACATCCAGCTGTCATTGTAGATAGGGTCATTCCAGGTTGCATCAGAGACCCTGAAGGAATTTTGAAGAATTTCCCTGTTTCTTTGTTCTGTTTTTGAAATTCCCTTTTAGAGTGGGTTTGAGCTGATTCTCGCTGCCCTGTTTATGCCAGTCTAGACACACTTGATTCCCTTACGGAGACATATCAATACATAGGTTTTAAGATTCTTACTAGTCAGATCTATTCCTCTGTGGGAAATATGGGGTTTTGAGTCCCTTTCACTGAGGAAGGTGTAAGTCTTGTCTATTCCATAGTTGGTTTTTGGAACGGTACCTGTGCTTATATCAAACTCGGGTTTGATGCATCACCCCACCTCTCCTTCCCCCTTAAGCAGGCATAAGAGTGTTTTCTAAATGTGAGACTCTGTTCTCTTGCCTAACTCAGTTCATGTGTAGCCATGTTTACAGGATCATCCTAAGTGATATCTTATGATAAGTTTCTTTTCCTGTGTGACTTCTTTCACTTAGAATCATCGTACCTGAATCCACTCATTTTGCTGCTACTGGTCTTATAACATTGATTTCGTGGCTGAGGGATATTCCATCGTACATAAGTTCCACAATGTTTGGAACCATTTTTATATTGCCTGGGATAATTCAGGTGTACCCAGGTTGAGGTTCTTGTAAGCAGTGCAGCCCTCAATTTGGGGGTGGCTCTGTCTTATGGATTTTCAGTTTTCCCAAGGTATATTCCCTAGACTGGAAGTGCCCTTGGCTCTGTAGCTCTGTTGTTTACTTGTTTTAGGGAACACAATGCACTCCTCCAGTGAGGCAGTTGGCAACTTACATCCCGCCCATCAGCATAACAAGGCTCCCTGTTCTCCAGGGCCTGTCTTGCCTTTCTGGTTTTTACACATTTTGTGGATGTCCCTTTTGACCGGTGGGAAGTGATACTTCTGTGTAGTGCAGATTTGCATTGCCCACTTGCTTGCTTGGCCAAAAAGGGCGTATGCGTTTTCCACTGAATATATTCAGGAGAAAACGCATACGCCCTTTTTGGCCAAGTGCATCATTGTCGAAGTTGTGCCCCTCTTCCTGTGCTTTACAGGCGATTCCAACGTACCTCTTGAAATCTGTTTCCTGCTATTCTGCCTCGCTTTCAAGTCCGCCTCGTTGCCTTCCCTCAACAGATTTTTGGACGATAGTTGGCCTTGATTACTCTGCCAGTTTGTGAATTGCTGTGCCCCTGAGCTCCATTTTTCAACTCTTTTTTTGTGAGCTGAACGCAAGTCCAAACTTTTGGTTCAGGACCTATACTGGTTCCCGGTGGGTGGCTGAGACTTTGGTTAATTCTTCTTCCTGCCGGGAAATTAGAGTGACATGTGCCCATCCAAATGCCTAGCGGCTACTCTCTCATTGGTTCTCCCTCTTCCCTTTCATCCTCTGCCAAATTGGCAACCTGTGCGAACCAGGAGCTTAAAGGGGCTGTCTCTCCAAGTTGGGAGATTGCTAGGAAAGCAGTTGGAAAGTCAAACCGGAGCACCAGGAGAGGGGCTCTTCGTTGAGTTTTAGAAACCTGTCGTATTCACAGTGTGTCCATTCTCTAGGTTTCCCGTACACGTTATAGCTGTAGTAATATTCCCTTCAACCTGGAGAGCTGGGACCCATGGAATGGGTGCCATGCATTATTGCTTTAAAGGGTCTGCATTTGCTCACCCAATCTCACCAATCCTCTCAGTCCCAAGTGTCCAGCCTTATGCCACATCCAGCTGTCATTGTAGATAGGGTCATTCCAGGTTGCATCAGAGACCCTGAAGGAATTTTGAAGAATTTCCCTGTTTCTTTGTTCTGTTTTTGAAATTCCCTTTTAGAGTGGGTTTGAGCTGATTCTCGCTGCCCTGTTTATGCCAGTCTAGACACACTTGATTCCCTTACGGAGACATATCAATACATAGGTTTTAAGATTCTTACTAGTCAGATCTATTCCTCTGCGGGAAATATGGGGTTTTGAGTCCCTTTCACTGAGGAAGGTGTAAGTCTTGTCTATTCCATAGTTGGTTTTTGGAACGGTACCTGTGCTTATATCAAACTCGGGTTTGATGCATCACCCCACCTCTCCTTCCCCCTTAAGCAGGCATAAGAGTGTTTTCTAAATGTGAGACTCTGTTCTCTTGCCTAACTCAGTTCATGTGTAGCCATGTTTACAGGATCATCCTAAGTGATATCTTATGATAAGTTTCTTTTCCTGTGTGACTTCTTTCACTTAGAATCATCGTACCTGAATCCACTCATTTTGCTGCTACTGGTCTTATGACATTGATTTCATGGCGGAGGGATATTCCATCGTACGTAAGTTCCACAATGTTTGGAACCATTTTTATATTTCCTGGGATATTTCAGGTGTACCCAGGTTGAGGTTCTTGTAAGCAGTGCAGCCCTCAATTTGGGGGTGGCTCTGTCTTATGGATTTTCAGTTTTCCCAAGGTATATTCCCTAGACTGGAAGTGCCCTTGGCTCTGTAGCTCTGTTGTTTACTTGTTTTAGGGAACACAATGCACTCCTCCAGTGAGGCAGTTGGCAACTTACATCCCGCCCATCAGCATAACAAGGCTCCCTGTTCTCCAGGGCCTGTCTTGCCTTTCTGGCTTTTACACATTTTGTGGATGTCCCTTTTGACTGGTGGGAAGTGATACTTCTGTGTAGTGCAGATTTGCATTGCCCGCTTGCTTGCTTGGCCAAAAAGGGCGTATGCGTTTTCTCCTGAATATATTCAGGAGAAAACGCATACGCCCTTTTTGGCCAAGTGCATCATTGTCGAAGTTGTGCCCCTCTTCCTGTGCTTTACAGGCGATTCCAACGTACCTCTTGAAATCTGTTTCCTGCTATTCTGCCTCGCTTTCAAGTCCGCCTCGTTGCCTTCCCTCAACAGATTTTTGGACGATAGTTGGCCTTGATTACTCTGCCAGTTTGTGAATTGCTGTGCCCCTGAGCTCCATTTTTCAACTCGTTTTCTGTGAGCTGAACGCAAGTCCAAACTTTTGGTTCAGGACCTATACTGGTTCCCGGTGGGTGGCTGAGACTTTGGTTAATTCTTCTTCCTGCCGGGAAATTAGAGTGACATGTGCCCATCCAAATGCCTAGCGGCTACTCTCTCATTGGTTCTCCCTCTTCCCTTTCATCCTCTGCCAAATTGGCAACCTGTGCGAACCAGGAGCTTAAAGGGGCTGTCTCTCCAAGTTGGGAGATTGCTAGGAAAGCAGTTGGAAAGTCAAACCGGAGCACCAGGAGCGGGGCTCTTCGTTGAGTTTTAGAAACCTGTCGTATTCACAGTGTGTCCATTCTCTAGGTTTCCCGTACACGTTATAGCTGTAGTAATATACCCTTCAACCTGGAGAGCTGGGACCCAGGGAATGGGTGCCATGCATTATTGCTTTAAAGGGTCTGCATTTGCTCACCCAATCTCACCAATCCTCTCAGTCCCAAGTGTCCAGCCTTATGCCACATCCAGCTGTCATTGTAGATAGGGTCATTCCAGGTTGCATCAGAGACCCTGAAGGAATTTTGAAGAATTTCCCTGTTTCTTTGTTCTGTTTTTGAAATTCCCTTTTAGAGTGGGTTTGAGCTGATTCTCGCTGCCCTGTTTATGCCAGTCTAGACACACTTGATTCCCTTACGGAGACATATCAATACATAGGTTTTAAGATTCTTACTAGTCAGATCTATTCCTCTGCGGGAAATATGGGGTTTTGAGTCCCTTTCACTGAGGAAGGTGTAAGTCTTGTCTATTCCATAGTTGGTTTTTGGAAAGGTACCTGTGCTTATATCAAACTCGGGTTTGATGCATCACCCCACCTCTCCTTCCCCCTTAAGCAGGCATAAGAGTGTTTTCTAAATGTGAGACTCTGTTCTCTTGCCTAACTCAGTTCATGTGTAGCCATGTTTACAGGATCTTCCTAAGTGATATCTTATGATAAGTTTCTTTTCCTGTGTGACTTCTTTCACTTAGAATCATCGTACCTGAATCCACTCATTTTGCTGCTACTGGTCTTATGACATTGATTTCGTGGCTGAGGGATATTCCATCGTACGTAAGTTCCACAATGTTTGGAACCATTTTTATATTGCCTGGGATATTTCAGGTGTACCCAGGTTGAGGTTCTTGTAAGCAGTGCAGCCCTCAATTTGGGGGTGGCTCTGTCTTATGGATTTTCAGTTTTCCCAAGGTATATTCCCTAGACTGGAAGTGCCCTTGGCTCTGTAGCTCTGTTGTTTACTTGTTTTAGGGAACACAATGCACTCCTCCAGTGAGGCAGTTGGCAACTTACATCCCGCCCATCAGCATAACAAGGCTCCCTGTTCTCCAGGGCCTGTCTTGCCTTTCTGGTTTTTACACATTTTGTGGATGTCCCTTTTGACCGGTGGGAAGTGATACTTCTGTGTAGTGCAGATTTGCATTGCCCGCTTGCTTGCTTGGCCAAAAAGGGCGTATGCGTTTTCTCCTGAATATATTCAGGAGAAAACGCATACGCCCTTTTTGGCCAAGTGCATCATTGTCGAAGTTGTGCCCCTCTTCCTGTGCTTTACAGGCGATTCCAACGTACCTCTTGAAATCTGTTTCCTGCTATTCTGCCTCGCTTTCAAGTCCGCCTCGTTGCCTTCCCTCAACAGATTTTTGGACGATAGTTGGCCTTGATTACTCTGCCAGTTTGTGAATTGCTGTGCCCCTGAGCTCCATTTTTCAACTCTTTTTTTGTGAGCTGAACGCAAGTCCAAACTTTTGGTTCAGGACCTATACTGGTTCCCGGTGGGTGGCTGAGACTTTGGTTAATTCTTCTTCCTGCCGGGAAATTAGAGTGACATGTGCCCATCCAAATGCCTAGCGGCTACTCTCTCATTGGTTCTCCCTCTTCCCTTTCATCCTCTGCCAAATTGGCAACCTGTGCGAACCAGGAGCTTAAAGGGGCTGTCTCTCCAAGTTGGGAGATTGCTAGGAAAGCAGTTGGAAAGTCAAACCGGAGCACCAGGAGAGGGGCTCTTCGTTGAGTTTTAGAAACCTGTCGTATTCACAGTGTGTCCATTCTCTAGGTTTCCCGTACACGTTATAGCTGTAGTAATATTCCCTTCAACCTGGAGAGCTGGGACCCATGGAATGGGTGCCATGCATTATTGCTTTAAAGGGTCTGCATTTGCTCACCCAATCTCACCAATCCTCTCAGTCCCAAGTGTCCAGCCTTATGCCACATCCAGCTGTCATTGTAGATAGGGTCATTCCAGGTTGCATCAGAGACCCTGAAGGAATTTTGAAGAATTTCCCTGTTTCTTTGTTCTGTTTTTGAAATTCCCTTTTAGAGTGGGTTTGAGCTGATTCTCGCTGCCCTGTTTATGCCAGTCTAGACACACTTGATTCCCTTACGGAGACATATCAATACATAGGTTTTAAGATTCTTACTAGTCAGATCTATTCCTCTGCGGGAAATATGGGGTTTTGAGTCCCTTTCACTGAGGAAGGTGTAAGTCTTGTCTATTCCATAGTTGGTTTTTGGAACGGTACCTGTGCTTATATCAAACTCGGGTTTGATGCATCACCCCACCTCTCCTTCCCCCTTAAGCAGGCATAAGAGTGTTTTCTAAATGTGAGACTCTGTTCTCTTGCCTAACTCAGTTCATGTGTAGCCATGTTTACAGGATCATCCTAAGTGATATCTTATGATAAGTTTCTTTTCCTGTGTGACTTCTTTCACTTAGAATCATCGTACCTGAATCCACTCATTTTGCTGCTACTGGTCTTATGACATTGATTTCGTGGCTGAGGGATATTCCATCGTACGTAAGTTCCACAATGTTTGGAACCATTTTTATATTGCCTGGGATATTTCAGGTGTACCCAGGTTGAGGTTCTTGTAAGCAGTGCAGCCCTCAATTTGGGGGTGGCTCTGTCTTATGGATTTTCAGTTTTCCCAAGGTATATTCCCTAGACTGGAAGTGCCCTTGGCTCTGTAGCTCTGTTGTTTACTTGTTTTAGGGGACACAATGCACTCCTCCAGTGAGGCAGTTGGCAACTTACATCCCGCCCATCAGCATAACAAGGCTCCCTGTTCTCCAGGGCCTGTCTTGCCTTTCTGGTTTTTACACATTTTGTGGATGTCCCTTTTGACCGGTGGGAAGTGATACTTCTGTGTAGTGCAGATTTGCATTGCCCGCTTGCTTGCTTGGCCAAAAAGGGCGTATGCGTTTTCCACTGAATATATTCAGGAGAAAACGCATACGCCCTTTTTAGCCAAGTGCATCATTGTCGAAGTTGTGCCCCTCTTCCTGTGCTTTACAGGCGATTCCAACGTACCTCTTGAAATCTGTTTCCTGCTATTCTGCCTCGCTTTCAAGTCCGCCTCGTTGCCTTCCCTCAACAGATTTTTGGACGATAGTTGGCCTTGATTACTCTGCCAGTTTGTGAATTGCTGTGCCCCTGAGCTCCATTTTTCAACTCTTTTTTTGTGAGCTGAACGCAAGTCCAAACTTTTGGTTCAGGACCTATACTGGTTCCCGGTGGGTGGCTGAGACTTTGGTTAATTCTTCTTCCTGCCGGGAAATTAGAGTGACATGTGCCCATCCAAATGCCTAGCGGCTACTCTCTCATTGGTTCTCCCTCTTCCCTTTCATCCTCTGCCAAATTGGCAACCTGTGCGAACCAGGAGCTTAAAGGGGCTGTCTCTCCAAGTTGGGAGATTGCTAGGAAAGCAGTTGGAAAGTCAAACCGGAGCACCAGGAGAGGGGCTCTTCGTTGAGTTTTAGAAACCTGTCGTATTCACAGTGTGTCCATTCTCTAGGTTTCCCGTACACGTTATAGCTGTAGTAATATTCCCTTCAACCTGGAGAGCTGGGACCCAGGGAATGGGTGCCATGCATTATTGCTTTAAAGGGTCTGCATTTGCTCACCCAATCTCACCAATCCTCTCAGTCCCAAGTGTCCAGCCTTATGCCACATCCAGCTGTCATTGTAGATAGGGTCATTCCAGGTTGCATCAGAGACCCTGAAGGAATTTTGAAGAATTTCCCTGTTTCTTTGTTCTGTTTTTGAAATTCCCTTTTAGAGTGGGTTTGAGCTGATTCTCGCTGCCCTGTTTATGCCAGTCTAGACACACTTGATTCCCTTACGGAGACATATCAATACATAGGTTTTAAGATTCTTACTAGTCAGATCTATTCCTCTGCGGGAAATATGGGGTTTTGAGTCCCTTTCACTGAGGAAGGTGTAAGTCTTGTCTATTCCATAGTTGGTTTTTGGAACGGTACCTGTGCTTATATCAAACTCGGGTTTGATGCATCACCCCACCTCTCCTTCCCCCTTAAGCAGGCATAAGAGTGTTTTCTAAATGTGAGACTCTGTTCTCTTGCCTAACTCAGTTCATGTGTAGCCATGTTTACAGGATCATCCTAAGTGATATCTTATGATAAGTTTCTTTTCCTGTGTGACTTCTTTCACTTAGAATCATCGTACCTGAATCCACTCATTTTGCTGCTACTGGTCTTATGACATTGATTTCGTGGCGGAGGGATATTCCATCGTACGTAAGTTCCACAATGTTTGGAACCATTTTTATATTGCCTGGGATATTTCAGGTGTACCCAGGTTGAGGTTCTTGTAAGCAGTGCAGCCCTCAATTTGGGGGTGGCTCTGTCTTATGGATTTTCAGTTTTCCCAAGGTATATTCCCTAGACTGGAAGTGCCCTTGGCTCTGTAGCTCTGTTGTTTACTTGTTTTAGGGGACACAATGCACTCCTCCAGTGAGGCAGTTGGCAACTTACATCCCGCCCATCAGCATAACAAGGCTCCCTGTTCTCCAGGGCCTGTCTTGCCTTTCTTGTTTTTACACATTTTGTGGATGTCCCTTTTGACCGGTGGGAAGTGATACTTCTGTGTAGTGCAGATTTGCATTGCCCGCTTGCTTGCTTGGCCAAAAAGGGCGTATGCGTTTTCTCCTGAATATATTCAGGAGAAAACGCATACGCCCTTTTTGGCCAAGTGCATCATTGTCGAAGTTGTGCCCCTCTTCCTGTGCTTTACAGGCGATTCCAACGTACCTCTTGAAATCTGTTTCCTGCTATTCTGCCTCGCTTTCAAGTCCGCCTCGTTGCCTTCCCTCAACAGATTTTTGGACGATAGTTGGCCTTGATTACTCTGCCAGTTTGTGAATTGCTGTGCCCCTGAGCTCCATTTTTCAACTCGTTTTCTGTGAGCTGAACGCAAGTCCAAACTTTTGGTTCAGGACCTATACTGGTTCCCGGTGGGTGGCTGAGACTTTGGTTAATTCTTCTTCCTGCCGGGAAATTAGAGTGACATGTGCCCATCCAAATGCCTAGCGGCTACTCTCTCATTGGTTCTCCCTCTTCCCTTTCATCCTCTGCCAAATTGGCAACCTGTGCGAACCAGGAGCTTAAAGGGGCTGTCTCTCCAAGTTGGGAGATTGCTAGGAAAGCAGTTGGAAAGTCAAACCGGAGCACCAGGAGCGGGGCTCTTCGTTGAGTTTTAGAAACCTGTCGTATTCACAGTGTGTCCATTCTCTAGGTTTCCCGTACACGTTATAGCTGTAGTAATATACCCTTCAACCTGGAGAGCTGGGACCCAGGGAATGGGTGCCATGCATTATTGCTTTAAAGGGTCTGCATTTGCTCACCCAATCTCACCAATCCTCTCAGTCCCAAGTGTCCAGCCTTATGCCACATCCAGCTGTCATTGTAGATAGGGTCATTCCAGGTTGCATCAGAGACCCTGAAGGAATTTTGAAGAATTTCCCTGTTTCTTTGTTCTGTTTTTGAAATTCCCTTTTAGAGTGGGTTTGAGCTGATTCTCGCTGCCCTGTTTATGCCAGTCTAGACACACTTGATTCCCTTACGGAGACATATCAATACATAGGTTTTAAGATTCTTACTAGTCAGATCTATTCCTCTGCGGGAAATATGGGGTTTTGAGTCCCTTTCACTGAGGAAGGTGTAGGTCTTGTCTATTCCATAGTTGGTTTTTGGAACGGTACCTGTGCTTATATCAAACTCGGGTTTGATGCATCACCCCACCTCTCCTTCCCCCTTAAGCAGGCATAAGAGTGTTTTCTAAATGTGAGACTCTGTTCTCTTGCCTAACTCAGTTCATGTGTAGCCATGTTTACAGGATCATCCTAAGTGATATCTTATGATAAGTTTCTTTTCCTGTGTGACTTCTTTCACTTAGAATCATCGTACCTGAATCCACTCATTTTGCTGCTACTGGTCTTATGACATTGATTTCGTGGCTGAGGGATATTCCATCGTACGTAAGTTCCACAATGTTTGGAACCATTTTTATATTGCCTGGGATATTTCAGGTGTACCCAGGTTGAGGTTCTTGTAAGCAGTGCAGCCCTCAATTTGGGGGTGGCTCTGTCTTATGGATTTTCAGTTTTCCCAAGGTATATTCCCTAGACTGGAAGTGCCCTTGGCTCTGTAGCTCTGTTGTTTACTTGTTTTAGGGGACACAATGCACTCCTCCAGTGAGGCAGTTGGCAACTTACATCCCGCCCATCAGCATAACAAGGCTCCCTGTTCTCCAGGGCCTGTCTTGCCTTTCTGGTTTTTACACATTTTGTGGATGTCCCTTTTGACCGGTGGGAAGTGATACTTCTGTGTAGTGCAGATTTGCATTGCCCGCTTGCTTGCTTGGCCAAAAAGGGCGTATGCGTTTTCCACTGAATATATTCAGGAGAAAACGCATACGCCCTTTTTAGCCAAGTGCATCATTGTCGAAGTTGTGCCCCTCTTCCTGTGCTTTACAGGCGATTCCAACGTACCTCTTGAAATCTGTTTCCTGCTATTCTGCCTCGCTTTCAAGTCCGCCTCGTTGCCTTCCCTCAACAGATTTTTGGACGATAGTTGGCCTTGATTACTCTGCCAGTTTGTGAATTGCTGTGCCCCTGAGCTCCATTTTTCAACTCTTTTTTTGTGAGCTGAACGCAAGTCCAAACTTTTGGTTCAGGACCTATACTGGTTCCCGGTGGGTGGCTGAGACTTTGGTTAATTCTTCTTCCTGCCGGGAAATTAGAGTGACATGTGCCCATCCAAATGCCTAGCGGCTACTCTCTCATTGGTTCTCCCTCTTCCCTTTCATCCTCTGCCAAATTGGCAACCTGTGCGAACCAGGAGCTTAAAGGGGCTGTCTCTCCAAGTTGGGAGATTGCTAGGAAAGCAGTTGGAAAGTCAAACCGGAGCACCAGGAGAGGGGCTCTTCGTTGAGTTTTAGAAACCTGTCGTATTCACAGTGTGTCCATTCTCTAGGTTTCCCGTACACGTTATAGCTGTAGTAATATTCCCTTCAACCTGGAGAGCTGGGACCCAGGGAATGGGTGCCATGCATTATTGCTTTAAAGGGTCTGCATTTGCTCACCCAATCTCACCAATCCTCTCAGTCCCAAGTGTCCAGCCTTATGCCACATCCAGCTGTCATTGTAGATAGGGTCATTCCAGGTTGCATCAGAGACCCTGAAGGAATTTTGAAGAATTTCCCTGTTTCTTTGTTCTGTTTTTGAAATTCCCTTTTAGAGTGGGTTTGAGCTGATTCTCGCTGCCCTGTTTATGCCAGTCTAGACACACTTGATTCCCTTACGGAGACATATCAATACATAGGTTTTAAGATTCTTACTAGTCAGATCTATTCCTCTGCGGGAAATATGGGGTTTTGAGTCCCTTTCACTGAGGAAGGTGTAAGTCTTGTCTATTCCATAGTTGGTTTTTGGAACGGTACCTGTGCTTATATCAAACTCGGGTTTGATGCATCACCCCACCTCTCCTTCCCCCTTAAGCAGGCATAAGAGTGTTTTCTAAATGTGAGACTCTGTTCTCTTGCCTAACTCAGTTCATGTGTAGCCATGTTTACAGGATCATCCTAAGTGATATCTTATGATAAGTTTCTTTTCCTGTGTGACTTCTTTCACTTAGAATCATCGTACCTGAATCCACTCATTTTGCTGCTACTGGTCTTATGACATTGATTTCGTGGCGGAGGGATATTCCATCGTACGTAAGTTCCACAATGTTTGGAACCATTTTTATATTGCCTGGGATATTTCAGGTGTACCCAGGTTGAGGTTCTTGTAAGCAGTGCAGCCCTCAATTTGGGGGTGGCTCTGTCTTATGGATTTTCAGTTTTCCCAAGGTATATTCCCTAGACTGGAAGTGCCCTTGGCTCTGTAGCTCTGTTGTTTACTTGTTTTAGGGGACACAATGCACTCCTCCAGTGAGGCAGTTGGCAACTTACATCCCGCCCATCAGCATAACAAGGCTCCCTGTTCTCCAGGGCCTGTCTTGCCTTTCTTGTTTTTACACATTTTGTGGATGTCCCTTTTGACCGGTGGGAAGTGATACTTCTGTGTAGTGCAGATTTGCATTGCCCGCTTGCTTGCTTGGCCAAAAAGGGCGTATGCGTTTTCCACTGAATATATTCAGGAGAAAACGCATACGCCCTTTTTGGCCAAGTGCATCATTGTCGAAGTTGTGCCCCTCTTCCTGTGCTTTACAGGCGATTCCAACGTACCTCTTGAAATCTGTTTCCTGCTATTCTGCCTCGCTTTCAAGTCCGCCTCGTTGCCTTCCCTCAACAGATTTTTGGACGATAGTTGGCCTTGATTACTCTGCCAGTTTGTGAATTGCTGTGCCCCTGAGCTCCATTTTTCAACTCTTTTTTTGTGAGCTGAACGCAAGTCCAAACTTTTGGTTCAGGACCTATACTGGTTCCCGGTGGGTGGCTGAGACTTTGGTTAATTCTTCTTCCTGCCGGGAAATTAGAGTGACATGTGCCCATCCAAATGCCTAGCGGCTACTCTCTCATTGGTTCTCCCTCTTCCCTTTCATCCTCTGCCAAATTGGCAACCTGTGCGAACCAGGAGCTTAAAGGGGCTGTCTCTCCAAGTTGGGAGATTGCTAGGAAAGCAGTTGGAAAGTCAAACCGGAGCACCAGGAGAGGGGCTCTTCGTTGAGTTTTAGAAACCTGTCGTATTCACAGTGTGTCCATTCTCTAGGTTTCCCGTACACGTTATAGCTGTAGTAATATTCCCTTCAACCTGGAGAGCTGAGACCCATGGAATGGGTGCCATGCATTATTGCTTTAAAGGGTCTGCATTTGCTCACCCAATCTCACCAATCCTCTCAGTCCCAAGTGTCCAGCCTTATGCCACATCCAGCTGTCATTGTAGATAGGGTCATTCCAGGTTGCATCAGAGACCCTGAAGGAATTTTGAAGAATTTCCCTGTTTCTTTGTTCTGTTTTTGAAATTCCCTTTTAGAGTGGGTTTGAGCTGATTCTCGCTGCCCTGTTTATGCCAGTCTAGACACACTTGATTCCCTTACGGAGACATATCAATACATAGGTTTTAAGATTCTTACTAGTCAGATCTATTCCTCTGCGGGAAATATGGGGTTTTGAGTCCCTTTCACTGAGGAAGGTGTAGGTCCTGTCTATTCCATAGTTGGTTTTTGGAACGGTACCTGTGCTTATATCAAACTCGGGTTTGATGCATCACCCCACCTCTCCTTCCCCCTTAAGCAGGCATAAGAGTGTTTTCTAAATGTGAGACTCTGTTCTCTTGCCTAACTCAGTTCATGTGTAGCCATGTTTACAGGATCTTCCTAAGTGATATCTTATGATAAGTTTCTTTTCCTGTGTGACTTCTTTCACTTAGAATCATCGTACCTGAATCCACTCATTTTGCTGCTACTGGTCTTATGACATTGATTTCGTGGCGGAGGGATATTCCATCGTACGTAAGTTCCACAATGTTTGGAACCATTTTTATATTGCCTGGGATATTTCAGGTGTACCCAGGTTGAGGTTCTTGTAAGCAGTGCAGCCCTCAATTTGGGGGTGGCTCTGTCTTATGGATTTTCAGTTTTCCCAAGGTATATTCCCTAGACTGGAAGTGCCCTTGGCTCTGTAGCTCTGTTGTTTACTTGTTTTAGGGAACACAATGCACTCCTCCAGTGAGGCAGTTGGCAACTTACATCCCGCCCATCAGCATAACAAGGCTCCCTGTTCTCCAGGGCCTGTCTTGCCTTTCTGGTTTTTACACATTTTGTGGATGTCCCTTTTGACCGGTGGGAAGTGATACTTCTGTGTAGTGCAGATTTGCATTGCCCGCTTGCTTGCTTGGCCAAAAAGGGCGTATGCGTTTTCTCCTGAATATATTCAGGAGAAAACGCATACGCCCTTTTTGGCCAAGTGCATCATTGTCGAAGTTGTGCCCCTCTTCCTGTGCTTTACAGGCGATTCCAACGTACCTCTTGAAATCTGTTTCCTGCTATTCTGCCTCGCTTTCAAGTCCGCCTCGTTGCCTTCCCTCAACAGATTTTTGGACGATAGTTGGCCTTGATTACTCTGCCAGTTTGTGAATTGCTGTGCCCCTGAGCTCCATTTTTCAACTCTTTTTTTGTGAGCTGAACGCAAGTCCAAACTTTTGGTTCAGGACCTATACTGGTTCCCGGTGGGTGGCTGAGACTTTGGTTAATTCTTCTTCCTGCCGGGAAATTAGAGTGACATGTGCCCATCCAAATGCCTAGCGGCTACTCTCTCATTGGTTCTCCCTCTTCCCTTTCATCCTCTGCCAAATTGGCAACCTGTGCGAACCAGGAGCTTAAAGGGGCTGTCTCTCCAAGTTGGGCGATTGCTAGGAAAGCAGTTGGAAAGTCAAACCGGAGCACCAGGAGAGGGGCTCTTCGTTGAGTTTTAGAAACCTGTCGTATTCACAGTGTGTCCATTCTCTAGGTTTCCCGTACACGTTATAGCTGTAGTAATATTCCCTTCAACCTGGAGAGCTGGGACCCATGGAATGGGTGCCATGCATTATTGCTTTAAAGGGTCTGCATTTGCTCACCCAATCTCACCAATCCTCTCAGTCCCAAGTGTCCAGCCTTATGCCACATCCAGCTGTCATTGTAGATAGGGTCATTCCTGGTTGCATCAGAGACCCTGAAGGAATTTTGAAGAATTTCCCTGTTTCTTTGTTCTGTTTTTGAAATTCCCTTTTAGAGTGGGTTTGAGCTGATTCTCGCTGCCCTGTTTTTGCCAGTCTAGACACACTTGATTCCCTTACGGAGACATATCAATACATAGGTTTTAAGATTCTTACTAGTCAGATCTATTCCTCTGCGGGAAATATGGGGTTTTGAGTCCCTTTCACTGAGGAAGGTGTAAGTCTTGTCTATTCCATAGTTGGTTTTTGGAACGGTACCTGTGCTTATATCAAACTCTGGTTTGATGCATCACCCCACCTCTCCTTCCCCCTTAAGCAGGCATAAGAGTGTTTTCTAAATGTGAGACTCTGTTCTCTTGCCTAACTCAGTTCATGTGTAGCCATGTTTACAGGATCATCCTAAGTGATATCTTATGATAAGTTTCTTTTCCTGTGTGACTTCTTTCACTTAGAATCATCGTACCTGAATCCACTCATTTTGCTGCTACTGGTCTTATGACATTGATTTCGTGGCTGAGGGATATTCCATCGTACGTAAGTTCCACAATGTTTGGAACCATTTTTATATTGCCTGGGATATTTCAGGTGTACCCAGGTTGAGGTTCTTGTAAGCAGTGCAGCCCTCAATTTGGGGGTGGCTCTGTCTTATGGATTTTCAGTTTTCCCAAGGTATATTCCCTAGACTGGAAGTGCCCTTGGCTCTGTAGCTCTGTTGTTTACTTGTTTTAGGGGACACAATGCACTCCTCCAGTGAGGCATTTGGCAACTTACATCCCGCCCATCAGCATAACAAGGCTACCTGTTCTCCAGGGCCTGTCTTGCCTTTCTGGTTTTTACACATTTTGTGGATGTCCCTTTTGACCGGTGGGAAGTGATACTTCTGTGCAGTGCAGATTTGCATTGCCCGCTTGCTTGCTTGGCCAAAAAGGGCGTATGCGTTTTCCACTGAATATATTCAGGAGAAAACGCATACGCCCTTTTTAGCCATGTGCATCATTGTCGAAGTTGTGCCCCTCTTCCTGTGCTTTACAGGCGATTCCAACGTACCTCTTGAAATCTGTTTCCTGCTATTCTGCCTCGCTTTCAAGTCCGCCTCGTTGCCTTCCCTCAACAGATATTTGGACGATAGTTGGCCTTGATTACTCTGCCAGTTTGTGAATTGCTGTGCCCCTGAGCTCCATTTTTCAACTCGTTTTTTGTGAGCTGAACGCAAGTCCAAACTTTTGGTTCAGGACCTATACTGGTTCCCGGTGGGTGGCTGAGACTTTGGTTAATTCTTCTTCCTGCCGGGAAATTAGAGTGACATGTGCCCATCCAAATGCCTAGCGGCTACTCTCTCATTGGTTCTCCCTCTTCCCTTTCATCCTCTGCCAAATTGGCAACCTGTGCGAACCAGGAGCTTAAAGGGGCTGTCTCTCCAAGTTGGGAGATTGCTAGGAAAGCAGTTGGAAAGTCAAACCGGAGCACCAGGAGAGGGGCTCTTCGTTGAGTTTTAGAAACCTGTCGTATTCACAGTGTGTCCATTCTCTAGGTTTCCCGTACACGTTATAGCTGTAGTAATATTCCCTTTAACCTGGAGAGCTGGGACCCAGGGAATGGGTGCCATGCATTATTGCTTTAAAGGGTCTGCATTTGCTCACCCAATCTCACCAATCCTCTCAGTCCCAAGTGTCCAGCCTTATGCCACATCCAGCTGACATTGTAGATAGGGTCATTCCAGGTTGCATCAGAGACCCTGAAGGAATTTTGAAGAATTTCCCTGTTTCTTTGTTCTGTTTTTGAAATTCCCTTTTAGAGTGGGTTTGAGCTGATTCTCGCTGCCCTGTTTATGCCAGTCTAGACACACTTGATTCCCTTACGGAGACATATCAATACATAGGTTTTAAGATTCTTACTAGTCAGATCTATTCCTCTGCGGGAAATATGGGGTTTTGAGTCCCTTTCACTGAGGAAGGTGTAGGTCTTGTCTATTCCATAGTTGGTTTTTGGAAAGGTACCTGTGCTTATATCAAACTCGGGTTTGATGCATCACCCCACCTCTCCTTCCCCCTTAAGCAGGCATAAGAGTGTTTTCTAAATGTGAGACTCTGTTCTCTTGCCTAACTCAGTTCATGTGTAGCCATGTTTACAGGATCTTCCTAAGTGATATCTTATGATAAGTTTCTTTTCCTGTGTGACTTCTTTCACTTAGAATCATCGTACCTGAATCCACTCATTTTGCTGCTACTGGTCTTATGACATTGATTTCGTGGCGGAGGGATATTCCATCGTACGTAAGTTCCACAATGTTTGGAACCATTTTTATATTGCCTGGGATATTTCAGGTGTACCCAGGTTGAGGTTCTTGTAAGCAGTGCAGCCCTCAATTTGGGGGTGGCTCTGTCTTATGGATTTTCAGTTTTCCCAAGGTATATTCCCTAGACTGGAAGTGCCCTTGGCTCTGTAGCTCTGTTGTTTACTTGTTTTAGGGAACACAATGCACTCCTCCAGTGAGGCAGTTGGCAACTTACATCCCGCCCATCAGCATAACAAGGCTCCCTGTTCTCCAGGGCCTGTCTTGCCTTTCTGGCTTTTACACATTTTGTGGATGTCCCTTTTGACCGGTGGGAAGTGATACTTCTGTGCAGTGCAGATTTGCATTGCCCGCTTGCTTGCTTGGCCAAAAAGGGCGTATGCGTTTTCCACTGAATATATTCAGGAGAAAACGCATACGCCCTTTTTGGCCAAGTGCATCATTGTCGAAGTTGTGCCCCTCTTCCTGTGCTTTACAGGCGATTCCAATGTACCTCTTGAAATCTGTTTCCTGCTATTCTGCCTCGCTTTCAAGTCCGCCTCGTTGCCTTCCCTCAACAGATTTTTGGACGATAGTTGGCCTTGATTACTCTGCCAGTTTGTGAATTGCTGTGCCCCTGAGCTCCATTTTTCAACTCGTTTTCTGTGAGCTGAACGCAAGTCCAAACTTTTGGTTCAGGACCTATACTGGTTCCCGGTGGGTGGCTGAGACTTTGGTTAATTCTTCTTCCTGCCGGGAAATTAGAGTGACATGTGCCCATCCAAATGCCTAGCGGCTACTCTCTCATTGGTTCTCCCTCTTCCCTTTCATCCTCTGCCAAATTGGCAACCTGTGCGAACCAGGAGCTTAAAGGGGCTGTCTCTCCAAGTTGGGAGATTGCTAGGAAAGCAGTTGGAAAGTCAAACCGGAGCACCAGGAGAGGGGCTCTTCGTTGAGTTTTAGAAACCTGTCGTATTCACAGTGTGTCCATTCTCTAGGTTTCCCGTACACGTTATAGCTGTAGTAATATTCCCTTCAACCTGGAGAGCTGGGACCCAGGGAATGGGTGCCATGCATTATTGCTTTAAAGGGTCTGCATTTGCTCACCCAATCTCACCAATCCTCTCAGTCCCAAGTGTCCAGCCTTATGCCACATCCAGCTGTCATTGTAGATAGGGTCATTCCAGGTTGCATCAGAGACCCTGAAGGAATTTTGAAGAATTTCCCTGTTTCTTTGTTCTGTTTTTGAAATTCCCTTTTAGAGTGGGTTTGAGCTGATTCTCGCTGCCCTGTTTATGCCAGTCTAGACACACTTGATTCCCTTATGGAGACATATCAATACATAGGTTTTAAGATTCTTACTAGTCAGATCTATTCCTCTGCGGGAAATATGGGGTTTTGAGTCCCTTTCACTGAGGAAGGTGTAGGTCTTGTCTATTCCATAGTTGGTTTTTGGAACGGTACCTGTGCTTATATCAAACTCGGGTTTGATGCATCACCCCACCTCTCCTTCCCCCTTAAGCAGGCATAAGAGTGTTTTCTAAATGTGAGACTCTGTTCTCTTGCCTAACTCAGTTCATGTGTAGCCATGTTTACAGGATCTTCCTAAGTGATATCTTATGATAAGTTTCTTTTCCTGTGTGACTTCTTTCACTTAGAATCATCGTACCTGAATCCACTCATTTTGCTGCTACTGGTCTTATGACATTGATTTCGTGGCTGAGGGATATTCCATCGTACGTAAGTTCCACAATGTTTGGAACCATTTTTATATTGCCTGGGATATTTCAGGTGTACCCAGGTTGAGGTTCTTGTAAGCAGTGCAGCCCTCAATTTCAGGGTGGCTCTGTCTTATGGATTTTCAATTTTCCCAAGGTATATTCCCTAGACTGGAAGTGCCCTTGGCTCTGTAGCTCTGTTGTTTACTTGTTTTAGGGAACAAAATGCACTCCTCCAGTGAGGCAGTTGGCAACTTACATCCCGCCCATCAGCATATCAAGGCTCCCTGTTCGCCAGGGCCACTCTTGCCTTTTGAAACGGTCATTTTGAAATATGGACGTCTTTTGAATTTCTTGGTCGATATGTGACCCCAGGATTTGTTATCAGGGCAGGTGTCATTTACAGGCCTGCAATGATTTTGAATATCAACTGACCATTAGCGCTAGGATTAAAGCTGGTGTTGTGTGAAACGGCCACAAGGTGGCAGCAGTTCTCCCTTACCATATCTGGTTACTAGGGCAACAGAGCCTCAATGGAAGTGGTGTTCTAGATTGGAATTTAGAATGGAATGTGCCAGGAAGAAGCCCCTCAAGTTTGTCTCACTACTTCTTCTTCTTGTTTTTAATTTTTTTTTTTATTTTTTATTACAGCAAGTTTGATTACAATGTTTGGCTTGTTGTAGGTGTGGATGATGTGGTTCTTTTACACATATACAGATGTCTGTTCTTCCTGGGATCCTTTTCCCATGTACGTTATGACAGAATGTTGAGTAGTCCTCTCTTGGTATTCTGTAGGTCTTTGGTGATTATATATGTCACCTGTGTTTGTATATGTCTGTTAACTCCGATATCATAATGAAACCAATCCTCACACCTTTCCATTGGTGAACCATAAGTTTGTTTAATGATTCTGTGACTGCCCTTCTCCGTGGAAATATCTGCCATGGTATCCATTTTTAGGTAACACCTATAAGTGATATGATATGTTATGTGTCTTTCACTTTCTGTCTTACTACAAGTCACGTGATTACTTCTAGACTCATCTACGGTGCTGAAAATGGCATTGTGTCCTTTTTTCCCTTGGCTTCTATTCTGCCTTAGAGAGGTCCATTTTCAACAATGTGATTCCCTGCGGGTTGTGGATTAGCTGACCTGGGCAGCCTTACCCTGCCGGCCCGCCCTCCCCAGGTGTGCCTCGTTGAGGTCAATATAAACAGCGCTCCAGGCAGCAATAGCCCCTGAAGCTGTGCCTGACTCCATATTCTCTGCCCCGTCAGCAGACTCGGGACTGTGCTGGTGGGGGGGAGTGATGGGCCACAGCTTTGTGGGTGGCCCGGTGTGAGTGGGGCTCTGCTGGCCTTTCTGCAGGAGTTGCCAGGCTGCCACCTGTAAAGAACAGGATGTGTCACCCATACCTTCCGCTGGTATTTCTCTCCGGACAGAGGTGAGGAAGGAAAAACGCAGTGTGGGCCGGGACAGGAGGGGTATCTCATGCAGGGCAATGGAAAGCTCCGGAAGAGCGTCAGGGGCCTGGATCAACCTGGCTGGCCTGCAGGCACGAAGTTGGCCTGCGTGATGTCGCTGGTGTGGCTCCACGGGCTTTCCTATAGGCTTTCAAGCCCCTGTACATATTTAGGTGTTTTACCTGGGAAGGGTGGGATCAGTTCAGCAACAGCTGGCCTGGGTCTCAGTTCACGTTTACTCACAGAAGCCACGGCACGTTCCCCCAGCTTTGCAGTGAGGACGTTCCTTGCGTGGGGTGTGGGTTGCTGGCTGTATGGGAGATGGTTCCCCACCTCTGACGAAATTCAGAATTGTTGACAGCTGGAGCAGTGCCCTGATAGGGTTTTCGTCTGTATAACACGTGGGTTCAGTTTTTTTTTTTCTTTTATGGTTCAAGTTTGTTTTTATTCCTCTTTTATGTATTTATAGATATAAGCATGGAAATAATTCATTCCTATAAGTACATCTGTGTGATGGGAAGAACTTTTTTCTGTTTTATTTTTAAATTTTATATTTTAAAATTTTGAAATTTAATTTTATTTATTTTTTTTTATACAGCACGTTATTATTAGCTATGTATTTTATGCATATACATGTATACAGGTCAATCCCAATCTCCCAACTCATCCCACCACCACCACCCCATGGCTTCCCACACTTGGTGTCCATACGTTTGTTCTCTACCTCTGTGTCTCTATTTCTTCCCTGCAAACCAGTTCATCTGGACCATTTTTTAGGTTCCACATATATGCATTAATATACAATATTTGTTTTCCTCTTTCTGACTTACTTCATCCTGTATGACAGTCTCTCGATCCATCGATGTCTCTACAAAGGACCCAGTTTCATTCCTTTTTATGGCCGAGTAATATTCCATTTTATATATTTACCACATCTTTATCCTTTCATCTGTCTGTGGGCATTTACGTTGCTTCCATTACCTGGCTATTGTAAATAGTGCTGCAATGAACATTGTGGTGAATATGCCTTTTTGATTTACAGTTTTCTCTGGGTATATGCCCAGAAGTGGGATTGCTGGATCAGATGGTAATTCTATTTCTACTTTTTTTAAGGAAACTCCATACTCTTCTCCATAGTGACTGTATCAATTTACATTCCCACCAATAGTGGAAGAGGGTTTCTTTTGTCCACACCCTCCCCAGAATTTGTTGTTTGTAGATTTTCTGATGATGCCGATTCTAACAGGTGTGAGGTGATACCTCATTGTAGTTTTGATTTGCATTTCTCTAATAATTAGTGCTGTTGAGCAGCTTTTCATGTGTGTCTTGGCCATCTCTGTGTCTTCTTTGAAGAAACGTCTCTTTAGATCTTCTGCCCATTTTTGTATTGGGTTGTTTGTTTTTTTAATATTAAGCTGCATGAGCTGTTTATATATATTGGAGATTAAGCCTCTGTCCATTGATTCGTTTGCAACGATTTTCGCCCATTCTAAGGGATGCCTTTTTCCATTCCCGTGTTTTTTAACAAAAAAGGAAAGAAAGGAAAAGAAGCAGAACACTAATGTGCGTAAAATATGCCTTTTGAAACGGTCGTTTTGAAATATGGACGTCCTTTGATTTTTTTGGTCGATATGTGACCCCAGGATTTGTTTTCAGCGCAGGTGTCATTTACAGGCCTGCAATGATTTTGAATATCAACTGACCATTAGCGTTGGGATTAAAGCTGCTGTTGTGTGAAACGGCCACAAGGTGGCAGCAGTTCTTCCTTACCAAATCTGGTGACTAGGGCAACAGTGCCTCAATGGAAGTGGTGTTCTAGTTTGGAATTTAGAATGGAATGTGCCAGGAGAAAGCCCATCAAGTTTGTCTCACTACTTCTTGTTCGTGTTTTTAATTTAGTTTTTTTATTTTTTATTACAGCAAGTTTGATTACAATGTTTGGCTTGTTGTAGGTGTGGAAGATGTGGTTCTTTTACACATATACACATGTCTGTTCTTCCTGGGATCCTTTTCCCATGTACGTTATGACAGAATGTTGAGTAGTCCTCTCTTGTTATTCTGTAGGTCTTTGGTGATTATATATGTCACCTGTGTTTGTATATGTCTCTTAAACCCGATATTGTAATGAAACCAATCCTCACACCTTTCCATTGGTGAACCATAAGTCTGTTTAATGAATCTGTGATTGCCCTTCTCCGTGGAAATATCTGCCCTGGTATCCATTTTTAGGTAACACCTATAAGTGATATGATATGATATGTGTCTTTCACTTTCTGACTTACTACAAGTCACATGATTACTTCTAGACTCATCTATGGTGCTGCAAATGGCATTGTGTCCTTTTTTCCCTTGGCTTCTCTTCTGCCTTAGCGGGGACCATTTTCAACAATGTGATTCCCTGAGGGTTGTGGATTAGCTGACCTGGGCAGCCTTACCCTGCCGGCCCGCCCTCCCCAGGTGTGCATCTTTGAGGTCAATATAAACAGCGCTCCAGGCATCAATAGCCCCTGAAGCTGTGCCTGACTCCATATTCTCGGCCCCGTCAGCAGTCTCGGGGCTGTGCTGGTGGGAGGGAGTGAGGGGCCACAGCTTTGTGTGTGGCCCGGTGTGAGTGGGGTTTTGCTGGCCTTTCTGCAGGAGTTGCCAGGCTGCTGCCTGTTAAGAAGAGGATGTGTCACCCATACCTTCCGCTGGAATTTCTCTCCGGACAGAGGTGAGGAAGGAAAAAAGCAGTGGGGGCCGGGACAGGAGGGGTATCTCAGGCAGGGCAATGGAAAGCTTCTGGAAGAGCGCCCGGGCCCAGGACCACACTGGCTGGCCTGCAGGCACCAAGTTGGCCTGCGTGCTGTCGCTGGTGTGGCTCCACGGTCCTTCCTCTAAGCTTTCAAGCCCTTGTACATATTCAGGTGTTTACCTGGAAAGGGTGGGAACAGTTCAGCAGCAGCTTGCCTGGGGCTCAGCTCACGTTTACTCACAGATGCCTCGGCACGGTCCCCCAGCTTTGCAATGAGGACGCTCCTTGCGTGGGGGGTGGGTTGCTGGCTGTACGGGAGATGGTTCCCCACCTCTGACCAATTTCAGAATTGTTTACCACTGGAGCAAGGGCCCTGATAGGGTTTTCCTCTGTATAACTCGTGGGTTCAGGTTTTTTTTTTTCTTTTATGTTTCAAGTTAGATTTTATTCCTCTTTTATGTATTTATAGATATAAGCATGGAAATAATTCATTCCTATAAATACATCTGTGTGACGGGAAGAACTTTTTTCTGTTTTATTTTTAAATTTTATTTTTTAAAATTTTGAAATTTAATTTTATTTATTTTTTTTATACAGCACGTTATTATTAGTTATGTATTTTATGCATATACATATATACAGGTCAATCCCAAACTCCCAACTCATCCCACCACCACCACGCCATGGCTTCCCACACTTGGTGTCCATACGTTTGTTCTCTACCTCTGTGTCTCTATTTCTTCCCTGCAAACCAGTTCATCTGTACCATTTTTAGGCTCCACATATATGCATTAATATACAATATTTGTTTTCCTCTTTCTGACTTACTTCATTGTGTATGACAGTCTCTCGATCCATCGATGTCTCTACAAATGACCCAGTTTCATTCTTTTTTATGGCCGAGTAATATTCCATTTTATATATGTACCACATCTTTATCCATTCATGTGTCTGTGGGCATTTAGGTTGCTTCAATTACCTGGCTCTTGTAGATAGTGCTGCAACGAACATTGTGGTGAATGTGCCTTTTTGAAATACGGTTTTCTCTGGGTATATGGCCAGAAGTCGGATTGCTGGATCAGATGGTAATTCTATTTCTAGTTTTTTTAAGGAAACTCCATACTGTTCTCCATAGTGACTGTATCAATTTACATTCCCACCAATAGTGGAAGAGGGCTCCTTTTGTCCACACCCTCCCCAGAATTGGTTGTTTTTAGATTTTCTGATGATGCCGATTCTAACAGGTGTGAGGTGAAACCTCATTGTAGTTTTGATTTGCATTTCTCTAATAATTAGTGCTTTTGAGCAGCTTTTCATGTGCGTCTTGGCCATCTCTGTGTCTTCTTTGAAGAAACGTCTCTTTAGATCTTCTGCCCATTTTTGTATTGGGGTGTTTGTTTTTTTAATATTAAGCTGCATGAGTTGTTTATATATATTGGAGTTTAAACCTCTGTCCATTGATTCGTCTGCAACGATTTTCGCCCATTCTGAGGGATGCCTTTTTCCATTCCTGTGTTTTTTAAACAAAAAAGGAAAGAAAGGAAAAGAAGCAGAACACTAATGTGCGTAAAATATGCCTTTTGAAACGGTGGTTTTGAAATATGGACGTCCTTTGAACTTTTTGGTCGGTATGTGACCCCAGGATTTGTTTTCAGGGCAGGTGTCATTTACAGGCCTGCAATGATTTTGAATATCAACTGACCATTAGCGCTGGGATTAAAGCTGCTGTTGTGTGAAACGGCCACAAGGTGGCAGCAGTTCACCCTTACCAAATCTGGTTACTAGGGCAAGAGAGCCTCAGTGGAAGTGGTGTTCTAGATTGGAGTTTAGAATGGAATGTGCCAGGAGAAAGCCCCTCACGTGTGTCTCACCACTTCTTGTTCGTGTTTTTAATTTAAGTTTTTATTTTTTATTACAGCAAGTTTGATTACAATGTTTGGCTTGTTGTAGGTGTGGAAGATGTGGTTCTTTTACACATATACACATGTCTGTTCTTCCTGGGATCCTTTTCCCATGTACGTTATGACAGAATGTTGAATAGTCCTCTCTTAGTATTCTGTAGGTCTTTGGTGATTATATATGTCACTTGTGTTTGTATATGTCTGTTAATCCCGATATCGTAATGAAACCAATCCTCACACCTTTCCATTGGTGAACCATAAGTTTGTTTAATGAATCTGTGATTGCCCTTCTCCGTGGAAATATCTGCCCTGGTATCCATTTTTAGGTAACACCTATAAGTGATATGATATGTGTCTTTCACTTTCTGACTTACTACAAGTCACGTGATTACTTCTAGACTCATCTACGGTGCTGCAAATGGCATTGTGTCCTTTTTTCCCTTGGCTTCTCTTCTGCCTTAGCGGGGTCCATTTTCAACAATGTGATTCCCTGAGGGTTGTGGATTAGCTGACCTGGGCAGCCTTACCCTGACGGCCCACCCTCCACAGGTGTGCCTCGTTGAGGTCAATATAAACAGAGCTCCAGGCAGCAATAGCCCCTGAAGCTGTGCCTGACTCCATATTCTCTGCCCCGTCAGCAGTCTCGGGGCTGTGCTGGTGGGAGGTAGTGAGGGGCCACAGCTTTGTGGGTGGCCCGGTGTGAGTGGGGTTCTGCTGGCCTTTCTGCAGGAGTTGCCAGGCTGCCGCCTGTAAAGAAGGGGTTGTGTCACCCATACCTTCCGCTGGAATTTCTCTCCGGACAGAGGTGAGGAAGGAAAAAAGAAGTGGGGGCCGGGACAGGAGGGGTATCTCAGGCAGGGCAATGGAAAGATTCTGGAAGAGCGCCCGGGGCCAGGAAAACCCTGACAGGCCTGCAGGCACCAAGTTGGCCTGCGTGCTGTCGCTGGTGTGGCTCCACGGTCCTTCCTCTAGGCTTTCAAGCCCTTGTACATATTCAGGTGTTTTACCTGGAAAGGGTGGGAACAGTTCAGCAGCAGGTGGCCTGGGGCTCAGCTCACGTTTACTCACAGATGCCTCGGCAGGGTCCACCAGCTTTGCAATGAGGACGCTCCTTGCGTGGGGTTGTGTTGCTGGCTGTATGGGAGATGGTTCCCCACCTCTGACCAATTTCAGAATTGTTTACCACTGGAGAAAGTGCCCTGATAGGGTTTTCCTCTGTATAACTCGTGGGTTCAATTTTTTTTTCTTTTATGGTTCAAGTTAGATTTTATTCCTCTTTTATGTATTTATAAATATAAGCATGGAAATAATTCATTCCTATAAATACATCTGTGTGACGGGAAGAATTTATTTCTGTTTTATTTTTAAATTTTATTTTTAAAATTTTGAAATTTAATTTTATTTATGTTTTTATACAGCAGGTTATTATTAGTTATGTATTTTATGCATATACATGTATACAGGTCAATCCCAATCTCCCAACTCATCCCACCACCACCACCCCATGGCTTCCCACACTTGGTGTCCATACGTTTGTTCTCTACCTCTGTGTCTCTATTTCTTCCCTGCAAACCAGTTCATCTGTACCATTTTTAGGCTCCACATATATGCATTAATATACAATATTTGTTTTCCTCTTTCTGACTTACTTCATTCTGTATGACAGTCTCTCGATCCATCGATGTCTCTACAAATGACCCAGTTTCATTCCTTTTTATGGCCGAGTAATATTGCATTTTATATATGTACCACATCTTTATCCATTCATCTGTCTGTGGGCATTTAGGTTGCTTCCATTACCTGGCTATTGTAAATAGTGCTGCAACGAACATTGTGGTGAATGTGCCTTTTTGAAATACGGTTTTCTCTGGGTATATGCCCAGAAGTGGGATTGCTGGATCAGATGGTAATTCTATTTCTAATTTTTTTAAGGAAACTCCATACTGTTCTCCATAGTGACTGTATCAATTTACATTCCCACCAATAGTGGAAGAGGGCTCCTTTTGTCCACACCCTCCCCAGAATTGGTTGTTTGTAGATTTTCTGATGATGCCGATTCTAACAGGTGTGACGTGATACCTCATTGTAGTTTTGATTTGCATTTATCCAATAATTAGTGCTGTTGAGCAGCTTTTCATGTGCGTCTTGGCCATCTCTGTGTCTCCTTTGAAGAAACGTCTCTTTAGATCTTCTGCCCATTTTTTTGGGTTGTTTGTTTTTTTAATATTAAGCTGCATGAGCTGTTTATATATATTGGAGATTAAACCTCTGTCCATTGATTCGTCTGCAACGATTTTCGCCCATTCTGAGGGATGCCTTTTTCCATTCCCGTTTTTTTTAACAAAAAAGGAAAGAAAGGAAAAGAAGCAGAACACTAATGTGCATAAAATATTCCTTTTGAAATGGTCGTTTTGAAATATGGACGTCCTTTGAATTTTTTGGTCGATATGTGACCCCGGGATTTGTTTTCAGGGCTGGTGTCATTTACAGGCCTGCAATGATTTTGAATATCAACTGACCATTAGCGTTGGGATTAAAGCTGCTGTTGTGTGAAACGGCCACAAGGTGGCAGCAGTTCACCCTTACCAAATCTGGTTACTAGGGCAAGAGAGCCTCAGTGGAAGTGGTGTTCTAGATTGGAGTTTAGAATGGAATGTGCCAGGAGAAAGCCCCTCACGTTTGTCTCACTACTTCTTGTTCGTGTTTTTAATTTAAGTTTTTATTTTTTATTACAGCAAGTTTGATTACAATGTTTGGCTTGTTGTATGTGTGGAAGATGTGGTTCTTTTACACATATACAGATGTCTGTTCTTCCTGGGATCCTTTTCCCATGTACGTTATGACAGAATGTTGAGTAGTCCTCTCTTGGTATTCTGTAGGTCTTTGGTGATTATATATGTCACCTGTGTTTGTATATGTCTGTTAACCCCGATATCGTAATGAAACCAATCCTCACACCTTTCCATTGGTGAACCATAAGTTTGTTTAATGAATCTGTGATTGCGCTTCTCCGTGGAAATATCTGCCCTGGTATCCATTTTTAGGTAACACCTATAAGTGATATGATATGATATGTGTCTTTCACTTTCTGACTTACTACAAGTCACGTGATTACTTCTAGACTCATCTACGGTGCTGCAAATGGCATTGTGTCCTTTTTTCCCTTGGCTTCTCTTCTGCCTTAGCGGGGTCCATTTTCAACAATGTGATTCCCTGAGGGTTGTGGATTAGCTGACCTGGGCAGCCTTACCCTGCCGGCCCGCCCTCCCCAGGTGTGCCTCGTTGAGGTCAATATAAACAGCGCTCCAGGCAGCAATAGCCCCTGAAGCTGTGCCTGCCTCCATATTCTCTGCCTTGTCAGCAGTCTCGGGGCTGCGCTGGTGGGAGGTTGTGAGGGGCCACAGCTTTGTGGGTGGCCTGGTGTGAGTGGGGTTCTGCTGGCCTTTCTGCAGGAGTTGCCAGGCTGCCGCCTGTAAAGAAGAGGTTGTGTCACCCATACCTTCCGCTGGAATTTCTCTCCGGACAGAGGTGAGGAAGGAAAAATGCAGTGGGGGCCGGGACAGGAGGGGTATCTCAGGCAGGGCAATGGAAAGTTTCTGGAAGAGTGCCCGTGGCCAAGACCACCCTGGCTGGCCTGCAGGCACCAAGTTGGCCTGCGTGCTGTCTCTGGTGTGGTTCCACGGTCCTTCCTCTAGGCTTTCAAGCCCTTGTACATATTCAGGTGTTTTAACTGGAAAGGGTGGGAATAGTTCAGCAGCAGCTGGCCTGGGGCTCAGCTCACGTTTACTCAGAGATGCCTCGGCAGGGTCCAACAGCTTTGCAATGAGGACGCTCCTTGTGTGGGGGTTGGTTTGCTGGCTGTATGGGAGATGGTTCACCACCTCTGACCAATTTCAGAATTGTTTAACACTGGAGCAAGTGCCCTGATAGGGTTTTCCTCTGTATAACTCGTGGGTTCAGATTTTTTTTTCTTTTATGTTTCAATTTAAATTTTATTCCCCTTTTATGTATTTACAGATATAAGCATGGAAATAATTCATTCCTATAAATATATCTGTGTGACGGGAAGAACTTTTTTCTGTTTTATTTTTAAATTTTATTTTTTAAAATTTTGAAATTTAATTTTATTTATTTTTTAATACAGCACGTTATTATTAGTTATGTATTTTTTGCATATACATGTATACAGGTCAATCCCAAACCCCCAACTCATCCCACCACCACCACCCCATGGCTTCCCACACTTGGTGTCCATACGTTTGCTCTCTACCTCTGTGTCTCTATTTCTTCCCTGCAAACAAGTTCATCTGTACCATTTTTAGGCTCCACATATATGCATTAATATACAATATTTGTTTTCCCCTTTCTGACTTACTTCATTGTGTATGACAGTCTCTCGATCCATCGATGTCTCTACAAATGACCCAGTTTCATTCCTTTTTATGGCCGAGTAATATTCCATTTTATATATGTACCACATCTTTATCCATTCATCTGTCTGTGGGCCTTTAGGTTGCTTCCATTACCTGGCTATTGTAAATAGTGCTGCAACGAACATTGTGGTGAATGTGCCTTTTTGAAATACGGTTTTCTCTGGGTATATGCCCAGAAGTGGGATTGCTGGATCAGATGGTAATTCTATTTCTAGTTTTTTTAAGGAAACTCCATACTGTACTCCATAGTGACTGTATCCATTTACATTCCCACCAATAGTGGAAGAGGGCTCCTTTTGTCCACACCCTCCCCAGAATTGGTTGTTTGTAGATTTTCTGATGATGCCGATTCTAACAGCTGTGAGGTGATACCTCATTGTAGTTTTGATTTGCATTTCTCTAATAATTAGTGCTGTTGAGCAGCTTTTCATGTGCGTCTTGGCCATCTCTGTGTCTCCTTTGAAGAAACGTCTCTTTAGATCTTCTGCCCATTTTTTTGGGTTGTTTGTTTTTTTAATATTAAGCTGCATGAGCTGTTTATATATATTGGAGATTAAACCTCTGTCCATTGATTCGTCTGCAACGATTTTCGCCCATTCTGAGGGATGCCTTTTTCCATTCCCGTGTTTTTTAACGAAAAAGGAAAGAAAGGAAAAGAAGCAGAACACTAATGTGCATAAAATATGCCTTTTGAAATGGTCGTTTTGAAATATGGACGTCCTTTGAATTTTTTGGTCGATATGTGACCCCAGGATTTGTTTTCAGGGCTGGTGTCATTTACAGGCCTGCAATGATTTTGAATATCAACTGACCATTAGCGCTGGGATTAAAGCTGCTGTTGTGTGAAACGGCCACAAGGTGGCAGCAGTTCACCCTTACCAAATCTGGTTACTAGGGCAAGAGAGCCTCAGTGGAAGTGGTGTTCTAGATTGGAGTTTAGAATGGAATGTGCCAGGAGAAAGCCCCTCACGTTTGTCTCACTACTTCTTGTTCGTGTTTTTAATTTAAGTTTTATTTTTTATTACAGCAAGTTTGATTACAATGTTTGGCTTGTTGTAGGTGTGGAAGATGTGGTTCTTTTACACATATACAGATGTCTGTTCTTCCTGGGATCCTTTTCCCATGTACGTTATGACAGAATGTTGAGTAGTCCTCTCTTGGTATTCTGTAGGTCTTTGGTGATTATATATGTCACCTGTGTTTGTATATGTCTGTTAACCCCGATATCGTAATGAAACCAATCCTCACACCTTTCCATTGGTGAACCATAAGTTTGTTTAATGAATCTGTGATTGCCCTTCTCCGTGGAAATATCTGCCCTGGTATCCATTTTTAGGTAACCCCTATAAGTGATATGATATGATATGTGTCTTTCACTTTCTGACTTACTACAAGTCACGTGATTACTTCTAGACTCATCTACGGTGCTGCAGATGGCATTGTGTCCTTTTTTCCCTTGGCTTCTCTTCTGCCTTAGCGGGGTCCATTTTCAACAATGTGATTCCCTGAGGGTTGTGGATTAGCTGACCTGGGCAGCCTTACCCTGCCGGCCCGGCCTCCCCAGGTGTGCCTCGTTGAGGTCAATATAAAGAGCGCTCCAGGCAGCAATAGCCCCTGAAGCTGTGCCTGCCTCCATATTCTCTGCCTTGTCAGCAGTCTCGGGGCTGTGCTGGTGGGAGGGAGTGAGGGGCCACAGCTTTGTGGGTGGCCCGGTGTGAGTGGGGTTCTGCTGTCCTTTCTGCAGGAGTTGCCAGGCTGCCGCCTGTAAAGAAGAGGTTGTGTCAACCATACCTTCCGCTGGAATTTCTCTCCGGACAGAGGTGAGGAAGGAAAAATGCAGTGGGGGCCGGGACAGGAGGGGTATCTCAGGCAGGGCAATGGAAAGTTTCTGGAAGAGTGCCCGGGGCCAAGACCACCCTGGCTGGCCTGCAGGCACCAAGTTGGCCTGTGTGCTGTCGCTGGTGTGGCTCCACGGCCCTTCCTCTAGACTTTCAAGCCCTTGTACACATTCAGGTGTTTTACCTGGGAAGGGTGGGAACAGTTCAGCAGCAGCTGGCCTGGGGCTCAGCTCACGTTTACTCACAGATGCCTCGGCACGGTCCCCCAGCTTTGCAATGAGGATGCTCCTTGCGTGGGGGGTGGGTTGATGGCTGTATGGGAGATGGTTCCCCACCTCTGACCAATTTCAGAATTGTTTACCGCTGGAGCAAGTGCCGTAATAGCGTATTCCTCTGTATAACTCGTGGGTTCACTTTTTTTTTCTTTTATGGTTCAATTTAGATTTTATTCCTCTTTTACGTATTTATAGATATAAGCATGGAAATAATTCATTCCTATAAATATATCTGTGTGACGGGAAGAACTTTTTTCTGTTTTATTTTTAAATTTTATTTTTTAAAATTTTGAAATTTAATTTTATTTATTTTTTTATACACCACGTTATTATTAGTTATGTATTTTATGCATATACATGTACACAGGTCAATCCCAAACTCCCAACTCATCCCACCACCACCACCCCATGGCTTCCCACACTTGGTGTCCATACGTTTGTTCTCTACCTCTGTGTCTCTATTTCTTCCCTGCAAACCAGTTCATCTGTACCATTTTTAGGCTCCACATATATGCGTTAATATACAATATTTGTTTTCCTCTTTCTGACTTACTTCATTCTGTATGACAGTCTCTCGATCCATCGATGTCTCTACAAATGACCCAGTTTCATTCCTTTTTATGGCCGAGTAATATTCCATTTTATATATGAACCACATCTTTATCCATTCATCTGTCTGTGGGCATTTAGGTTGCTTCCATTACCTGGCTATTGTAAATAGTGCTGCAACGAACATTGTGGTGAATGTGCCTTTTTGAAATACGGTTTTCTCTGGGTATATGCCCAGAAGTGGGATTGCTGGATCAGATGGTAATTCTATTTCTAGTTTTTTTAAGGAAACTCCATACTGTTCTCCATAGTGACTGTATCAATTTATATTCCCACCAATAGTGGAAGAGGGCTCCTTTTGTCCACACCCTCCCCAGAATTGGTTGTTTGTAGATTTTCTGATGATGCCGATTCTAACAGTTGTGAGGTGAAACCTCATTGTAGTTTTGATTTGCATTTCTCTAATAATTAGTGCTGTTGAGCAGCTTTTCATGTGCGTCTTGGCCATCTCTGTGTCTCCTTTGAAGAAACGTCTCTTTAGATCTTCTGCCCATTTTTATTTGGGTTGTTTGTTTTTTTAATATTAACCTGCATGAGCTGTTTATATATATTGGAGATTAAACCTCTGTCCATTGATTTGTCTGCAACAATTTTCGCCCATTCTGAGGGATTCTTTTTTCCATTCCCGTTTTTTTTTAACAAAAAAGGAAAGAAAGGAAAAGAAGCAGAACACTAATGTGCCTAAAATATGCCTTTTGAAACGGTCGTTTTGAAATATGGACGTCCTTTGAATTTTTTGGTCGATATGTGACCCCAGGATTTGTTTTCAGGGCAGGTGTCATTTACAGTCCTGCAATGATTTTGAATATCAACTGATTATTAGCATTGGGATTAAAGCTGCTGTTGCGTGAAACGGCCACAAGGTGGCAGCAGTTCACCCTTACCAAATCTGGTTACTAGGGCAAGAGAGCCTCAGTGGAAGTGGTGTTCTAGATTGGAGTTTAGAATGGAATGTGCCAGGAGAAAGCCCCTCACGTTTGTCTCACTACTTCTTGTTCGTGTTTTTAATTTAATTTTTTATTTTTTATTACAGCAAGTTTGATTACAATGTTTGGCTTGTTGTAGGTGTGGAAGATGTGGTTCTTTTACACATATACACATGTCTGTTCTTCCTGGGATCCTTTTCCCATGTACGTTATGACAGAATGTTGAGTAGTCCTCTCTTGGTATTCTGTAGGTTTTTGGTGATTGTATATGTCACCTGTGTTTGTATATGTCTGTTAACCCCGATATCGTAATGAAACCAATCCTCACACCTTTCCATTGGTGAACCATAAGTTTGTTTAATGAATCTGTGATTGCCCTTCTCCGTGGAAATATCTGCCCTGGTATCCATTTTTAGGTAACACCTATAAGTGATATGATATGATATGTGTCTTTCACTTTCTGACTTACTACAAGTCACGTGATTACTTCTAGACTCATCTACGGTGCTGCAAATGGCATTGTGTCCTTTTTTCCCTTGGCTTCTCTTCTGCCTTAGCGGGGTCCATTTTCAACAATGTGATTCCCTGAGGGTTGTGGATTAGCTGACCTGGGCAGCCTTACCCTGCCGGCCCGCCCTCCCCAGGTGTGCCTCGTTGAGGTCAATATAAACAGCGCTCCAGGCAGCAATAGTCCCTGAAGCTGTGCCTGACACCATATTCTCTGCCGCGTCAGCAGTCTCGGGGCTGTGCTGGTGGGAGGGAGTGAGGGGCCACAGCTTTGTGGGTGGCCCGGTGTGAGTGGGGTTCTGCTGGCCTTTCTGCAGGAGTTGCCAGGCTGCCGCCTGTAAAGAAGAGGATGTGTCACCCATACCTTCCGCTGGAATTTCTCTCCGGACAGAGGTGAGGAAGGAAAAAAGCAGTGGGGGCCGGACAGGAGGGGTATCACAGGCAGGGCAATGGAAAGCTTCTGGAAGATCGCCCGAGGCCAGGACCACCCTGTCTGGCCTGCAGGCACCAAGTTGGCCTGCGTGCTGTCACTGGTGTGGCTCCACGGTCCTTCCTCTAGGATTTCAAGCCCTTCTACATATTCAGGTGTTTTACCTGGAAAGGGTGGGAACAGTTCAGCAGCAGCTGGCCTGGGGCTCAGCTCACGTTTACTCACAGATGCCTCTGCACGGTCCCCCAGCTTTGCAATGAGGATGCTCCTTGCGTGGGGGGTGGGTTGATGGCTGTATGGGAGATGGTTCCCCACCTCTGACCAATTTCAGAATTGTTTACCACTGGAGCAAGTGCCCTGATAGGGTTTTCCTCTGTATAACTCGTGGGTTCAGGTTTTTTTCTCTTTTATGTTTCAAGTTAGATTTTATTCCTCTTTTATGTATTTATAGATATAAGCATGGAAATAATTCATTCCTATAAATACATCTGTGTGACGGGAAGAACTTTTTTCTGTTTTATTTTTAAATTTTATATTTTAAAATTTTGAAATTTAATTTTATTTATTTTTTATACACCACGTTATTATTAGTTATGTATTTTATGCATATACATGTATACAGGTCAATCCCAAACTCCCAACTCATCCCACCACCACCACCCCATGGCTTCCCACACTTGGTGTCCATACGTTTGTTCTCTACCTCTGTGTCTCTATTTCTTCCCTGCAAACCAGTTCATCTGTACCATTTTTAGGCTCCACATATATGCGTTAATATACAATATTTGTTTTCCTCTTTCTGACTTACTTCATTCTGTATGACAGTCTCTCGATCCATCGATGTCTCTACAAATGACCCAGTTTCATTCCTTTTTATGGCCGAGTAATATTCCATTTTATATATGTACCACATCTTTATCCATTCATCTGTCTGTGGGCATTTAGGTTGCTTCCATTACCTGGCTATTGTAAATAGTGCTGCAACGAACATTGTGGTGAATGTGCCTTTTTGAAATATGGTTTTCTCTGGGTATATGCCCAGAAGTGGGATTGCTGGATCAGATGGTAATTCTATTTCTAGTTTTTTTAAGGAAACTCCATACTGTTCTCCATAGTGACTGTATCAATTTACATTCCCACCAATAGTGGAAGAGGGCTCCTTTTGTCCACACCCTCCCCAGAATTGGTTGTTTGTAGATTTTCTGATGATGCCGATTCTAACAGTTGTGAGGTGATACCTCATTGTAGTTTTGATTTGCATTTCTCTAATAATTAGTGCTGTTGAGCTGCTTTTCATGTGCGTCTTGGCCATCTCTGTGTCTCCTTTGAAGAAACGTCTCTATAGATCTTCTGCCCATTTTTTTGGGGGTTGTTTGTTTTTTTAATATTAAGCTACATGAGCTGTTTATATATAGTGGAGATTAAACCTCTGTCCATTGATTCGTCTACAACGATTTTCGCCCATTCTGAGGGATGCCTTTTTCCATTCCCGTGTTTTTTAACAAAAAAAGGAAAGAAAGGAAGAGAAGCAGAACACTAATGTGCGTAAAATATGCCTTTTGAAACGGTCGTTTTGAAATATGGACGTCCTTTGAATTTTTTGGTCGATATGTGATCCCAGGATTTGTTTTCAGGGCAGGTGTCATTTAGAAGCCTGCAATGATTTTGTATATCAACTGACCATTAGCGTTGGGATTAAAGCTGCTGTTGTGTGAAACGGCCACAAGGTGGCAGCAGTTAACCCTTACCAATTCTGGTTACTAAGGCAAGAGAGCCTCAGTGGAAGTGGTGTTCTAGATTGGAGTTTAGAATGGAATGTGCCAGGAGAAAGCCCCTCACGTTTGTCTCACTACTTCTTGTTCGTGTTTTTAATTTAATTTTTTATTTTTTATTACAGCAAGTTTGATTACAATGTTTGGCTTGTTGTAGGTGTGGAAGATATGGTTCTTTTACACATATACAGATGACTGTTCTTCCTTGGATCCTTTTCCCATGTACGTTATGACAGAATGTTGAGTAGTCCTCTCTTGGTATTCTGTAGGTCTTTGGTCATTATATAAGTCACTTGTGTTTGTATATGTTTGTTAACCCCGATATCGTAATGAAACCAATCCTCACACCTTTCCATTGGTGAACCATAAGTTTCTTTAATGAATCTGTGATTGCCCTTCTCCGTGGAAATATCTGCCCTGGTATCCATTTTTAGGTAACACCTATAAGTGATATGATATGATATGTGTCTTTCACTTTCTGACTTACTACAAGTCACGTGATTACTTCTAGACTCATCTACGGTGCTGCAAATGGCATTGTGTCCTTTTTTCCCTTGGCTTCTCTTCTGCCTTAGCGGGGTCCATTTTCAACAATGTGATTCCCTGAGGGTTGTGGATTAGCTGACCTGGGCAGCCTTACACTGCCCGCCCGCCCTCCCCAGGTGTGCCTCGTTGAGTTCAATATAAACAGAGCTCCAGGCAGCAATAGCCCCTGAAGCTGTGACTGACTCCATATTCTCTGCCCCGTCAGCAGACTCGGGGCTGTGCTGGTGGGAAGGAGTGTGGGGCCACAGCTTTGTGGGTGGCCCGGTGTGAGTGGGGTTCTGCTGGCCTTTCTGCAGGAGTTGCCAGGCTGCCGCCTGTAAAGAAGAGGATGTGTCACCCATACCTTCCGCTGGAATTTCTCTCCGGACAGAGGTGAGGAAGGAAAAAAGCAGTGGGGGCCGGGACAGGAGGGGTATCTAAGGCAGGGCAATGGAAAGCTTCTGGAAGAGCGCCAGGTTCCAGGACCACCCTGGCGGGCCTGCAGGCACCAAGTTGGCCTGCGTGCTGTCGCTGGTGTGGCTCCACGGTCCTTCCTCTAGGCTTTCAAGCCCTTGTACATATTCAGGTGTTTTACCTGGAAAGGGTGGGAACAGTTCAGCAGCAGCTGGCCTGGGGCTCAGCTCACGTTTACTCACAGATGCCTCGGCACGGTCCCCCAGCTTTGCAATGAGGACGCTCCTTGCGTGGGGGGTGGGTTGCTGGCTGTATGGGAGATGCTTCCCCACCTCTGACCAATTCCAGAATTGTTTACCACTGGAGCAAGTGCCCTGATAGGGTTTTCCTCTGTATAACTCGTGGGTTCAGGATATTTTTTTTTATGGTTCAAGTTAGATTTTATTCCTCTTTTATGTATTTATAGATATAAGCATGGAAATAATTCATTCCTATAAATACATCTGTGTGACGGGAAGAACTTTTTTGTTTTATTTTTAAATTTTATTTTTTAAAATTTTGAAATTTAATTTTATTTATTTTTTTATACAGCACGTTATTATTAGTTATGTATTTTATGCATATACATGTATACAGGTCAATCCCAAACTCCCAACTCATCCCACCACCACCACCCCATGGCTTCCCACACTTGGTGTCCATACGTTTGTTCTCTACCTCTGTGTCTCTATTTCTTCCCTGCAAACCAGTTCATCTGTACCATTTTTAGGCTCCACATATATGCATTAAAATACAATATTTGTTTTCCTCTTTCTGACTTACTTCATTCTGTATGACAGTCACTCGATCCATCGATGTCTCTACAAATGACCCAGTTTCATTCCTTTTTATGGCCGAGGAATATTCCATTTTATATATATACCACATCTTTATGGATTCATCTGTCTGTGGGCATTTAGGTTGCTTCCATTACCTGGCTATTGTAAATAGTGCTGCAACGAACATTGTGGTGAATGTGCCTTTTTGAAATACGGTTTTCCTGGGTATATGCCCAGAAGTGGGATTGCTGGATCAGATGGTAATTCTATTTCTAATTGTTTTAAGGAAACTCCATACTGTTCTCCATAGTGACTGTATCAATTTACATTCCCACCAATAGTGGAAGAGGGCTCCTTTTGTCCACACCCTCCCCAGAATTGGTTGTTTGTAGATTTTCTGATGATGCCGATTCTAACAGGTGTGAGGTGATACCTCATTGTAGTTTTGATTTGCATTTCTCTAATAATTAGTGCTGTTGAGCAGCTTTTCATGTGCGTCTTGGCCATCTCTGTGTCTCCTTTGAAGAAACGTCTCTTTAGATCTTCTGCCCATTTTTTTGGGGGTTGTTTGTTTTTTTAATATTAAGCTGCATGAGCTGTTTATATATAGTGGACATTAAAACTCTGTCCATTGATTGGTCTGCATCGATTATCGCCCATTCTGAGGGATGCCTTTTTCCATTCCCGTGTTTTTTAACAAAAAAAGGAAAGAAAGGAAGAGAAGCAGAACACTAATGTGCGTAAAATATGCCTTTTGAAACGGTCGTTTTGAAATATGGACGTCCTTTGAATTTTTTGGTCGATATGTCACCCCAGGATTTGTTTTCAGGGCAGGTGTCATTTAGAAGCCTGCAATGATTTTGAATATCAACTGACCATTAGCGTTGGGATTAAAGCTGCTGTTGTGTGAAACGGCCACTAGGTGGCAGCAGTTAACCCTTACCAATTCTGGTTACTAGGGCAAGAGAGCCTCAGTGGAAGTGGTGTTCTAGATTGGAGTTTAGAATGGAATGTGCCAGGAGAAAGCCCCTCACGTTTGTCTCACTACTTCTTGTTCGTGTTTTTAATTTAATTTTTTTTATTTTTTATTACAGCAAGTTTGATTACAATGTTTGGCTTGTTGTAGGTGTGGAAGATATGGTTCTTTTACACATATACAGATGACTGTTCTTCCTTGGATCCTTTTTCCATGTACGTTATGACAGAATGTTGAGTAGTCCTCTGTTGGTATTCTGTAGGTCTTTGGTGATTATATATGTCACCTGTGTTTGTATATGTCTGTTAACCCCGATGACATAATGAAACCAATCCTCACAACTTTCCATTGGTGAACCATAAGTTTGTTTAATGAATCTGTGATTGCCCTTCTCCGTGGAAATATCTGCCCTGGTATCCATTTTTAGGTAACACCTATAAGTGATATGATACGATATGTGTCTTTCAATTTCTGACTTACTACAAGTCACGTGATTACCTCTAGACTCATCTACGGGGCTTCAAATGGCATTGTGTCCTTTTTTTCCTTGGCTTCTATTCTGCCTTAGCGAGGTCCATTTTCAACAATGTGATTCCCTGAGGGTTGTGGATTAGCTGACCTGGGCAGCCTTACCCTGCCGGCCTGCCCTCCCCAGTTGGTCCTCATTGAGGTCAATATAAACAGCGCTCCAGGCAACAATAGCCCCTGAAGCTGTGCCTGACTCCATATTCTCGGCCCCATCAGCAGTTTCGGGGCTGTGCTGGTGGGAGGGAGTGAGGGGCCACAGCTTTGTGGGTGGCCCGGTGTGAGTGGGGTTCTGCTGGCCTTTCTGCAGGAGTTGCCAGGCTGCCGCCTGTAAAGAAGAGGATGTGTCACTCATACCTTCCGCTGGAATTTCTCTCCGGACAGAGGTGAGGAAGGAAAAAAGCAGTGGGGGCCGGGACAGGAGGGGTATCTCAGGCAGGGCAATGGAAAGCTTCTGGAAGAGCGCCCGGGGCCAGGACCACCCTGGCTGGCCTGCAGGCACCAAGTTGGCCTGCGTGCTGTCGCTGGTGTGGCTCCACGGTCCTTCCTCTAGGCTTTCAAGCCCTTGTACATATTCAGGTGTTTTACCTGGAAAGGGTGGGAACAGTTCAGCAGCAGCTGGCCTGGGGCTCAGCTCACGTTTACTCACAGATGCCTCGGCATGGTCCCCCAGCTTTGCAATGAGGACGCTTCTTGCGTGGGGGATGGGTTGCTGGCTGTATGGGAGATGGATCCCCACCTCTGACCAATTTCAGAATTGTTTACCGCTGGAGCAAGTGCCGTGATAGTGTTTTCCTGTGTATAACTCGTGGGTTCACTTATTTTTTCTTTTATGGTTCAAGTTAGATTTTATTCCTCTTTTATGTATTTATAAATATAAGCATGGAAATAATTCATTCCTATAAATACATCTGTGTGACGGGAAGAATTTTTTCTGTTTTATTTTTAAATTTTATTTTTTAAAATTTTGAAATTTAATTTTATTTATTTTTTTTATACAGCACGTTATTATTAGTTATGTATTTTATGCATATACATGTATACAGGTCAATCCCAAACTCCCAACTCATCCCACCACCACCACCCCATGGCTTCCCACACTTGGTATCCATACGTTTGTTCTCTACCTCTGTGTCTCTATTTCTTCCCTGCAAACCAGTTCATCTGTACCATTTTTAGGCTCCACATATATGCATTAATATACAATATTTGTTTTCCTCTTTCTGACTTACTTCATTCTGTATGACAGTCTCTCGATCCATCGATGTCTCTACAAATGACCCAGTTTCATTCCTTTTTATGGCCGAGTAATATTCCATTTTATATATGTACCACTTCTTTATCCATTCATCTGTCTGTGGGCATTTAGGTTGCTTCCATTACCTGGCTATTGTAAATAGTGGTGCAACGAACATTGTGGTGAATGTGCCTTTTTGAAATACGGTTTTCTCTGGGTATATGCCCAGAAGTGGGATTGCTGGATCAGATTGTAATTCTATTTCCAGTATTTTTAAGGAAATTCCATACTGTTCTCTATAGTGACTGTATCAATTTACATTCCCACCAATAGTGGGAGAGGGCTCCTTTTGTCCACACCCTCCCGAGAATTGGTTGTTTGTAGATTTTCTGATGATGCCGATTCTAACAGGTGTGAGGTGATACCTCATTGTAGTTTTGATTTGCATTTCTCTAATAATTAGTGCTGTTGAGCAGCTTTTCATGTGCGTCTTGGCCATCTCTGTGTCTCCTTTGAAGAAACGTCTCTTTAGATCTTCTGCCCATTTTTTTGGGGGTTGTTTGTTTTTTTAATATTAAGCTGCATGAGCTGTTTATATATATTGGAGATTAAACCTCTGTCCATTGATTCGTCTGCAATGATTTTCGCCCATTCTGAGGGATGCCTTTTTCCATTCCCGTGATTTTTAACAAAAAAGGAAAGAAAGGAAAAGAAGCAGAACACTAATGTGCGTAAAATATGCCTTTTGAAACGGTCGTTTTGAAATATGGACGTCCTTTGAATTTTTTGGTCGATATGTGACCCCAGGATTTGTTTTCAGGGCAGGTGTCATTTACAGGCCTGCAATGATTTTGAATATCAACTGACCATTAGCGTTGGGATTAAAGCTGCTGTTGCGTGAAACGGCCACAAGGTGGCAGCAGTTCACCCTTACCAAATCTGGTTACTAGGGCAAGAGAGCCTCAGTGGAAGTGGTGTTCTAGATTGGAGTTTAGAATGGAATGTGCCAGGAGAAAGCCCCTCACGTTTGTCTCACTACTTCTTTTTCGTGTTTTTAAATTAGTTTTTTTATTTTTTATTACAGCAAGTTTGATTACAATGTTTGGCTTGTTGTAGGTGTGGAAGATGTGGTTCTTTTACACATATACAGATGTCTGTTCTTCCTGGGATCCTTTTCCCATGTACGTTATGACAGAATGTTGAGTAGTCCTCTCTTGGTATTCTGTAGGTCTTTGGTGATTATATATGTCACCTGTGTTTGTATATGTCTGTTAACCCCGATATCGTAATGAAACCAATCCTCACACCTTTCCATTGGTGAAACATAAGTTTGTTTAATGAATCTGTGATTGCCCTTCTCCGTGGAAATATCTGCCCTGGTATCCATTTTTAGGTAACACCTATAAGTGATATGATATGATATGTGTCTTTCACTTTCTGACTTACTACAAGTGACATGATTACTTCTAGACTCATCTACGGTGCTGCACATGGCATTGTGTCCTTTTTTCCCTTGGCTTCTCTTCTGCCTTAGCGGGGTCCATTTTCAACAATGTGATTCCCTGAGGGTTGTGGATTAGCTGACCTGGGCATCCTTACCCTGCCGGCCCGCCCTCCCCAGGTGTGCCTCGTTGAGGTCAATATAAACATAGCTCCAGGCAGCAATAGCCCCTGAAGCTGTGCCTGACACCATATTCTCGGCCCCGTCAGCAGTCTCGGGGCTGTGCTGGTGGGAGGGAGTGAGGGGCCACAGCTTTGTGGGTGGCCCGGTGTGAGTGGGGTTCTGCTGGCCTTTCTGCAGGAGTTGCCAGGCTGCCGCCTGTAAAGAAGAGGATGTGTCACTCATACCTTCCGCTGGAATTTCTCTCCGGACAGAGGTGAGGAAGGAAAAAAGCAGTGGGGTCCGGGACAGGAGGGGTATCTCAGGCAGGGCAATGGAAAGCTTCTGGAAGAGCGCCCGGGGCCAGGACCACCCTGGCTGGCCTGCAGGCACCAAGTTGGCCTGCGTGCTGTCGCTGGTGTGGCTCCACGGTCCTTCCTCTAGGCTTTCAAGCCCTTGTACATATTCAGGTGTTTTACCTGGAAAAGGTGGGAACAGTTCAGCAGCAGCTGGCCTGGGGCTCAGCTCACGTTTACTCACAGATGCCTAGGCATGGTCCCCCAGCTTTGCAATGAGGACGCTTCTTGCGTGGGGGGTGGGTTGCTGGCTGTATGGGAGATGGATCCCCACCTCTGACCAATTTCAGAATTGTTTACCGCTGGAGCAAGTGCCGTGATAGGGTTTTCCTCTGAATAACTCGTGGGTTCACTTATTTTTTCTTTTATGGTTCAAGTTAGATTTTATTCCTCTTTTATGTATTTATAAATATAAGCATGGAAATAATTCATTCCTATAAATACATCTGTGTGACGGGAAGAATTTTTTCTGTTTTATTTTTAAATTTTATTTTTTAAAATTTTGAAATTTAATTTTTTTTATTTTTTTATACAGAACGTTATTATTAGTTATGTATTTTATGCATATACATGTATACAGGTCAATCCCAAACTCCCAACTCATCCCACCACCACCAACCCATGGCTTCCCACACTTGGTGTCCATACGTTTGTTCTCTTCCTCTGTGTCTCTATTTCTTCCCTGCAAACCAGTTCATCTGTACCATTTTTAGGCTCCACATATATGCGTTAATATACAATATTTGTTTTCCTCTTTCTGACTTACTTCATTCTGTATGACAGTCTCTCGATCCATCGATGTCTCTACAAATGACCCTGTTTCATTCCTTTTTATGGCCGAGTAATATTCCATTTTATATATGTACCACATCTTTATCCATTCATCTGTCTGTGGGCATTTAGGTTGCTTCCATTACCTGGCTATTGTAAATAGTGCTGCAACGAACATTGTGGTGAATGTGCCTTTTTGAAATACGGTTTTCTCTGGGTATATGCCCAGAAGTGGGATTGCTGGATCAGATGGTAATTCTATTTCTAGTTTTTTTAAGGAAACTCTATACTGTTCTCCATAGTGACTGTATCAATTTACATTCCCACCAATAGTGGAATACGGCTCCCTTTGTCCAAACCCTCCGCAGAATTGGTTGTTTGTAGATTTTCTGATGATGCCGATTCTAACAGGTGTGAGCTGATACCTCATTGTAGTTTTGATTTGCATTTCTCTAATAATTAGTGCTGTTGAGCAGCTTTTCATGTGCGTCTTGGCCATCTCTGTGTCTCCTTTGAAGAAACGTCTCTTTAGATCTTCTGCCCATTTTTCTGGGGGTTGTTTGTTTTTTAATATTAAGCTGCATGAGCTGTTTATATATATTGGAGATTAAACCTCTGTCCATTGATTCGTTTGCAACGATTTTCACCCATTTTGAGGGATGCCTTTTTCCATTCCCGTTTTTTTTAACAAAAAAGGAAAGAAAGAAAAGAAGCAGAACACTAATGTGCGTAAAATATGCCTTTTGAAACGGTCGTTTTGAAATATGGACGTCCTTTGAATATTTTGGTCGATATGTGACCCCAGGATTTGTTTTCAGGGCAGGTGTCATTTACAGGCCTGCAATGATTTTGAATATCAACTGACCATTAGCGTTGGGATTAAAGCTGCTGTTGTGTGAAACGGCCACAAGGGGGCAGCAGTTCACCCTTACCAAATCTGGTTACTAGGGCAAGAGAGCCTCAGTGGAAGTGGTGTTCTAGATTGGAGTTTAGAATGGAATGTGCCAGGAGAAAGCCCCTCACGATCGTCTCACTACTTCTTGTTCGTGTTTTTAATTTAATTTTTTTATTTTTTATTACAGCAATTTTGATTACAATGTTTGGCTTGCTGTAGGTGTGGAAGATGTGGTTCTTTTACACATATACAGATGTCTGTTCTTCCTGGGATCCTTTTCCCATGTACGTTATGACAGAATGTTGAGTAGTCCTCTCTTGGTATTCTGTAGGTCTTTGGTGATTATATATGTCACCTGTGTTTGTATATGTCTGTTAACCCCGATATCATAATGAAACCAATCCTCACACCTTTCCATTGGTGAACCATAAGTTTGTTTAATGAATCGGTGATTGCCCTTCTCCGTGGAAATATCTGCCCTGGTATCCATTTTTAGGTAACACCTATAAGTGATATGATATGATATGTGTCTTTCACTTTCTGACTTACTACAAGTGACATGATTACTTCTAGACTCATCTACGGTGCTGCAAATGGCATTGTGTCCTTTTTTCCCTTGGCTTCTCTTCTGCCTTAGCGGGGTCCATTTTCAACAATGTGATTCCCTGAGGGTTGTGGATTAGCTGACCTGGGCAGCCTTACCCTGCCGGCCCACCCTCCACAGGTGTGCCTCATTGAGGTCAATATAAACAGCGCTCCAGGCAGCAATAGCCCCTGAAGCTGTGCCTGCCCCCATATTCTCTGCCCCGTCAGCAGTCTCGGGGCTGTGTTGGTGGGAGGGAGTGAGGGGCCACAGCTTTGTGGGTGGCCCGGTGTGAGTGGGGTTCTGCTGGCCTTTCTGCAGGAGTTGCCAGGCTGCCGCCTGTAAAGAAGAGGATGTGTCACTCATACCTTCCGCTGGAATTTCTCTCCGGACAGAGGTGAGGAAGGAAAAAAGCAGTGGGGGCCGGGACAGGAGGGGTATCTCAGGCAGGGCAATGGAAAGCTTCTGGAAGAGCGCCCGGGGCCAGGACCACCCTGGCTGGCCTGCAGGCACCAAGTTGGCCTGCGTGCTGTCGCTGGTGTGGCTCCACGGTCCTTCCTCTAGGCTTTCAAGCCCTTGTACATATTCAGGGGTTTTACCTGGAAAGGGTGGGAACAGTTCAGCAGCAGCTGGCCTGGGGCTCAGCTCAAGTTTACTCACAGATGCCTCGGCATGGTCCCCCAGCTTTGCAATGAGGACGCTTCTTGCGTGGGGGGTGGGTTGCTGGCTGTATGGGAGATGGATCCCCACCTCTGACCAATTTCAGAATTGTTTACCGCTGGAGCAAGTGCCGTGATAGTGTTTTCCTGTGTATAACTCGTGGGTTCACTTATTTTTTCTTTTATGGTTCAAGTTAGATTTTATTCCTCTTTTATGTATTTATAAATATAAGCATGGAAATAATTCATTCCTATAAATACATCTGTGTGACGGGAAGAATTTTTTCTGTTTTATTTTTAAATTTTATTTTTTAAAATTTTGAAATTTAATTTTATTTATTTTTTTATACAGAACGTTATTATTAGTTATGTATTTTATGCATATACATGTATACAGGTCAATCCCAAACTCCCAACTCATCCCACCACCACCACCCCATGGCTTCCCACACTTGGTATCCATAAGTTTGTTCTCTACCTCTGTGTCTCTATTTCTTCCCTGCAAACCAGTTCATCTGTACCATTTTTAGGCTCCACATATATGCATTAATATACAATATTTGTTTTCCTCTTTCTGACTTACTTCATTCTGTATGACAGTCTCTCGATCCATCGATGTCTCTACAAATGACCCAGTTTCATTCCTTTTTATGGCCGAGTAATATTCCATTTTATATATGTACCACATCTTTATCCATTCATCTGTCTGTGGGCATTTAGGTTGCTTCCATTACCTGGCTATTGTAAATAGTGGTGCAACGAACATTGTGGTGAATGTGCCTTTTTGAAATACGGTTTTCTCTGGGTATATGCCCAGAAGTGAGATTGCTGGATCAGATTATAATTCTATTTCTAGTATTTTTAAGGAAATTCCATACTGTTCTCCATAGTAACTGTATCAATTTACATTCCCACCAATAGTGGGAGAGGGCTCCTTTTGTCCACACCCTCCCGAGAATTGGTTGTTTGTAGATTTTCTGATGATGCCGATTCTAACAGGTGTGAGGTGATACCTCATTGTAGTTTTGATTTGCATTTCTCTAATAATTAGTGCTGTTGAGCAGCTTTTCATGTGCGTCTTGGCCATCTCTGTGTCTCCTTTGAAGAAACGTCTCTTTAGATCTTCTGCCCATTTTTTTGGGGGTTGTTTGTTTTTTTAATATTAAGCTGCATGAGCTGTTTATATATATTGGAGATTAAACCTCTGTCCATTGATACATCTGCAATGATTTTCGCCCATTCTGAGGGATGCCTTTTTCCATTCCCGTGATTTTTAACAAAAAAGGAAAGAAAGGAAAAGAAGCAGAACACTAATGTGCGTAAAATATGCCTTTTGAAACGGTCGTTTTGAAATATGGACGTCCTTTGAATTTTTTGTTCGATATGTGACCCCAGGATTTGTTTTCAGGGCAGGTGTCATTTACAGGCCTGCAATGATTTTGAATATCAACTGACCATTAGCGTTGGGATTAAAGCTGCTGTTGTGTGAAACGGCCACAAGGTGGCAGCAGTTCACCCTTACCAAATCTGGTTACTAGGGCAAGAGAGCCTCAGTGGAAGTGGTGTTCTAGATTGGAGTTTAGAATGGAATGTGCCAGGAGAAAGCCCCTCACGTTTGTCTCACTACTTCTTGTTCGTGTTTTTAAATTAATTTTTTATTTTTTATTACAGCAAGTTTGATTACAATGTTTGGCTTGTTGTAGGTGTGGAAGATGTGGTTCTTTTACACATATACAGATGTCTGTTCTTCCTCGGTTCCTTTTCCCATGTACATTATGACAGAATGTTGAGTAGTCCTCTCTTGGTATTCTGTAGGTCTTTGGTGATTATATATGTCACCTGTGTTTGTATATGTCTGTTAACCCCGATATCGTAATGAAACCAATCCTCACACCTTTCCATTGGTGAACCATAAGTTTGTTTAATGAATCTGTGATTGCCCTTCTCCGTGGAAATATCTGCCCTGGTATCCATTTTTAGGTAACACCTATAAGTGATATGATATGATATGTGTCTTTCACTTTCTGACTTACTACAAGTCACGTGATTACTTCTAGACTCATCTACGGTGCTGCAAATGGCATTGTGTCCTTTTTTCCCTTGGCTTCTCTTCTGCCTTAGCGGGGTCCATTTTCAACAATGTGATTCCCTGAGGGTTGTGGATTAGCTGACCTGGGCAGCCTTACCCTGCCGGCCCGCCCTCCCCAGGTGTGCCTCGTTGAGGTCAATATAAACAGAGCTCCAGGCAGCAATAGCCCCTGACGCTGTGCCTGACTCCATATTCTCTGCCCCGTCAGCAGTCTCGGGGCTGTGCTGGTGGGAGGGAGTGAGGGGCCACAGCTTTGTGGGTGGCCTGGTGTGAGTGGGGTTCTGCTGGCCTTTCTGCAGGACTTGCCAGGCTGCCGCCTGTAAAGAAGAGGATGTGTCAGTCATACCTTCCGCTGGAATATCTCTCCGGACAGAGGTGAGGATGGAAAAAAGCAGTGGGGGCCGGGACAGGAGGGGTATCTCAGGCAGGGCAATGGAAAGCTTCTGGAAGAGCGCCTGGGGCCAGGACCACACTGGCTGGCCTGCAGGCACCAAGTTGGCCTGCGTGCTGTCGCTGGTGTGGCTCCACGGTCCTTCCTCTAGGCTTTCAAGCCCTTGTACATATTCAGGTGTTTTACCTGGAAAGGGTGGGAACAGTTCAGCAGCAGCTGGCCTGGGGCTCAGCTCACGTTTACTCACAGATGCCTCGGCATGGTCCCCCAGCTTTGCAATGAGGACGCTCCTTGCGTGGGGGGTGGGTTGCTGGCTGTATTGGAGATGGATCCCCACCTCTGACCAATTTCAGAATTGTTTACCGCTGGAGCAAGTGCCGTGATAGGGTTTTCCTCTGTATAACTCGTGGGTTCAATTTTTTTTTCTTTTATGGTTCAAGTTAGATTTTATTCCTCTTTTATGTATTTATAAATATAAGCATGGAAATAATTCATTCCTATAAATACATCTGTGTGACAGGAAGAATTTTTATTGTTTTATTTTTAAATTTTATTTTTTAAAATTTTGAAATTTAATTTTATTTATGTTTTTATACTGCAGGTTATTATTAGTTATGTATTTTATGAATATACATGTATACCGTTCAATCCCTATCTCCCAACTCATCCCACCACCACCACCCCATGGCTTCCCACACTTGGTGTCCATACGTTTGTTCTCTACCTCTGTGTCTCTATTTCTTCCCTGCAAACCAGTTCATCTGTACCATTTTTTAGGTTCCACATATATGCATTAATATACAATATTTGTTTTCCTCTTTCTGACTTACTTCATTCTGTATGACAGTCTCTCGATCCATCGATGTCTCTACAAATGACCCAGTTTCATTCCTTTTTATGGCCGAGTAATATTCCATTTCATATAAGTACCACATCTTTATCCATTCATCTGTCTGTGGGCATTTAGGTTGCTTCCATTACCTGGCTACTGTAAATAGTGCTGCAATGAACATTGTGGTGAATGTGCCTTTTTGATTTACGGTTTTCTCTGGGTATATGCCCAGAAGTGGGATTGCTGGATCAGATGGTCATTCTATATCTAGATTTTTAAGGAAACTCCATACTGTTCTCCATAGTGACTGTATCAATTTACATTCCCACCAATACTGGAAGAGGGCTCTTTTTGTCCACACCCTCCCCAGAATTGGTTGTTTGTAGATTTTCTGATGATGCCGAATCTAACAGGTTTTTGGTGATACCTCGTTGTAGTTTTGATTTGCATTTCTCTAATAATTAGTGCTGTTGAGCAGCTTTTCATGTGCGTCTTGGCCATCTCTGTATCGTCTTTGAAGAAACGTCTCTTTAGATCTTCTGACCATTTTTGTATTGGGTTGTTTGTTTTTTTAATATTAAGCTGCATGAGCTGTTTATATATATTGGAGATTAAACCTCTGTCCATTGATTCGTCTGCAACGATTTTCGCCCATTCTGAGGGATGCCTTTTTCCATTCCACTGTTTTTTAACAAAAAAGGAAAGAAAGGAAAAGAAGCAGAACACTGATGCGCGTAAAATATGCCTTTTGAAACGGTCGTTTTGAAATATGGACGTCCTTTGAATTTTTTGGTCGATATGTGACCCCAGGATTTGTTTTCAGGGCAGGTGTCATTTACAGGCCTGCAATGATTTTGAATATCAACTGACCATAAGCGCTGGGATTAAAGCTGCTGTTGTGTGAAACGGCCACAAGGTGGCAGCAGTTCCCCCTTACCAAATCTGGTTACTAGGGCAAGAGAGCCTCAGTGGAAGTGGTGTTCTAGATTGGAATTTAGAATGGAATGTGCCAGGAGAAAGCCCCTCACGTTTGTCTCACTATTTCTTGTTCGTGATTCTAATTTAATTTTTTATTTTTTATTACAGCAAGTTTGATTACAATGTTTGTCTTGTTGTAGGTGTGGAAGATGTGGTTCTTTTACACATATACAGATGACTGTTCCTCCTGGGATCCTTTTCCCATGTACGTTATGACAGAATGTTGAGTAGTCCCCTCTTGGTATTCTGTAGGTCTTTGGTGATTATATATATCACCTGTGTTTGTATATGTCTGTTAACCCCGATATCGTAATGAAACCAAACCTCACACCTTTCCATTGGTGAACCATAAGTTTGTTTAATGAATCTGTGATTGCCCTTCTCCGTGGAAATATCTGCCCTGGTATCCATTTTTAGGTAACACCTATAAGTGATATGATAGGATATGTGTCTTTCACTTTCTGACTTACTACAAGTCACGTGATTACTTCTAGACTCACCTACGGTGCTGCAAATGGCATTGTGTCCTTTTTTCCCTTGGCTTCTCTTCTGCCTTAGCGGGGTCCATTTTCAACAATGTGATTCCCTGAGGGTTGTGGATTAGCTGACCTGGGCATCCTTACCCTGCCGGCCCGCCCTCCCCAGGTGTGCCTCGTTGAGGTCAATATAAACAGAGCTCCAGGCAGCAATAGCCCCTGAAGCTGTGCCTGACTCCATATTCTCTGCCCCGTCAGCAGTCTCGGGGCTGTGTTGGTGGGAGGGAGTGAGGGGCCACAGCTTTGTGGGTGGCCCGGTGTGAGTGGGGTTCTGCTGGCCTTTCTGCAGGAGTTGCCAGGCTGCTGCCTGTAAAGAAGAGGATGTGTCACCCATACCTTCCGCTGGAATTTCTCTCCGGACAGAGGTGAGGAAGGAAAAAAGCAGTGGGGGCCGGGACAGGAGGGGTATCTCAGGCAGGGCAATGGAAAGCTTCTGGAAGAGCGCCAGGGTCCAGGACCACCCTGGCTGGCCTGCAGGCACCAAGTTGGCCTGCGTGCTGTCGCTGGTGTGGCTCCACGGTCCTTCCTCTAGGCTTTCAAGCCCTTGTACATATTCAGGTGTTTTACCTGGAAAGGGTGGGAACAGTTCAGCAGCAGGTGGCCTGGGGCTCAGCTCTCGTTTACTCAGAGATGCCTCGGCACGGTCCCCCAGCTTTGCAGTGAGGACGCTCCTTGCGTTGGGGGTGGTTTGCTGGCTGTATGGGAGATGGTTTCCGACCTCTGACCAATTTCAGAATTGTTTACCGCTGGAGCAAGTGCCGTGATAGGGTTTTCCTCTGTATAACTCGTGGGTTCAATTTTTTTTTTCTTATATGGTTCAAGTTTGATTTTATACCTCTTTTATGTATTTATATATATAAGCATGGAAATAATTCATTCCTATAAATACATCTGTGTGACGGGAAGAACATTTTTCTGTTTTATTGTTAAATTTAATTTTTTAAAATTTTGAAATTTAATTTTATTTATTTTTTTATACAGCCCGTTATTATTAGTTATGTATTTTATTCATATACATGTATAGAGGTCAATCCCAAACTCCCAACTCATCCCACCACCATCACCCCATGGCTTCCCACACTTGGTGTCCATACGTTTGTTCTCTACCTCTGTGTCTCTATTTCTTCCCTGCAAACCAGTTCATCTGTACCATTTTTAGGCTCCACATATATGCATTAATATACAATATTTGTTTTCCTCTTTCTGACTTACTTCATTCTGTATGACAGTCTCTCGATCCATCGATGTCTCTACAAATGACCCAGTTTCATTCCTTTTTATGGCCGAGTAATATTCCATTTCATATATGTACCAAATCTTTATCCATTCATCTGTCTGTGGGCATTTAGGTTGCTTCCATTACCTGGCTATTGTAAATAGTGCTGCAACGAACATTGTGGTGAATGTGCCTTTTTGAAATACGGTTTTCTCTGGGTATATGCCCAGAAGTGGGATTGCTGGATCAGATGGTAATTCTATTTCTAGTTTTTTTAAGGAAACTCCATACTGTCCTCCATAGTGACTGTATCAATTACATTCCAACCAATAGTGGAAGAGGGCTCCTTTTGTCCACACCCTCCCCAGAATTGGTTGTTTGTAGATTTTCTGATGATGCCGATTCTAACAGGTGTGAGGTGATACCTCATTGTAGTTTTGATTTGCATTTCTCTAATAATTAGTGCTGTTGAGCAGCTTTTCATGTGCGTCTTGGCCATCTCTGTGTCTCCTTTGAAGAAACGTCTCTTTAGATCTTCTGCCCATTTTTGTATTGGGATGTTTGTTTTTTTAATATTAAGCTGCATGAGTTGTTTATATATATTGGAGATTAAACCTCTGTCCATTGATTCGTCTGCAACGATTTTCGCCCATTCTGAGGGATGCCTTTTTCCATTCCCGTGTTTTTTAACAAAAAAGGAAAGAAAGGAAAAGAAGCAGAACACTAATGTGCGTAAAATATGCCTTTTGAAACGGTCGTTTTGAAATATGGACGTCCTTTGAATTTTTTGGTCGATATGTGACCCCAGGATTTGTTTTCAGGGCAGGTGTCATTTACAGGCCTGAAATGATTTTGAATATCAACTGACCACTAGCGCTGGGATTAAAGCTGCTGTTGTGTGAAACGGCCACAAGGTGGCAGCAGTTCACCCTTACCAAATCTGGTTACTAGGGCAAGAGAGCCTCCGTGGAATTGGTGTTGTAGATTGGAATTTAGAGTGGAATGTGCCAGGAGAAAGCCCCTCACGTTTGTCTCACTTCATCTTGTTCGTGTATTTAATTTAATTTTTTTTATTTTTTATTACAGCAAGTTTGATTACAATGTTTGGCTTGTTGTAGGTGTGGAAGATGTGGTTCTTTTACACATATACAGATGTCTGTTCTTCCTGGGATCCTTTTCGCATGTACGTTATGACAGAATGTTGAGTAGTCCCCTCTTGGTATTCTGTAGGTCTTTGGTGATTATATATGTCACCTGTGTTTGTATATGTCTGTTAACCCCGATATCGTAATGAAACCAATCCTCACACCTTTCCATTGGTGAACCATAAGTTTGTTTAATGAATCTGTGAATGCCCTTCTCCGTGGAAATATCTGCCCTGGTATCCATTTTTAGGTAACACCTATAAGTGATATGATATGTGTCTTTCACTTTCTGACTTACTACAAGTCACGTGATTACTTCTAGACTCATCTACGGTGCTGCAAATGGCATTGTGTCCTTTTTTCCCTTGGCTTCTCTTCTGCCTTAGCGGGGTCCATTTTCAACAATGTGATTCCCTGAGGGTTGTGGATTAGCTGACCTGGGCAGCCTTACCCTGCCGGCCCGCCCTCCCCAGGTGTGCCTCGTTGAGGTCAATATAAACAGCGCTCCAGGCAGCAATAGCCCCTGAAGCTGTGCCTGACTCCATATTCTCTGCCCCGTCAGCAGTCTCGGGGCTGTGCTGGTGGGAGGGAGTGAGGGGCCACAGCTTTGTGGGTGGCCCGGTGTGAGTGGGGTTCTGCTGGCCTTTCTGCAGGAGTTGCCAGTCTGCCGCCTGTAATGGAGAGGTTGTTTCACACATACCTTCCGCTGGAATTTCTCTCCGGACAGAGGTGAGGAAGGAAAAAAGTAGTGGGGGCCGGGACAGGAGGGGTATCTCAGGCAGGGCAATGGAAAGATTCTGGAAGAGCCCCCGGGGCCAGGACCACCCTGGCTGGCCTGCAGGCACCAAGTTGGCCTGCGTGCTGTCTCTGGTGTGGCTCCATGGTCCTTCCTCTAGGCTTTCAAGCCCTTGTACATATTCATGTGTTTTTCCTGGAAAGGGTAAGAACAGTTCAGCAGCAGCTGGCCTGGGGCTCAGCTCACGTTTACTCACAGATGCCTCGGCACGGTCCCCCAGCTTTGCAATGAGGACGCTCCTTGCGTGGGGGGTGGGTTGCTGGCTGTATGGGAGATGGTTCCCCACCTCTGACAAATTTCAGAATTGTTTACCACTGGAGCAAGTGCCCTGATAGGGTTTTCCTCTGTATAACTCGTGGGTTCAGGATTTTTTTTTCTTTTATGGTTCAAGTTAGAATTTATTCCCCTTTTATGTATTTATAGATATAAGCATGGAAATAATTCATTCCTATAAATACATCTGTGTGACGGGAAGAACTGTTTTCTGTTTTATTTTTAAATTTTATTTTTTAAAATTTTGAAATTTAATTTTATTTAATTTTTATACAGCACGATATTATTAGTTATGTATTTTATACATATACATGTATACAGGTCAATCACAATCTCCCAACTCATCCCACCACCACCACCCCATGGCTTCCCACACTTGGTGTCCATAGGTTTGTTCTCTACCTCTGTGTCTCTATTTCTTCCCTGCAAACTAGTTCATCTGTACCATTTTTAGGCTCCACATATATGCATTAATATACAATATTTGTTTTCCTCTTTCTGACTTACTTCATTCTGTATGACAGTCTCTCGATCCATCGATGTCTCTACAAATGACCCAGTTTCATTCCTTTTTATGGCCGAGTAATATTCCATTTCATATATGTACCACATCTTTATCCATTCATCTGTCTGTGGGCATTTAGGTTGCTTCCATTACCTGGCTATTGTAAATAGTGCTGCAACGAACATTGTGGTGAATGTGCCTTTTTGAAATACGGTTTTCTCTGGGTATATGCCCAGAAGTGGGATTGCTGGATCAGATGGTAATTCTATTTCTAGTTTTTTTAAGGAAACTCCATACTGTCCTCCATAGTGACTGTATCAATTACATTCCAACCAATAGTGGAAGAGGGCTCCTTTTGTCCACACCCTCCCCAGAATTGGTTGTTTGTAGATTTTCTGATGATGCCGATTCTAACAGGTGTGAGGTGATACCTCATTGTAGTTTTGATTTGCATTTCTCTAATAATTAGTGCTGTTGAGCAGCTTTTCATGTGCGTCTTGGCCATCTCTGTGTCTCCTTTGAAGAAACGTCTCTTTAGATCTTCTGCCCATTTTTGTATTGGGTTGTTTGTTTTTTTAATATTAAGCTGCATGAGTTGTTTATATATATTGGAGATTAAACCTCTGTCCATTGATTCGTCTGCAACGATTTTCGCCCATTCTGAGGGATGCCTTTTTCCATTCCCGTGTTTTTTAACAAAAAAGGAAAGAAAGGAAAAGAAGCAGAACACTAATGTGCGTAAAATATGCCTTTTGAAACGGTCGTTTTGAAATATGGACGTCCTTTGAATTTTTTGGTCGATATGTGACCCCAGGATTTGTTTTCAGGGCAGGTGTCATTTACAGGCCTGAAATGATTTTGAATATCAACTGACCACTAGCGCTGGGATTAAAGCTGCTGTTGTGTGAAACGGCCACAAGGTGGCAGCAGTTCACCCTTACCAAATCTGGTTACTAGGGCAAGAGAGCCTCCGTGGAATTGGTGTTGTAGATTGGAATTTAGAGTGGAATGTGCCAGGAGAAAGCCCCTCACGTTTGTCTCACTTCATCTTGTTCGTGTATTTAATTTAATTTTTTTTATTTTTTATTACAGCAAGTTTGATTACAATGTTTGGCTTGTTGTAGGTGTGGAAGATGTGGTTCTTTTACACATATACAGATGTCTGTTCTTCCTGGGATCCTTTTCGCATGTACGTTATGACAGAATGTTGAGTAGTCCCCTCTTGGTATTCTGTAGGTCTTTGGTGATTATATATGTCACCTGTGTTTGTATATGTCTGTTAACCCCGATATCGTAATGAAACCAATCCTCACACCTTTCCATTGGTGAACCATAAGTTTGTTTAATGAATCTGTGAATGCCCTTCTCCGTGGAAATATCTGCCCTGGTATCCATTTTTAGGTAACACCTATAAGTGATATGATATGTGTCTTTCACTTTCTGACTTACTACAAGTCACGTGATTACTTCTAGACTCATCTACGGTGCTGCAAATGGCATTGTGTCCTTTTTTCCCTTGGCTTCTCTTCTGCCTTAGCGGGGTCCATTTTCAACAATGTGATTCCCTGAGGGTTGTGGATTAGCTGACCTGGGCAGCCTTACCCTGCCGGCCCGCCCTCCCCAGGTGTGCCTCGTTGAGGTCAATATAAACAGCGCTCCAGGCAGCAATAGCCCCTGAAGCTGTGCCTGACTCCATATTCTCTTCCCCGTCAGCAGTCTCGGGGCTGTGCTGGTGGGAGGGAGTGAGGGGCCACAGCTTTGTGTGTGGCCCGGTGTGAGTGGGGTTCTGCTGGCCTTTCTGCAGGAGTTGCCAGTCTGCCGCCTGTAATGGAGAGGTTGTTTCACACATACCTTCCGCTGGAATTTCTCTCCGGACAGAGGTGAGGAAGGAAAAAAGCAGTGGGGGCCGGGACAGGAGGGGTATCTCAGGCAGGGCAATGGAAAGATTCTGGAAAAGCCCCCGGGGCCAGGACCACCCTGGCTGGCCTGCAGGCACCAAGTTGGCCTGCGTGCTGTCTCTGGTGTGGCTCCATGGTCCTTCCTCTAGGCTTTCAAGCCCTTGTACATATTCATGTGTTTTTCCTGGAAAGGGTAAGAACAGTTCAGCAGCAGCTGGCCTGGGGCTCAGCTCACGTTTACTCACAGATGCCTCGGCACGGTCCCCCAGCTTTGCAATGAGGACGCTCCTTGCGTGGGGGGTGGGTTGCTGGCTGTATGGGAGATGGTTCCCCACCTCTGACAAATTTCAGAATTGTTTACCACTGGAGCAAGTGCCCTGATAGGGTTTTCCTCTGTATAACTCGTGGGTTCAGGATTTTTTTTTCTTTTATGGTTCAAGTTAGAATTTATTCCCCTTTTATGTATTTATAGATATAAGCATGGAAATAATTCATTCCTATAAATACATCTGTGTGACGGGAAGAACTGTTTTCTGTTTTATTTTTAAATTTTATTTTTTAAAATTTTGAAATTTAATTTTATTTAATTTTTATACAGCACGATATTATTAGTTATGTATTTTATACATATACATGTATACAGGTCAATCACAATCTCCCAACTCATCCCACCACCACCACCCCATGGCTTCCCACACTTGGTGTCCATAGGTTTGTTCTCTACCTCTGTGTCTCTATTTCTTCCCTGCAAACTAGTTCATCTGTACCATTTTTAGGCTCCACATATATGCATTAATATACAATATTTGTTTTCCTCTTTCTGACTTACTTCATTCTGTATGACAGTCTCTCGATCCATCGATGTCTCTACAAATGACCCAGTTTCATTCCTTTTTATGGCCGAGTAATATTCCATTTCATATATGTACCACATCTTTATCCATTCATCTGTCTGTGGGCATTTAGGTTGCTTCCATTACCTGGCTATTGTAAATAGTGCTGCAACGAACATTGTGGTGAATGTGCCTTTTTGAAATACGGTTTCCTCTGGGTATATGCCCAGAAGTGGGATTGCTGGATCAGATGGTAATTCTATTTCTAGTTTTTTTTAAGGAAACTCCATACTGTCCTCCATAGTGACTGTATCAATTTACATTCCCACCAATAGTGGAAGAGGGCTCCTTTTGTCCACACCCTCCCCAGAATTGGTTGTTTGTATATTTTCTGATGATGCCAATTCTAACAGGTGTGAGGTGATACCTCATTGTAGTTTTGATTTGCATTTCTCTAATAATTAGTGCTGTTGAGCAGCTTTTCATGTGCGTCTTGGCCATCTCTGTGTCTCCTTTGAAGAAACGTCTCTTTAGATCTTCTGCCCATTTTTGTATTGGGTTGTTTGTTTTTTTAATATTAAGCTGCATGAGTTGTTCATATATATTGGAGATTAAACCTCTGTCCATTGATTCGTCTGCAACGATATTCGCCCATTCTGAGGGATGCCTTTTTCCATTCCAGTGTTTTTTAACAAAAAAGGAAAGAAAGGAAAAGAAGCAGAACACTAATGTGCGTAAAATATGCCTTTTGAAACGGTCGTTATGAAATATGGACGTCCTTTGAAATTTTTGGTCGATATGTGACCCCAGGATTTGTTTTCAGGGCAGGTGTCATTTACAGGCCTGCAATGATTTTGAATATCAACTGACCATTAGCGCTGGGATTAAAGCTGCTGTTGTGTGAAACGGCCACAAGGTGGCAGCAGTTCACCCTTACCAAATCTGGTTACTAGGGCAAGAGAGCCTCAGTGGAAGTGGTGTTCTAGATTGGAGTTTAGAATGGAATGTGCCAGGAGAAAGCCCCTCACGTTTGTCTCACTACTTCTTGTTCGTGTATTTAATTTAATTTAATATTTTTTATTACAGCAAGGTTGATTACAATGTTTGGCTTGTTGTAGGTGTGGAAGATGTGGTTCTTTTACACATATAGAGATGACTGTTCTTCCTGGGATCCTTTTCCCATGTACGTTATGACAGAATGTTGAGTAGTCCCCTCTTGGTATTCTGTAGGTCTTTGGTGATTATATATATCACCTGTGTTTCTATATGTCTGTTAACCCCGATATCATAATGAAACCAATCCTCACACCTTTCCATTGGTGAACCATAAGTTTGTTTAATGAATCTGTGATTGCCCTTCTCCGTGGAAATATCTGCCCTGGTATCCATTTTTAGGTAACACCTATAAGTGATATGATAGGATATGTGTCTTTCACTTTCTGACTTACCACAAGTCACGTGATTACTTCTAGACTCATCTACGGTGCTGCAAATGGCATTGTATCCTTTTTTCCCTTGGCTTCTCTTCTGCCTTAGTGGGGTCCATTTTCAACAATGTGATTCCCTGAGGGTTGTGGATTAGCTGACCTGGGCAGCCTTACCCTGCCGGCCCGCCCTCCCCAGGTGTGCCTCGTTGAGGTCAATATAAACAGAGCTCCAGGCAGCAATAGCCCCTGAAGCTGTGCCTGACTCCATATTCTCTGCCCCGTCAGCAGTCTCGGGGCTGTGTTGGTGGGAGGGAGTGAGGGGCCACAGCTTTGTGGGTGGCCCGGTGTGAGTGGGGTTCTGCTGGCCTTTCTGCAGGAGTTGCCAGGCTGCCGCCTGTAAAGAAGAGGTTGTGTCACCCATACCTTCCGCTGGAATTTCTCTCCGGACAGAGGTGAGGAAGGAAAAAAGCAGTGGGGGCCGGGACAGGAGGGGTATCTCAGGCAGGGCAATGGAAAGCTTCTGGAAGAGCGCCAGGGTCCAGGACCACCCTGGCTGGCCTGCAGGCACCAAGTTGGCCTGCGTGCTGTCGCTGGTGTGGCTCCACGGTCCTTCCTCTAGGCTTTCAAGCCCTTGTACATATTCAGGTGTTTTACCTGGAAAGGGTGGGAACAGTTCAGCAGCAGGTGGCCTGGGGCTCAGCTCACGTTTACTCAGAGATGCCTCGGCACGGTCCCCCAGCTTTGCAGTGAGGACGCTCCTTGCGTGGGGGGTGGGTTGCTGGCTGTATGGGAGATGGTTCCCCACCTCTGACCAATTTCAGAATTGTTTACCGCTGGAGCAAGTGCCGTGATAGGGTTTTCCTCTGTATAACTCGTGGGTTCAATTTTTTTTTTCTTTTATGGTTCAAGTTTGATTTTATACCTCTTTTATGTATTTATATATATAAGCATGGAAATAATTCATTCCTATAAATACATCTGTGTGACGGGAAGAACATTTTTCTGTTTTATTGTTAAATTTTATTTTTTAAAATTTTGAAATTTAATTTTATTTATTTTTTTATACAGCACGTTATTATTAGTTATGTATTTTATGCATATACATGTATAGAGGTCAATCCCAAACTCCCAACTCATCCCACCACCACTTCCCCATGGCTTCCCACACTTGGTGTCCATACGTTTGTTCTCTACGTCTGTGTCTCTATTTCTTCCCTGCAAACCAGTTCATCTGTACCATTTTTAGGCTCCACATATATGCATTAATATACAATATTTGTTTTCCTCTTTCTGACTTACTTCATTCTGTATGACAGTCTCTCGATCTATCGGTGTCTCTACAAATGACCCAGTTTCATTCCTTTCTATGGCCGAGTAATATTCCATTTCATATATGTACCACATCTTTATCCATTCATCTGTCTGTGGGCATTTAGGTTGCTTCCATTACCTGGCTATTGTAAATAGTGCTGCAATGAACATTGTGGTGAATGTGCCTTTTTGATTTACGGTTTTCTCTGGGTATATGCCCAGGAGTGGGATTGCTGGATCAGATGGTAATTCTATTTCTAGTTTTTTTAAGGAAACTCCATACTGTTCTCCATAGTGACTGTATCAATTTACATTCCCACCAATAGTAGAAGAGGGCTCCTTTTGTCCACACCCTCCACAGAATTGGTTGTTTGTAGATTTTCTGATGATGCCGATTCTAAAAGGTGTGTGGTTATACCTCATTGTAGTTTTGATTTGCATTTCTCTAATAATTAGTGCCGTTGAGCAGCTTTTTATGTGCGTCTTGTCCATCTCTGTGTCTTCTTTGAAGAAACGTTTCTTTAGATCATCTGCCCATTTTTGTATTGGGTTGTTTGTTTTTTTTAATATTAAGCTGCATGAGCTGTTTATATATATTGGCGATTAAACCTCTGTCCATTGATTCGTCTGCAACGATTTTCGCCCATTCTGAGGGATGCCTTTTTCCATTCCACTGTTTTTTAACAAAAAAGGAAAGAAAGGAAAAGAAGCAGAACACTAATGTGCGTAAAATATGCCTTTTGAAACGGTCGTTTTGAAATATGGACGTCCTTTGAATTTTTTGGTCGATATGTGACCCCAGGATTTGTTTTCAGGGCAGGTGTCATTTATAGGCCTGCAATGATTTTGAATATCAACTGACCATTAGCGTTGGGATTAAAGCTGTTGTTGTGTGAAACGGCCACAAGGTGGCAGCAGTTCACCCTTACCAAATCTGGTTACTAGGACAAGAGAGCCTCAGTGGAAGTGGTGTTCTAGATTGGAGTTTAGAATGGAATGTGCCAGGAGAAAGCCCCTCACGTTGGTCTCACTACTTCTTGTTCGTGTTTTTAATTTATTTTTTTATTTTTTATTACAGCAAATTTGATTACAATGTTTGACTTGCTGTAGGTGTGGAAGATGTGGTTCTTTTACACATATACAGATGACTGTTCTTCCTGGGATCCTTTTCCCATGTACGTTATGACAGAATGTTGAGTAGTCCTCTCTTGGTATTCTGTAGGTCTTTGGTGATTATATATGTCACCTGTGTTTGTATATGTCTGTTAACCCCGATATCGTAATGAAACCAATCCTCACACCTTTCCATTGGTGAACCATAAGTGTGTTTAATGAATTTGTGATTGCTCTTCTCCGTGGAAATATCTGCCCTGGTATCCACTTTTAGGTAACACCTATAAGTGATATGATATGATATGTGTCTTTCACTTTCTGACTTACTACAAGTCATGTGATTACTTCTAGACACATCTACGGTGCTGCAAATGGCATTGTGTCCTTTTTTCCCTTGGCTTCTCTTCTGCCTTAGCGGGGTCCATTTTCAACAATGTGATTCCCTGAGGGTTGTGGATTAGCTGACCTGGGCAGCCTTACACTGCCGGCCCGCCCTCCCCAGGTGTGCCTCATTGAGGTCAATAAAAACAGCGCTCCAGGCAGCAATAGGCCCTGAAGCTGTGTGCCTGCCTCCATATTCTCTGCCCCGTCAGCAGTCTCGGGGCTGTGCTGGTGGGAGGGAGTGAGGGGCCACAGCTTTGTGGGTGGCCCGTTGTGAGTGGGATTCTGCTGGCCTTTCTGCAGGAGTTGCCAGGCTGCCGCCTGTAAAGAAGAGGATGTGTCACCCATACCTTCCGCTGGAATTTCTCTCTGGACAGAGGTGAGGATGGAAAAAAGCAGTGGGGGCCGGGACAGGAGGGGTATCAAAGGCAGGGCAATGGAAAGCATCTGGAAGAGCGCCCGGGGCCAGGAACACCCTGGCTGGCCTGCAGGCACCAAGTTGGCCTGCGTGCTGTCGCTGGTGTGGCACCACGGTCCTTCCTCTAGGCTTTCAAGCCCTTGTACATATTCAGGTGTTTTACCTGGAAAGGGTGGGAACAGTTCAGCAGCAGCTGGCCTGGGGCTCCGCTCACGTTTACTCACAGATGCCACGGCACGGTCCCCCAGCTTTGCAATGAGGACGCTCCTTGCGTGGGGGGTGGGTTGCTGGCTGTATGGGTGATGATTCCCCACCTCTGACCAATTTCAGAATTGTTTACCACTGGAGCAAGTGCCCTGATAGGGTTTTCCTCTGTATAACTCGTGGGTACAGGATTTTTTTTTCTTTTATGGTTCAAGTTAGGTTTTATTCCTCTTTTATGTATTTATAGATATAAGCATGGAAATAATTCATTCCTATAAATACATCTGTGTGACGGGAAGAACATTTTTCTGTTTTACTTTTAAATTTTATTTTTTAAAATTTTGAAATTTTATTTTTTTTTATACAGCAGTTTATTATTAGTTAGGTATTTTATGCATATACATGTATACAGGTCAATCCCAAACTCCCAACTCATCTCACCACCACCACCCCATGGCTTCCCACACTTGGTGTCCATACGTTTGTTCTCTACCTCTGTGTCTCTATTTCTTCCCTGCAAACCAGTTCATCTGTACCATTTTTAGGCTCCACGTATATGCATTAATATACAATATTTGTTTTCCTCTTTCTGACTTACTTCATTCTGTATGACAGTCACTCAATCCATCGGTGTCTCTCCAAATGACCCAGATTCATTCCTTTTTATGGCCGAGTAATATTCCATTTTATATATGTACCACATCTTTATCCATTCATCTGTCTGTGGGCATTTAGGTTGCTTCCATTACCTGGCTATTGTAAATAGTGCTGCAACGAACATTGTGGTGAATGTGCCTTTTTGAAATACGGTTTTCTCTGGGTATATGCCCAGAAGTGGGATTGCTGGATCAGATGGTAATTCTATTTCTAGTTTTTTTAAGGAAACTCCATACTGTTCTCCATAGTGACTGTATCAATTTACATTCCCACCAATAGTGAAAGAGGGCTCCTTTTGTCCACACCGTCCCCAGAATTGGTTGTTTCCATATTTTCTGATGATGCCCATTCTAACAGGTGTGAGGTGATACCTCATTGTAGTTTTGATTTGCATTTCTCTAATAATTAGTGCTGTTGAGCAGCTTTTTATGTGCGTCTTGGCCATTTCTGTGTCTCCTTTGAAGAAACGTCTCTTTAGATCTTCTGACCATTTTTTTGGGGGTTGTTTGTTTTTTTTTATATTAAGCTGCATGAGCTGTTTATATATATTGGAGATTAAACCTCTGTCCATTGATTCGTCTGCAACGATTTTCGCCCATTCTGAGGGATGCCTTTTTCCATTCCCGTGTTTTTTAACAAAAAAGGAAAGAAAGGAAAAGAAGCAGAACACTAATGTGCGTAAAATATGCCTTTTGAAACGGTCGTTTTGAAATATGGACGTCCTTTGAATTTTTTGGTCGATATGTGACCCCAGGATTTGTTTTCAGGGCAGGTGTCATTTACAGGCCTGAAATGATTTTGAATATCAACTGACCACTAGCGCTGGGATTAAAGCTGCTGTTGTGTGAAACGGCCACAAGGTGGCAGCAGTTCACCCTTACCAAATCTGGTTACTAGGGCAAGAGAGCCTCAGTGGAAGTGGTGTTCTAGATTGGAATTTAGAATGGAATGTGCCAGGAGAAAGCCCCTCACGTTTTTCTCACTACATCTTTTTCGTGTTTTTAATTTAATTTTTTTATTTTTATTACAGCAAGTTTGATTACAATGTTTGGCTTGTTGTATGTGTGGAAGATGTGGTTCTTTTACACATATACAGATGTCTGTACTTCCTGGGATCCTTTTCCCATGTACATTATGACAGAATGTTGAGTAGTCCTCTCTTGGTATTCTGTAGGTCTTTGGTGATTATATATGTCACCTGTGTTTGTATATGTCTGTTAACCCCGATATCGTAATGAAACCAATCCTCACACCTTTCCATTGGTGAACCATAAGTTTGTTTAATGAATCTGTGATTGCCCTTCTCCGTGGAAATATCTGCCCTGGTATCCATTTTTAGGTAACACCTATAAGTGATATGATATGTGTCTTTCACTTTCTGACTTACTACAAGTCACGTGATTACTTCTAGACTCATCTATGGTGCTGCAAATGGCATTGTGTCCTTTTTTCCCTTGGCTTCTCTTCTGCCTTAGCGGGGTCCATTTTCAACAATGTGATTCCCTGAGGGTTGTGGATTAGCTGACCTGGGCAGCCTTACCCTGCCGGCCCGCCCTCCCCAGGTGTGCCTCGTTGAGGTCAATATAAACAGAGCTCCAGGCAGCAATAGCCCCTGAAGCTGTGCCTGACTCCATATTCTCTGCCCCGTCAGCAGTCTCGGGGCTGTGCTGGTGGGAGGGAGTGAGGGGCCACAGCTTTGTGGGTGGCCCGGTGTGAGTGGGGTTCTGCTGGCCTTTCTGCAGGAGTTGCCAGGCTGCCGCCTGTAATGGAGAGGTTGTTTCACACATACCTTCCGCTGGAATTTCTCTCCGGACAGAGGTGAGGAAGGAAAAAAGCAGTGGGGGCCGGGACAGGAGGGGTATCTCAGGCAGGGCAATGGAAAGATTCTGGAAGAGCGCCCGGGGCCAGGACCACCCTGGCTGGCCTGCAGGCACCAAGTTGGCCTGCGTGCTGTCTCTGGTGTGGCTCCATGGTCCTTCCTCTAGGCTTTCAAGCCCTTGTACATATTCATGTGTTTTACCTGGAAAGGGTGGGAACAGTTCAGCAGCAGCTGGCCTGGGGCTCAGCTCACGTTTACTCACAGATGCCTCGGCATGGTCCCCCAGCTTTGCAATGAGGACGCTCCTTGCGTGGGGGGTTGGTTGCTGGCTGTATGGGAGATGGTTCCCCACCTCTGACCAATTTCAGAATTGTTAACCGCTGGCGCAAGTGCCCTGATAGGGTTTTCCTCTGTATAACTCGTGGGTTCAATTTTTTTTTCTTTTATGGTTCAAGTTAGATTTTATTCCTCTTTTATGTATTTATAAATATAAGCATGGAAATAATTCATTCCTATAAATACATCTGTGTGACGGGAATAATTTTTTCTGTTTTATTTTTAAATTTTATTTTTTAAAATTTTGAAATTTAATTTTATTTATGTTTTTATACAGCAGGTTATTATTAGTTATGTATTTTATGCATATACATGTATACCGTTCAATCCCTATCTCCCAACTCATCCCACCACCACCACCCCATGGCTTCCCACACTTGGTGTCCATACGTTTGTTCTCTACCTCTGTGTCTCTATTTCTTCCCTGCAAACCAGTTCATCTGTACCATTTTTTTAGGTTCCACATATATGCATTAATATACAATATTTGTTTTCCTCTTTCTGACTTACTTCATTCTGTATGACAGTCTCTCGATCTATCGATGTCTCTACAAATGACCCAGTTTCATTCCTTTTTATGGCCGAGTAATATTCCATTTCATATATGTACCACATCTTTATCCATTCATCTGTCTGTGGGCATTTAGGTTGCTTCCATTACCTGGCTATTGTAAATAGTGCTGCAATGAACATTGTGGTGAATGTGCCTTTTTGATTTATGGTTTTCTCTGGGTATATGTCCAGAAGTGGGATTGCTGGATCAGATGGTAATTCTATTTCTAGTTTTTTAAGGAAACTCCATACTGTTCTCCATAGTGACTGTATCAATTTACATTCCCACCAATAGTGGAAGAGGGGTCCTTTTGTCCACACCCTCCCCAGAATTGGTTGTTTGTAGATTTTCTGATGATGCCGATTCTAACAGGTGTGAGGTGATACCTCATTGTAGTTTTGATTTGCATTTCTCTAATAATTAGTGCTGTTGAGCAGCTTTTCATGTGCGTCTTGGCCATCTCTGTGTCTTCTTTGAAGAAACATCTCTTTAGATCTTCTGCCCATTTGTGTATTGGGTTGTTTGTTTTTTTTAATATTAAGCAGCATGTGTTGTTTATATATATTGGATATTAAACCTCTGTCCATTGATTCGTCTGCAACGATTTTCGCCCATTCTGAGGGATGCCTTTTTCCATTCCCGTGTTTTTTAACAAAAAAGGAAAGAAAGGAAAAGAAGCAGAACACTAATGTGCGTAAAATATGCCTTTTGAAACGGTCGTTTTGAAATATGGACGTCCTTTGAAGTTTTTGGTCGATATGTGACCCCAGGATTTGTTTTCAGGGCAGGTGTCATTTACAGGCCTGAAATGATTTTGAATATCAACTGACCACTAGCGCTGGGATTAAAGCTGCTGTTGTGTGAAACGGCCACAAGGTGGCAGCAGTTCACCCTTACCAAATCTGGTTACTAGGGCAAGAGAGCCTCAGTGGAAGTGGTGTTCTAGATTGGAGTTTAGAATGGAATGTGCCAGGAGAAAGCCCCTCACGTTTGTCTCACTACTTCTTCTTCGTGTTTTTAATTTAATTTTTTATTTTTTATTACAGCAAGTTTGATTACAATGTTTGGCTTGTTGTAGGTGTGGAAGATGTGGTTCTTTTACACATAAACAGATGACTCTTCTTCCTGGGATCCTTTTCCTATGTACGTTATGACAGAATGTTGAGTAGTCCTCTCTTGGTATTCTGTAGGTCTTTGGTGATTATATATGTCACCTGTGTTTGTATATGTCTGTTAACCCCAATATCGTAATGAAACCAATCCTCATACCTTTCCATTGGTGAACCATAAGTTTGTTTAATGAATCTGAGATTGCCCTTCTCCGTGGAGATATCTGCCCTGGTATCCATTTTTAGGTAACACCTATAAGTGATATGATATGTGTCTTTCACTTTCTGACTTACTACAAGTCACGTGATTACTTCTAGACTCATCTACGGTGCTGCAAATGGCATTGTGTCCTTTTTTCCCTTGGCTTCTCTTCTGCCTTAGCGGGGTCCATTTTCAACAATGTGATTCCCTGAGGGTTGTGGATTAGCTGACCTGGGCAGCCTTACCCTGCCGGCCCGCCCTCCCCAGGTGTGCCTCGTTGAGGTCAATATAAACAGAGCTCCAGGCAGCAATAGCCCCTGAAGCTGTGCCTGACTCCATATTCTCTGCCCCGTCAGCAGTCTCGGGGCTGTGCTGGTGGGAGGGAGGGAGGGGCCACAGCTTTGTGGGTGGCCCGGTGTGAGTGGGGTTCTGCTGGCCTTTCTGCAGGAATTGCCAGGCTGCCACCTGTAAAGAAGAGGATGTGCAACCATACCTTCCGCTGGAATTTCTCTCCGGACAGAGGTGAGGAAGGAAAAAAGCAGTGGGGTCCGGGACAGGAGGGGTATCTCAGGCAGGGCAATGGAAAGCTTCTGGAAGAGCACCAGGGTCCAGGACAACCCTGGCTGGCCTGCAGGCACCAAGTTGGCCTGCGTGCTGTCGCTGGTGTGGCTCCACGGTCCTTCCTCTAGGCTTTCAAGCCCTTGTACATATTCAGGTGTTTTACCTGGAAAGGGTGGGAACAGTTCAGCAGCAGCTGGCCTGGGGCTCAGCTCACGTTTACTCACAGATGCCTCGGCACGGTCCCCCAGCTTTGCAATGAGGATGCTCCTTGCGTGGGGGGTGGGTTGCTGGCTGTATGGGAGATGGTTCCCCACCTCTGACCAATTTCAGAATTGTTTACCGCTGGAGCAAGTGCCGTGATAGGGTTTTCCTCTGTATAACTCGTGGGTTCAATTTTTTTTTTCTTTTATGTTTCAAGTTAGATTTTATTCCTCTTTTATGTATTTATAGATATAAGCATGGAAATAATTCATTCCTATAAATACATCTGTGTGATGGGAAGAATTTTTTCTGTTTTATTTTTAAATTTTACATTTTAAAATATTGAAATTTAATTTTATTTATGTTTTTATACAGCAGGTTATTATTAGTTATGTATTTTATGCATATACATGTATACAGGTCAATCCCAGTCTCCCAACTCATCCAACAACCACCACCCCATGGCTTCCCACACTTGGTGTCCATACCTTTGTTCTCTACCTCTGTGTCTCTATTTCTTCCCTGCAAACCAGTTCATCTGTACCATTTTTTTAGGTTCCACATATATGCATTAATATACAATATTTGTTTTCCTCTTTCTGACTTACTTCATTCTGTATGACAGTCTCTCGATCCATCGATGTCTCTACAAATGACCCAGTTTCATTCCTTTTTATGGCCGAGTAATATTCCATTTCATATATGTACCACATCTTTATCCATTCATCTGTCTGTGGGCATTTAGGTTGCTTCCATTACCTGGCTATGGTAAATAGTGCGGCAATGAACATTGTGGTGAATGTGCCTTTTTGATTTACGGTTTTCTCTGGGTATATGCCCAGAAGTGGGATTGCTGTATCAGATGGTAATTCTATTTCTAGTTTTTATAAGGAAACTCCATACTGTTCTCCATAGTGACTGTATCAATTTACATTCCCACCAATAGTGGAAGAGGGCTCCTTTTGTCCACACCCTCCCCAGAATTGGTTGTTTGTAGATTTTCTGATGATGCCGATTCTAACAGGTGTGAGGTGATACCTCATTGTAGTTTTGATTTGCATTTCTCTAATAATTAGTGCTGTTGAGCAGCTTTCAATGTGCGTCTTGGCCATCTCTGTGTCTTCTTTGAAGAAACGTCTCTTTAGATCTTCTGACCATTTTTGCATTTGGTGGTTTGTTTTTTTAATATTAAGCTGCATGAGCTGTTTATATATATTGGAGATTAAAGCTCTGTCCATTGATTCGTCTGCAACGATTTTCGCCCATTCTGAGGGATGCCTTTTTCCATTCCCGTATTTTTTAACAAAAAAGGAAATAAAGGAAAAGAAGCAGAACACTAATGTGCGTAAAATATGCCTTTTGAAAAGGTCGTTTTGAAATATGGACGTCCTTTGAATTTTTTGGTCGATATGTGACCCCAGGATTTGTTTTCAGGGCAGGTGTCATTTACAGGCCTGAAATGATTTTGAATATCAACTGACCACTAGCGCTGGGATTAAAGCTGCTGTTGTGTGAAACGGCCACAAGGTGGCAGCAGTTCACCCTTACCAAATCTGGTTACTAGGGCAAGAGAGCCTCAGTGGAAGTGGTGTTCTAGATTGGAATTTAGAATGGAATGTGCCAGGAGAAAGCCCCTCACGTTTTTCTCACTACATCTTTTTCGTGTTTTTAATTTAATTTTTTTATTTTTATTACAGCAAGTTTGATTACAATGTTTGGCTTGTTGTATGTGTGGAAGATGTGGTTCTTTTACACATATACAGATGTCAGTACTTCCTGGGATCCTTTTCCCATGTACATTATGACAGAATGTTGAGTAGTCCTCTCTTGGTATTCTGTAGGTCTTTGGTGATTATATATGTCACCTGTGTTTGTATATGTCTGTTAACCCCAATATCGTAATGAAACCAATCCTCACACCTTTCCATTGGTGAAATATAAGTTTCTTTAATGAATCTGTGATTGCCCTTCTCCGTGGAAATATCTGCCCTGGTATCCATTTTTAGGTAACACCTATAAGTGATATGATAGGATATGTGTCTTTCACTTTCTGACTTACTACAAGTCACGTGATTACTTCTAGACTCATCTACGGTGCTGCAAATGGCATTGTGTCCTTTTTTCCCTTGGCTTCTCTTCTGCCTTAGCGGGGTCCATTTTCAACAATGTGATTCCCTGAGGGTTGTGGATTAGCTGAACTGGGCAGCCTTACACTGCCGGCCCGCCCTCCCCAGGTGTGCCTCTTTGAGGTCAATATAAACAGCGCTCCAGGCAGCAATAGCCCCTGAAGCTGTGCCTGACTCCATATTCTCTGCCCCGTCAGCAGTCTCGGGGCTGTGCTGGTGGGAGGGAGTGAGGGGCCACAGCTTTGTGGGTGGCCCGGTGTGAGTGGGGTTCTGCTGTCCTTTCTGTAGGAGTTGCCAGGCTGCCGCCTGTAAAGAAGAAGTTGTGTCACCCATACCTTCCGCTGGAATTTCTCTCCGGACAGAGGTGAGGAAGGAAAAAAGCAGTGGGGGCCGGGACAGGAGGGGTATCTCAGGCAGGGCAATGGAAAGATTCTGGAAGAGCGCCCGGGGCCAGGACCACCCTGGCTGGCCTGCAGGCACCAAGTTGGCCTGCGTGCTGTCGCTGGTGTGGCTCCACGGTCCTTCCTCTAGGCTTTCAAGCCCTTGTACATATTCAGGTGTTTTACCTGGAAAGGGTGGGAACAGTTCAGCAGCAGCTGGCCTGGGGCTCAGCTCACGTTTACTCACAGATGCGTCAGCACGGTCGCCCAGCTTTGCAATGAGGACGCTCCTTGCGTGGGGGGTGGGTTGCTGGCTGTATGGGAGATGCTTCCCCACCTCTGACCAATTTCAGAATTGTTTACCACTGGAGCAAGTGCCCTGATAGGATTTTCCTCTGTATAACTCGTGGGTTCAGGTTTTTTTTTCTTTTATGGTTCAAGTTAGATTTTATTCCCCTTTTATGAATTTATAGATATAAGCATGGAAATAATTCATTCCTATAAATACATCTGTGTGACGGGAAGAACTGTTTTCTGTTTTATTTTTAAATTTTATTTTTTAAAATTTGGAAATTTTATTTTATTTATTTTTTTTATACAGCACGATATTATTAGTTATGTATTTTATGCATATACATGTATACAGGTCAATCCCAAACTCCCAACTCAACCCAACACCACCACCCCATGGCTTCCCACACTTGGTGTCCATAAGTTTGTTCTCTACCTCTGTGTCTCTATTTCTTCCCTGCAAACCAGTTCATCTGTACCATTTTTAGGCTCCAAATATATGCATTAATATACAATATTTGTTTTCCTCTTTCTGACTTACTTCATTCTGTATGACAGTCTCTCGACCCATCGATGTCTCTACAAATGACCCAGTTTCATTCCTTTTTATGGCCGAGTAATATTCCATTTCATATATGTACTACATCTTTATCCATTCATCTGTCTGTTGGCATTTATGTTGCTTCCATTACCTGGCTATTGTAAATAGTGCTGCAATGAACATTGTGGTGAATGTGCTTTTTTGAAATACGGTTTTCTCTGGGTAAATGCCCAGAAGTGGGATTGCTGGATCACATGGTAATTCTATTTCTAGTTTTTATAAGGAAACTCCATACTGTTCTCCATAGTGACTGTATCAATTTACATTCCCACCAATAGTGGAAGAGGGCTCCTTTTGTCCACACCCTCCCCAGAATTGGTAGTTTGTAGATTTTCTGATGATGCCGATTCTAACAGGTGTGACGTGATACCTCATTGTAGTTTTGATTTGCATTTCTCTAATAATTAGTGCTGTTGAGCAGCTTTTCATGTGCGTCTTGGCCATCTCTGTGTCTCCTTTGAAGAAACGTCTCTTTAGATCTTCTGCCCATGTTTGTATTGGGTTGTTTGTTTTTTTAATATTAAGCTGCATGAGTTGTTTATATATATATTGGAGATTAAACCTCTGTCCATTGATTCGTCCGCCACGATTTTCGCCCATTCTGAGGGATGCCTTTTTCCATTCCCGTGTTTTTTAACAAAAAAGGAAAGAAAGGAAAAGAAGCAGAACACTAATGTGCGTAAAATATGCCTTTTGAAACGGTCGTTTTGAAATATGGACGTCCTTTGAATTTTTTGGTCGATATGTGACCCCAGGATTTGTTTTCAGAGCAGGTGTCATTTACAGGCCTGAAATGATTTTGAATATCAACTGACCACTAGCGCTGGGATTAAAGCTGCTGTTGTGTGAAACGGCCACAAGGTGGCAGCAGTTCACCCTTACCAAATCTGGTTACTAGGGCAAGAGAGCCTCAGTGGAAGTGGTGTTGTAGATTGGAATTTAGAGTGGAATGTGCCAGGAGAAAGCCCCTCACGTTTGTCTCACTTCATCTTGTTCGTGTTTTTAATTTAATTTTTTTTATTTTTTATTACAGCAAGTTTGATTACAATGTTTGGCTTGTTGTAGGTGTGGAAGATGTGGTTCTTTTACACATATACAGATGTCTGTTCTTCCTGGGATCCTTTTCGCATGTACGTTATGACAGAATGTTGAGTAGTCCCCTCTTGGTATTCTGTAGGTCTTTGGTGATTATATATGTCACCTGTGTTTGTATATGTCTGTTAACCCCGATATCGTAATGAAACCAATCCTCACACCTTTCCATTGGTGAACCATAAGTTTGTTTAATGAATCTGTGATTGCCCTTCTCCGTGGAAATATCTGCCCTGGTATCCATTTTTAGGTAACACCTATAAGTGATATGATATGTGTCTTTCACTTTCTGACTCACTACAAGTCACGTGATTACTTCTAGACTCATCTACGGTGCTGCAAATGGCATTGTGTCCTTTTTTCCCTTGGCTTCTCTTCTGCCTTAGCGGGGTCCATTTTCAACAATGTGATTCCCTGAGGGTTGTGGATTAGCTGACCTGGGCAGCCTTTGCCTGCCGGCCCGCCCTCCCCAGGTGTGCCTCTTGAGGTCAATATAAACAGAGCTCCAGGCAGCAATAGCCCTTGAAGCTGTGCCTGACTCCATATTCTCTTCCCCGTCAGCAGTCTCGGGGCTGTGCTGGTGGGTGGGAGTGAGGGGCCACAGCTTTGTGGGTGGCCCGGTGTGAGTGGGGTTCTGCTGGCCTTTCTGCAGGAGTTGCCAGTCTGCCGCCTGTAATGGAGAGGTTGTTTCACACATACCTTCCGCTGGAATTTCTCTCCGGACAGAGGTGAGGAAGGAAAAAAGCAGTGGGGGCCGGGACAGGAGTGGTATCTCAGGCAGGGCAATGGAAAGATTCTGGAAGAGCGCCCGGGGCCAGGACCACCCTGGCTGGCCTGCAGGCACCAAGTTGTCCTGCGTGCTGTCTCTGGTGTGGCTCCATGGTCCTTCCTCTAGGCTTTCAAGCCCTTGTACATATTCATGTGTTTTACCTGGAATGGGTAAGAACAGTTCAGCAGCAGCTGGCCTGGGGCTCAGCTCACGTTTACTCACAGATGCCTCGGCACGGTCCCCCAGCTTTGCAATGAGGACGCTCCTTGCGTGGGTGGTGGGTTGCTGGCTGTATGGGAGATGGTTCCCCACCTCTGACAAATTTCAGAATTGTTTACCACTGGAGCAAGTGCCCTGATAAGGTTTTCCTCTGTATAACTCGTGGGTTCAGGATTTTTTTTTCTTTTATGGTTCAAGTTAGATTTTATTCCCCTTTTATGTATTTATAGATATAAGCATGGAAATAATTCATTCCTATAAATACATCTGTGTGACGGGAAGAACTGTTTTCTGTTTTATTTTTAAATTTTATTTTTTTAAATTTTGAAATTTAATTTTATTTAATTTTTATACAGCACGATATTATTAGTTATGTATTTTATGCATATACATGTATACAGGTCAATCCCAAACTCCCAACTCATCCCACCAACACCACCCCATGGCTTCCCACACTTGGTGTCCATAGGTTTGTTCTCTACCTCTGTGTCTCTATTTCTTCCCTGCAAACCAGTTCATCTGTACCAATTTTAGGCTCCACATATATGCATTAATATACAATATTTGTTTTCCTCTTTCTGACTTACTTCATTCTGTATGACAGTCTCTCGATCCATCGATGTCTCTACAAATGACCCAGTTTCATTCCTTTTTATGGCCGAGTAATATTCCATTTCATATATGTACCACATCTTTATCCATTCATCTGTCTGTGGGCATTTAGGTTGCTTCCATTACCTGGCTATTGTAAATAGTGCTGCAATGAACATTGTGGTGAATGTGCCTTTTTGATTTATGGTTTTCTCTGGGTATATTCCCAGAAGTGGGATTGCTGGATCAGATGGTAATTCTATTTCTAGTTTTTTAAGGAAACTCCATACTGTTCTCCATAGTGACTGTATCAATTTACATTCCCACCAATAGTGGAAGAGGGCTCCTTTTGTCCACACCCTCCCCAGAATTGGTTGTTTGTAGATTTTCTGATGATGCCGATTCTAACAGGTGTGAGGTGATACCTCATTGTAGTTTTGATTTGCATTTCTCTAATAATTAGTGCTGTTGAGCAGCTTTTCATGTGCGTCTTGGCCATCTCTGTGTCTTCTTTGAAGAAACATCTCTTTAGATCTTCTGCCCATTTTTGTATTGGGTTGTTTGTTTTTTTAATATTAAGCTGCATGTGTTGTTTATATATATTGGATATTAAACCTCTGTCCATTGATTCGTCTGCCAAGATTTTCGCCCATTCTGAGGGATGCCTTTTTCCATTCCCGTGTTTTTTAACAAAAAAGGAAAGAAAGGAAAAGAAGCAGAACACTAATGTGCGTAAAATATGCCTTTTGAAACGGTCGTTTTGAAATATGGACGTCCTTTGAACTTTTTGGTCGATATGTGACCCCAGGGTTTGTTTTCAGGGCAGGTGTCATTTACAAGCCTGAAATAATTTTGAATATCAACTGACCATTAGCGTTGGGATTAAAGCTGCTGTTGTGTGAAACGGCCACAAGGTGGCAGCAGTTCACCCTTACCAAATCTGGTTACTAGGGCAAGAGAGCCTCAGTGGAAGTGGTGTTCTAGATTGGAGTTTAGAATGTAATGTGCCAGGAGAAAGCCCCTCACGTTTGTCTCACTACTTCTTGTTCGTGTTTTTAATTTAATTTTTTTTTGTTTTTTATAAAAGCAAGTTTGATTACAATGTTTGGCTTGTTGTAGGTGTGGAAGATGTGGTTCTTTTACACATATACAGATGTCTGTTCTTCCTGGGATCCTTTTTCCATGTACGTTATGACAGAATGTTGAGTAGTCCTCTCTTGGTATTCTGTAGGTCTTTGGTGAATATATATGTCACCTGTGTTTGTATATGTCTGTTAACCCCGATATCGTAATGAAACCAATCCTCACACCTTTCCATTGGTGAACCATAAGTGTGTTTAATGAATCTGTGATTGCCCTTCTCCGTGGAAATATCTGCCCTGGTATCCATTTTTAGGTAACACCTATAAATGATATGATATGATATGTGTCTTTCACTTTCTGACTTACTACAAGTCACATGATTACTTCTAGACTCATCTACGGTGCTGCAAATGGCATTGTGTCCTTTTTTCCCTTGGCTTCTCTTCTGCCTTAGCGGGGTCCATTTTCAACAATGTGATTCCCTGAGGGTTGTGGATTAGCTGACCTGGGGAGCCTTACCCTGCCGGCCCGCCCTCCCCAGGTGTGCCTCGTTGAGGTCAATATAAACAGAGCTCCAGGCAGCAATAGCCCCTGAAGCTGTGCCTGACTCCATATTCTCTGCCTCGTCAGCAGTCTCGGGGCTGTGCTGGTGGGAGGGAGTGAGGGGCCACAGCTTTGTGGGTGGCCCGGTGTGAGTGGTGTTCTGCTGGCCTTTCTGCAGGAGTTGTCAGGCTGCCGCCTGTAAAGAAGAGGATGTGTCACCCATACCTTCCGCTTGAATTTCTCTCCGGACAGAGGTGAGGAAGGAAAAAAGCAGTGGGGGCCGGGACAGGAGGGGTATCTCAGGCAGGGCAATGGAAAGCTTCTGGAAGAGCGCCCGGGGCCAGGACCACCCTGGCTGGCCTGCAGGCACCAAGTTGGCCTGCGTGCTGTCGCTGGTGTGGCTCCACGGTCCTTCCTCTAGGCTTTCAAGCCCTTGTACATATTCAGGTGTTTTACCTGGAAAGGGTGGGAACAGTTCAGCAGCAGCTGGCCTGGGGCTCAGCTCACGTTTACTCACAGATGCCTCGGCACGGTCCCCAAGCTTTGCAATGAGGACGCTCCTTGCGTGGGGGGTGGGTTGATGGCTGTATGGGAGATGGTTCCCGACCTCTGACCAATTTCAGAATTGTTTACCGCTGGAGCAAGTGCCGTGATAGGGTATTCCTCTGTATAACTCGTGGGTTCAATTTTTTTTTTCTTTTATGGTTCAAGTTAGATTTTATTCCTCTTTTATGTATTTATAAATATAAGCATGGAAATAATTCATTCCTGTAAATACATCTGTGTGACGGGAAGATTTTTTTCTGTTTTATTTTTAAATTTTATTTTTTAAAATTTTGAAATTTAATTTTATTTATGTTTTTATACAGCAGGTTATTATTAGTTATGTATTTTATGTATATACATGTATACAGGTCAATCCCAAACTCCCAACTCATCTCAGCACCACCACCCCATGGCTTCCCACACTTGGTGTCCATACGTTTGTTCTCTACCTCTGTGTCTCTATTTCTTCCCTGCAAACCAGTTCATCTGTACCATTTTTAGGCTCCACATATATGCATTAATATACAATATTTGTTTTCCTCTTTCCGACTTACTCCATTCTGTATGACAGTCTCTCGATCCATCGATGTCTCTACAAATGACCCAGTTTCATTCCTTTTTATGGCCGAGTAATATTGCATTTTATATATGTACCACATCTTTACCCATTCATCTGTCTGTGGGCATTTACGTTGCTTCCATTACCTGGCTATTGTAAATAGTGCTGCAACGAACATTGTGGTGAATGTGCCTTTTTGAAATACGGTTTTCTCTGGGTATATGCCCAGAAGGGGGATTGCTGGATCAGATGGTAATTCTATTTCTAGTTTTTTTATGGAAGCTCCATACTGTCCTCCATAGTGACTGTATCAATTTACATTCCCACCAATAGTGGAAGAGGGCTCCTTTTGTCCACACCCTCCCCAGAATTGGTTGTTTGTAGATTTTCTGATGATGCCGATTCTAACAGGTGTGAGGTGATACCTCATTGTAGTTTTGATTTGCATTTCTCTAATAATTAGTGCTGTTGAGCAGCTTTTCATGTGCGTCTTGGCCATCTCTGTGTCTCCTTTGAAGAAACGTCTCTTTAGATCTTCTGCCCATTTTTGTATTGGGTTGTTTGTTTTTTTAATATTAAGCTGCATGAGTTGTTTATATATATTGGAGATTAAACCTCTGTCCATTGATTCGTCTGCAACGATTTTCGCCCATTCTGAGGGATGCCTTTTTCCATTCCCGTGTTTTTTAACAAAAAAGGAAAGAAAGGAAAAGAAGCAGAACACTAATGTGCGTAAAATATGCCTTTTGAAACGGTCGTTTTGAAATATGGACGTCCTTTGAATTTTTTGGTCGATATGTGACCCCAGGATTTGTTTTCAGGGTAGGTGTCATTTACAGGCCTGCAATGATTTTGAATATCAACTGACCATTAGCGCTGGGATTAAAGCTGCTGTTGTGTGAAACGGCCACAAGGTGGCAGCAGTTCACCCTTACCAAATCTGGTTACTAGGGCAAGAGAGCCTCAGTGGAAGTGGTGTTCTAGATTGGAGTTAAGAATGGAATGTGCCAGGAGAAAGCCCTTCACGTTTGTCTCACTACTTCTTGTTCGTGTATTTAATTTAATTTAATATTTTTTATTACAGCAAGTTTGATTACAATGTTTGGCTTGTTGTAGGTGTGGAAGATGTGGTTCTTTTACACATATACAGATGACTGTTCTTCCTGGGATCCTTTTCCCATGTACGTTATGACAGAATGTTGAGTAGTCCTCTCTTGGTATTCTGTAGGTCTTTGGTGATTATATATGTCACCTGTGTTTGTATATGTCTGTTAACCCCGATATCATAATGAAACCAATCCTCACACCTTTCCATTGGTGAACCATAAGTGTGTTTATTGAATCTGTGATTGCCGTTCTCCGTGGAAATATCTGCCCTGGTATCCATTTTTAGGTAACACCTATAAGTGATATGATATGATATGTGTCTTTCACTTTCTGACTTACTACAAGTCACGTGATTACTTCTAGACTCATCTACGGTGCTGCAAATGGCATTGTGTACTTTTTTCCCTTGGCTTCTCTTCTGCCTTAGTGGGGTCCATTTTCAACAATGTGATTCCCTGAGGGTTGTGGTTTAGCTGACCTGTGCAGCCTTACCCTTCCGGCCCGCCCTCCCCAGGTGTGCCTCGTTGAGGTCAATATAAACAGCGCTCCAGGCAGCAATAGACCCTGAAGCTGTGCCTGACTCCATATTCTCTGCCCCGTCAGCAGTCTCGGGGCTGTGCTGGTGGGAGGGTGTGAGGGGCCACAGCTTTGTGGGTGGCCCGGTGTGAGTGGGATTCTGCTGGCCTTTCTGCAGGAGTTGCCAGGCTGCCGCCTGTAAAGAAGAGGATGTGTCACCCATACATTCCGCTGGAATTTCTCTCCGGACAGAGGTGAGGAAGGAAAAAAGCAGTGGGGGCCGGGACAGGAGGGGTATCTCAGGCAGGGCAATGGAAAGCTTCTGTCAGAGCGCCAGGTTCCAGGACCACCCTGGCTGGCCTGCAGGCACCAAGTTGGCCTGCGTGCTGTCACTGGTGTGGCTCCACGGTCCTTCCTCTAGGCTTTCAAGCCCTTGTACCTATTCAGGTGTTTTACCTGGAAAGGGTGGGAACAGTTCAGCAGCAGTTGGCCTGGGGCTCAGCTCACGTTTACTCACAGATGCCTCGGCATGGTCCCCCAGCTTTGCAATGAGGACGCTCCTTGCGTGGGGGGTTGGTTGCTGGCTGTATGGGAGATGGTTCCCCACCTCTGACCAATTTCAGAATTGTTAACCGCTGGAGCAAGTGCCCTGATAGGGTTTTCCTCTGTATAACTCGTGGGTTCACTTATTTTTTCTTTTATGGTTCAAGTTAGATTTTATTCCTCTTTTATGTATTTATAAATATAAGCATGGAAATAATTCATTCCTATAAATACATCTGTGTGACGGGAAGAATTTTTTCTGTTTTATTTTTAAATTTTATTTCTTAAAATTTTGAAATTTAATTTTATTTATGTTTTTATACAGCAGGTTATTATTAGTTATGTATTTTATGCATATACATGTATACAGGTCAATCCCTATCTCCCAACTCATCCCACCACCACCACCCCATGGCTTCCCACACTTGGTGTCCATACGTTTGTTCTCTACCTCTGTGTCTCTAGTTCTTTCCCGCAAACCAGTTCATCTGTACCATTTTTTTAGGTTCCACATATATGCATTAATATACAATATTTGTTTTCCTCTTTCTGACTTACTTCATTCTGTATGACAGTCTCTCGATCCATCGATGTCTCTACAAATGACCCAGTTTCATTCCTTTTTATGGCCGAGTAATATTCCATTTCATATATGTACCACATCTTTATCCATTCATCTGTCTGTGGGCATTTAGTTTGCTTCCATTACGTGGCTATTGTAAATAGTGCTGCAACGAACATTGTGGTGAATGTGCCTTTTTGATTTACGGTTTTCTCTGGGTATATGCCCAGAAGTGGGATTGCTGGATCAGACGGTAATTCTATTGCTAGTTTTTTTAAGGAAACTCCATACTGTTCTCCATAGTGACTGTATCAATTTACATTACCACCAATAGTGGAAGAGGGCTCCTTTTGTCCACACCCTCCCCAGAATTGGTTGTTTGTAGATTTTCTGATGATGCCGATTCTAACAGGTGTGAGGTGATACCTCACTGTAGTTTTGATTTGCATTTCTCTAATAATTAGTGCTGTTGAGCAGCTTTTCATGTGCATCATGGCCATCTCTGTGTCTCCTTTGAAGAAACGTCTCTTTAGATCTTCTGCCCATTTTGGTATTGGGTTGTTTGTTTTTTTAATATTAAGCTGCATGTGATGTTATATATATTGGAGATTAAACCTCTGTCCATTGATTCGTCTGCAACGATTTTCGCCCATTCTGAGGGATGCCTTTTTCCATTCCCGTGTTTTTTAACAAAAAAGGAAAGAAAGGAAAAGAAGCAGAACACTAATGTGCGTAAAATGTGCCTTTTGAAACGGTCGTTTTGAAATATGGACGTCCTTTGAACTTTTTGGTCGATATGTGACCCCAGGGTTTGTTTTCAGGGCAGGTGTCATTTACAGGCCTGAAATGATTTTGAATATCAACTGTCCATTAGCGCTGGGATTAATGCTGCTGTTGTGTGAAACGGCCACAAGGTGGCAGCAGTTCACCCTTATCAAATCTGGTTACTAGGCCAAGAGAGCCTCAGTGGAAGTGGTGTTCTAGATTGGAATTTAGAATGGAATGTGCCAGGAGAAAGCCCCTCACGTTTGTCTCACTACATCTTGTTCGTGTTTTTAATTTATTTATTTTTATTTTTTATTACAGCAAGTTTGATTACAATGTTTGGCTTCTTGTAGGTGTGGAAGATGTGGTTCTTTTACACATATACAGATGTCTGTTCTTCCTGGGATCCTTTTCCCATGTACGTTATGACAGAATGTTGAGTAGTCCTCTCTTGGTATTCTGTAAGTCTTTGGTGATTATATATGTCACCTGTGTTTGTATATGTCTGTTAACCCCGATATCGTAATGAAACCAATCCTCACACCTTTCCATTGGTGAACCATAAGTTTGTTTAATGAATCTGTGATTGCCCTTCTCCGTGGAAATATCTGCCCTGGTATCCATTTTTAGGTAACACCTATAAGTGATATGATATGTGTCTTTCACTTTCTGACTCACTACAAGTCACGTGATTACTTCTAGACTCATCTAAGGTGCTGCAAATGGCATTGTGTCCTTTTTTCCCTTGGCTTCTCTTCTGCCTTAGCGGGGTCCATTTTCAACAATGTGATTCCCTGAGGGTTGTGGATTAGCTGACCTGGGCAGCCTTACCCTGCCGGCCCGCCCTCCCCAGATGTTCCTCGTTGATTTCAATATAAACAGAGCTCCAGGCAGCAATAGCCCCTGAAGCTGTGCCTGACTCCATATTCTCTGCCCCGTTAGCAGTCTCGGGGCTGTGCTGGTGGGAGGGAGTGAGGGGCCACAGCTTTGTGGGTGGCCCGGTGTGAGTGGGGTTCTGCTGGCCTTTCTGCAGGAGTTGCCAGGCTGCCGCCAGTAAAAAAGAGGTTGTGTCACACATACCTTCCGCTGGAATTTCTCTCCGGACAGAGGTGAGGAAGGAAAAAAGCAGTGGGGGCCGGGACAGGAGGGGTATCCCAGGCAGGGCAATGGAAAGATTCTGGAAGAGCGCCCAGGTCCAGGACAACCCTGGCTGGCCTGCAGGCACCAAGTTGGCCTGCGTGCTGTCGCTGGTGTGGCTCCACGGTCCTTCCTCTAGGCTTTCAAGCCCTTGTACATATTCAGGTGTTTTACCTGGAAAGGGTGGGAACAGTTCAGCAGCAGCTGGCCTGGGGCTCAGCTCACGTTTACTCACAGATGCCTTGGCACGGTCCCCCAGCTTTGCAATGAGGACGCTCCTTGTGTGGGGGGTGGGTTGCTGGCTGTATGGGAGATGGTTCCCCACCTCTGACCAATTTCAGAATTGTTTACCGCTGGAGCAAGTGCCGTGATAGGGAATTCCTCTATATAACTCGTGGGTTCAATTTTTTTTTCTTTTATGGTTCAAGTTAGATTTTATTCCTCTGTTATGTATTTATAAATATAAGTATGGAAATAATTCATTCCTATAAATACATCTGTGTGACGGGAAGAATTTTTTCTGTTTTAGTTTTAAATTTTATTTTTTAAAATTTTGAAATTTAATTTTATTTATGTTTTTATACTGCAGGTTATTATTAGTTATGTATTTTATGCATATACATGTATACCGTTCAATCCCTATCTCCCAACTCATCCCACAACCACCACCCCATGGCTTCCCACACTTGGTGTCCATACGTTTGTTCTCTACCTCTGTGTCTCTATTTCTTCCCTGCAAACCAGTTCATCTGTACAATTTTTTTAGGTTCCACATATATGCATTAATATACAATATTTGTTTTCCTCTTTCTGACTTACTTCATTCTGTATGACAGTCTCTCGATCCATCGATATCTCTACAAATGACCCAGTTTCATTCCTTTTTATGGCCGAGTAATATTCCATTTCATATATGTACCACATCTTTATCCATTCATCTGTCTGTGGGCATTTAGGTTGCTTCCATTACCTGGCTACTGTAAATAGTGCTGCAATGAACATTGTGGTGAATGTGCCTTTTTGATTTACGGTTTTCTATGGGTATATGCCCAGAAGTGGGATTGCTGGATCAGATGGTAATTCTATATCTAGATTTTTAAGGAAACTCCATACTGTTCTCCATAGTGACTGTATCAATTTACATTCCCACCAATACTGGAAGAGGGCTCTTTGTGTCCACACCCTCCCCAGAATTGGTTGTTTGTAGATTTTCTGATGATGCCGAATCTAACAGGTTTTTGGTGATACCTCGTTGTAGTTTTGATTTGCATTTCTCTAATAATTAGTGCTGTTGAGCAGCTTTTCATGTGCGTCTTGGCCATCTCTGTATCTTCTTTGAAGAAACGTCTCTTTAGATCTTCTGACCATTTTTGTATTGGGTTGTTTGTTTTTTTAATATTAAGCTGCATGAGCTGTTTATATATATTGGAGATTAAACCTCTGTCCATTGATTCGTCTGCAACGATTTTCGCCCATTCTGAGGGATGCCTTTTTCCATTCCACTGTTTTTTAACAAAAAAGGAAAGAAAGGAAAAGAAGCAGAACACTAATGCGCGTAAAATATGCCTTTTGAAACGGTCGTTTTGAAATATGGACGTCCTTTGAATTTTTTGGTCGATATGTGACCCCAGGATTTGTTTTCAGGGCAGGTGTCATTTACAGGCCTGCAATGATTTTGAATATCAACTGACCATTAGCGTTGGGATTAAAGCTGCTGTTGTGTGAAACGGCCACAAGGTGGCAGCAGTTCCCCCTTACCAAATCTGGTTACTAGGGCAAGAGAGCCTCAGTGGAAGTGGTGTTCTAGATTGGAGTTTAGAATGGAATGTGCCAGGAGAAAGCCCCTCACGTTTGTCTCACTACATCTTGTTCGTGTTTTTAATTTAATTTTTTATTTTTTATTACAGCAAGTTTGATTACAATGTTTGTCTTGTTGTAGGTGTGGAAGATGTGGTTCTTTTACACATATACAGATGACTGTTCTTCCTGGGATCCTTTTCCCATGTACGTTATGACAGAATGTTGAGTAGTCCCCTCTTGGTATTCTGTAGGTCTTTGGTGATTATATATATCACCTGTGTTTGTATATGTCTGTTAACCCCGATATCGTAATGAAACCAATCCTCACACCTTTCCATTGGTGAACCATAAGTTTGTTTAATGAATCTGTGATTGCCCTTCTCCGTGGAAATATCTGCCCTGGTATCCATTTTTAGGTAACACCTATAAGTGATATGATATGATATGTGTCTTTCAATTTCTGACTTACTACAAGTCACGTGATTATTTCTAGACTCATTTACGGTGCTGCAAATGGCATTGTATCCTTTTTTCCCTTGGCTTCTCTTGTGCCTTAGCGGGGTCCATTTTCAACAATGTGATTCCCTGAGGGTTGTGGATTAGCTGACGTGGGCAGCCTTACCCTGCCAGCCAGCCCTCCCCAGGTGTGCCTCGTTGAGGTCAATATAAACAGAGCTCCAGGCAGCAATAGCCCCTGAAGCTGTGCCTGACTCCATATTCTCTGCCCCATCAGCAGTCTCGGGGCTGTGCTGGTGGGAGGGAGTGAGGGGCCACAGCTTTGTGGGTGGCCCGGTGTGAGTGGGGTTCTGCTGGCCTTTCTGCAGGAGTTGCCATGCTGCCGCCTGTAAAGAAGAGGATGTGTCACCCATACCTTCCGCTGGAATTTCTCTCCGGACAGAGGTGAGGAAGGAAAAAAGAAGTGGGGGCCGGGACAGGAGGGGTATCTCAGGCAGGGCAATGGAAAGCTTCTGGAAGAGCGCCAGGGTCCAGGACCACCCTGGCTGGCCTGCAGGCACCAAGTTGGCCTGCGTGCTGTCGCTGGTGTGGCTCCACGGTCCTTCCTCTAGGCTTTCAAGCCCTTGTACATATTCAGGTGTTTTACCTGGAAAGGGTGGGAACAGTTCAGCAGCAGGTGGCCTGGGGCTCAGCTCACGTTTACTCACAGATGCCTGGGCACGGTCCCCCAGCTTTGCAGTGAGGACGCTCCTTGCGTGGGGGGTGGGTTGCTGGCTGTATGGGAGATGGTTCCCCACCTCTGACCAATTTCAGAATTGTTTACCGCTGGAGCAAGTGCCGTGATAGGGTTTTCCTCTGTATAACTCGTGGGTTCAATTTTTTTTTTCTTTTATGGTTCAAGTTTGATTTTATACCTCTTTTATGTATTTATATATATAAGCATGGAAATAATTCATTCCTATAAATACATCTGTGTGACGGGAAGAACATTTTTCTGTTTTATTGTTAAATTTTATTTTTTAAAATTTTGAAATTTAATTTTATTTATTTTTTTATACAGCACGTTATTATTAGTTATGTATTTTATGCATATACATGTATAGAGGTCAATCCCAAACTCCCAACTCATCCCACCACCACCACCCCATGGCTTCCCACACTTGGTGTCCATACGTTTGTTCTCTACCTCTGTGTCTCTATTTCTTCCCTGCAAACCAGTTCATCTGTACCATTTTTAGGCTCCACATATATGCATTAATATACAATATTTGTTTTCCTCTTTCTGACTTACTTCATTCTGTATGACAGTCTCTCGATCCATCGGTGTCTCTACAAATGACCCAGTTTCATTCCTTTTTATGGCCGAGTAATATTCCATTTTATATATGTACCACATCTTTATCCATTCATCTGTCTGTGGGCATTTAGGTTGCTTCCATTTCCTGGCTATTGTAAATAGTGCTGCAACGAACATTGTGGTGAATGTGCCTTTTTGAAATACGGTTTTCTCTGGGTATATGCCCAGAAGTGGGATTGCTGGATAAGATGGTAATTCTATTTCTAGATTTTTTAAGGAAACTCCATACTGTTCTCCATAGTGACTGTATCAATTTACATTCCCACCAATTGTAGGAAAGGGCTCCTTTTGTCCACACCCTCCCCAGAATTGGTTGATTGTAGATTTCCTAATGATGCTGATTCTAACAGGTGTGAGGTGATACCTCATTGTAGTTTTGATTTGCATTTCTCTAATAATTAGTGCTGTTGAGCAGCTTTTCATGTGCGTCTTGGCCATCTCTGTGTCTCCTTTGAAGAAAAGTCTCTTTAGATCTTCTGCCCATTTTTATTTGGGTTTTTTGTTTTTTTCATATTAAGCTGCATGAGCTGTTTATATATATTGGAGATTAAACCTCTGTCCATTGATTCGTCTGCAAGGATTTTCGCCCATTCTGAGGGATTCCTTCTTCCATTCCCGTGTTTTTTAACAAAAAAGGAAAGAAAGGAAAAGAAGCAGAACACTAATGTGCGTAAAATATGCCTTTTGAAACGGTCGTTTTGAAATATGGACGTCCTTTGAATTTTTTGGTCGATATGTGACCCCAGGATTTGTTTTCAGGGCAGGTGTCATTTACAGGCCTGCAATGATTTTGAATATCAACTGACCATTAGCATTGGGATTAAAGCTGCTGTTGTGTGAAACGGCCACAAGGTGGCAGCAGTTCACCCTTACCAAATCTGGTTACTAGGGCAAGAGAGCCTCAGTGGAAGTGATGTTCTAGATTGGAGTTTAGAATGGAATGTGCCAGGAGAAAGCCCCTCACGTTTGTCTCACTACTTCTTGTTCGTGTTTTTAATTTAATTTTTTATTTTTTATTACAGCAAGTTTGATTACAATGTTTGGCTTGTTGTATGTGTGGAAGATGTGGTTCTTTTACACATATACAGATGTCTGTTCTTCCTGGGATCCTTTTCCCATGTACGTTATGACAGAATGTTGAGTAGTCCTCTCTTGGTATTCTGTAGGTCTTTGGTGATTATATATGTCACCTGTGTTTGTATATGTCTGTTAACCCCGATATCGTAATGAAACCAATCCTCACACCTTTCCATTGGTGAACCATAAGTTTGTTTAATGAATCTGTGATTGCTCTTCTCCGTGGAAATATCTGCCCTGGTATCCATTTTTAGGTAACACCTATAAGTGATATGATATGATATGTGTCTTTCACTTTCTGACTTACTACAAGTCACGTGATTATTTCTAGACTCATCTACGGTGCTGCAAATGGCATTGTGTCCTTTTTTCCCTTGGCTTCTCTTCTGCCTTAGCGGGGTCCATTTTAAACAATGTGATTCCCTGAGGGTTGTGGATTAGCTGACCTGGGCAGCCTTACCCTGCCGGCCCGCCCTCCCCAGGTGTGCCTCATTGAGGTTAATATAAACAGCGCTCCAGGCAGCAATAGCCCCTGAAGCTGTGCCTGCCTCCATATTCTCTGCCCCGTCAGCAGTCTCGGGGCTGTGCTGGTGGGAGGGAGTGAGGGGCCACAGCTTTGTGGGTGGCCCGGTGTGAGTGGGGTTCTGCTGGCCTTTCTGCAGGAGTTGCCAGGCTGCCGCCTGTAAAGAAGAGGTTGTGTCACCCATACCTTCCGCTGGAATTTCTCTCCGGACAGAGGTGAGGATGGAAAAAAGCAGTGGGGGCCGGGACAGGAGGGGTATCAAAGGCAGGGCAATGGAAAGCTTCTGGAAGAGCACCCGGGGCCAGGACCACCCTGGCTGGCCTGCAGGCACCAAGTTGGCCTGCGTGCTGTCGCTGGTGTGGCACCACGGTCCTTCCTCTATGCTTTCAACCCCTTGTACATATTCAGGTGTTTTACCTGGAAAGGGTGGGAACAGTTCAGCAGCAGCTGGCCTGGGGCTCAGCTCACGTTTACTCATAGATGCCTCGGCACGGTCCCCCAGCTTTGCAATGAGGACGCTCCTTGTGTGGGGGGTGGGTTGCTGGCTGTATGGGAGATGGTTCCCCACCTCTGACCAATTTCAGAATTGTTTACCGCTGGAGCAAGTGCCGTGATAGGGATTTCCTCTGTATAACTCGTGGGTTCAATTTTTTTTTCTTTTATGGTTCAAGTTAGATTTTATTCCTCTGTTATGTATTTATAAATATAAGTATGGAAATAATTCATTCCTATAAATACATCTGTGTGACGGGAAGAATTTTTTCTGTTTTAGTTTTAAATTGTATTTTTTAAAATTTTGAAATTTAATTTTATTTATGTTTTTATACTGCAGGTTATTATTAGTTATGTATTTTATGCATATACATGTATACCGTTCAATCCCTATCTCCCAACTCATCCCACCACCAGCACCCCATGGCTTCCCACACTTGGTGTCCATACGTTTGTTCTCTACCTCTGTGTCTCTATTTCTTCCCTGCAAACCAGTTCATCTGTACAATTTTTTTAGGTTCCACATATATGCATTAATATACAATATTTGTTTTCCTCTTTCTGACTTACTTCATTCTGTATGACAGTCTCTCGATCCATCGATATCTCTACAAATGACCCAGTTTCATTCCTTTTTATGGCCGAGTAATATTCCATTTCATATATGTACCACATCTTTATCCATTCATCTGTCTGTGGGCATTTAGGTTGCTTCCATTACCTGGCTACTGTAAATAGTGCTGCAATGAACATTGTGGTGAATGTGCCTTTTTGATTTACGGTTTTCTATGGGTATATGCCCAGAAGTGGGATTGCTGGATCAGATGGTAATTCTATATCTAGATTTTTAAGGAAACTCCATACTGTTCTCCATAGTGACTGTATCAATTTACATTCCCACCAATACTGGAAGAGGGCTCTTTTTGTCCACACCCTCCCCAGAATTGGTTGTTTGTAGATTTTCTGATGATGCCGAATCTAACAGGTTTTTGGTGATACCTCATTGTAGTTTTGATTTGCATTTCTCTAATAATTAGTGCTGTTGAGCAGCTTTTCATGTGCGTCTTGGCCATCTCTGTATCTTCTTTGAAGAAACGTCTCTTTAGATCTTCTGACCATTTTTGTATTGGGTTGTTTGTTTTTTTAATATTAAGCTGCATGAGCTGTTTATATATATTGGAGATTAAACCTCTGTCCATTGATTCGTCTGCAACGATTTTCGCCCATTCTGAGGGATGCCTTTTTCCATTCCACTGTTTTTTAACAAAAAAGGAAAGAAAGGAAAAGAAGCAGAACACTAATGCGCGTAAAATATGCCTTTTGAAACGGTCGTTTTGAAATATGGACGTCCTTTGAATTTTTTGGTCGATATGTGACCCCAGGATTTGTTTTCAGGGCAGGTGTCATTTACAGGCCTGCAATGATTTTGAATATCAACTGACCATTAGCGTTGGGATTAAAGCTGCTGTTGTGTGAAACGGCCACAAGGTGGCAGCAGTTCCCCCTTACCAAATCTGGTTACTAGGGCAAGAGAGCCTCAGTGGAAGTGGTGTTCTAGATTGGAGTTTAGAATGGAATGTGCCAGGAGAAAGCCCCTCACGTTTGTCTCACTACTTCTTGTTCGTGTTTTTAATTTAATTTTTTATTTTTTATTACAGCAAGTTTGATTACAATGTTTGTCTTGTTGTAGGTGTGGATGATGTGGTTCTTTTACACATATACAGATGACTGTTCTTCCTGGGATCCTTTTCCCATGTACGTTATGACAGAATGTTGAGTAGTCCCCTCTTGGTATTCTGTAGGTCTTTGGTGATTATATATATCACTTGTGTTTGTATATGTCTGTTAACCCCGATATCGTAATGAAACCAATCCTCACACCTTTCCATTGGTGAACCATAAGTTTGTTTAATGAATCTGTGATTGCCCTTCTCCGTGGAAATATCTGCCCTGGTATCCATTTTTAGGTAACACCTATAAGTGATATGATATGATATGTGTCTTTCACTTTCTGACTTACTACAAGTCACGTGATTACTTCTAGACTCATTTACGGTGCTGCAAATGGCATTGTATCCTTTTTTCCCTTGGCTTCTCTTCTGCCTTAGCGGGGTCCATTTTCAACAATGTGATTCCCTGAGGGTTGTGGATTAGCTGACGTGGGCAGCCTTACCCTGCCGGCCAGCCCTCCCCAGGTGTGCCTGGTTGAGGTCAATATAAACAGAGCTCCAGGCAGCAATAGCCCCTGAAGCTGTGCCTGACTCCATATTCTCTGCCCCGTCAGCAGTCTCGGGGCTGTGCTGGTGGGAGGGAGTGAGGGGCCACAGCTTTGTGGGTGGCCCGGTGTGAGTGGGGTTCTGCTGGCCTTTCTGCAGGAGTTGCCATGCTGCCGCCTGTAAAGAAGAGGATGTGTCACCCATACCTTCCGCTGGAATTTCTCTCCGGACAGAGGTGAGGAAGGAAAAAAGCAGTGGGGGCCGGGACAGGAGGGGTATCTCAGGCAGGGCAATGGAAAGCTTCTGGAAGAGCGCCAGGGTCCAGGACCACCCTGGCTGGCCTGCAGGCACCAAGTTGGCCTGCGTGCTGTCCCTGGTGTGGCTCCACGGTCCTTCCTCTAGGCTTTCAAGCCCTTGTACATATTCAGGTGTTTTACCTGGAAAGGGTGGGAACAGTTCAGCAGCAGGTGGCCTGGGGCTCAGCTCACGTTTACTCACAGATGCCTCGGCACGGTCCCCCAGCTTTGCAGTGAGGACGCTCCTTGCGTGGGGGGTGGGTTGCTGGCTGTATGGGAGATGGTTCCCCACCTCTGACCAATTTCAGAATTGTTTACCGCTGGAGCAAGTGCCGTGATAGGGTTTTCCTCTGTATAACTCGTGGGTTCAATTTTTTTTTTCTTTTATGGTTCAAGTTTGATTTTATACCTCTTTTATGTATTTATATATATAAGCATGGAAATAATTCATTCCTATAAATACATCTGTGTGACGGGAAGAACATTTTTCTGTTTTATTGTTAAATTTTATTTTTTAAAATTTTGAAATTTAATTTTATTTATTTTTTTATACAGCACGTTATTATTAGTTATGTATTTTATGCATATACATGTATAGAGGTCAATCCCAAACTCCCAACTCATCCCACCACCACCACCCCATGGCTTCCCACACTTGGTGTCCATACGTTTGTTCTCTACCTCTGTGTCTCTATTTCTTCCCTGCAAACCAGTTCATCTGTACCATTTTTAGGCTCCACATATATGCATTAATATACAATATTTGTTTTCCTCTTTCTGACTTACTTCATTCTGTATGACAGTCTCTCGATCCATCGGTGTCTCTACAAATGACCCAGTTTCATTCCTTTTTATGGCCGAGTAATATTCCATTTTATATATGTACCACCTCTTTATCCATTCATCTGTCTGTGGGCATTTAGGTTGCTTCCATTACCTGGCTATTGTAAATAGTGCTGCAACGAACATTGTGGTGAATGTGCCTTTTTGAAATACGGTTTTCTCTGGGTATATGCCCAGAAGTGGGATTGCTGGATAAGATGGTAATTCTATTTCTAGATTTTTAAAGGAAACTCCATACTGTTCTCCATAGTGACTGTATCAATTTACATTCCCACCAATTGTGGGAAAGGGCTCCTTTTGTCCACACCCTCCCCAGAATTGGTTGATTGTAGATTTCCTAATGATGCTGATTCTAACAGGTGTGAGGTGATACCTCATTGTAGTTTTGATTTGCATTTCTCTAATAATTAGTGCTCTTGAGCAGCTTTTCATGTGCGTCTTGGCCATCTCTGTGTCTCCTTTGAAGAAAAGTCTCTTTAGATCTTCTGCCCATTTTTTTTTGGGTTTTTTGTTTTTTTAATATTATGGTGCATGAGCTGTTTATATATATTGGAGATTAAACCTCTGTCCATTGATTCGTCTGCAACGATTTTCGCCCATTCTGAGGGATTCCTTCTTCCATTCCCGTGTTTTTTAACAAAAAAGGAAAGAAAGGAAAAGAAGCAGAACACTAATGTGCGTAAAATATGCCTTTTGAAACGGTCGTTTTGAAATATGGACGTCCTTTGAATTTTTTGGTCGATATGTGACCCCAGGATTTGTTTTCAGGGCAGGTGTCATTTACAGGCCTGCAATGATTTTGAATATCAACTGACCATTAGCATTGGGATTAAAGCTGCTGTTGTGTGAAACGGCCACAAGGTGGCAGCAGTTCACCCTTACCAAATCTGGTTACTAGGGCAAGAGAGCCTCAGTGGAAGTGGTGTTCTAGATTGGAGTTTAGAATGGAATGTGCCAGGAGAAAGCCCCTCACGTTTGTCTCACTACTTCTTGTTCGTGTTTTTAATTTAATTTTTTATTTTTTATTACAGCAAGTTTGATTACAATGTTTGGCTTGTTGTATGTGTGGAAGATGTGGTTCTTTTACACATATACAGATGTCTGTTCTTCCTGGGATCCTTTTCCCATGTACGTTATGACAGAATGTTGAGTAGTCCTCTCTTGGTATTCTGTAGGTCTTTGGTGATTATATATGTCACTTGTGTTTGTATATGTCTGTTAACCCCGATATCGTAATGAAAGCAATCCTCACACCTTTCCATTGGTGAACCATAAGTTTGTTTAATGAATCTGTGATTGCTCTTCTCCGTGGAAATATCTTCCCTGGTATCCATTTTTAGGTAACACCTATAAGTGATATGATATGATATGTGTCTTTCACTTTCTGACTTACTACAAGTCACGTGATTATTTCTAGACTCATCTACGGTGCTGCAAATGGCATTGTGTCCTTTTTTCCCTTGGCTTTTCTTCTGCCTTAGCGGGGTCCATTTTAAACAATGTGATTCCCTGAGGGTTGTGGATTAGCTGACCTGGGCAGCCTTACCCTGCCGGCCCGCCCTCCCCAGGTGTGCCTCATTGAGGTTAATATAAACAGCGCTCCAGGCAGCAATAGCCCCTGAAGCTGTGCCTGCCTCCATATTCTCTGCCCCGTCAGCAGTCTCGGGGCTGTGCTGGTGGGAGGGAGTGAGGGGCCACAGCTTTGTGGGTGGCCCGGTGTGAGTGGGGTTCTGCTGGCCTTTCTGCAGGAGTTGCCAGGCTGCCGCCTGTAAAGAAGAGGTTGTGTCACCCATACCTTCCGCTGGAATTTCTCTCCGGACAGAGGTGAGGATGGAAAAAAGCAGTGGGGGCCGGGACAGGAGGGGTATCAAAGGCAGGGCAATGGAAAGCTTCTGGAAGAGCACCCGGGGCCAGGACCACCCTGGCTGGCCTGCAGGCACCAAGTTGGCCTGCGTGCTGTTGCTGGTGTGGCACCACGGTCCTTCCTCTATGCTTTCAACCCCTTGTACATATTCAGGTGTTTTACCTGGAAAGGGTGGGAACAGTTCAGCAGCAGCTGGCCTGGGGCTCAGCTCACGTTTACTCATAGATGCCTCGGCACGGTCCCCCAGCTTTGCAATGAGGACGCTCCTTGTGTGGGGGGTGGGTTGCTGGCTGTATGGGAGATGGTTCCCCACCTCTGACCAATTTCAGAATTGTTTACCGCTGGAGCAAGTGCCGTGATAGGGATTTCCTCTGTATAACTCGTGGGTTCAATTTTTTTTTCTTTTATGGTTCAAGTTAGATTTTATTCCTCTGTTATGTATTTATAAATATAAGTATGGAAATAATTCATTCCTATAAATACATCTGTGTGACGGGAAGAATTTTTTCTGTTTTAGTTTTAAATTGTATTTTTTAAAATTTTGAAATTTAATTTTATTTATGTTTTTATACTGCAGGTTATTATTAGTTATGTATTTTATGCATATACATGTATACCGTTCAATCCCTATCTCCCAACTCATCCCACCACCAGCACCCCATGGCTTCCCACACTTGGTGTCCATACGTTTGTTCTCTACCTCTGTGTCTCTATTTCTTCCCTGCAAACCAGTTCATCTGTACAATTTTTTTAGGTTCCACATATATGCATTAATATACAATATTTGTTTTCCTCTTTCTGACTTACTTCATTCTGTATGACAGTCTCTCGATCCATCGATATCTCTACAAATGACCCAGTTTCATTCCTTTTTATGGCCGAGTAATATTCCATTTCATATATGTACCACATCTTTATCCATTCATCTGTCTGTGGGCATTTAGGTTGCTTCCATTACCTGGCTACTGTAAATAGTGCTGCAATGAACATTGTGGTGAATGTGCCTTTTTGATTTACGGTTTTCTATGGGTATATGCCCAGAAGTGGGATTGCTGGATCAGATGGTAATTCTATATCTAGATTTTTAAGGAAACTCCATACTGTTCTCCATAGTGACTGTATCAATTTACATTCCCACCAATACTGGAAGAGGGCTCTTTTTGTCCACACCCTCCCCAGAATTGGTTGTTTGTAGATTTTCTGATGATGCCGAATCTAACAGGTTTTTGGTGATACCTCGTTGTAGTTTTGATTTGCATTTCTCTAATAATTAGTGCTGTTGAGCAGCTTTTCATGTGCGTCTTGGCCATCTCTGTATCTTCTTTGAAGAAACGTCTCTTTAGATCTTCTGACCATTTTTGTATTGGGTTGTTTGTTTTTTTAATATTAAGCTGCATGAGCTGTTTATATATATTGGAGATTAAACCTCTGTCCATTGATTCGTCTGCAACGATTTTCGCCCATTCTGAGGGATGCCTTTTTCCATTCCACTGTTTTTTAACAAAAAAGGAAAGAAAGGAAAAGAAGCAGAACACTAATGCGCGTAAAATATGCCTTTTGAAACGGTCGTTTTGAAATATGGACGTCCTTTGAATTTTTTGGTCGATATGTGACCCCAGGATTTGTTTTCAGGGCAGGTGTCATTTACAGGCCTGCAATGATTTTGAATATCAACTGACCATTAGCGTTGGGATTAAAGCTGCTGTTGTGTGAAACGGCCATAAGGTGGCAGCAGTTCCCCCTTACCAAATCTGGTTACTAGGGCAAGAGAGCCTCAGTGGAAGTGGTGTTCTAGATTGGAGTTTAGAATGGAATGTGCCAGGAGAAAGCCCCTCACGTTTGTCTCACTACTTCTTGTTCGTGTTTTTAATTTAATTTTTTATTTTTTATTACAGCAAGTTTGATTACAATGTTTGTCTTGTTGTAGGTGTGGATGATGTGGTTCTTTTACACATATACAGATGACTGTTCTTCCTGGGATCCTTTTCCCATGTACGTTATGACAGAATGTTGAGTAGTCCCCTCTTGGTATTCTGTAGGTCTTTGGTGATTATATATATCACTTGTGTTTGTATATGTCTGTTAACCCCGATATCGTAATGAAACCAATCCTCACACCTTTCCATTGGTGAACCATAAGTTTGTTTAATGAATCTGTGATTGCCCTTCTCCGTGGAAATATCTGCCCTGGTATCCATTTTTAGGTAACACCTATAAGTGATATGATATGATATGTGTCTTTCACTTTCTGACTTACTACAAGTCACGTGATTACTTCTAGACTCATTTACGGTGCTGCAAATGGCATTGTATCCTTTTTTCCCTTGGCTTCTCTTCTGCCTTAGCGGGGTCCATTTTCAACAATGTGATTCCCTGAGGGTTGTGGATTAGCTGACGTGGGCAGCCTTACCCTGCCGGCCAGCCCTCCCCAGGTGTGCCTGGTTGAGGTCAATATAAACAGAGCTCCAGGCAGCAATAGCCCCTGAAGCTGTGCCTGACTCCATATTCTCTGCCCCGTCAGCAGTCTCGGGGCTGTGCTGGTGGGAGGGAGTGAGGGGCCACAGCTTTGTGGGTGGCCCGGTGTGAGTGGGGTTCTGCTGGCCTTTCTGCAGGAGTTGCCATGCTGCCGCCTGTAAAGAAGAGGATGTGTCACCCATACCTTCCGCTGGAATTTCTCTCCGGACAGAGGTGAGGAAGGAAAAAAGCAGTGGGGGCCGGGACAGGAGGGGTATCTCAGGCAGGGCAATGGAAAGCTTCTGGAAGAGCGCCAGGGTCCAGGACCACCCTGGCTGGCCTGCAGGCACCAAGTTGGCCTGCGTGCTGTCGCTGGTGTGGCTCCACGGTCCTTCCTCTAGGCTTTCAAGCCCTTGTACATATTCAGGTGTTTTACCTGGAAAGGGTGGGAACAGTTCAGCAGCAGGTGGCCTGGGGCTCAGCTCACGTTTACTCACAGATGCCTCGGCACGGTCCCCCAGCTTTGCAGTGAGGACGCTCCTTGCGTGGGGGGTGGGTTGCTGGCTGTATGGGAGATGGTTCCCCACCTCTGACCAATTTCAGAATTGTTTACCGCTGGAGCAAGTGCCGTGATAGGGTTTTCCTCTGTATAACTCGTGGGTTCAATTTTTTTTTTCTTTTATGGTTCAAGTTTGATTTTATACCTCTTTTATGTATTTATATATATAAGCATGGAAATAATTCATTCCTATAAATACATCTGTGTGACGGGAAGAACATTTTTCTGTTTTATTGTTAAATTTTATTTTTTAAAATTTTGAAATTTAATTTTATTTATTTTTTTATACAGCACGTTATTATTAGTTATGTATTTTATGCATATACATGTATAGAGGTCAATCCCAAACTCCCAACTCATCCCACCACCACCACCCCATGGCTTCCCACACTTGGTGTCCATACGTTTGTTCTCTACCTCTGTGTCTCTATTTCTTCCCTGCAAACCAGTTCATCTGTACCATTTTTAGGCTCCACATATATGCATTAATATACAATATTTGTTTTCCTCTTTCTGACTTACTTCATTCTGTATGACAGTCTCTCGATCCATCGGTGTCTCTACAAATGACCCAGTTTCATTCCTTTTTATGGCCGAGTAATATTCCATTTCATATATGTACCACCTCTTTATCCATTCATCTGTCTGTGGGCATTTAGGTTGCTTCCATTACCTGGCTATTGTAAATAGTGCTGCAACGAACATTGTGGTGAATGTGCCTTTTTGAAATACGGTTTTCTCTGGGTATATGCCCAGAAGTGGGATTGCTGGATAAGATGGTAATTCTATTTCTAGATTTTTTAAGGAAACTCCATACTGTTCTCCATAGTGACTGTATCAATTTACATTCCCACCAATTGTGGGAAAGGGCTCCTTTTGTCCACACCCTCCCCAGAATTGGTTGATTGTAGATTTCCTAATGATGCTGATTCTAACAGGTGTGAGGTGATACCTCATTGTAGTTTTGATTTGCATTTCTCTAATAATTAGTGCTCTTGAGCAGCTTTTCATGTGCGTCTTTGCCATCTCTGTGTCTCCTTTGAAGAAAAGTCTCTTTAGATCTTCTGCCCATTTTTATTTGGGTTGTTTGTTTTTTAATATTAAGCTGCATGAGCTGTTTATATATATTGGAGATTAAACCTCTGTCCATTGATTCGTCTGCAAGGATTTTCGCCCATTCTGAGGGATTCCTTCTTCCATTCCCGTGTTTTTTAACAAAAAAGGAAAGAAAGGAAAAGAAGCAGAACACTAATGTGCGTAAAATATGCCTTTTGAAACGGTCGTTTTGAAATATGGACGTCCTTTGAATTTTTTGGTCGATATGTGACCCCAGGATTTGTTTTCAGGGCAGGTGTCATTTACAGGCCTGCAATGATTTTGAATATCAACTGACCATTAGCATTGGGATTAAAGCTGCTGTTGTGTGAAACGGCCACAAGGTGGCAGCAGTTCACCCTTACCAAATCTGGTTACTAGGGCAAGAGAGCCTCAGTGGAAGTGGTGTTCTAGATTGGAGTTTAGAATGGAATGTGCCAGGAGAAAGCCCCTCACGTTTGTCTCACTACTTCTTGTTCGTGTTTTTAATTTAATTTTTTATTTTTTATTACAGCAAGTTTGATTACAATGTTTGGCTTGTTGTAGGTGTGGAAGATGTGGTTCTTTTACACATATACAGATGTCTGTTCTTCCTGGGATCCTTTTCCCATGTACGTTATGACAGAATGTTGAGTAGTCCTCTCTTGGTATTCTGTAGGTCTTTGGTGATTATATATGTCACCTGTGTTTGTATATGTCTGTTAACCCCGATATCGTAATGAAACCAATCCTCACACCTTTCCATTGGTGAACCATAAGTTTGTTTAATGAATCTGTGATTGCTCTTCTCCGTGGAAATATCTGCCCTGGTATCCATTTTTAGGTAACACCTATAAGTGATATGATATGATATGTGTCTTTCACTTTCTGACTTACTACAAGTCACGTGATTATTTCTAGACTCATCTACGGTGCTGCAAATGGCATTGTGTCCTTTTTTCCCTTGGCTTCTCTTCTGCCTTAGCGGGGTCCATTTTAAACAATGTGATTCCCTGAGGGTTGTGGATTAGCTGACCTGGGCAGCCTTACCCTGCCGGCCCGCCCTCCCCAGGTGTGCCTCATTGAGGTTAATATAAACAGCGCTCCAGGCAGCAATAGCCCCTGAAGCTGTGCCTGCCTCCATATTCTCTGCCCCGTCAGCAGTCTCGGGGCTGTGCTGGTGGGAGGGAGTGAGGGGCCACAGCTTTGTGGGTGGCCCGGTGTGAGTGGGGTTCTGCTGGCCTTTCTGCAGGAGTTGCCAGGCTGCCGCCTGTAAAGAAGAGGTTGTGTCACCCATACCTTCCGCTGGAATTTCTCTCCGGACAGAGGTGAGGATGGAAAAAAGCAGTGGGGGCCGGGACAGGAGGGGTATCAAAGGCAGGGCAATGGAAAGCTTCTGGAAGAGCACCCGGGGCCAGGACCACCCTGGCTGGCCTGCAGGCACCAAGTTGGCCTGCGTGCTGTCGCTGGTGTGGCACCACGGTCCTTCCTCTATGCTTTCAACCCCTTGTACATATTCAGGTGTTTTACCTGGAAAGGGTGGGAACAGTTCAGCAGCAGCTGGCCTGGGGCTCAGCTCACGTTTACTCATAGATGCCTCGGCACGGTCCCCCAGCTTTGCAATGAGGACGCTCCTTGTGTGGGGGGTGGGTTGCTGGCTGTATGGGAGATGGTTCCCCACCTCTGACCAATTTCAGAATTGTTTACCGCTGGAGCAAGTGCCGTGATAGGGATTTCCTCTGTATAACTCGTGGGTTCAATTTTTTTTTCTTTTATGGTTCAAGTTAGATTTTATTCCTCTGTTATGTATTTATAAATATAAGTATGGAAATAATTCATTCCTATAAATACATCTGTGTGACGGGAAGAATTTTTTCTGTTTTAGTTTTAAATTGTATTTTTTAAAATTTTGAAATTTAATTTTATTTATGTTTTTATACTGCAGGTTATTATTAGTTATGTATTTTATGCATATACATGTATACCGTTCAATCCCTATCTCCCAACTCATCCCACCACCAGCACCCCATGGCTTCCCACACTTGGTGTCCATACGTTTGTTCTCTACCTCTGTGTCTCTATTTCTTCCCTGCAAACCAGTTCATCTGTACAATTTTTTTAGGTTCCACATATATGCATTAATATACAATATTTGTTTTCCTCTTTCTGACTTACTTCATTCTGTATGACAGTCTCTCGATCCATCGATATCTCTACAAATGACCCAGTTTCATTCCTTTTTATGGCCGAGTAATATTCCATTTCATATATGTACCACATCTTTATCCATTCATCTGTCTGTGGGCATTTAGGTTGCTTCCATTACCTGGCTACTGTAAATAGTGCTGCAATGAACATTGTGGTGAATGTGCCTTTTTGATTTACGGTTTTCTATGGGTATATGCCCAGAAGTGGGATTGCTGGATCAGATGGTAATTCTATATCTAGATTTTTAAGGAAACTCCATACTGTTCTCCATAGTGACTGTATCAATTTACATTCCCACCAATACTGGAAGAGGGCTCTTTTTGTCCACACCCTCCCCAGAATTGGTTGTTTGTAGATTTTCTGATGATGCCGAATCTAACAGGTTTTTGGTGATACCTCATTGTAGTTTTGATTTGCATTTCTCTAATAATTAGTGCTGTTGAGCAGCTTTTCATGTGCGTCTTGGCCATCTCTGTATCTTCTTTGAAGAAACGTCTCTTTAGATCTTCTGACCATTTTTGTATTGGGTTGTTTGTTTTTTTAATATTAAGCTGCATGAGCTGTTTATATATATTGGAGATTAAACCTCTGTCCATTGATTCGTCTGCAACGATTTTCGCCCATTCTGAGGGATGCCTTTTTCCATTCCACTGTTTTTTAACAAAAAAGGAAAGAAAGGAAAAGAAGCAGAACACTAATGCGCGTAAAATATGCCTTTTGAAACGGTCGTTTTGAAATATGGACGTCCTTTGAATTTTTTGGTCGATATGTGACCCCAGGATTTGTTTTCAGGGCAGGTGTCATTACAGGCCTGCAATGATTTTGAATATCAACTGACCATTAGCGTTGGGATTAAAGCTGCTGTTGTGTGAAACGGCCACAAGGTGGCAGCAGTTCCCCCTTACCAAATCTGGTTACTAGGGCAAGAGAGCCTCAGTGGAAGTGGTGTTCTAGATTGGAGTTTAGAATGGAATGTGCCAGGAGAAAGCCCCTCACGTTTGTCTCACTACTTCTTGTTCGTGTTTTTAATTTAATTTTTTATTTTTTATTACAGCAAGTTTGATTACAATGTTTGTCTTGTTGTAGGTGTGGATGATGTGGTTCTTTTACACATATACAGATGACTGTTCTTCCTGGGATCCTTTTCCCATGTACGTTATGACAGAATGTTGAGTAGTCCCCTCTTGGTATTCTGTAGGTCTTTGGTGATTATATATATCACTTGTGTTTGTATATGTCTGTTAACCCCGATATCGTAATGAAACCAATCCTCACACCTTTCCATTGGTGAACCATAAGTTTGTTTAATGAATCTGTGATTGCCCTTCTCCGTGGAAATATCTGCCCTGGTATCCATTTTTAGGTAACACCTATAAGTGATATGATATGATATGTGTCTTTCACTTTCTGACTTACTACAAGTCACGTGATTACTTCTAGACTCATTTACGGTGCTGCAAATGGCATTGTATCCTTTTTTCCCTTGGCTTCTCTTCTGCCTTAGCGGGGTCCATTTTCAACAATGTGATTCCCTGAGGGTTGTGGATTAGCTGACGTGGGCAGCCTTACCCTGCCGGCCAGCCCTCCCCAGGTGTGCCTGGTTGAGGTCAATATAAACAGAGCTCCAGGCAGCAATAGCCCCTGAAGCTGTGCCTGACTCCATATTCTCTGCCCCGTCAGCAGTCTCGGGGCTGTGCTGGTGGGAGGGAGTGAGGGGCCACAGCTTTGTGGGTGGCCCGGTGTGAGTGGGGTTCTGCTGGCCTTTCTGCAGGAGTTGCCATGCTGCCGCCTGTAAAGAAGAGGATGTGTCACCCATACCTTCCGCTGGAATTTCTCTCCGGACAGAGGTGAGGAAGGAAAAAAGCAGTGGGGGCCGGGACAGGAGGGGTATCTCAGGCAGGGCAATGGAAAGCTTCTGGAAGAGCGCCAGGGTCCAGGACCACCCTGGCTGGCCTGCAGGCACCAAGTTGGCCTGCGTGCTGTCCCTGGTGTGGCTCCACGGTCCTTCCTCTAGGCTTTCAAGCCCTTGTACATATTCAGGTGTTTTACCTGGAAAGGGTGGGAACAGTTCAGCAGCAGGTGGCCTGGGGCTCAGCTCACGTTTACTCACAGATGCCTCGGCACGGTCCCCCAGCTTTGCAGTGAGGACGCTCCTTGCGTGGGGGGTGGGTTGCTGGCTGTATGGGAGATGGTTCCCCACCTCTGACCAATTTCAGAATTGTTTACCGCTGGAGCAAGTGCCGTGATAGGGTTTTCCTCTGTATAACTCGTGGGTTCAATTTTTTTTTTCTTTTATGGTTCAAGTTTGATTTTATACCTCTTTTATGTATTTATATATATAAGCATGGAAATAATTCATTCCTATAAATACATCTGTGTGACGGGAAGAACATTTTTCTGTTTTATTGTTAAATTTTATTTTTTAAAATTTTGAAATTTAATTTTATTTATTTTTTTATACAGCACGTTATTATTAGTTATGTATTTTATGCATATACATGTATAGAGGTCAATCCCAAACTCCCAACTCATCCCACCACCACCACCCCATGGCTTCCCACACTTGGTGTCCATACGTTTGTTCTCTACCTCTGTGTCTCTATTTCTTCCCTGCAAACCAGTTCATCTGTACCATTTTTAGGCTCCACATATATGCATTAATATACAATATTTGTTTTCCTCTTTCTGACTTACTTCATTCTGTATGACAGTCTCTCGATCCATCGGTGTCTCTACAAATGACCCAGTTTCATTCCTTTTTATGGCCGAGTAATATTCCATTTCATATATGTACCACCTCTTTATCCATTCATCTGTCTGTGGGCATTTAGGTTGCTTCCATTACCTGGCTATTGTAAATAGTGCTGCAACGAACATTGTGGTGAATGTGCCTTTTTGAAATACGGTTTTCTCTGGGTATATGCCCAGAAGTGGGATTGCTGGATAAGATGGTAATTCTATTTCTAGATTTTTTAAGGAAACTCCATACTGTTCTCCATAGTGACTGTATCAATTTACATTCCCACCAATTGTGGGAAAGGGCTCCTTTTGTCCACACCCTCCCCAGAATTGGTTGATTGTAGATTTCCTAATGATGCTGATTCTAACAGGTGTGAGGTGATACCTCATTGTAGTTTTGATTTGCATTTCTCTAATAATTAGTGCTCTTGAGCAGCTTTTCATGTGCGTCTTTGCCATCTCTGTGTCTCCTTTGAAGAAAAGTCTCTTTAGATCTTCTGCCCATTTTTATTTGGGTTGTTTGTTTTTTAATATTAAGCTGCATGAGCTGTTTATATATATTGGAGATTAAACCTCTGTCCATTGATTCGTCTGCAAGGATTTTCGCCCATTCTGAGGGATTCCTTCTTCCATTCCCGTGTTTTTTAACAAAAAAGGAAAGAAAGGAAAAGAAGCAGAACACTAATGTGCGTAAAATATGCCTTTTGAAACGGTCGTTTTGAAATATGGACGTCCTTTGAATTTTTTGGTCGATATGTGACCCCAGGATTTGTTTTCAGGGCAGGTGTCATTTACAGGCCTGCAATGATTTTGAATATCAACTGACCATTAGCATTGGGATTAAAGCTGCTGTTGTGTGAAACGGCCACAAGGTGGCAGCAGTTCACCCTTACCAAATCTGGTTACTAGGGCAAGAGAGCCTCAGTGGAAGTGGTGTTCTAGATTGGAGTTTAGAATGGAATGTGCCAGGAGAAAGCCCCTCACGTTTGTCTCACTACTTCTTGTTCGTGTTTTTAATTTAATTTTTTATTTTTTATTACAGCAAGTTTGATTACAATGTTTGGCTTGTTGTAGGTGTGGAAGATGTGGTTCTTTTACACATATACAGATGTCTGTTCTTCCTGGGATCCTTTTCCCATGTACGTTATGACAGAATGTTGAGTAGTCCTCTCTTGGTATTCTGTAGGTCTTTGGTGATTATATATGTCACCTGTGTTTGTATATGTCTGTTAACCCCGATATCGTAATGAAACCAATCCTCACACCTTTCCATTGGTGAACCATAAGTTTGTTTAATGAATCTGTGATTGCTCTTCTCCGTGGAAATATCTGCCCTGGTATCCATTTTTAGGTAACACCTATAAGTGATATGATATGATATGTGTCTTTCACTTTCTGACTTACTACAAGTCACGTGATTATTTCTAGACTCATCTACGGTGCTGCAAATGGCATTGTGTCCTTTTTTCCCTTGGCTTCTCTTCTGCCTTAGCGGGGTCCATTTTAAACAATGTGATTCCCTGAGGGTTGTGGATTAGCTGACCTGGGCAGCCTTACCCTGCCGGCCCGCCCTCCCCAGGTGTGCCTCATTGAGGTTAATATAAACAGCGCTCCAGGCAGCAATAGCCCCTGAAGCTGTGCCTGACTCCATATTCTCTGCCCCGTCAGCAGTCTCGGGGCTGTGCTGGTGGGAGGGAGTGAGGGGCCACAGCTTTGTGGGTGGCCCGGTGTGAGTGGGGTTCTGCTGGCCTTTCTGCAGGAGTTGCCAGGCTGCCGCCTGTAAAGAAGAGGTTGTGTCACCCATACCTTCCGCTGGAATTTCTCTCCGGACAGAGGTGAGGATGGAAAAAAGCAGTGGGGGCCGGGACAGGAGGGGTATCAAAGGCAGGGCAATGGAAAGCTTCTGGAAGAGCACCCGGGGCCAGGACCACCCTGGCTGGCCTGCAGGCACCAAGTTGGCCTGCGTGCTGTCGCTGGTGTGGCACCACGGTCCTTCCTCTATGCTTTCAACCCCTTGTACATATTCAGGTGTTTTACCTGGAAAGGATGGGAACAGTTCAGCAGCAGCTGGCCTGGGGCTCAGCTCACGTTTACTCATAGATGCCTCGGCACGGTCCCCCAGCTTTTCAATGAGGACGCTCCTTGTGTGGGGGGTGGGTTGCTGGCTGTATGGGAGATGGTTCCCCACCTCTGACCAATTTCAGAATTGTTTACCGCTGGAGCAAGTGCCGTGATAGGGATTTCCTCTGTATAACTCGTGGGTTCAATTTTTTTTTCTTTTATGGTTCAAGTTAGATTTTATTCCTCTGTTATGTATTTATAAATATAAGTATGGAAATAATTCATTCCTATAAATACATCTGTGTGACGGGAAGAATTTTTTCTGTTTTAGTTTTAAATTTTATTTTTTAAAATTTTGAAATTTAATTTTATTTATGTTTTTATACTGCAGGTTATTATTAGTTATGTATTTTATGCATATACATGTATACCGTTCAATCCCTATCTCCCAACTCATCCCACCACCAGCACCCCATGGCTTCCCACACTTGGTGTCCATACGTTTGTTCTCTACCTCTGTGTCTCTATTTCTTCCCTGCAAACCAGTTCATCTGTACAATTTTTTTAGGTTCCACATATATGCATTAATATACAATATTTGTTTTCCTCTTTCTGACTTACTTCATTCTGTATGACAGTCTCTCGATCCATCAATATCTCTACAAATGACCCAGTTTCATTCCTTTTTATGGCCGAGTAATATTCCATTTCATATATGTACCACATCTTTATCCATTCATCTGTCTGTGGGCATTTAGGTTGCTTCCATTACCTGGCTACTGTAAATAGTGCTGAAATGAACATTGTGGTGAATGTGCCTTTTTGATTTACGGTTTTCTATGGGTATATGCCCAGAAGTGGGATTGCTGGATCAGATGGTAATTCTATATCTAGATTTTTAAGGAAACTCCATACTGTTCTCCATAGTGACTGTATCAATTTACATTCCCACCAATACTGGAAGAGGGCTCTTTTTGTCCACACCCTCCCCAGAATTGGTTGTTTGTAGATTTTCTGATGATGCCGAATCTAACAGGTTTTTGGTGATACCTCATTGTAGTTTTGATTTGCATTTCTCTAATAATTAGTGCTGTTGAGCAGCTTTTCATGTGCGTCTTGGCCATCTCTGTATCTTCTTTGAAGAAACGTCTCTTTAGATCTTCTGACCATTTTTGTATTGGGTTGTTTGTTTTTTTAATATTAAGCTGCATGAGCTGTTTATATATATTGGAGATTAAACCTCTGTCCATTGATTCGTCTGCAACGATTTTCGCCCATTCTGAGGGATGCCTTTTTCCATTCCACTGTTTTTTAACAAAAAAGGAAAGAAAGGAAAAGAAGCAGAACACTAATGCGCGTAAAATATGCCTTTTGAAACGGTCGTTTTGAAATATGGACGTCCTTTGAATTTTTTGGTCGATATGTGACCCCAGGATTTGTTTTCAGGGCAGGTGTCATTTACAGGCCTGCAATGATTTTGAATATCAACTGACCATTAGCGTTGGGATTAAAGCTGCTGTTGTGTGAAACGGCCACAAGGTGGCAGCAGTTCCCCCTTACCAAATCTGGTTCCTAGGGCAAGAGAGCCTCAGTGGAAGTGGTGTTCTAGATTGGAGTTTAGAATGGAATGTGCCAGGAGAAAGCCCCTCACGTTTGTCTCACTACTTCTTGTTCGTGTTTTTAATTTAATTTTTTATTTTTTATTACAGCAAGTTTGATTACAATGTTTGTCTTGTTGTAGGTGTGGATGATGTGGTTCTTTTACACATATACAGATGACTGTTCTTCCTGGGATCCTTTTCCCATGTACGTTATGACAGAATGTTGAGTAGTCCCCTCTTGGTATTCTGTAGGTCTTTGGTGATTATATATATCACCTGTGTTTGTATATGTCTGTTAACCCCGATATCGTAATGAAACCAATCCTCACACCTTTCCTTTGGTGAACCATAAGTTTGTTTAATGAATCTGTGATTGCCCTTCTCCGTGGAAATATCTGCCCTGGTATCCATTTTTAGGTAACACCTATAAGTGATATGATATGATATGTGTCTTTAACTTTCTGACTTACTACAAGTCACGTGATTACTTCTAGACTCATTTACGGTGCTGCAAATGGCATTGTATCCTTTTTTCCCTTGGCTTCTCTTCTGCCTTAGCGGGGTCCATTTTGAACAATGTGATTCCCTGAGGGTTGTGGATTAGCTGACGTGGGCAGCCTTACCCTGCCGGCCAGCCCTCCCCAGGTGTGCCTGGTTGAGGTCAATATAAACAGAGCTCCAGGCAGCAATAGCCCCTGAAGCTGTGCCTGACTCCATATTCTCTGCCCCGTCAGCAGTCTCGGGGCTGTGCTGGTGGGAGGGAGTGAGGGGCCACAGCTTTGTGGGTGGCCCGGTGTGAGTGGGGTTCTGCTGGCCTTTCTGCAGGAGTTGCCATGCTGCCGCCTGTAAAGAAGAGGATGTGTCACCCATACCTTCCGCTGGAATTTCTCTCCGGACAGAGGTGAGGAAGGAAAAAAGCAGTGGGGGCCGGGACAGGAGGGGTATCTCAGGCAGGGCAATGGAAAGCTTCTGGAAGAGCGCCAGGGTCCAGGACCACCCTGGCTGGCCTGCAGGCACCAAGTTGGCCTGCGTGCTGTCGCTGGTGTGGCTCCACGGTCCTTCCTCTAGGCTTTCAAGCCCTTGTACATATTCAGGTGTTTTACCTGGAAAGGGTGGGAACAGTTCAGCAGCAGGTGGCCTGGGGCTCAGCTCACGTTTACTCACAGATGCCTCGGCACGGTCCCCCAGCTTAGCAGTGAGGACGCTCCTTGCGTGGGGGGTGGGTTGCTAGCTGTATGGGAGATGGTTCCCCACCTCTGACCAATTTCAGAATTGTTTACCGCTGGAGCAAGTGCCGTGATAGGGTTTTCCTCTGTATAACTCGTGGGTTCAATTTTTTTTTTCTTTTATGGTTCAAGTTTGATTTTATACCTCTTTTATGTATTTATATATATAAGCATGGAAATAATTCATTCCTATAAATACATCTGTGTGACGGGAAGAACTTTTTTCTGTTTTATTGTTAAATTTTATTTTTTAAAATTTTGAAATTTAATTTTATTTATTTTTTTATACAGCACGTTATTATTAGTTATGTATTTTATGCATATACATGTATAGAGGTCAATCCCAAACTCCCAACTCATCCCACCACCACCACCCCATGGCTTCCCACACTTGGTGTCCATACGTTTGTTCTCTACCTCTGTGTCTCTATTTCTTCCCTGCAAACCAGTTCATCTGTACCATTTTTAGGCTCCACATATATGCATTAATATACAATATTTGTTTTCCTCTTTCTGACTTACTTCATTCTGTATGACAGTCTCTCGATCCATCGGTGTCTCTACAAATGACCCAGTTTCATTCCTTTTTATGGCCGAGTAATATTCCATTTCATATATGTACCACCTCTTTATCCATTCATCTGTCTGTGGGCATTTAGGTTGCTTCCATTACCTGGCTATTGTAAATAGTGCTGCAACGAACATTGTGGTGAATGTGCCTTTTTGAAATACGGTTTTCTCTGGGTATATGCCCAGAAGTGGGATTGCTGGATAAGATGGTAATTCTATTTCTAGATTTTTTAAGGAAACTCCATACTGTTCTCCATAGTGACTGTATCAATTTACATTCCCACCAATTGTGGGAAAGGGCTCCTTTTGTCCACACCCTCCCCAGAATTGGTTGATTGTAGATTTCCTAATGATGCTGATTCTAACAGGTGTGAGGTGATACCTCATTGTAGTTTTGATTTGCATTTCTCTAATAATTAGTGCTCTTGAGCAGCTTTTCATGTGCGTCTTTGCCATCTCTGTGTCTCCTTTGAAGAAAAGTCTCTTTAGATCTTCTGCCCATTTTTATTTGGGTTGTTTGTTTTTTAATATTAAGCTGCATGAGCTGTTTATATATATTGGAGATTAAACCTCTGTCCATTGATTCGTCTGCAAGGATTTTCGCCCATTCTGAGGGATTCCTTCTTCCATTCCCGTGTTTTTTAACAAAAAAGGAAAGAAAGGAAAAGAAGCAGAACACTAATGTGCGTAAAATATGCCTTTTGAAACGGTCGTTTTGAAATATGGACGTCCTTTGAATTTTTTGGTCGATATGTGACCCCAGGATTTGTTTTCAGGGCAGGTGTCATTTACAGGCCTGCAATGATTTTGAATATCAACTGACCATTAGCATTGGGATTAAAGCTGCTGTTGTGTGAAACGGCCACAAGGTGGCAGCAGTTCACCCTTACCAAATCTGGTTACTAGGGCAAGAGAGCCTCAGTGGAAGTGGTGTTCTAGATTGGAGTTTAGAATGGAATGTGCCAGGAGAAAGCCCCTCACGTTTGTCTCACTACTTCTTGTTCGTGTTTTTAATTTAATTTTTTATTTTTTATTACAGCAAGTTTGATTACAATGTTTGGCTTGTTGTATGTGTGGAAGATGTGGTTCTTTTACACATATACAGATGTCTGTTCTTCCTGGGATCCTTTTCCCATGTACGTTATGACAGAATGTTGAGTAGTCCTCTCTTGGTATTCTGTAGGTCTTTGGTGATTATATATGTCACCTGTGTTTGTATATGTCTGTTAACCCCGATATCGTAATGAAACCAATCCTCACACCTTTCCATTGGTGAACCATAAGTTTGTTTAATGAATCTGTGATTGCTCTTCTCCGTGGAAATATCTGCCCTGGTATCCATTTTTAGGTAACACCTATAAGTGATATGATATGATATGTGTCTTTCACTTTCTGACTTACTACAAGTCACGTGATTATTTCTAGACTCATCTACGGTGCTGCAAATGGCATTGTGTCCTTTTTTCCCTTGGCTTCTCTTCTGCCTTAGCGGGGTCCATTTTAAACAATGTGATTCCCTGAGGGTTGTGGATTAGCTGACCTGGGCAGCCTTACCCTGCCGGCCCGCCCTCCCCAGGTGTGCCTCATTGAGGTTAATATAAACAGCGCTCCAGGCAGCAATAGCCCCTGAAGCTGTGCCTGACTCCATATTCTCTGCCCCGTCAGCAGTCTCGGGGCTGTGCTGGTGGGAGGGAGTGAGGGGCCACAGCTTTGTGGGTGGCCCGGTGTGAGTGGGGTTCTGCTGGCCTTTCTGCAGGAGTTGCCAGGCTGCCGCCTGTAAAGAAGAGGTTGTGTCACCCATACCTTCCGCTGGAATTTCTCTCCGGACAGAGGTGAGGATGGAAAAAAGCAGTGGGGGCCGGGACAGGAGGGGTATCAAAGGCAGGGCAATGGAAAGCTTCTGGAAGAGCACCCGGGGCCAGGACCACCCTGGCTGGCCTGCAGGCACCAAGTTGGCCTGCGTGCTGTCGCTGGTGTGGCACCACGGTCCTTCCTCTATGCTTTCAACCCCTTGTACATATTCAGGTGTTTTACCTGGAAAGGATGGGAACAGTTCAGCAGCAGCTGGCCTGGGGCTCAGCTCACGTTTACTCATAGATGCCTCGGCACGGTCCCCCAGCTTTGCAATGAGGACGCTCCTTGTGTGGGGGGTGGGTTGCTGGCTGTATGGGAGATGGTTCCCCACCTCTGACCAATTTCAGAATTGTTTACCGCTGGAGCAAGTGCCGTGATAGGGATTTCCTCTGTATAACTCGTGGGTTCAATTTTTTTTTCTTTTATGGTTCAAGTTAGATTTTATTCCTCTGTTATGTATTTATAAATATAAGTATGGAAATAATTCATTCCTATAAATACATCTGTGTGACGGGAAGAATTTTTTCTGTTTTAGTTTTAAATTTTATTTTTTAAAATTTTGAAATTTAATTTTATTTATGTTTTTATACTGCAGGTTATTATTAGTTATGTATTTTATGCATATACATGTATACCGTTCAATCCCTATCTCCCAACTCATCCCACCACCAGCACCCCATGGCTTCCCACACTTGGTGTCCATACGTTTGTTCTCTACCTCTGTGTCTCTATTTCTTCCCTGCAAACCAGTTCATCTGTACAATTTTTTTAGGTTCCACATATATGCATTAATATACAATATTTGTTTTCCTCTTTCTGACTTACTTCATTCTGTATGACAGTCTCTCGATCCATCAATATCTCTACAAATGACCCAGTTTCATTCCTTTTTATGGCCGAGTAATATTCCATTTCATATATGTACCACATCTTTATCCATTCATCTGTCTGTGGGCATTTAGGTTGCTTCCATTACCTGGCTACTGTAAATAGTGCTGAAATGAACATTGTGGTGAATGTGCCTTTTTGATTTACGGTTTTCTATGGGTATATGCCCAGAAGTGGGATTGCTGGATCAGATGGTAATTCTATATCTAGATTTTTAAGGAAACTCCATACTGTTCTCCATAGTGACTGTATCAATTTACATTCCCACCAATACTGGAAGAGGGCTCTTTTTGTCCACACCCTCCCCAGAATTGGTTGTTTGTAGATTTTCTGATGATGCCGAATCTAACAGGTTTTTGGTGATACCTCATTGTAGTTTTGATTTGCATTTCTCTAATAATTAGTGCTGTTGAGCAGCTTTTCATGTGCGTCTTGGCCATCTCTGTATCTTCTTTGAAGAAACGTCTCTTTAGATCTTCTGACCATTTTTGTATTGGGTTGTTTGTTTTTTTAATATTAAGCTGCATGAGCTGTTTATATATATTGGAGATTAAACCTCTGTCCATTGATTCGTCTGCAACGATTTTCGCCCATTCTGAGGGATGCCTTTTTCCATTCCACTGTTTTTTAACAAAAAAGGAAAGAAAGGAAAAGAAGCAGAACACTAATGCGCGTAAAATATGCCTTTTGAAACGGTCGTTTTGAAATATGGACGTCCTTTGAATTTTTTGGTCGATATGTGACCCCAGGATTTGTTTTCAGGGCAGGTGTCATTTACAGGCCTGCAATGATTTTGAATATCAACTGACCATTAGCGTTGGGATTAAAGCTGCTGTTGTGTGAAACGGCCACAAGGTGGCAGCAGTTCCCCCTTACCAAATCTGGTTCCTAGGGCAAGAGAGCCTCAGTGGAAGTGGTGTTCTAGATTGGAGTTTAGAATGGAATGTGCCAGGAGAAAGCCCCTCACGTTTGTCTCACTACTTCTTGTTCGTGTTTTTAATTTAATTTTTTATTTTTTATTACAGCAAGTTTGATTACAATGTTTGTCTTGTTGTAGGTGTGGATGATGTGGTTCTTTTACACATATACAGATGACTGTTCTTCCTGGGATCCTTTTCCCATGTACGTTATGACAGAATGTTGAGTAGTCCCCTCTTGGTATTCTGTAGGTCTTTGGTGATTATATATATCACCTGTGTTTGTATATGTCTGTTAACCCCGATATCGTAATGAAACCAATCCTCACACCTTTCCTTTGGTGAACCATAAGTTTGTTTAATGAATCTGTGATTGCCCTTCTCCGTGGAAATATCTGCCCTGGTATCCATTTTTAGGTAACACCTATAAGTGATATGATATGATATGTGTCTTTAACTTTCTGACTTACTACAAGTCACGTGATTACTTCTAGACTCATTTACGGTGCTGCAAATGGCATTGTATCCTTTTTTCCCTTGGCTTCTCTTCTGCCTTAGCGGGGTCCATTTTGAACAATGTGATTCCCTGAGGGTTGTGGATTAGCTGACGTGGGCAGCCTTACCCTGCCGGCCAGCCCTCCCCAGGTGTGCCTGGTTGAGGTCAATATAAACAGAGCTCCAGGCAGCAATAGCCCCTGAAGCTGTGCCTGACTCCATATTCTCTGCCCCGTCAGCAGTCTCGGGGCTGTGCTGGTGGGAGGGAGTGAGGGGCCACAGCTTTGTGGGTGGCCCGGTGTGAGTGGGGTTCTGCTGGCCTTTCTGCAGGAGTTGCCATGCTGCCGCCTGTAAAGAAGAGGATGTGTCACCCATACCTTCCGCTGGAATTTCTCTCCGGACAGAGGTGAGGAAGGAAAAAAGCAGTGGGGGCCGGGACAGGAGGGGTATCTCAGGCAGGGCAATGGAAAGCTTCTGGAAGAGCGCCAGGGTCCAGGACCACCCTGGCTGGCCTGCAGGCACCAAGTTGGCCTGCGTGCTGTCGCTGGTGTGGCTCCACGGTCCTTCCTCTAGGCTTTCAAGCCCTTGTACATATTCAGGTGTTTTACCTGGAAAGGGTGGGAACAGTTCAGCAGCAGGTGGCCTGGGGCTCAGCTCACGTTTACTCACAGATGCCTCGGCACGGTCCCCCAGCTTAGCAGTGAGGACGCTCCTTGCGTGGGGGGTGGGTTGCTAGCTGTATGGGAGATGGTTCCCCACCTCTGACCAATTTCAGAATTGTTTACCGCTGGAGCAAGTGCCGTGATAGGGTTTTCCTCTGTATAACTCGTGGGTTCAATTTTTTTTTTCTTTTATGGTTCAAGTTTGATTTTATACCTCTTTTATGTATTTATATATATAAGCATGGAAATAATTCATTCCTATAAATACATCTGTGTGACGGGAAGAACATTTTTCTGTTTTATTGTTAAATTTTATTTTTTAAAATTTTGAAATTTAATTTTATTTATTTTTTTATACAGCACGTTATTATTAGTTATGTATTTTATGCATATACATGTATAGAGGTCAATCCCAAACTCCCAACTCATCCCACCACCACCACCCCATGGCTTCCCACACTTGGTGTCCATACGTTTGTTCTCTACCTCTGTGTCTCTATTTCTTCCCTGCAAACCAGTTCATCTGTACCATTTTTAGGCTCCAAATATATGCATTAATATACAATATTTGTTTTCCTCTTTCTGACTTACTTCATTCTGTATGACAGTCTCTCGATCCATCGGTGTCTCTACAAATGACCCAGTTTCATTCCTTTTTATGGCCGAGTAATATTCCATTTCATATATGTACCACCTCTTTATCCATTCATCTGTCTGTGGGCATTTAGGTTGCTTCCATTACCTGGCTATTGTAAATAGTGCTGCAACGAACATTGTGGTGAATGTGCCTTTTTGAAATACGGTTTTCTCTGGGTATATGCCCAGAAGTGGGATTGCTGGATAAGATGGTAATTCTATTTCTAGATTTTTTAAGGAAACTCCATACTGTTCTCCATAGTGACTGTATCAATTTACATTCCCACCAATTGTGGAAAAGGGCTCCTTTTGTCCACACCCTCCCCAGAATTGGTTGATTGTAGATTTCCTAATGATGCTGATTCTAACAGGTGTGAGGTGATACCTCATTGTAGTTTTGATTTGCATTTCTCTAATAATTAGTGCTCTTGAGCAGCTTTTCATGTGCGTCTTGGCCATCTCTGTGTCTCCTTTGAAGAAAAGTCTCTTTAGATCTTCTGCCCATTTTTATTTGGGTTTTTTGTTTTTTTAATATTAAGCTGCATGAGCTGTTTATATATATTGGAGATTAAACCTCTGTCCATTGATTCGTCTGCAAGGATTTTCGCCCATTCTGAGGGATTCCTTCTTCCATTCCCGTGTTTTTTAACAAAAAAGGAAAGAAAGGAAAAGAAGCAGAACACTAATGTGCGTAAAATATGCCTTTTGAAACGGTCGTTTTGAAATATGGACGTCCTTTGAATTTTTTGGTCGATATGTGACCCCAGGATTTGTTTTCAGGGCAGGTGTCATTTACAGGCCTGCAATGATTTTGAATATCAACTGACCATTAGCATTGGGATTAAAGCTGCTGTTGTGTGAAACGGCCACAAGGTGGCAGCAGTTCACCCTTACCAAATCTGGTTACTAGGGCAAGAGAGCCTCAGTGGAAGTGGTGTTCTAGATTGGAGTTTAGAATGGAATGTGCCAGGAGAAAGCCCCTCACGTTTGTCTCACTACTTCTTGTTCGTGTTTTTAATTTAATTTTTTATTTTTTCTTACAGCAAGTTTGATTACAATGTTTGGCTTGTTGTATGTGTGGAAGATGTGGTTCTTTTACACATATACAGATGTCTGTTCTTCCTGGGATCCTTTTCCCATGTACGTTATGACAGAATGTTGAGTAGTCCTCTCTTGGTATTCTGTAGGTCTTTGGTGATTATATATGTCACCTGTGTTTGTATATGTCTGTTAACCCCGATATCGTAATGAAACCAATCCTCACACCTTTCCATTGGTGAACCATAAGTTTGTTTAATGAATCTGTGATTGCTCTTCTCCGTGGAAATATCTGCCCTGGTATCCATTTTTAGGTAACACCTATAAGTGATATGATATGATATGTGTCTTTCACTTTCTGACTTACTACAAGTCACGTGATTATTTCTAGACTCATCTACGGTGCTGCAAATGGCATTGTGTCCTTTTTTCCCTTGGCTTCTCTTCTGCCTTAGCGGGGTCCATTTTAAACAATGTGATTCCCTGAGGGTTGTGGATTAGCTGACCTGGGCAGCCTTACCCTGCCGGCCCGCCCTCCCCAGGTGTGCCTCATTGAGGTTAATATAAACAGCGCTCCAGGCAGCAATAGCCCCTGAAGCTGTGCCTGCCTCCATATTCTCTGCCCCGTCAGCAGTCTCGGGGCTGTGCTGGTGGGAGGGAGTGAGGGGCCACAGCTTTGTGGGTGGCCCGGTGTGAGTGGGGTTCTGCTGGCCTTTCTGCAGGAGTTGCCAGGCTGCCGCCTGTAAAGAAGAGGTTGTGTCACCCATACCTTCCGCTGGAATTTCTCTCCGGACAGAGGTGAGGATGGAAAAAAGCAGTGGGGGCCGGGACAGGAGGGGTATCAAAGGCAGGGCAATGGAAAGCTTCTGGAAGAGCACCCGGGGCCAGGACCACCCTGGCTGGCCTGCAGGCACCAAGTTGGCCTGCGTGCTGTCGCTGGTGTGGCACCACGGTCCTTCCTCTAGGCTTTCAAGCCCTTGTACATATTCAGGTGTTTTACCTGGAAAGGGTGGGAACAGTTCAGCAGCAGCTGGCCTGGGGCTCAGCTCACGTTTACTCACAGATGTCTCGGCATGGTCCCCCAGCTTTGCAATGAGGACGCTCCTTGCGTGGGGGGTGGGTTGCTGGCTGTATGGGAGATGATTCCCCACCTCTGACCAATTTCAGAATTGTTTACCACTGGAGCAAGTGCCCTGATAGGGTTTTCCTCTGTATAACTCGTGGGTTCAGGATTTTTTTTTCTTTTATGGTTCAAGTTAGATTTTCTTCCTCTTTTATGTATTTATAGATATAAGCATGGAAATAATTCATTCCTATAAATACATCTGTGTGACGGGAAGAACATTTTTCTGTTTTACTTTTAAATTTTATTTTTTAAAATTTTGAAATTTTATTTTTTTTATACAGCATTTTATTATTAGTTAGGTATTTTATGCATATACATGTATACAGGTCAATCCCAAACTCCCAACTCATCCCACCACCACCACCCCATGGCTTCCCACACTTGGTGTCCATACGTTTGTTCTCTACCTCTGTGTCTCTATATCTTCCCTGCAAACCAGTTCATCTGTACCATTTTTAGGCTCCACATATATGCATTAATATACAATATTTGTTTTCCACTTTCTGACTTACTTCATTCTGTATGACAGTCTCTCGATCCATCGATGTCTCTACAAATGACCCAGTTTCATTCCTTTTTATGGCCGAGTAATATTCCATTTTATATATGTACCACATCTTTATCCATTCATCTGTCTGTGGGCATTTAGGTTGCTTCCATTACCTGGCTATTGTAAATAGTGCTGCAACGAACATTGTGGTGAATGTGCATTTTTGAAATACGGTTTTCTCTGGGTATGTGCCCAGAAGTGGGATTGCTGGATCAGATGGTAATTCTATTTCTAGATTTTTTAAGGAAACTCCATACTGTTCTCCATAGTGACTGTATCAATTTACATTCCCACCAATAGTGGAAGAGGGCTCCTTTTGTCCACACCCTCCCCAGAATTGGTTGTTTGAGATTTTCTGATGATGCCGATTCTAACAGGTGTGAGGTGATACCTCATTGTAGTTTTGATTTGCATTTCTCTAATAATTAGAGCTGTTGAGCAGCTTTTCATGTGCGTCTTGGCCATCTCTGTGTATCCTTTGAAGAAACGTCTCTTTAGATCTTCTGCCCATTTTTTGGGGGGTTGTTTGTTTTTTTAATATTAAGCTGCATGAGCTTTTTATATATATTGGAGATTAAACCTCTGTCCATTGATTAGTCTGCAACGATTTTCGCCCATTCTGAGGGATGCCTTTTTCCATTCCCGTGTTTTTTAACAAAAAAGGAAAGAAATGAAAAGAAGCAGAACACTAATGTGCATAAAATATGCCTTTTGAAACGGTCCTTTTGAAATATGGACGTCCTTTGAATTTTTTGGTCGATATGTGCCCCAGAATTTGTTTTCAGGGCAGGTGTCATTTAAAGGCCTGCAATGATTTTGAATATCAACTGACCATTAGCGTTGGGATTAAAGCTGCTGTTGTGTGAAACGGCCACAAGGTGGCAGCAGTTCACCCTTACCAAATCTGGTTATTAGGGCAAGAGAGCATCAGAGGAAGTGGTGTTCTAGATTGGAGTTAAGAATGGAATGTGCCAGGAGAAATCCCCTCACGTTTGTCTCACTACTTCTTGTTCGTGTTTTTAATTTAATTTTTTATTTTTTATTACAGCAAGTTTCATTACAATTTTGACTTCTTGTAGCTGTGGAAGATGTGGTTCTTTTACACATATACAGATGACTGTACTTCCTGGGATCCTTTTCCCATGTACGTTATGACAGAATGTTGAGTAGTCCTCTCTTGGTATTCTGTAGGTCTTGGTGATTATATATGTCACCTGTGTTGGTATAAGTCTGTTAACCCCGATATCGTAATGAAACCAAACCTCACACTTTTCCATTGGTGAACCATAAGTGTGTTTAATGAATCTGTGATTGACCTTCTCCATGGAAATATCTGCCCTGGTATCCATTTTTAGGTAACACCTATAAATGATATGATATGATATGTGTCTTTCACTTTCTGACTTACTACAAGTCACATGATTACTTCTAGACTCATCTACGGTGCTGCAAATGGCATTGTGTCCTTTTTTCCCTTGGCTTCTCTTTTGCCTTTGCGGGGTCCATTTTCAACAATGTGATTCCCTGAGGGTTGTGGATTAGCTGACCTGGGCAGCCTTACCCTGCCGGCCCGCCCTCCCCAGGTGTGCCTCATTGAGATCAATATAAACAGAGCTCCAGGCAGCAATAGCCCCTGAAGCTGTGCCTGACTCCATATTCTCTGCCCCGTCAGCAGTCTCGGGGCTGTGCTGGTGGGAGGGAGTGAGGGGCCACAGCTTTGTGGGTGGCCCGGTGTGAGTGGGGTTCTGCTGGCCTTTCTGCAGGAGTTGTCAGGCTGCCGCCTGTAAAGAAGAGGATGTGTCACCCATACCTTCCGCTGGAATTTCTCTCCGGACAGAGGTGAGGAAGGAAAAAAGCAGTGGGGTCCGGGACAGGAGGGGTATCTCAGGCAGGGCAATGGAAAGCTTCTGGAAGAGCGCCCGGGGCCAGGACCACCCTGGCTGGCCTGCAGGCACCAAGTTGGCCTGCGTGCTGTCGCTGGTGTGGCTCCACGGTCCTTCTTCTAGGCTTTCAAGCCCTTGTACATATTCAGGTGTTTTACCTGGAAAGGGTGGGAACAGTTCAGCAGCAGCTGGCCTGGGGCTCAGCTCACGTTTACTCACAGATGCCTCGGCACGGTCCCCCAGCTTTGCAATGAGGACGCTCCTTGCGTGGGGGGTGGGTTGATGGCTGTATGGGAGATGGTTCCCCACCTCTGACCAATTTCAGAATTGTTTACCACTGGAGCAAGTGCCCTGATAGGGTTTTCCTCTGTATAACTCTTGGGTTCAGGTTTTTTTTTTTTCTTTTATGGTTCAAGTTAGATTTTATTCCTCTTTTATGTATTTATAGATATAAGCATGGAAATAATTCATTCCTATAAATACATCTGTGTGACGGGAAGAACTTTTTTCTGTTTTATTTTTAAATTTTATTTTTTAAAATTTTGAAATTTAATTTTATTTATTTTTTTATACAGCACGTTATTATTAGTTATGTATTTTATGCATATACATGTACACAGGTCAATCCCAAACTCCCAACTCATCCCACCACCACCACCCCATGGCTTCCCACACTTGGTGTCCATACGTTTGTTCTCTACCTCTGTGTCTCTATTTCTTCCCTGCAAACCAGTTCATCTGTACCATTTTTAGGCTCCACATATATGCATTAATATACAATATTTGTTTTCCTCTTTCTGACTTACTTCATTCTGTATGACAGTCTCTCGATCCATCGATGTCTCTACAAATGACCCAGTTTCATTCCTTTTTATGGCCGAGTAATATTCCATTTCATATATGTACCACATCTTTATCCATTCATCTGTCTGTGGGCATTTAGGTTGCTTCCATTACCTGGCTATTGTAAATAGTGCTGCAATGAACATTGTGGTGAATGTGCCTTTTTGATGTACGGTTTTCTCTGGGTATATGCCCAGAAGTGGGATTGCTGGATCAGATGGTAATTCTATTTCTAGTTTTTTTAAGGAAACTCCATACTGTTCTCCATAGTGACTGTATCAATTTACATTCCCACCAATAGTGGAAGAGGGCTCCTTTTGTCCACACCCTGCCCAGAATTGGTTGTTTGTAGATTTTCTGATGATGCCGATTCTAACAGGTGTGAGGTGAAACCTCATTGTAGTTTTGATTTGCATTTCTCTGATAATTAGTGCTGTTGAGCAGCTTTTCATGTGCGTCTTGGCCATCTCTGTGTCTCCTTTGAAGAAACGTCTCTTTACATCTTCTGGCCATTTTTTTGGGTTGTTTGTTTTTTTAATATTAAGCTGCATGAGCTGTTTATATATATTGGAGATTAAACCTCTGTCCATTGATTCGTCTGCAACGATTTTCGCCCATTCTGAGGGATGCCTTTTTCCATGCCCGTGTTTTTTTAACAAAAAAGGAAAGAAAGGAAAAGAAGCAGAACACTAATGTGCGTAAAATGTGCCTTTTGAAACAGTCGTTTTGAAATATGGACGCCCTTTGAATATTTTGGTCGATATGTGACCCCAGGATTTGTTTTCAGGGTAGGTGTCATTTACAGGCCTGCAATGATTTTGAATATCAACTGATCATTAGCGTTGGGATTAAAGCTGCTGTTGTGTGAAACGGCCACAAGGTGGCAGCAGTTCACCCTTACCAAATCTGGTTACTAGGGCAAGAGAGCCTCAGTGGAAGTGGTGTTCTAGATTGGAGTTTAGAATGGAATGTGCCAGGAGAAAGCCCCTCACGTTTGTCTCACTACTTCTTGTTCGTGTTTTTAATTTAATTTTTTATTTTTTCTTACAGCAAGTTTGATTACAATGTTTGGCTTGTTGTAGGTGTGGAAGATGTGGTTCTTTTACACATATACACATGTCTGTTCTTCCTGGGATCCTTTTCCCATGTACGTTATGGCAGAATGTTGAGTAGTCCTCTCTTGGTATTCTGTAGGTCTTTGGTGATTATATATGTCACCTGTGTTTGTAGATGTCTGTTAACCCCGATATCGTAATGAAACCAATCCTCACACCTTTCCTTTGGTGAACCATAAGTGTGTTTAATGAATCTGTGATTGCCCTTCTCCGTGGAAATATCTGCCCTGGTATCCATTTTTAGGTAACACCTATAAGTGATATGATATGATATGTGTCTTTCACTTTCTGACTTACTACAAGTCACGTGATTACTTCTAGACTCATCTACGGTGCTGCAAATGGCATTGTGTCCTTTTTTCCCTTGGCTTCTCTTCTGCCTTAGCGGGGTCCATTTTCAACAATGTGATTCCCTGAGGGTTGTGGATTAGCTGACCTGGGCAGCCTTACCCTGCCGGCCCGCCCTCCCCAGCTGTGCCTCGTTGAGGTCAATATAAACAGCGCTCCAGGCAGCAATAGCCCCTGAAGCTGTGCCTGACTCCATATTCTCTGCCCCGTCAGCAGTCTCGGGGCTGTGCTGGTGGGAGGGAGTGAGGGGCCACAGCTTTGTGGGTGGCCCGGTGTGAGTGGGGTTCTGCGGGCCTTTCTGCAGGAGTTGCCAGGCTGCCGCCTGCAAAGAAGAGGTTGTGTCACCCATACCTTCGGCTGGAATTTCTCTCCGGACAGAGGTGAGGAAGGAAAAAAGCAGTGGGGTCCGGGACAGGAGGGGTATCTCAGGCAGGGCAATGGAAAGCTTCTGGAAGAGCGCCCGGTGCCAGGACCACCCTGGCTGGCCTGCAGGCACCAAGTTGGCCTGCGTGCTGTCGCTGGTGTGGCTCCACGGTCCTTCTTCTAGGCTTTCAAGCCCTTGTACGTATTCAGGTGTTTTACCTGGAAAGGGTGGGAACAGTTCAGCAGCAGCTGGCCTGGGGCTCAGCTCACGTTTACTCACAGATGCCTCGGCACGGTCCCCCAGCTTTGCAATGAGGACGCTCCTTGCGTGGGGGGTGGGTTGATGGCTGTATGGGAGATGGTTCCCCACCTCTGACCAATTTCAGAATTGTTTACCACTGGAGCAAGTGCCCTGATAGGGTTTTCCTCTGTATAACTCGTGGGTTCAGGGTTTTTTTTTCTTTTATGGTTCAAGTTAGATTTTATTCCTCTTTTATGTATTTATAGATATAAGCATGGAAATAATTCATTCCTATAAATACATCTGTGTGACGGGAAGAACTTTTTTCTGTTTTATTTTTAAATTTTATTTTTTAAAATTTTGAAATTTAATTTTATTTATGTTTTTATACAGCACGTTATTATTAGTTATGTATTTTATGCATATACATGTACACAGGTCAATCCCAAACTCCCAACTCATCCCACCACCACCACCCCATGGCTTCCCACACTTGGTGTCCATACGTTTGTTCTCTACCTCTGTGTCTCTATTTCTTCCCTGCAAACCAGTTCATCTGTACCATTTTTAGGCTCCACATATATGCATTAATATACAATATTTGTTTTCCTCTTTCTGACTTACTTCATTCTGTATGACAGTCTCTCGATCCATCGATGTCTCTACAAATGACCCAGTTTCATTCCTTTTTATGGCCGAGTAATATTCCATTTCATATATGTACCACATCTTTATCCATTCATCTGTCTGTGGGCATTTATGTTGCTTCCATTACCTGGCTATTGTAAATAGTGCTGCAATGAACATTGTGGTGAATGTGCCTTTTTGATGTACGGTTTTCTCTGGGTATATGCCCAGAAGTGGGATTGCTGGATCAGATGGTAATTCTATTTCTAGTTTTTTTAAGGAAACTCCATACTGTTCTCCATAGTGACTGTATCAATTTACATTCCCACCAATAGTGGAAGAGGGCTCCTTTTGTCCACACCCTGCCCAGAATTGGTTGTTTGTAGATTTTCTGATGATGCCGATTCTAACAGGTGTGAGGTGAAACCTCATTGTAGTTTTGATTTGCATTTCTCTGATAATTAGTGCTGTTGAGCAGCTTTTCATGTGCGTCTTGGCCATCTCTGTGTCTCCTTTGAAGAAACGTCTCTTTAGATCTTCTGCCCATTTTTTTTGCGTTGTTTGTTTTTTTAATATTAAGCTGCATGAGCTGTTTATATATATTGGAGATTAAACCTCTGTCCATTGATTCGTCTGCAACGATTTTCGCCCATTCTGAGGGATGCCTTTTTCCATTCCCGTGTTTTTTAACAAAAAAGGAAAGAAAGGAAAAGAAGCAGAACACTAATGTGCGTAAAATATGCCTTTTGAAACGGTCGTTTTGAAATATGGACGTCCTTTGAATTTTTTGGTCGATATGTGACCCCAGGATTTGTTTTCAGGGCAGGTGTCATTTACAGGCCTGCAATGGTTTTGAATATCAACTGACCATTAGCGTTGGGATTAAAGCTGCTGTTGTGTGAAACGGCCACAAGGTGGCAGCAGTTCACCCTTACCAAATCTGGTTACTAGGGCAAGAGAGCCTCAGTGGAAGTGGTGTTCTAGATTGGAGTTTAGAATGGAATGTGCCAGGAGAAAGCCCCTCACGTTTGTCTCACTACTTCTTGTTCGTGTTTTTAATTTAATTTTTTATTTTTTCTTACAGCAAGTTTGATTACAATGTTTGGCTTGTTGTAGGTGTGGAAGACGTGGTTCTTTTACACATAAACACATGTCTGTTCTTCCTGGGATCCTTTTCCCATGTACGTTATGATAGAATGTTGAGTAGTCCTCTCTTGGTATTCTGTAGGTCTTTGGTGATTATATATGTCACCTGTGTTTGTAGATGTCTGTTAACCCCGATATCGTAATGAAACCAATCCTCACACCTTTCCTTTGGTGAACCATAAGTGTGTTTAATGAATCTGTGATTGCCCTTCTCCGTGGAAATATCTGCCCTGGTATCCATTTTTAGGTAACACCTATAAGTGATATGATATGATATGTGTCTTTCACTTTCTGACTTACTACAAGTCACGTGATTACTTCTAGACTCATCTACGGTGCTGCAAATGGCATTGTGTCCTTTTTTCCCTTGGCTTCTCTTCTGCCTTAGCGGGGTCCATTTTAAACAATGTGATTCCCTGAGGGTTGTGGATTAGCTGACCTGGGCAGCCTTACCCTGCCGGCCCGCCCTCCCCAGCTGTGCCTCGTTGAGGTCAATATAAAGAGCGCTCCAGGCAGCAATAGCCCCTGAAGCTGTGCCTGACTCCATATTCTCTGCCCCGTCAGCAGTCTCGGGGCTGTGCTGGTGGGAGGGAGTGAGGGGCCACAGCTTTGTGGGTGGCCCGGTGTGAGTGGGGTTCTGCGGGCCTTTCTGCAGGAGTTGCCAGGCTGCCGCCTGCAAAGAAGAGGTTGTGTCACCCATACCTTCCGCTGGAATTTCTCTCCGGACAGAGGTGAGGAAGGAAAAAAGCAGTGGGGTCCGGGACAGGAGGGGTATCTCAGGCAGGGCAATGGAAAGCTTCTGGAAGAGCGCCCGGGGCCAGGACCACCCTGGCTGGCCTGCAGGCACCTAATTGGCCTGCGTGCTGTCGCTGGTGTGGCTCCACGGTCCTTCTTCTAGGCTTTCAAGCCCTTGTACATATTCAGGTGTTTTACCTGGAAAGGGTGGGAACAGTTCAGCAGCAGCTGGCCTGGGGCTCAGCTCACGTTTACTCACAGATGCCTCGGCACGGTCCCCCAGCTTTGCAATGAGGACGCTCCTTGCGTGGGGGGTGGGTTGATGGCTGTATGGGAGATGGTTCCCCACCTCTGACCAATTTCAGAATTGTTTACCACTGGAGCAAGTGCCCTGATAGGGTTTTCCTCTGTATAACTCGTGGGTTCAGGTTTTTTTTTTTCTTTTATGGTTCAAGTTAGATTTTATTCCTCTTTTATGTATTTATAGATATAAGCATGGAAATAATTCATTCCTATAAATACATCTGTGTGACGGGAAGAACTTTTTTCTGTTTTATTTTTAAATTTTATTTTTTAAAATTTTGAAATTTAATTTTATTTATTTTTTTATACAGCACGTTATTATTAGTTATGTATTTTATGCATATACATGTACACAGGTCAATCCCAAACTCCCAACTCATCCCACCACCACCACCCCATGGCTTCCCACACTTGGTGTCCATACGTTTGTTCTCTACCTCTGTGTCTCTATTTCTTCCCTGCAAACCAGTTCATCTGTACCATTTCTAGGCTCCACATATATGCATTAATATACAATATTTGTTTTCATCTTTCTGACTTACTTCATTCTGTATGACAGTCTCTCGATCCATCGATGTCTCTACAAATGACCCAGTTTCATTCCTTTTTATGGCCGAGTAATATTCCATTTCATATATGTACCACATCTTTATCCATTCATCTGTCTGTGGGCATTTAGGTTGCTTCCATTACCTGGCTATTGTAAATAGTGCTGCAATGAACATTGTGGTGAATGTGCCTTTTTGATGTACGGTTTTCTCTGGGTATATGCCCAGAAGTGGGATTGCTGGATCAGATGGTAATTCTATTTCTAGTTTTTTTAAGGAAACTCCATAGTGTTCTCCATAGTGACTGTATCAATTTACATTCCCACCAATAGTGGAAGAGGGCTCCTTTTGTCCACACCCTGCCCAGAATTGGTTGTTTGTAGATTTTCTGATGATGCCGATTCTAACAGGTGTGAGGTGAAACCTCATTGTAGTTTTGATTTGCATTTCTCTGATAATTAGTGCTGTTGAGCAGCTTTTCATGTGCGTCTTGGCCATCTCTGTGTCTCCTTTGAAGAAACGTCTCTTTACATCTTCTGGCCATTTTTTTGGGTTGTTTGTTTTTTTAATATTAAGCTGCATGAGCTGTTTATATATATTGGAGATTAAACCTCTGTCCATTGATTCGTCTGCAACGATTTTCGCCCATTCTGAGGGATGCCTTTTTCCATGCCCGTGTTTTTTTAACAAAAAAGGAAAGAAAGGAAAAGAAGCAGAACACTAATGTGCGTAAAATGTGCCTTTTGAAACAGTCGTTTTGAAATATGGACGCCCTTTGAATATTTTGGTCGATATGTGACCCCAGGATTTGTTTTCAGGGTAGGTGTCATTTACAGGCCTGCAATGATTTTGAATATCAACTGACCATTAGCGTTGGGATTAAAGCTGCTGTTGTGTGAAACGGCCACAAGGTGGCAGCAGTTCACCCTTACCAAATCTGGTTACTAGGGCAAGAGAGCCTCAGTGGAAGTGGTGTTCTAGATTGGAGTTTAGAATGGAATGTGCCAGGAGAAAGCCCCTCACGTTTGTCTCACTACTTCTTGTTCGTGTTTTTAATTTAATTTTTTATTTTTTCTTACAGCAAGTTTGATTACAATGTTTGGCTTGTTGTAGGTGTGGAAGATGTGGTTCTTTTACACATATACACATGTCTGTTCTTCCTGGGATCCTTTTCCCATGTACGTTATGGCAGAATGTTGAGTAGTCCTCTCTTGGTATTCTGTAGGTCTTTGGTGATTATATATGTCACCTGTGTTTGTAGATGTCTGTTAACCCCGATATCGTAATGAAACCAATCCTCACACCTTTCCTTTGGTGAACCATAAGTGTGTTTAATGAATCTGTGATTGCCCTTCTCCGTGGAAATATCTGCCCTGGTATCCATTTTTAGGTAACACCTATAAGTGATATGATATGATATGTGTCTTTCACTTTCTGACTTACTACAAGTCACGTGATTACTTCTAGACTCATCTACGGTGCTGCAAATGGCATTGTGTCCTTTTTTCCCTTGGCTTCTCTTCTGCCTTAGCGGGGTCCATTTTCAACAATGTGATTCCCTGAGGGTTGTGGATTAGCTGACCTGGGCAGCCTTACCCTGCCGGCCCGCCCTCCCCAGCTGTGCCTCGTTGAGGTCAATATAAACAGCGCTCCAGGCAGCAATAGCCCCTGAAGCTGTGCCTGACTCCATATTCTCTGCCCCGTCAGCAGTCTCGGGGCTGTGCTGGTGGGAGGGAGTGAGGGGCCACAGCTTTGTGGGTGGCCCGGTGTGAGTGGGGTTCTGCGGGCCTTTCTGCAGGAGTTGCCAGGCTGCCGCCTGCAAAGAAGAGGTTGTGTCACCCATACCTTCCGCTGGAATTTCTCTCCGGACAGAGGTGAGGAAGGAAAAAAGCAGTGGGGTCCGGGACAGGAGGGGTATCTCAGGCAGGGCAATGGAAATCTTCTGGAAGAGCGCCCGGGGCCAGGACCACCCTGGCTGGCCTGCAGGCACCAAGTTGGCCTGCGTGCTGTCGCTGGTGTGGCTCCACGGTCCTTCTTCTAGGCTTTCAAGCCCTTGTACATATTCAGGTGTTTTACCTGGAAAGGGTGGGAACAGTTCAGCAGCAGCTGGCCTGGGGCTCAGCTCACGTTTACTCACAGATGCCTCGGCACGGTCCCCCAGCTTTGCAATGAGGACGCTCCTTGCGTGGGGGGTGGGTTGATGGCTGTATGGGAGATGGTTCCCCACCTCTGACCAATTTCAGAATTGTTTACCACTGGAGCAAGTGCCCTGATAGGGTTTTCCTCTGTATAACTCGTGGGTTCAGGTTTTTTTTTTTTCTTTTATGGTTCAAGTTAGATTTTATTCCTCTTTTATGTATTTATAGATATAAGCATGGAAATAATTCATTCCTATAAATACATCTGTGTGACGGGAAGAACTTTTTTCTGTTTTATTTTTAAATTTTATTTTTTAAAATTTTGAAATTTAATTTTATTTATTTTTTTATACAGCACGTTATTATTAGTTATGTATTTTATGCATATACATGTACACAGGTCAATCCCAAACTCCCAACTCATCCCACCACCACCACCCCATGGCTTCCCACACTTGGTGTCCATACGTTTGTTCTCTACCTCTGTGTCTCTATTTCTTCCCTGCAAACCAGTTCATCTGTACCATTTTTAGGCTCCACATATATGCATTAATATACAATATTTGTTTTCCTCTTTCTGACTTACTTCATTCTGTATGACAGTCTCTCGATCCATCGATGTCTCTACAAATGACCCAGTTTCATTCCTTTTTATGGCCGAGTAATATTCCATTTCATATATGTACCACATCTTTATCCATTCATCTGTCTGTGGGCATTTAGGTTGCTTCCATTACCTGGCTATTGTAAATAGTGCTGCAATGAACATTGTGGTGAATGTGCCTTTTTGATGTACGGTTTTCTCTGGGTATATGCCCAGAAGTGGGATTGCTGGATCAGATGGTAATTCTATTTCTAGTTTTTTTAAGGAAACTCCATACTGTTCTCCATAGTGACTGTATCAATTTACATTCCCACCAATAGTGGAAGAGGGCTCCTTTTGTCCACACCCTGCCCAGAATTGGTTGTTTGTAGATTTTCTGATGATGCCGATTCTAACAGGTGTGAGGTGAAACCTCATTGTAGTTTTGATTTGCATTTCTCTGATAATTAGTGCTGTTGAGCAGCTTTTCATGTGCGTCTTGGCCATCTCTGTGTCTCCTTTGAAGAAACGTCTCTTTACATCTTCTGGCCATTTTTTTGGGTTGTTTGTTTTTTTAATATTAAGCTGCATGAGCTGTTTATATATATTGGAGATTAAACCTCTGTCCATTGATTCGTCTGCAACGATTTTCGCCCATTCTGAGGGATGCCTTTTTCCATGCCCGTGTTTTTTTAACAAAAAAGGAAAGAAAGGAAAAGAAGCAGAACACTAATGTGCGTAAAATGTGCCTTTTGAAACAGTCGTTTTGAAATATGGACGCCCTTTGAATATTTTGGTCGATATGTGACCCCAGGATTTGTTTTCAGGGTAGGTGTCATTTACAGGCCTGCAATGATTTTGAATATCAACTGACCATTAGCGTTGGGATTAAAGCTGCTGTTGTGTGAAACGGCCACAAGGTGGCAGCAGTTCACCCTTACCAAATCTGGTTACTAGGGCAAGAGAGCCTCAGTGGAAGTGGTGTTCTAGATTGGAGTTTAGAATGGAATGTGCCAGGAGAAAGCCCCTCACGTTTGTCTCACTACTTCTTGTTCGTGTTTTTAATTTAATTTTTTATTTTTTCTTACAGCAAGTTTGATTACAATGTTTGGCTTGTTGTAGGTGTGGAAGATGTGGTTCTTTTACACATATACACATGTCTGTTCTTCCTGGGATCCTTTTCCCATGTACGTTATGGCAGAATGTTGAGTAGTCCTCTCTTGGTATTCTGTAGGTCTTTGGTGATTATATATGTCACCTGTGTTTGTAGATGTCTGTTAACCCCGATATCGTAATGAAACCAATCCTCACACCTTTCCTTTGGTGAACCATAAGTGTGTTTAATGAATCTGTGATTGCCCTTCTCCGTGGAAATATCTGCCCTGGTATCCATTTTTAGGTAACACCTATAAGTGATATGATATGATATGTGTCTTTCACTTTCTGACTTACTACAAGTCACGTGATTACTTCTAGACTCATCTACGGTGCTGCAAATGGCATTGTGTCCTTTTTTCCCTTGGCTTCTCTTCTGCCTTAGCGGGGTCCATTTTCAACAATGTGATTCCCTGAGGGTTGTGGATTAGCTGACCTGGGCAGCCTTACCCTGCCGGCCCGCCCTCCCCAGCTGTGCCTCGTTGAGGTCAATATAAACAGCGCTCCAGGCAGCAATAGCCCCTGAAGCTGTGCCTGACTCCATATTCTCTGCCCCGTCAGCAGTCTCGGGGCTGTGCTGGTGGGAGGGAGTGAGGGGCCACAGCTTTGTGGGTGGCCCGGTGTGAGTGGGGTTCTGCGGGCCTTTCTGCAGGAGTTGCCAGGCTGCCGCCTGCAAAGAAGAGGTTGTGTCACCCATACCTTCGGCTGGAATTTCTCTCCGGACAGAGGTGAGGAAGGAAAAAAGCAGTGGGGTCCGGGACAGGAGGGGTATCTCAGGCAGGGCAATGGAAAGCTTCTGGAAGAGCGCCCGGTGCCAGGACCACCCTGGCTGGCCTGCAGGCACCAAGTTGGCCTGCGTGCTGTCGCTGGTGTGGCTCCACGGTCCTTCTTCTAGGCTTTCAAGCCCTTGTACGTATTCAGGTGTTTTACCTGGAAAGGGTGGGAACAGTTCAGCAGCAGCTGGCCTGGGGCTCAGCTCACGTTTACTCACAGATGCCTCGGCACGGTCCCCCAGCTTTGCAATGAGGACGCTCCTTGCGTGGGGGGTGGGTTGATGGCTGTATGGGAGATGGTTCCCCACCTCTGACCAATTTCAGAATTGTTTACCACTGGAGCAAGTGCCCTGATAGGGTTTTCCTCTGTATAACTCGTGGGTTCAGGGTTTTTTTTTCTTTTATGGTTCAAGTTAGATTTTATTCCTCTTTTATGTATTTATAGATATAAGCATGGAAATAATTCATTCCTATAAATACATCTGTGTGACGGGAAGAACTTTTTTCTGTTTTATTTTTAAATTTTATTTTTTAAAATTTTGAAATTTAATTTTATTTATGTTTTTATACAGCACGTTATTATTAGTTATGTATTTTATGCATATACATGTACACAGGTCAATCCCAAACTCCCAACTCATCCCACCACCACCACCCCATGGCTTCCCACACTTGGTGTCCATACGTTTGTTCTCTACCTCTGTGTCTCTATTTCTTCCCTGCAAACCAGTTCATCTGTACCATTTTTAGGCTCCACATATATGCATTAATATACAATATTTGTTTTCCTCTTTCTGACTTACTTCATTCTGTATGACAGTCTCTCGATCCATCGATGTCTCTACAAATGACCCAGTTTCATTCCTTTTTATGGCCGAGTAATATTCCATTTCATATATGTACCACATCTTTATCCATTCATCTGTCTGTGGGCATTTATGTTGCTTCCATTACCTGGCTATTGTAAATAGTGCTGCAATGAACATTGTGGTGAATGTGCCTTTTTGATGTACGGTTTTCTCTGGGTATATGCCCAGAAGTGGGATTGCTGGATCAGATGGTAATTCTATTTCTAGTTTTTTTAAGGAAACTCCATACTGTTCTCCATAGTGACTGTATCAATTTACATTCCCACCAATAGTGGAAGAGGGCTCCTTTTGTCCATACCCTGCCCAGAATTGGTTGTTTGTAGATTTTCTGATGATGCCGATTCTAACAGGTGTGAGGTGAAACCTCATTGTAGTTTTGATTTGCATTTCTCTGATAATTAGTGCTGTTGAGCAGCTTTTCATGTGCGTCTTGGCCATCTCTGTGTCTCCTTTGAAGAAACGTCTCTTTAGATCTTCTGCCCATTTTTTTTGCGTTGTTTGTTTTTTTAATATTAAGCTGCATGAGCTGTTTATATATATTGGAGATTAAACCTCTGTCCATTGATTCGTCTGCAACGATTTTCGCCCATTCTGAGGGATGCCTTTTTCCATTCCCGTGTTTTTTAACAAAAAAGGAAAGAAAGGAAAAGAAGCAGAACACTAATGTGCGTAAAATATGCCTTTTGAAACGGTCGTTTTGAAATATGGACGTCCTTTGAATTTTTTGGTCGATATGTGACCCCAGGATTTGTTTTCAGGGCAGGTGTCATTTACAGGCCTGCAATGGTTTTGAATATCAACTGACCATTAGCGTTGGGATTAAAGCTGCTGTTGTGTGAAACGGCCACAAGGTGGCAGCAGTTCACCCTTACCAAATCTGGTTACTAGGGCAAGAGAGCCTCAGTGGAAGTGGTGTTCTAGATTGGAGTTTAGAATGGAATGTGCCAGGAGAAAGCCCCTCACGTTTGTCTCACTACTTCTTGTTCGTGTTTTTAATTTAATTTTTTATTTTTTCTTACAGCAAGTTTGATTACAATGTTTGGCTTGTTGTAGGTGTGGAAGACGTGGTTCTTTTACACATAAACACATGTCTGTTCTTCCTGGGATCCTTTTCCCATGTACGTTATGATAGAATGTTGAGTAGTCCTCTCTTGGTATTCTGTAGGTCTTTGGTGATTATATATGTCACCTGTGTTTGTAGATGTCTGTTAACCCCGATATCGTAATGAAACCAATCCTCACACCTTTCCTTTGGTGAACCATAAGTGTGTTTAATGAATCTGTGATTGCCCTTCTCCGTGGAAATATCTGCCCTGGTATCCATTTTTAGGTAACACCTATAAGTGATATGATATGATATGTGTCTTTCACTTTCTGACTTACTACAAGTCACGTGATTACTTCTAGACTCATCTACGGTGCTGCAAATGGCATTGTGTCCTTTTTTCCCTTGGCTTCTCTTCTGCCTTAGCGGGGTCCATTTTCAACAATGTGATTCCCTGAGGGTTGTGGATTAGCTGACCTGGGCAGCCTTACCCTGCCGGCCCGCCCTCCCCAGCTGTGCCTCGTTGAGGTCAATATAAAGAGCGCTCCAGGCAGCAATAGCCCCTGAAGCTGTGCCTGACTCCATATTCTCTGCCCCGTCAGCAGTCTCGGGGCTGTGCTGGTGGGAGGGAGTGAGGGGCCACAGCTTTGTGGGTGGCCCGGTGTGAGTGGGGTTCTGCGGGCCTTTCTGCAGGAGTTGCCAGGCTGCCGCCTGCAAAGAAGAGGTTGTGTCACCCATACCTTCCGCTGGAATTTCTCTCCGGACAGAGGTGAGGAAGGAAAAAAGCAGTGGGGTCCGGGACAGGAGGGGTATCTCAGGCAGGGCAATGGAAAGCTTCTGGAAGAGCGCCCGGGGCCAGGACCACCCTGGCTGGCCTGCAGGCACCTAATTGGCCTGCGTGCTGTCGCTGGTGTGGCTCCACGGTCCTTCTTCTAGGCTTTCAAGCCCTTGTACGTATTCAGGTGTTTTACCTGGAAAGGGTGGGAACAGTTCAGCAGCAGCTGGCCTGGGGCTCAGCTCACGTTTACTCACAGATGCCTCGGCACGGTCCCCCAGCTTTGCAATGAGGACGCTCCTTGCGTGGGGGGTGGGTTGATGGCTGTATGGGAGATGGTTCCCCACCTCTGACCAATTTCAGAATTGTTTACCACTGGAGCAAGTGCCCTGATAGGGTTTTCCTCTGTATAACTCGTGGGTTCAGGTTTTTTTTTTTCTTTTATGGTTCAAGTTAGATTTTATTCCTCTTTTATGTATTTATAGATATAAGCATGGAAATAATTCATTCCTATAAATACATCTGTGTGACGGGAAGAACTTTTTTCTGTTTTATTTTTAAATTTTATTTTTTAAAATTTTGAAATTTAATTTTATTTATTTTTTTATACAGCACGTTATTATTAGTTATGTATTTTATGCATATACATGTACACAGGTCAATCCCAAACTCCCAACTCATCCCACCACCACCACCCCATGGCTTCCCACACTTGGTGTCCATACGTTTGTTCTCTACCTCTGTGTCTCTATTTCTTCCCTGCAAACCAGTTCATCTGTACCATTTCTAGGCTCCACATATATGCATTAATATGCACTATTTGTTTTCCTCTTTCTGACTTACTTCATTCTGTATGACAGTCTCTCGATCCATCGATGTCTCTACAAATGACCCAGTTTCATTCCTTTTTATGGCCGAGTAATATTCCATTTCATATATGTACCACATCTTTATCCATTCATCTGTCTGTGGGCATTTAGGTTGCTTCCATTACCTGGCTATTGTAAATAGTGCTGCAATGAACATTGTGGTGAATGTGCCTTTTTGATGTACGGTTTTCTCTGGGTATATGCCCAGAAGTGGGATTGCTGGATCAGATGGTAATTCTATTTCTAGTTTTTTTAAGGAAACTCCATACTGTTCTCCATAGTGACTGTATCAATTTACATTCCCACCAATAGTGGAAGAGGGCTCCTTTTGTCCACACCCTGCCCAGAATTGGTTGTTTGTAGATTTTCTGATGATGCCGATTCTAACAGGTGTGAGGTGAAACCTCATTGTAGTTTTGATTTGCATTTCTCTGATAATTAGTGCTGTTGAGCAGCTTTTCATGTGCGTCTTGGCCATCTCTGTGTCTCCTTTGAAGAAACGTCTCTTTAGATCTTCTGCCCATTTTTTTTGCGTTGTTTGTTTTTTTAATATTAAGCTGCATGAGCTGTTTATATATATTGGAGATTAAACCTCTGTCCATTGATTCGTCTGCAACGATTTTCGCCCATTCTGAGGGATGCCTTTTTCCATTCCCGTGTTTTTTAACAAAAAAGGAAAGAAAGGAAAAGAAGCAGAACACTATTGTGCGTAAAATATGCCTTTTGAAACGGTCGTTTTGAAATATGGACGTCCTTTGAATTTTTTGGTCGATATGTGACCCCAGGATTTGTTTTCAGGGCAGGTGTCATTTACAGGCCTGCAATGATTTTGAATATCAACTGACCATTAGCGTTGGGATTAAAGCTGCTGTTGTGTGAAACGGCCACAAGGTGGCAGCAGTTCACCCTTACCAAATCTGGTTACTAGGGCAAGAGAGCCTCAGTGGAAGTGGTGTTCTAGATTGGAGTTTAGAATGGAATGTGCCAGGAGAAAGCCCCTCACGTTTGTCTCACTACTTCTTGTTCGTGTTTTTAATTTAATTTTTTATTTTTTCTTACAGCAAGTTTGATTACAATGTTTGGCTTGTTGTAGGTGTGGAAGATGTGGTTCTTTTACACATATACACATGTCTGTTCTTCCTGGGATCCTTTTCCCATGTACGTTATGGCAGAATGTTGAGTAGTCCTCTCTTGGTATTCTGTAGGTCTTTGGTGATTATATATGTCACCTGTGTTTGTAGATGTCTGTTAACCCCGATATCGTAATGAAACCAATCCTCACACCTTTCCTTTGGTGAACCATAAGTGTGTTTAATGAATCTGTGATTGCCCTTCTCCGTGGAAATATCTGCCCTGGTATCCATTTTTAGGTAACACCTATAAGTGATATGATATGATATGTGTCTTTCACTTTCTGACTTACTACAAGTCACGTGATTACTTCTAGACTCATCTACGGTGCTGCAAATGGCATTGTGTCCTTTTTTCCCTTGGCTTCTCTTCTGCCTTAGCGGGGTCCATTTTCAACAATGTGATTCCCTGAGGGTTGTGGATTAGCTGACCTGGGCAGCCTTACCCTGCCGGCCCGCCCTCCCCAGCTGTGCCTCGTTGAGGTCAATATAAACAGCGCTCCAGGCAGCAATAGCCCCTGAAGCTGTGCCTGACTCCATATTCTCTGCCCCGTCAGCAGTCTCGGGGCTGTGCTGGTGGGAGGGAGTGAGGGGCCACAGCTTTGTGGGTGGCCCGGTGTGAGTGGGGTTCTGCGGGCCTTTCTGCAGGAGTTGCCAGTCTGCCGCCTGCAAAGAAGAGGTTGTGTCACCCATACCTTCGGCTGGAATTTCTCTCCGGACAGAGGTGAGGAAGGAAAAAAGCAGTGGGGTCCGGGACAGGAGGGGTATCTCAGGCAGGGCAATGGAAAGCTTCTGGAAGAGCGCCCGGTGCCAGGACCACCCTGGCTGGCCTGCAGGCACCAAGTTGGCCTGCGTGCTGTCGCTGGTGTGGCTCCACGGTCCTTCTTCTAGGCTTTCAAGCCCTTGTACGTATTCAGGTGTTTTACCTGGAAAGGGTGGGAACAGTTCAGCAGCAGCTGGCCTGGGGCTCAGCTCACGTTTACTCACAGATGCCTCGGCACGGTCCCCCAGCTTTGCAATGAGGACGCTCCTTGCGTGGGGGGTGGGTTGATGGCTGTATGGGAGATGGTTCCCCACCTCTGACCAATTTCAGAATTGTTTACCACTGGAGCAAGTGCCCTGATAGGGTTTTCCTCTGTATAACTCGTGGGTTCAGGGTTTTTTTTTCTTTTATGGTTCAAGTTAGATTTTATTCCTCTTTTATGTATTTATAGATATAAGCATGGAAATAATTCATTCCTATAAATACATCTGTGTGACGGGAAGAACTTTTTTCTGTTTTATTTTTAAATTTTATTTTTTAAAATTTTGAAATTTAATTTTATTTATGTTTTTATACAGCACGTTATTATTAGTTATGTATTTTATGCATATACATGTACACAGGTCAATCCCAAACTCCCAACTCATCCCACCACCACCACCCCATGGCTTCCCACACTTGGTGTCCATACGTTTGTTCTCTACCTCTGTGTCTCTATTTCTTCCCTGCAAACCAGTTCATCTGTACCATTTTTAGGCTCCACATATATGCATTAATATACAATATTTGTTTTCCTCTTTCTGACTTACTTCATTCTGTATGACAGTCTCTCGATCCATCGATGTCTCTACAAATGACCCAGTTTCATTCCTTTTTATGGCCGAGTAATATTCCATTTCATATATGTACCACATCTTTATCCATTCATCTGTCTGTGGGCATTTAGGTTGCTTCCATTACCTGGCTATTGTAAATAGTGCTGCAATGAACATTGTGGTGAATGTGCCTTTTTGATGTACGGTTTTCTCTGGGTATATGCCCAGAAGTGGGATTGCTGGATCAGATGGTAATTCTATTTCTAGTTTTTTTAAGGAAACTCCATACTGTTCTCCATAGTGACTGTATCAATTTACATTCCCACCAATAGTGGAAGAGGGCTCCTTTTGTCCACACCCTGCCCAGAATTGGTTGTTTGTAGATTTTCTGATGATGCCGATTCTAACAGGTGTGAGGTGAAACCTCATTGTAGTTTTGATTTGCATTTCTCTGATAATTAGTGCTGTTGAGCAGCTTTTCATGTGCGTCTTGGCCATCTCTGTGTCTCCTTTGAAGAAACGTCTCTTTAGATCTTCTGCCCATTTTTTTTGCGTTGTTTGTTTTTTTAATATTAAGCTGCATGAGCTGTTTATATATATTGGAGATTAAACCTCTGTCCATTGATTCGTCTGCAACGATTTTCGCCCATTCTGAGGGATGCCTTTTTCCATTCCCGTGTTTTTTTAACAAAAAAGGAAAGAAAGGAAAAGAAGCAGAACACTAATGTGTGTAAAATATGCCTTTTGAAACGGTCGTTTTGAAATATGGACGTCCTTTGAATTTTTTGGTCGATATGTGACCCCAGGATTTGTTTTCAGGGCAGGTGTCATTTACAGGCCTGCAATGGTTTTGAATATCAACTGACCATTAGCGTTGGGATTAAAGCTGCTGTTGTGTGAAACGGCCACAAGGTGGCAGCAGTTCACCCTTACCAAATCTGGTTACTAGGGCAAGAGAGCCTCAGTGGAAGTGGTGTTCTAGATTGGAGTTTAGAATGGAATGTGCCAGGAGAAAGCCCCTCACGTTTGTCTCACTACTTCTTGTTCGTGTTTTTAATTTAATTTTTTATTTTTTCTTACAGCAAGTTTGATTACAATGTTTGGCTTGTAGTAGGTGTGGAAGACGTGGTTCTTTTACACATATACACATGTCTGTTCTTCCTGGGATCCTTTTCCCATGTACGTTATGATAGTATGTTGAGTAGTCCTCTCTTGGTATTCTGTAGGTCTTTGGTGATTATATATGTCACCTGTGTTTGTAGATGTCTGTTAACCCCGATATCGTAATGAAACCAATCCTCACACCTTTCCTTTGGTGAACCATAAGTGTGTTTAATGAATCTGTGATTGCCCTTCTCCGTGGAAATATCTGCCCTGGTATCCATTTTTAGGTAACACCTATAAGTGATATGATATGATATGTGTCTTTCACTTTCTGACTTACTACAAGTCACGTGATTACTTCTAGACTCATCTACGGTGCTGCAAATGGCATTGTGTCCTTTTTTCCCTTGGCTTCTCTTCTGCCTTAGCGGGGTCCATTTTCAACAATGTGATTCCCTGAGGGTTGTGGATTAGCTGACCTGGGCAGCCTTACCCTGCCGGCCTGCCCTCCCCAGGTGTGCCTCATTGAGGTCAATATAAACAGCGCTCCAGGCAGCAATAGCCCCTGAAGCTGTGCCTGACTCCATATTCTCTGCCCCGTCAGCAGTCTCGGGGCTGTGCTGGTGGGTGGGAGTGAGGGGCCACAGCTTTGTGGGTGGCCCGGTGTGAGTGGGGTTCTGCTGGCCTTTCTGCAGGAGTTGCCATGCTGCCGCCTGTAAAGAAGAGGTTGTGTCACCCATACCTTCCGCTGGAATTTCTCTCCGGACAGAGGTGAGGAAGGAAAAAAGCAGTGGGGGCCGGGACAGGAGGGGTATCTCAGGCAGGGCAATGGAAAGCTTCTGGAAGAGCGCCCGGGGCCAGGACCACCCTGGCTGGCCTGCAGGCCCCAAGTTGGCCTGCGTGCTGTAGCTGGTGTGGCTCCACGGTAATTCCTCTAGGCTTTCAAGCCCTTATACATCTTACGGTGTTTTACCTGGAAAGGGTGGGAACAGTTCAGCAGCAGCTGGCCTGGGGCTCAGCTCACGTTTACTCACAGATGCCTCGGCACGGTCCCCCAGCTTTGCAATGAGGACGCTCCTTGCGTGGGGGGTGGGTTGATGGCTGTATGGGAGATGGTTCCCCACCTCTGACCAATTTCAGAATTGTTTACCACTGGAGCAAGTGCCCTGATAGGGTTTTCCTCTGTATAACTCGTGGGTTCAGGTTTTTTTTTTTTCTTTTATGGTTCAAGTTAGATTTTATTCCTCTTTTATGTATTTATAGATATAAGCATGGAAATAATTCATTCCTATAAGTACATCTGTGTGACGGGAAGAACTTTTTTCTGTTTTAGTTTTAAATTTTATTTTTTAAAATTTTGAAATTTTATTTATTTTTTTATACAGCACGTTATTATTAGTTATGTATTTTATGCATATACATGTACACAGGTCAATCCCAAACTCCCAACTCATCCCACCACCACCACCCCATGGCTTCCCACACTTGGTGTCCATACGTTTGTTCTCTACCTCTGTGTCTCTATTTCTTCCCTGCAAACCAGTTCATCTGTACCATTTCTAGGCTCCACATATATGCATTAATATGCACTATTTGTTTTCCTCTTTCTGACTTACTTCATTCTGTATGACAGTCTCTCGATCCATCGATGTCTCTACAAATGACCCAGTTTCATTCCTTTTTATGGCCGAGTAATATTCCATTTCATATATGTACCACATCTTTATCCATTCATCTGTCTGTGGGCATTTAGGTTGCTTCCATTACCTGGCTATTGTAAATAGTGCTGCAATGAACATTGTGGTGAATGTGCCTTTTTGATGTACGGTTTTCTCTGGGTATATGCCCAGAAGTGGGATTGCTGGATCAGATGGTAATTCTATTTCTAGTTTTTTTAAGGAAACTCCATACTGTTCTCCATAGTGACTGTATCAATTTACATTCCCACCAATAGTGGAAGAGGGCTCCTTTTGTCCACACCCTGCCCAGAATTGGTTGTTTGTAGATTTTCTGATGATGCCGATTCTAACAGGTGTGAGGTGAAACCTCATTGTAGTTTTGATTTGCATTTCTCTGATAATTAGTGCTGTTGAGCAGCTTTTCATGTGCGTCTTGGCCATCTCTGTGTCTCCTTTGAAGAAACATCTCTTTACATCTTCTGGCCAGTTTTTTGGGTTGTTTGTTTTTTTAATATTAAGCTGCATGAGCTGTTTATATATATTGGAGATTAAACCTCTGTCCATTGATTCGTCTGCAACGATTTTCGCCCATTCTGAGGGATGCCTTTTTCCATTCCCGTGTTTTTTTAACAAAAAAGGAAAGAAAGGAAAAGAAGCAGAACACTAATGTGCGTAAAATGTGCCTTTTGAAACAGTCGTTTTGAAATATGGACGCCCTTTGAATATTTTGGTCGATATGTGACCCCAGGATTTGTTTTCAGGGTAGGTGTCATTTACAGGCCTGCAATGATTTTGAATATCAACTGACCATTAGCGTTGGGATTAAAGCTGCTGTTGTGTGAAACGGCCACAAGGTGGCAGCAGTTCACCCTTACCAAATCTGGTTACTAGGGCAAGAGAGCCTCAGTGGAAGTGGTGTTCTAGATTGGAGTTTAGAATGGAATGTGCCAGGAGAAAGCCCCTCACGTTTGTCTCACTACTTCTTGTTCGTGTTTTTAATTTAATTTTTTATTTTTTCTTACAGCAAGTTTGATTACAATGTTTGGCTTGTTGTAGGTGTGGAAGATGTGGTTCTTTTACACATATACACATGTCTGTTCTTCCTGGGATCCTTTTCCCATGTACGTTATGGCAGAATGTTGAGTAGTCCTCTCTTGGTATTCTGTAGGTCTTTGGTGATTATATATGTCACCTGTGTTTGTAGATGTCTGTTAACCCCGATATCGTAATGAAACCAATCCTCACACCTTTCCTTTGGTGAACCATAAGTGTGTTTAATGAATCTGTGATTGCCCTTCTCCGTGGAAATATCTGCCCTGGTATCCATTTTTAGGTAACACCTATAAGTGATATGATATGATATGTGTCTTTCACTTTCTGACTTACTACAAGTCACGTGATTACTTCTAGACTCATCTACGGTGCTGCAAATGGCATTGTGTCCTTTTTTCCCTTGGCTTCTCTTCTGCCTTAGCGGGTTCCATTTTCAACAATGTGATTCCCTGAGGGTTGTGGATTAGCTGACCTGGGCAGCCTTACCCTGCCGGCCCGCCCTCCCCAGCTGTGCCTCGTTGAGGTCAATATAAACAGTGCTCCAGGCAGCAATAGCCCCTGAAGCTGTGCCTGACTCCATATTCTCTGCCCCGTCAGCAGTCTCGGGGCAGTGCTGGTGGGAGGGAGTGAGGGGCCACAGCTTTGTGGGTGGCCCGGTGTGAGTGGGGTTCTGCGGGCCTTTCTGCAGGAGTTGCCAGGCTGCCGCCTGCAAAGAAGAGGTTGTGTCACCCATACCTTCCGCTGGAATTTCTCTCCGGACAGAGGTGAGGAAGGAAAAAAGCAGTGGGGTCCGGGACAGGAGGGGTATCTCAGGCAGGGCAATGGAAAGCTTCTGGAAGAGCGCCCGGGGCCAGGACCACCCTGGCTGGCCTGCAGGCACCTAATTGGCCTGCGTGCTGTCGCTGGTGTGGCTCCACGGTCCTTCTTCTAGGCTTTCAAGCCCTTGTACATATTCAGGTGTTTTACCTGGAAAGGGTGGGAACAGTTCAGCAGCAGCTGGCCTGGGGCTCAGCTCACGTTTACTCACAGATGCCTCGGCACGGTCCCCCAGCTTTGCAATGAGGACGCTCCTTGCGTGGGGGGTGGGTTGCTGGCTGTATGGGAGATGATTCCCCACCTCTGACCAATTTCAGAATTGTTTACCACTGGAGCAAGTGCCCTGATAGGGTTTTCCTCTGTATAACTCGTGGGTTCAGGATTTTTTTTTCTTTTATGGTTCAAGTTAGATTTTCTTCCTCTTTTATGTATTTATAGATATAAGCATGGAAATAATTCATTCCTATAAATACATCTGTGTGACGGGAAGAACATTTTTCTGTTTTACTTTTAAATTTTATTTTTTAAAATTTTGAAATTTTATTTTTTTTATACAGCATTTTATTATTAGTTAGGTATTTTATGCATATACATGTATATAGGTCAATCCCAAACTCCCAACTCATCCCACCACCACCACCCCATGGCTTACCACACTTGGTGTCCATACGTTTGTTCTCTACCTCTGTGTCTCTATATCTTCCCTGCAAACCAGTTCATCTGTACCATTTTTAGGCTCCACATATATGCATTAATATACAATATTTGTTTTCCTCTTTCTGACTTACTTCATTCTGTATGACAGTCTCTCGATCCATCGATGTCTCTACAAATGACCCAGTTTCATTCCTTTTTATGGCCGAGTAATATTCCATTTTATATATGTACCACATCTTTATCCATTCATCTGTCTGTGGGCATTTAGGTTGCTTCCATTACCTGGCTATTGTAAATAGTGCTGCAACGAACATTGTGGTGAATGTGCATTTTTGAAATACGGTTTTCTCTGGGTATGTGCCCAGAAGTGGGATTGCTGGATCAGATGGTAATTCTATTTCTAGATTTTTTAAGGAAACTCCATACTGTTCTCCATAGTGACTGTATCAATTTACATTCCCACCAATAGTGGAAGAGGGCTCCTTTTGTCCACACCCTCCCCAGAATTGGTTGTTTGAGATTTTCTGATGATGCCGATTCTAACAGGTGTGAGGTGATACCTCATTGTAGTTTTGATTTGCATTTCTCTAATAATTAGAGCTGTTGAGCAGCTTTTCATGTGCGTCTTGGCCATCTCTGTGTATCCTTTGAAGAAACGTCTCTTTAGATCTTCTGCCCATTTTTTGGGGGGTTGTTTGTTTTTTTAATATTAAGCTGCATGAGCTTTTTATATATATTGGAGATTAAACCTCTGTCCATTGATTAGTCTGCAACGATTTTCGCCCATTCTGAGGGATGCCTTTTTCCATTCCCGTGTTTTTTAACAAAAAAGGAAAGAAATGAAAAGAAGCAGAACACTAATGTGCATAAAATATGCCTTTTGAAACGGTCCTTTTGAAATATGGACGTCCTTTGAATTTTTTGGTCGATATGTGCCCCAGAATTTGTTTTCAGGGCAGGTGTCATTTAAAGGCCTGCAATGATTTTGAATATCAACTGACCATTAGCGTTGGGATTAAAGCTGCTGTTGTGTGAAACGGCCACAAGGTGGCAGCAGTTCACCCTTACCAAATCTGGTTATTAGGGCAAGAGAGCATCAGAGGAAGTGGTGTTCTAGATTGGAGTTAAGAATGGAATGTGCCAGGAGAAATCCCCTCACGTTTGTCTCACTACTTCTTGTTCGTGTTTTTAATTTAATTTTTTATTTTTTATTACAGCAAGTTTCATTACAATTTTGACTTCTTGTAGCTGTGGAAGATGTGGTTCTTTTACACATATACAGATGACTGTACTTCCTGGGATCCTTTTCCCATGTACGTTATGACAGAATGTTGAGTAGTCCTCTCTTGGTATTCTGTAGGTCTTTGGTGATTATATATGTCACCTGTGTTGGTATAAGTCTGTTAACCCCGATATCGTAATGAAACCAAACCTCACACTTTTCCATTGGTGAACCATAAGTGTGTTTAATGAATCTGTGATTGACCTTCTCCATGGAAATATCTGCCCTGGTATCCATTTTTAGGTAACACCTATAAATGATATGATATGATATGTGTCTTTCACTTTCTGACTTACTACAAGTCACATGATTACTTCTAGACTCATCTACGGTGCTGCAAATGGCATTGTGTCCTTTTTTCCCTTGGCTTCTCTTTTGCCTTTGCGGGGTCCATTTTCAACAATGTGATTCCCTGAGGGTTGTGGATTAGCTGACCTGGGCAGCCTTACCCTGCCGGCCCGCCCTCCCCAGGTGTGCCTCATTGAGATCAATATAAACAGAGCTCCAGGCAGCAATAGCCCCTGAAGCTGTGCCTGACTCCATATTCTCTGCCCCGTCAGCAGTCTCGGGGCTGTGCTGGTGGGAGGGAGTGAGGGGCCACAGATTTGTGGGTGGCCCGGTGTGAGTGGGGTTCTGCTGGCCTTTCTGCAGGAGTTGTCAGGCTGCCGCCTGTAAAGAAGAGGATGTGTCACCCATACCTTCCGCTGGAATTTCTCTCCGGACAGAGGTGAGGAAGGAAAAAAGCAGTGGGGTCCGGGACAGGAGGGGTATCTCAGGCAGGGCAATGGAAAGCTTCTGGAAGAGCGCCAGGGTCCAGGACCACCCTGGCTGGCCTGCAGGCACCAAGTTGGCCTGCGTGCTGTCGCTGGTGTGGCTCCACGGTCCTTCTTCTAGGCTTTCAAGCCCTTGTACATATTCAGGTGTTTTACCTGGAAAGGGTGGGAACAGTTCAGCAGCAGCTGGCCTGGGGCTCAGCTCACGTTTACTCACAGATGCCTCGGCACGGTCCCCCAGCTTTGCAATGAGGACGCTCCTTGCGTGGGGGGTGGGTTGATGGCTGTATGGGAGATGGTTCCCCACCTCTGACCAATTTCAGAATTGTTTACCATTGGAGCAAGTGCCCTGATAGGGTTTTCCTCTGTATAACTCGTGGGTTCAGGTTTTTTTTTTTTCTTTTATGGTTCAAGTTAGATTTTATTCCTCTTTTATGTATTTATAGATATAAGCATGGAAATAATTCATTCCTATAAATACATCTGTGTGACGGGAAGAACTTTTTTCTGTTTTATTTTTAAATTTTATTTTTTAAAATTTTGAAATTTAATTTTATTTATTTTTTTATACAGCACGTTATTATTAGTTATGTATTTTATGCATATACATGTACACAGGTCAATCCCAAACTCCCAACTCATCCCACCACCACCACCCCATGGCTTCCCACACTTGGTGTCCATACGTTTGTTCTCTACCTCTGTGTCTCTATTTCTTCCCTGCAAACCAGTTCATCTGTACCATTTTTAGGCTCCACATATATGCATTAATATACAATATTTGTTTTCCTCTTTCTGACTTACTTCATTCTGTATGACAGTCTCTCGATCCATCGATGTCTCTACAAATGACCCAGTTTCATTCCTTTTTATGGCCGAGTAATATTCCATTTCATATATGTACCACATCTTTATCCATTCATCTGTCTGTGGGCATTTAGGTTGCTTCCATTACCTGGCTATTGTAAATAGTGCTGCAATGAACATTGTGGTGAATGTGCCTTTTTGATGTACGGTTTTCTCTGGGTATATGCCCAGAAGTGGGATTGCTGGATCAGATGGTAATTCTATTTCTAGTTTTTTTAAGGAAACTCCATACTGTTCTCCATAGTGACTGTATCAATTTACATTCCCACCAATAGTGGAAGAGGGCTCCTTTTGTCCACACCCTGCCCAGAATTGGTTGTTTGTAGATTTTCTGATGATGCCGATTCTAACAGGTGTGAGGTGAAACCTCATTGTAGTTTTGATTTGCATTTCTCTGATAATTAGTGCTGTTGAGCAGCTTTTCATGTGCGTCTTGGCCATCTCTGTGTCTCCTTTGAAGAAACGTCTCTTTACATCTTCTGGCCATTTTTTTGGGTTGTTTGTTTTTTTAATATTAAGCTGCATGAGCTGTTTATATATATTGGAGATTAAACCTCTGTCCATTGATTCGTCTGCAACGATTTTCGCCCATTCTGAGGGATGCCTTTTTCCATGCCCGTGTTTTTTTAACAAAAAAGGAAAGAAAGGAAAAGAAGCAGAACACTAATGTGCGTAAAATGTGCCTTTTGAAACAGTCGTTTTGAAATATGGACGCCCTTTGAATATTTTGGTCGATATGTGACCCCAGGATTTGTTTTCAGTGTAGGTGTCATTTACAGGCCTGCAATGATTTTGAATATCAACTGACCATTAGCGTTGGGATTAAAGCTGCTGTTGTGTGAAACGGCCACAAGGTGGCAGCAGTTCACCCTTACCAAATCTGGTTACTAGGGCAAGAGAGCCTCAGTGGAAGTGGTGTTCTAGATTGGAGTTTAGAATGGAATGTGCCAGGAGAAAGCCCCTCACGTTTGTCTCACTACTTCTTGTTCGTGTTTTTAATTTAATTTTTTATTTTTTCTTACAGCAAGTTTGATTACAATGTTTGGCTTGTTGTAGGTGTGGAAGATGTGGTTCTTTTACACATATACACATGTCTGTTCTTCCCGGGATCCTTTTCCCATGTACGTTATGGCAGAATGTTGAGTAGTCCTCTCTTGGTATTCTGTAGGTCTTTGGTGATTATATATGTCACCTGTGTTTGTAGATGTCTGTTAACCCCGATATCGTAATGAAACCAATCCTCACACCTTTCCTTTGGTGAACCATAAGTGTGTTTAATGAATCTGTGATTGCCCTTCTCCGTGGAAATATCTGCCCTGGTATCCATTTTTAGGTAACACCTATAAGTGATATGATATGATATGTGTCTTTCACTTTCTGACTTACTACAAGTCACGTGATTACTTCTAGACTCATCTACGGTGCTGCAAATGGCATTGTGTCCTTTTTTCCCTTGGCTTCTCTTCTGCCTTAGCGGGGTCCATTTTCAACAATGTGATTCCCTGAGGGTTGTGGATTAGCTGACCTGGGCAGCCTTACCCTGCCGGCCCGCCCTCCCCAGCTGTGCCTCGTTGAGGTCAATATAAACAGCGCTCCAGGCAGCAATAGCCCCTGAAGCTGTGCCTGACTCCATATTCTCTGCCCCGTCAGCAGTCTCGGGGCTGTGCTGGTGGGAGGGAGTGAGGGGCCACAGCTTTGTGGGTGGCCCGGTGTGAGTGGGGTTCTGCGGGCCTTTCTGCAGGAGTTGCCAGGCTGCCGCCTGCAAAGAAGAGGTTGTGTCACCCATACCTTCGGCTGGAATTTCTCTCCGGACAGAGGTGAGGAAGGAAAAAAGCAGTGGGGTCCGGGACAGGAGGGGTATCTCAGGCAGGGCAATGGAAAGCTTCTGGAAGAGCGCCCGGTGCCAGGACCACCCTGGCTGGCCTGCAGGCACCAAGTTGGCCTGCGTGCTGTCGCTGGTGTGGCTCCACGGTCCTTCTTCTAGGCTTTCAAGCCCTTGTACGTATTCAGGTGTTTTACCTGGAAAGGGTGGGAACAGTTCAGCAGCAGCTGGCCTGGGGCTCAGCTCACGTTTACTCACAGATGCCTCGGCACGGTCCCCCAGCTTTGCAATGAGGACGCTCCTTGCGTGGGGGGTGGGTTGATGGCTGTATGGGAGATGGTTCCCCACCTCTGACCAATTTCAGAATTGTTTACCACTGGAGCAAGTGCCCTGATAGGGTTTTCCTCTGTATAACTCGTGGGTTCAGGGTTTTTTTTTCTTTTATGGTTCAAGTTAGATTTTATTCCTCTTTTATGTATTTATAGATATAAGCATGGAAATAATTCATTCCTATAAATACATCTGTGTGACGGGAAGAACTTTTTTCTGTTTTATTTTTAAATTTTATTTTTTAAAATTTTGAAATTTAATTTTATTTATGTTTTTATACAGCACGTTATTATTAGTTATGTATTTTATGCATATACATGTACACAGGTCAATCCCAAACTCCCAACTCATCCCACCACCACCACCCCATGGCTTCCCACACTTGGTGTCCATACGTTTGTTCTCTACCTCTGTGTCTCTATTTCTTCCCTGCAAACCAGTTCATCTGTACCATTTTTAGGCTCCACATATATGCATTAATATACAATATTTGTTTTCCTCTTTCTGACTTACTTCATTCTGTATGACAGTCTCTCGATCCATCGATGTCTCTACAAATGACCCAGTTTCATTCCTTTTTATGGCCGAGTAATATTCCATTTCATATATGTACCACATCTTTATCCATTCATCTGTCTGTGGGCATTTAGGTTGCTTCCATTACCTGGCTATTGTAAATAGTGCTGCAATGAACATTGTGGTGAATGTGCCTTTTTGATGTACGGTTTTCTCTGGGTATATGCCCAGAAGTGGGATTGCTGGATCAGATGGTAATTCTATTTCTAGTTTTTTTAAGGAAACTCCATACTGTTCTCCATAGTGACTGTATCAATTTACATTCCCACCAATAGTGGAAGAGGGCTCCTTTTGTCCACACCCTGCCCAGAATTGGTTGTTTGTAGATTTTCTGATGATGCCGATTCTAACAGGTGTGAGGTGAAACCTCATTGTAGTTTTGATTTGCATTTCTCTGATAATTAGTGCTGTTGAGCAGCTTTTCATGTGCGTCTTGGCCATCTCTGTGTCTCCTTTGAAGAAACGTCTCTTTAGATCTTCTGCCCATTTTTTTTGCGTTGTTTGTTTTTTTAATATTAAGCTGCATGAGCTGTTTATATATATTGGAGATTAAACCTCTGTCCATTGATTCGTCTGCAACGATTTTCGCCCATTCTGAGGGATGCCTTTTTCCATTCCCGTGTTTTTTAACAAAAAAGGAAAGAAAGGAAAAGAAGCAGAACACTAATGTGCGTAAAATATGCCTTTTGAAACGGTCGTTTTGAAATATGGACGTCTTTGAATTTTTTGGTCGATATGTGACCCCAGGATTTGTTTTCAGGGCAGGTGTCATTTACAGGCCTGCAATGGTTTTGAATATCAACTGACCATTAGCGTTGAGATTAAAGCTGCTGTTGTGTGAAACGGCCACAAGGTGGCAGCAGTTCACCCTTACCAAATCTGGTTACTAGGGCAAGAGAGCCTCAGTGGAAGTGGTGTTCTAGATTGGAGTTTAGAATGGAATGTGCCAGGAGAAAGCCCCTCACGTTTGTCTCACTACTTCTTGTTCGTGTTTTTAATTTAATTTTTTATTTTTTCTTACAGCAAGTTTGATTACAATGTTTGGCTTGTTGTAGGTGTGGAAGACGTGGTTCTTTTACACATAAACACATGTCTGTTCTTCCTGGGATCCTTTTCCCATGTACGTTATGATAGAATGTTGAGTAGTCCTCTCTTGGTATTCTGTAGGTCTTTGGTGATTATATATGTCACCTGTGTTTGTAGATGTCTGTTAACCCCGATATCGTAATGAAACCAATCCTCACACCTTTCCTTTGGTGAACCATAAGTGTGTTTAATGAATCTGTGATTGCCCTTCTCCGTGGAAATATCTGCCCTGGTATCCATTTTTAGGTAACACCTATAAGTGATATGATATGATATGTGTCTTTCACTTTCTGACTTACTACAAGTCACGTGATTACTTCTAGACTCATCTACGGTGCTGCAAATGGCATTGTGTCCTTTTTTCCCTTGGCTTCTCTTCTGCCTTAGCGGGGTCCATTTTCAACAATGTGATTCCCTGAGGGTTGTGGATTAGCTGACCTGGGCAGCCTTACCCTGCCGGCCTGCCCTCCCCAGGTGTGCCTCATTGAGGTCAATATAAACAGCGCTCCAGGCAGCAATAGCCCCTGAAGCTGTGCCTGACTCCATATTCTCTGCCCCGTCAGCAGTCTCGGGGCTGTGCTGGTGGGTGGGAGTGAGGGGCCACAGCTTTGTGGGTGGCCCGGTGTGAGTGGGGTTCTGCGGGCCTTTCTGCAGGAGTTGCCAGGCTGCCGCCTGCAAAGAAGAGGTTGTGTCACCCATACCTTCCGCTGGAATTTCTCTCCGGACAGAGGTGAGGAAGGAAAAAAGCAGTGGGGTCCGGGACAGGAGGGGTATCTCAGGCAGGGCAATGGAAAGCTTCTGGAAGAGCGCCCGGGGCCAGGACCACCCTGGCTGGCCTGCAGGCACCTAATTGGCCTGCGTGCTGTCGCTGGTGTGGCTCCACGGTCCTTCTTCTAGGCTTTCAAGCCCTTGTACATATTCAGGTGTTTTACCTGGAAAGGGTGGGAACAGTTCAGCAGCAGCTGGCCTGGGGCTCAGCTCACGTTTACTCACAGATGCCTCGGCACGGTCCCCCAGCTTTGCAATGAGGACGCTCCTTGCGTGGGGGGTGGGTTGATGGCTGTATGGGAGATGGTTCCCCACCTCTGACCAATTTCAGAATTGTTTACCACTGGAGCAAGTGCCCTGATAGGGTTTTCCTCTGTATAACTCGTGGGTTCAGGTTTTTTTTTTTCTTTTATGGTTCAAGTTAGATTTTATTCCTCTTTTATGTATTTATAGATATAAGCATGGAAATAATTCATTCCTATAAATACATCTGTGTGACGGGAAGAACTTTTTTCTGTTTTATTTTTAAATTTTATTTTTTAAAATTTTGAAATTTAATTTTATTTATGTTTTTATACAGCACGTTATTATTAGTTATGTATTTTATGCATATACATGTACACAGGTCAATCCCAAACTCCCAACTCATCCCACCACCACCACCCCATGGCTTCCCACACTTGTTGTCCATACGTTTGTTCTCTACCTCTGTGTCTCTATTTCTTCCCTGCAAACCAGTTCATCTGTACCATTTTTAGGCTCCACATATATGCATTAATATACAATATTTGTTTTCCTCTTTCTGACTTACTTCATTCTGTATGACAGTCTCTCGATCCATCGATGTCTCTACAAATGACCCAGTTTCATTCCTTTTTATGGCCGAGTAATATTCCATTTCATATATGTACCACATCTTTATCCATTCATCTGTCTGTGGGCATTTAGGTTGCTTCCATTACCTGGCTATTGTAAATAGTGCTGCAATGAACATTGTGGTGAATGTGCCTTTTTGATGTACGGTTTTCTCTGGGTATATGCCCAGAAGTGGGATTGCTGGATCAGATGGTAATTCTATTTCTAGTTTTTTTAAGGAAACTCCATACTGTTCTCCATAGTGACTGTATCAATTTACATTCCCACCAATAGTGGAAGAGGGCTCCTTTTGTCCACACCCTGCCCAGAATTGGTTGTTTGTAGATTTTCTGATGATGCCGATTCTAACAGGTGTGAGGTGAAACCTCATTGTAGTTTTGATTTGCATTTCTCTGATAATTAGTGCTGTTGAGCAGCTTTTCATGAGCGTCTTGGCCATCTCTGTGTCTCCTTTGAAGAAACGTCTCTTTAGATCTTCTGCCCATTTTTTTGGCGTTGTTTGTTTTTTTAATATTAAGCTGCATGAGCTGTTTATATATATTGGAGATTAAACCTCTGTCCATTGATTCGTCTGCAACGATTTTCGCCCATTCTGAGGGATGCCTTTTTCCATTCCCGTGTTTTTTAACAACAAAGGAAAGAAAGGAAAAGAAGCAGAACACTATTGTGCGTAAAATATGCCTTTTGAAACGGTCGTTTTGAAATATGGACGTCCTTTGAATTTTTTGGTCGATATGTGACCCCAGGATTTGTTTTCAGGGCAGGTGTCATTTACAGGCCTGCAATGATTTTGAATATCAACTGACCATTAGCATTGGGATTAAAGCTGCTGTTGTGTGAAACGGCCACAAGGTGGCAGCAGTTCACCCTTACCAAATCTGGTTACTAGGGCAAGAGAGCCTCAGTGGAAGTGGTGTTCTAGATTGGAGTTTAGAATGGAATGTGCCAGGAGAAAGCCCCTCACGTTTGTCTCACTACTTCTTGTTCGTGTTTTTAATTTAATTTTTTATTTTTTCTTACAGCAAGTTTGATTACAATGTTTGGCTTGTTGTAGGTGTGGAAGATGTGGTTCTTTTACACATATACACATGTCTGTTCTTCCTGGGATCCTTTTCCCATGTACGTTATGGCAGAATGTTGAGTAGTCCTCTCTTGGTATTCTGTAGGTCTTTGGTGATTATATATGTCACCTGTGTTTGTAGATGTCTGTTAACCCCGATATCGTAATGAAACCAATCCTCACACCTTTCCTTTGGTGAACCATAAGTGTGTTTAATGAATCTGTGATTGCCCTTCTCCGTGGAAATATCTGCCCTGGTATCCATTTTTAGGTAACACCTATAAGTGATATGATATGATATGTGTCTTTCACTTTCTGACTTACTACAAGTCACGTGATTACTTCTAGACTCATCTACGGTGCTGCAAATGGCATTGTGTCCTTTTTTCCCTTGGCTTCTCTTCTGCCTTAGCGGGGTCCATTTTCAACAATGTGATTCCCTGAGGGTTGTGGATTAGCTGACCTGGGCAGCCTTACCCTGCCGGCCCGCCCTCCCCAGCTGTGGCTCGTTGAGGTCAATATAAACAGCGCTCCAGGCAGCAATAGCCCCTGAAGCTGTGCCTGACTCCATATTCTCTGCCCCGTCAGCAGTCTCGGGGCTGTGCTGGTGGGTGGGAGTGAGGGGCCACAGCTTTGTGGGTGGCCCGGTGTGAGTGGGGTTCTGCGGGCCTTTCTGCAGGAGTTGCCAGGCTGCCGCCTGCAAAGAAGAGGTTGTGTCACCCATACCTTCCGCTGGAATTTCTCTCCGGACAGAGGTGAGGAAGGAAAAAAGCAGTGGGGTCCGGGACAGGAGGGGTATCTCAGGCAGGGCAATGGAAAGCTTCTGGAAGAGCGCCCGGGGCCAGGACCACCCTGGCTGGCCTGCAGGCACCTAATTGGCCTGCGTGCTGTCGCTGGTGTGGCTCCACGGTCCTTCTTCTAGGCTTTCAAGCCCTTATACATCTTCAGGTGTTTTACCTGGAAAGGGTGGGAACAGTTCAGCAGCAGCTGGCCTGGGGCTCAGCTCACGTTTACTCACAGATGCCTCGGCACGGTCCCCCAGCTTTGCAATGAGGACGCTCCTTGCGTGGGGGGTGGGTTGATGGCTGTATGGGAGATGGTTCCCCACCTCTGACCAATTTCATAATTGTTTACCACTGGAGCAAGTGCCCTGATAGGGTTTTCCTCTGTATAACTCGTGGGTTCAGGGTTTTTTTTTCTTTTATGGTTCAAGTTAGATTTTATTCCTCTTTTATGTATTTATAGATATAAGCATGGAAATAATTCATTCCTATAAATACATCTGTGTGACGGGAAGAACTTTTTTCTGTTTTATTTTTAAATTTTATTTTTTAAAATTTTGAAATTTAATTTTATTTATGTTTTTATACAGCACGTTATTATTAGTTATGTATTTTATGCATATACATGTACACAGGTCAATCCCAAACTCCCAACTCATCCCACCACCACCACCCCATGGCTTCCCACACTTGGTGTCCATACGTTTGTTCTCTACCTCTGTGTCTCTATTTCTTCCCTGCAAACCAGTTCATCTGTACCATTTTTAGGCTCCACATATATGCATTAATATACAATATTTGTTTTCCTCTTTCTGACTTACTTCATTCTGTATGACAGTCTCTCGATCCATCGATGTCTCTACAAATGACCCAGTTTCATTCCTTTTTATGGCCGAGTAATATTCCATTTCATATATGTACCACATCTTTATCCATTCATCTGTCTGTGGGCATTTAGGTTGCTTCCATTACCTGGCTATTGTAAATAGTGCTGCAATGAACATTGTGGTGAATGTGCCTTTTTGATGTACGGTTTTCTCTGGGTATATGCCCAGAAGTGGGATTGCTGGATCAGATGGTAATTCTATTTCTAGTTTTTTTAAGGAAACTCCATACTGTTCTCCATAGTGACTGTATCAATTTACATTCCCACCAATAGTGGAAGAGGGCTCCTTTTGTCCACACCCTCCCCAGAATTGGTTGTTTGTAGATTTTCTGATGATGCCGATTCTAACAGGTGTGAGGTGAAACCTCATTGTAGTTTTGATTTGCATTTCTCTGATAATTAGTGCTGTTGAGCAGCTTTTCATGTGCGTCTTGGCCATCTCTGTGTCTCCTTTGAAGAAACGTCTCTTTAGATCTTCTGCCCATTTTTTTGCGTTGTTTGTTTTTTTAATATTAAGCTGCATGAGCTGTTTATATATATTGGAGATTAAACCTCTGTCCATTGATTCGTCTGCAACGATTTTCGCCCATTCTGAGGGATGCCTTTTTCCATTCCCGTGTTTTTTAACAAAAAAGGAAAGAAAGGAAAAGAAGCAGAACACTAATGTGCGTAAAATATGCCTTTTGAAACGGTCGTTTTGAAATATGGACGTCCTTTGAATTTTTTGGTCGATATGTGACCCCAGGATTTGTTTTCAGGGCAGGTGTCATTTACAGGCCTGCAATGGTTTTGAATATCAACTGACCATTAGCGTTGGGATTAAAGCTGCTGTTGTGTGAAACGGCCACAAGGTGGCAGCAGTTCACCCTTACCAAATCTGGTTACTAGGGCAAGAGAGCCTCAGTGGAAGTGGTGTTCTAGATTGGAGTTTAGAATGGAATGTGCCAGGAGAAAGCCCCTCACGTTTGTCTCACTACTTCTTGTTCGTGTTTTTAATTTAATTTTTTATTTTTTCTTACAGCAAGTTTGATTACAATGTTTGGCTTGTAGTAGGTGTGGAAGACGTGGTTCTTTTACACATATACACATGTCTGTTCTTCCTGGGATCCTTTTCCCATGTACGTTATGATAGTATGTTGAGTAGTCCTCTCTTGGTATTCTGTAGGTCTTTGGTGATTATATATGTCACCTGTGTTTGTAGATGTCTGTTAACCCCGATATCGTAATGAAACCAATCCTCACACCTTTCCTTTGGTGAACCATAAGTTTGTTTAATGAATCTGTGATTGCCCTTTTCCGTGGAAATATCTGCCCTGGTATCCATTTTTAGGTAACACCTATAAGTGATATGATATGATATGTGTCTTTCACTTTCTGACTTACTACAAGTCACGTGATTACTTCTAGACTCATCTACGGTGCTGCAAATGGCATTGTGTCCTTTTTTCCCTTGGCTTCTCTTCTGCCTTAGCGGGGTCCATTTTCAACAATGTGATTCCCTGAGGGTTGTGGATTAGCTGACCTGGGCAGCCTTACCCTGCCGGCCTGCCCTCCCCAGGTGTGCCTCATTGAGGTCAATATAAACAGCGCTCCAGGCAGCAATAGCCCCTGAAGCTGTGCCTGACTCCATATTCTCTGCCCCGTCAGCAGTCTCGGGGCTGTGCTGGTGGGTGGGAGTGAGGGGCCACAGCTTTGTGGGTGGCCCGGTGTGAGTGGGGTTCTGCTGGCCTTTCTGCAGGAGTTGCCAGGCTGCCGCCTGTAAAGAAGAGGTTGTGTCACCCATACCTTCCGCTGGAATTTCTCTCCGGACAGAGGTGAGGAAGGAAAAAAGCAGTGGGGGCCGGGACAGGAGGGGTATCTCAGGCAGGGCAATGGAAAGCTTCTGGAAGAGCGCCCGGGGCCAGGACCACCCTGGCTGGCCTGCAGGCCCCAAGTTGGCCTGCGTGCTGTAGCTGGTGTGGCTCCACGGTAATTCCTCTAGGCTTTCAAGCCCTTATACATCTTCAGGTGTTTTACCTGGAAAGGGTGGGAACAGTTCAGCAGCAGCTGGCCTGGGGCTCAGCTCACGTTTACTCACAGATGCCTCGGCACGGTCCCCCAGCTTTGCAATGAGGACGCTCCTTGCGTGGGGGGTGGGTTGATGGCTGTATGGGAGATGGTTCCCCACCTCTGACCAATTTCAGAATTGTTTACCACTGGAGCAAGTGCCCTGATAGGGTTTTCCTCTGTATAACTCGTGGGTTCAGGTTTTTTTTTTTTCTTTTATGGTTCAAGTTAGATTTTATTCCTCTTTTATGTATTTATAGATATAAGCATGGAAATAATTCATTCCTATAAATACATCTGTGTGACGGGAAGAACTTTTTTCTGTTTTATTTTTAAATTTTATTTTTTAAAATTTTGAAATTTAATTTTATTTATTTTTTTATACAGCACGTTATTATTAGTTATGTATTTTATGCATATACATGTACACAGGTCAATCCCAAACTCCCAACTCATCCCACCACCACCACCCCATGGCTTCCCACACTTGGTGTCCATACGTTTGTTCTCTACCTCTGTGTCTCTATTTCTTCCCTGCAAACCAGTTCATCTGTACCATTTCTAGGCTCCACATATATGCATTAATATGCACTATTTGTTTTCCTCTTTCTGACTTACTTCATTCTGTATGACAGTCTCTCGATCCATCGATGCCTCTACAAATGACCCAGTTTCATTCCTTTTTATGGCCGAGTAATAGTCCATTTCATATATGTACCACATCTTTATCCATTCATCTGTCTGTGGGCATTTAGGTTGCTTCCATTACCTGGCTATTGTAAATAGTGCTGCAATGAACATTGTGGTGAATGTGCCTTTTTGATGTACGGTTTTCTCTGGGTATATGCCCAGAAGTGGGATTGCTGGATCAGATGGTAATTCTATTTCTAGTTTTTTTAAGGAAACTCCATACTGTTCTCCATAGTGACTGTATCAATTTACATTCCCACCAATAGTGGAAGAGGGCTCCTTTTGTCCACACCCTGCCCAGAATTGGTTGTTTGGAGATTTTCTGATGATGCCGATTCTAACAGGTGTGAGGTGAAACCTCATTGTAGTTTTGATTTGCATTTCTCTGATAATTAGTGCTGTTGAGCAGCTTTTCATGAGCGTCTTGGACATCTCTGTGTCTCCTTTGAAGAAACGTCTCTTTAGATCTTCTGCCCATTTTTTTTGCGTTGTTTGTTTTTTTAATATTAAGCTGCATGAGCTGTTTATATATATTGGAGATTAAACCTCTGTCCATTGATTCGTCTGCAACGATTTTCGCCCATTCTGAGGGATGCCTTTTTCCATTCCCGTGTTTTTTAACAAAAAAGGAAAGAAAGGAAAAGAAGCAGAACACTAATGTGCGTAAAATATGCCTTTTGAAACGGTCGTTTTGAAATATGGACGTCCTTTGAATTTTTTGGTCGATATGTGACCCCAGGATTTGTTTTCAGGGCAGGTGTCATTTACAGGCCTGCAATGATTTTGAATGTCAACTGACCATTAGCGTTGGGATTAAAGCTGCTGTTGTGTGAAACGGCCACAAGGTGGCAGCAGTTCACCCTTACCAAATCTGGTTACTAGGGCAAGAGAGCCTCAGTGGAAGTGGTGTTCTAGATTGGAGTTTAGAATGGAATGTGCCAGGAGAAAGCCCCTCACGTTTGTCTCACTACTTCTTGTTCGTGTTTTTAATTTAATTTTTTATTTTTTCTTACAGCAAGTTTGATTACAATGTTTGGCTTGTTGTAGGTGTGGAAGATGTGGTTCTTTTACACATATACACATGTCTGTTCTTCCTGGGATCCTTTTCCCATGTACGTTATGGCAGAATGTTGAGTAGTCCTCTCTTGGTATTCTGTAGGTCTTTGGTGATTATATATGTCACCTGTGTTTGTAGATGTCTGTTAACCCCGATATCGTAATGAAACCAATCCTCACACCTTACCTTTGGTGAACCATAAGTGTGTTTAATGAATCTGTGATTGCCCTTCTCCATGGAAATATCTGCCCTGGTATCCATTTTTAGGTAACACCTATAAGTGATATGATATGATATGTGTCTTTCACTTTCTGACTTACTACAAGTCACGTGATTACTTCTAGGCTCATCTAACGTGCTGCAAATGGCATTGTGTCCTTTTTTCCCTTGGCTTCTCTTCTGCCTTAGCGGGGTCCATATTCAACAATGTGATTCCCTGAGGGTTGTGGATTAGCTGACCTGGGCAGCCTTACCCTGCCGGCCCGCCCTCCCCAGGTGTGCCTCGTTGAGGTCAATATAAACAGTGCTCCAGGCAGCAATAGCCCCTGAAGCTGTGCCTGACTCCATATTCTCTGCCCCGTCAGCAGTCTCGGGGCTGTGCTGGTGGGAGGGAGGGAGGGGCCACAGCTTTGTGGGTGGCCCGGTGTGAGTGGGGTTCTGCTGGCCTTTCTGCAGGAGTTGCCAGGCTGCCGCCTGTAAAGAAGAGGTTGTGTCACCCATACCTTCCGCTGGAATTTCTCTCCGGACAGAGGTGAGGAAGGAAAAAAGCAGTGGGGGCCGGGACAGGAGGGGTATCTCAGGCAGGGCAATGGAAAGCTTCTGGAAGAGCGCCCGGGGCCAGGACCACCCTGGCTGGCCTGCAGGCACCAAGTTGGCCTGCGTGCTGTCGCTGGTGTGGCTCCACGGTCCTTCCTCTAGGCTTTCAAGCCCTTGTACATATTCAGGTGTATTACCTGGAAAGGGTGGGAACAGTTCAGCAGCAGCTGGCCTCGGGCTCAGCTCACGTTTACTCATAGATGCCTCGGCCCGGTCCCCCAGCTTTGCAATGAGGACGCTCCTTGCGTGGGGGGTGGGTTGATGGCTGTATGGGAGATGGTTCCCCACCTCTGACCAATTTCAGAATTGTTTACCACTGGAGCAAGTGCCCTGATAGGGTTTTCCTCTGTATAACTCGTGGGTTCAGGTTTTTTTTTTTCTTTTATGGTTCAAGTTAGATTTTATTCCTCTTTTATGTATTTATAGATATAAGCATGGAAATAATTCATTCCTATAAATACATCTGTGTGACGGGAAGAACTTTTTTCTGTTTTATTTTTAAATTTTATTTTTTAAAATTTTGAAATTTAATTTTATTTATGTTTTTATACAGCACGTTATTATTAGTTATGTATTTTATGCATATACATGTACACAGGTCAATCCCAAACTCCCAACTCATCCCACCACCACCACCCCATGGCTTCCCACACTTGGTGTCCATACGTTTGTTCTCTACCTCTGTGTCTCTATTTCTTCCCTGCAAACCAGTTCATCGGTACCATTTTTAGGCTCCACATATATGCATTAATATACAATATTTGTTTTCCTCTTTCTGACTTACTTCATTCTGTATGACAGTCTCTCGATCCATCGATGCCTCTACAAATGACCCAGTTTCATTCCTTTTTATGGCCGAGTAATATTCCATTTCATATATGTACCACATCTTTATCCATTCATCTGTCTGTGGGCATTTAGGTTGCTTCCATTACCTGGCTATTGTAAATAGTGCTGCAATGAACATTGTGGTGAATGTGCCTTTTTGATGTACGGTTTTCTCTGGGTATATGCCCAGAAGTGGGATTGCTGGATCAGATGGTAATTCTATTTCTAGTTTTTTTAAGGAAACTCCATACTGTTCTCCATAGTGACTGTATCAATTTACATTCCCACCAATAGTGGAAGAGGGCTCCTTTTGTCCACACCCTCCCCAGATTGGTTGTTTGTAGATTTTCTGATGATGCCGATTCTAACAGGTGTGAGGTGAAACCTCATTGTAGTTTTGATTTGCATTTCTCTGATAATTAGTGCTGTTGAGCAGCTTTTCATGTGCGTCTTGGCCATCTCTGTGTCTCCTTTGAAGAAACGTCTCTTTAGATCTTCTGCCCATTTTTTTGGGTTGTTTGTTTTTTTTAATATTAAGCTGCATGAGCTGTTTATATATATTGGAGATTAAACGTCTGTCCATTGATTCGTCTGCAATGATTTTCTCCCATTCTTAGGGATGCCTTTTTCCATTCCCGTGTTTTTTAACAAAAAAGGAAAGAAAGGAAAAGAAGCAGAACACTAATGTGCGTAAAATATGCCTTTTGAAACGGTCCTTTTGAAATATGGACGTCCTTTGAATTTTTTGGTCGATATGTGACCCCAGGATTTGTTTTCAGGGCAGGTGTCATTTACAGGCCTGCAATGATTTTGAATATCAACTGACCATTAGCGTTGGGATTAAAGCTGCTGTTGTGTGAAACGGCCACAAGGTGGCAGCAGTTCACCCTTACCAAATCTGGTTACTAGGGCAAGAGAGCCTCAGTGGAAGTGGTGTTCTAGATTGGAGTTTAGAATGGAATGTGCCAGGAGAAAGCCCCTCACGTTTGTCTCACTACTTCTTGTTCGTGTTTTTAATTTAATTTTTTATTTTTTCTTACAGCAAGTTTGATTACAATGTTTGGCTTGTTGTAGGTGTGGAAGATGTGGTTCTTTTACACATATACACATGTCTGTTCTTCCTGGGATCCTTTTCCCATGTACGTTATGGCAGAATGTTGAGTAGTCCTCTCTTGGTATTCTGTAGGTCTTTGGTGATTATATATGTCACCTGTGTTTGTAGATGTCTGTTAACCCCGATATCGTAATGAAACCAATCCTCACACCTTTCCTTTGGTGAACCATAAGTGTGTTTAATGAATCTGTGATTGCCCTTCTCCGTGGAAATATCTGCCCTGGTATCCATTTTTAGGTAACACCTATAAGTGATATGATATGATATGTGTCTTTCACTTTCTGACTTACTACAAGTCACGTGATTACTTCTAGACTCATCTACGGTGCTGCAAATGGCATTGTGTCCTTTTTTCCCTTGGCTTTTCTTCTGCCTTAGCGGGGTCCATTTTCAACAATGTGATTCCCTGAGGGTTGTGGATTAGCTGACCTGGGCAGCCTTACCCTGCCGGCCCGCCCTCCCCAGCTGTGGCTCGTTGAGGTCAATATAAACAGCGCTCCAGGCAGCAATAGCCCCTGAAGCTGTGCCTGACTCCATATTCTCTGCCCCGTCAGCAGTCTCGGGGCTGTGCTGGTGGGAGGGAGTGAGGGGCCACAGCTTTGTGGGTGGCCCGGTGTGAGTGGGGTTCTGCGGGCCTTTCTGCAGGAGTTGCCAGGCTGCCGCCTGCAAAGAAGAGGTTGTGTCACCCATACCTTCCGCTGGAATTTCTCTCCGGACAGAGGTGAGGAAGGAAAAAAGCAGTGGGGTCCGGGACAGGAGGGGTATCTCAGGCAGGGCAATGGAAAGCTTCTGGAAGAGCGCCCGGGGCCAGGACCACCCTGGCTGGCCTGCAGGCACCAAGTTGGCCTGCGTGCTGTCGCTGGTGTGGCTCCACGGTCCTTCTTCTAGGCTTTCAAACCCTTGTACATATTCAGGTGTTTTACCTGGAAAGGGTGGGAACAGTTCAGCAGCAGCTGGCCTGGGGCTCAGCTCACGTTTACTCACAGATGCCTCGGCACGGTCCCCCAGCTTTGCAATGAGGACGCTCCTTGCGTGGGGGGTGGGTTGATGGCTGTATGGGAGATGGTTCCCCACCTCTGACCAATTTCAGAATTGTTTACCACTGGAGCAAGTGCCCTGATAGGGTTTTCCTCTGTATAACTCGTGGGTTCAGGGTTTTTTTTTCTTTTATGGTTCAAGTTAGATTTTATTCCTCTTTTATGTATTTATAGATATAAGCATGGAAATAATTCATTCCTATAAATACATCTGTGTGACGGGAAGAACTTTTTTCTGTTTTATTTTTAAATTTTATTTTTTAAAATTTTGAAATTTAATTTTATTTATTTTTTTATACAGCACGTTATTATTAGTTATGTATTTTATGCATATACATTTACACAGGTCAATCCCAAACTCCCAACTCATCCCACCACCACCACCCCATGGCTTCCCACACTTGGTGTCCATACGTTTGTTCTCTACCTCTGTGTCTCTATTTCTTCCCTGCAAACCAGTTCATCTGTACCATTTTTAGGCTCCACATATATGCATTAATATACAATATTTGTTTTCCTCTTTCTGACTTACTTCATTCTGTATGACAGTCTCTCGATCCATCGATGTCTCTACAAATGACCCAGTTTCATTCCTTTTTATGGCCGAGTAATATTCCATTTCATATATGTACCACATCTTTATCCATTCATCTGTCTGTGGGCATTTAGGTTGCTTCCATTACCTGGCTATTGTAAATAGTGCTGCAATGAACATTGTGGTGAATGTGCCTTTTTGATGTACGGTTTTCTCTGGGTATATGCCCAGAAGTGGGATTGCTGGATCAGATGGTAATTCTATTTCTAGTTTTTTTAAGGAAACTCCATACTGTTCTCCATAGTGACTGTATCAATTTACATTCCCACCAATAGTGGAAGAGGGCTCCTTTTGTCCACACCCTCCCCAGAATTGGTTGTTTGTAGATTTTCTGATGATGCCGATTCTAACAGGTGTGAGGTGAAACCTCATTGTAGTTTTGATTTGCATTTCTCTGATAATTAGTGCTGTTGAGCAGCTTTTCATGTGCGTCTTGGCCATCTCTGTGTCTCCTTTGAAGAAACGTCTCTTTAGATCTTCTGCCCATTTTTTTTGCGTTGTTTGTTTTTTTAATATTAAGCTGCATGAGCTGTTTATATATATTGGAGATTAAACCTCTGTCCATTGATTCGTCTGCAACGATTTTCGCCCATTCTGAGGGATGCCTTTTTCCATTCCCGTGTTTTTTAACAAAAAAGGAAAGAAAGGAAAAGAAGCAGAACACTATTGTGCGTAAAATATGCCTTTTGAAACGGTCGTTTTGAAATATGGACGTCCTTTGAATTTTTTGGTCGATATGTGACCCCAGGATTTGTTTTCAGGGCAGGTGTCATTTACAGGCCTGCAATGATTTTGAATATCAACTGACCATTAGCGTTGGGATTAAAGCTGCTGTTGTGTGAAACGGCCACAAGGTGGCAGCAGTTCACCCTTACCAAATCTGGTTACTAGGGCAAGAGAGCCTCAGTGGAAGTGGTGTTCTAGATTGGAGTTTAGAATGGAATGTGCCAGGAGAAAGCCCCTCACGTTTGTCTCACTACTTCTTGTTCGTGTTTTTAATTTAATTTTTTATTTTTTCTTACAGCAAGTTTGATTACAATGTTTGGCTTGTTGTAGGTGTGGAAGATGTGGTTCTTTTACACATATACACATGTCTGTTCTTCCTGGGATCCTTTTCCCATGTACGTTATGACAGAATGTTGAGTAGTCCTCTCTTGGTATTCTGTAGGTCTTTGGTGATTATATATGTCACCTGTGTTTGTAGATGTCTGTTAACCCCGATATCATAATGAAACCAATCCTCACACCTTTCCTTTGGTGAACCATAAGTTTGTTTAATGAATCTGTGATTGCCCTTCTCCGTGGAAATATCTGCCCTGGTATCCATTTTTAGGTAACACCTATAAGTGATATGATATGATATGTGTCTTTCACTTTCTGACTTACTACAAGTCACGTGATTACTTCTAGACTCATCTAAGGTGCTGCAAATGGCATTGTGTCCTTTTTTCCCTTGGCTTCTCTTCTGCCTTAGCGGGGTCCATTTTCAACAATGTGATTCCCTGAGGGTTGTGGATTAGCTGACCTGGGCAGCCTTACCCTGCCGGCCCGCCCTCCCCAGCTGTGCCTCGTTGAGGTCAATATAAACAGCGCTCCAGGCAGCAATAGCCCCTGAAGCTGTGCCTGACTCCATATTCTCTGCCCCGTCAGCAGTCTCGGGGCTGTGCTGGTGGGAGGGAGTGAGGGGCCACAGCTTTGTGGGTGGCCCGGTGTGAGTGGGGTTCTGCTGGCCTTTCTGCAGGAGTTGCCAGGCTGCCGCCTGTAAAGAAGAGGTTGTGTCACCCATACCATCCGCTGGAATTTCTCTCCGGACAGAGGTGAGGAAGGGAAAAAGCAGTGGGGGCCGGGACAGGAGGGGTATCTCAGGCAGGGCAATGGAAAGCTTCTGGAAGAGCGCCCGGGGCCAGGACCACCCTGGCTGGCCTGCAGGCACCAAGTTGGCCTGCGTGCTGTCGCTGGAGTGGCTCCACGGTCCTTCCTCTAGGCTTTCAAGCCCTTGTACATATTCAGGTGTTTTACCTGGAAAGGGTGGGAACAGTTCAGCAGCAGCTGGCCTGGGGCTCAGCTCACGTTTACTCAGATGCCTCGGCACGGTCCCCCAGCTTTGCAATGAGGACGCTCCTTGCGTGGGGGGTGGGTTGATGGCTGTATGGGAGATGGTTCCCCACCTCTGACCAATTTCAGAATTGTTTACCACTGGAGCAAGTGCCCTGATAGGGTTTTCCTCTGTATAACTCGTGGGTTCAGGTTTTTTTTTTTTTCTTTTATTGTTCAAGTTAGATTTTATTCCTCTTTTATGTATTTATAGATATAAGCATGGAAATAATTCATTCCTATAAATACATCTGTGTGACGGGAAGAACTTTTTTCTGTTTTAGTTTTAAATTTTATTTTTTAAAATTTTGAAATTTAATTTTATTTATGTTTTTATACAGCACGTTATTATTAGTTATGTATTTTATGCATATACATGTACACAGGTCAATCCCAAACTCCCAACTCATCCCACCACCACCACCCCATGGCTTCCCACACTTGGTGTCCATACGTTTGTTCTCTACCTCTGTGTCTCTATTTCTTCCCTGCAAACCAGTTCATCGGTACCATTTTTAGGCTCCACATATATGCATTAATATACAATATTTGTTTTCCTCTTTCTGACTTACTTCATTCTGTATGACAGTCTCTCGATCCATCGATGCCTCTACAAATGACCCAGTTTCATTCCTTTTTATGGCCGAGTAATATTCCATTTCATATATGTACCACATCTTTATCCATTCATCTGTCTGTGGGCATTTAGGTTGCTTCCATTACCTGGCTATTGTAAATAGTGCTGCAATGAACATTGTGGTGAATGTGCCTTTTTGATGTACGGTTTTCTCTGGGTATATGCCCAGAAGTGGGATTGCTGGATCAGATGGTAATTCTATTTCTAGTTTTTTTAAGGAAACTCCATACTGTTCTCCATAGTGACTGTATCAATTTACATTCCCACCAATAGTGGAAGAGGGCTCCTTTTGTCCACACCCTCCCCAGAATTGGTTGTTTGTAGATTTTCTGATGATGCCGATTCTAACAGGTGTGAGGTGAAACCTCATTGTAGTTTTGATTTGCATTTCTCTGATAATTAGTGCTGTTGAGCAGCTTTTCATGTGCGTCTTGGCCATCTCTGTGTCTCCTTTGAAGAAACGTCTCTTTAGATCTTCTGCCCATTTTTTTTGTGTTGTTTGTTTTTTTAATATTAAGCTGCATGAGCTGTTTATATATATTGGAGATTAAACCTCTGTCCATTGATTCGTCTGCAACGATTTTCGCCCATTCTGAGGGATGCCTTTTTCCATTCCCGTGTTTTTTTAACAAAAAATGAAAGAAAGGAAAAGAAGCAGAACACTAATGTGCGTAAAATATGCCTTTTGAAACGGTCGTTTTGAAATATGGACGTCCTTTGAATTTTTTGGTCGATATGTGACCCCAGGATTTGTTTTCAGGGCAGGTGTCATTTACAGACCTGCAATGATTTTGAATATCAACTGACCATTAGCTTTGGGATTAAAGCTGCTGTTGTGTGAAACGGCCACAAGGTGGCAGCAGTTCACCCTTACCAAATCTGGTTACTAGGGCAAGAGAGCCTCAATGGAAGTGGTGTTCTAGATTGGAGTTTAGAATGGAATGTGCCAGGAGAAAGCCCCTCACGTTTGTCTCACTACTTCTTGTTCATGTTTTTAATTTAATTTTTTATTTTTTCTTACAGCAAGTTTGATTACAATGTTTGGCTTGTTGTAGGTGTGGAAGATGTGGTTCTTTTACACATATACACATGTCTGTTCTTCCTGGGATCCTTTTCCCATGTACGTTATGGCAGAATGTTGAGTAGTCCTCTCTTGGTATTCTGTAGGTCTTTGGTGATTATATATGTCACCTGTGTTTGTAGATGTCTGTTAACCCCGATATCGTAATGAAACCAATCCTCACACCTTTCCTTTGGTGAACCATAAGTGTGTTTAATGAATCTGTGATTGCCCTTCTCCGTGGAAATATCTGCCCTGGTATCCATTTTTAGGTAACACCTATAAGTGATATGATATGATATGTGTCTTTCACTTTCTGACTTACTACATGTCACGTGATTACTTCTAGACTCATCTAAGGTGCTGCAAATGGCATTGTGTCCTTTTTTCCCTTGGCTTCTCTTCTGCCTTAGCGGGGTCCATTTTCAACAATGTGATTCCCTGAGGGTTGTGGATTAGCTGACCTGGGCAGCCTTACCCTGCCGGCCCGCCCTCCCCAGGTGTGCCTCGTTGAGGTCAATATAAACAGCGCTCCAGGCAGCAATAGCCCCTGAAGCTGTGCCTGACTCCATATTCTCTGCCCCGTCAGCAGTCTCGGGGCTGTGCTGGTGGGAGGGAGGGAGGGGCCACAGCTTTGTGGGTGGCCCGGTGTGAGTGGGGTTCTGCTGGCCTTTCTGCAGGAGTTGCCAGGCTGCCGCCTGTAAAGAAGAGGTTGTGTCACCCATACCTTCCGCTGGAATTTCTCTCCGGACAGAGGTGAGGAAGGAAAAAAGCAGTGGGGGCCGGGACAGGAGGGGTATCTCAGGCAGGGCAATGGAAAGCTTCTGGAAGAGCGCCCGGGGCCAGGACCACCCTGGCTGGCCTGCAGGCACCAAGTTGGCCTGCGTGCTGTCGCTGGTGTGGCTCCACGGTCCTTCCTCTAGGCTTTCAAGCCCTTGTACATATTCAGGTGTTTTACCTGGAAAGGGTGGGAACAGTTCAGCAGCAGCTGGCCTGGGGCTCAGCTCACGTTTACTCAGAGATGCCTCGGCACGGTCCCCCAGCTTTGCAATGAGGACGCTCCTTGCGTGGGGGGTGGGTTGATGGCTGTATGGGAGATGGTTCCCCACCTCTGACCAATTTCAGAATTGTTTACCACTGGAGCAAGTGCCCTGATAGGGTTTTCCTCTGTATAACTCGTGGGTTCAGGGTTTTTTTTTCTTTTATGGTTCAAGTTAGATTTTATTCCTCTTTTATGTATTTATAGATATAAGCATGGAAATAATTCATTCCTATAAATACATCTGTGTGACGGGAAGAACTTTTTTCTGTTTTATTTTTAAATTTTATTTTTTAAAATTTTGAAATTTAATTTTATTTATTTTTTTATATAGCACGTTATTATTAGTTATGTATTTTATGCATATACATGTACACAGGTCAATCCCAAACTCCCAACTCATCCCACCACCACCACCCCATGGCTTCCCACACTTGGTGTCCATACGTTTGTTCTCTACCTCTGTGTCTCTATTTCTTCCCTGCAAACCAGTTCATCGGTACCATTTTTAGGCTCCACATATATGCATTAATATACAATATTTGTTTTCCTCTTTCTGACTTACTTCATTCTGTATGACAGTCTCTCGATCCATCGATGCCTCTACAAATGACCCAGTTTCATTCCTTTTTATGGCGGAGTAATATTCCATTTCATATATGTACCACATCTTTATCCATTCATCTGTCTGTGGGCATTTAGGTTGCTTCCATTACCTGGCTATTGTAAATAGTGCTGCAATGAACATTGTGGTGAATGTGCCTTTTTGATGTACGGTTTTCTCTGGGTATATGCCCAGAAGTGGGATTGCTGGATCAGATGGTAATTCTATTTCTAGTTTTTTTAAGGAAACTCCATACTGTTCTCCATAGTGACTGTATCAATTTACATTCCCACCAATAGTGGAAGAGGGCTCCTTTTGTCCACACCCTCCCCAGAATTGGTTGTTTGTAGATTTTCTGATGATGCCGATTCTAACAGGTGTGAGGTGAAACCTCATTGTAGTTTTGATTTGCATTTCTCTGATAATTAGTGCTGTTGAGCAGCTTTTCATGTGCGTCTTGGCCATCTCTGTGTCTCCTTTGAAGAAACGACTCTTTAGATCTTCTGCCCATTTTTTTGGGTTGTTTGTTTTTTTTTAATATTAAGCTGCATGAGCTGTTTATATATATTGGAGATTAAACCTCTGTCCATTGATTCGTCTGCAACGATTTTCGCCCATTCTGAGGGATGCCTTTTTCCATTCCTGTGTTTTTTTAACAAAAAAGGAAAGAAAGGAAAAGAAGCAGAACACTAATGTGCGTAAAATATGCCTTTTGAAACGGTCGTTTTGAAATATGGACGTCCTTTGAATATTTTGGTCGATATGTGACCCCAGGATTTGTTTTCAGGGCAGGTGTCATTTACAGGCCTGCAATGATTTTGAATATCAACTGACCATTAGCGTTGGGATTAAAGCTGCTGTTGTGTGAAACGGCCACAAGGTGGCAGCAGTTCACCCTTACCAAATCTGGTTACTAGGGCAAGAGAGCCTCAGTGGAAGTGGTGTTCTAGATTGGAGTTTAGAATGGAATGTGCCAGGAGAAAGCCCCTCACGTTTGTCTCACTACATCTTGTTCGTGTTTTTAATTTATTTTTTTTATTTTTTCTTACAGCAAGTTTGATTACAATGTTTGGCTTGTTGTAGGTGTGGAAGATGTGGTTCTTTTACACATATACACATGTCTGTTCTTCCTGGAATCCTTTTCCCATGTACGTTATGACAGAATGTTGAGTAGTCCTCTCTTGGTATTCTGTAGGTCTTTGGTGATTATATATGTCACCTGTGTTTGTAGATGTCTGTTAACCCCGATATCGTAATGAAACCAATCCTCACACCTTTCCTTTGGTGAACCATAAGTTTGTTTAATGAATCTGTGATTGCCCTTTTCCGTGGAAATATCTGCCCTGGTATCCATTTTTAGGTAACACCTATAAGTGATATGATATGATATGTGTCTTTCACTTTCTGACTTACTACAAGTCACGTGATTACTTCTAGACTCATCTACGGTGCTGCAAATGGCATTCTGTCCTTTTTTCCCTTGGCTTCTCTTCTGCCTTAGCGGGGTCCATTTTCACCAATGTGATTCCCTGAGGGTTGTGGATTAGCTGACCTGGGCAGCCTTACCCTGCCGGCCCGCCCTCCCCAGGTGTGCCTCATTGAGGTCAATATAAACAGCGCTCCAGGCAGCAATAGCCCCTGAAGCTGTGCCTGACTCCATATTCTCTGCCCCGTCAGCAGTCTCGGGGCTGTGCTGGTGGGAGGGAGGGAGGGGCCACAGCTTTGTGGGTGGCCCGGTGTGAGTGGGGTTCTGCTGGCCTTTCTGCAGGAGTTGCCAGGCTGCCGCCTGTAAAGAAGAGGTTGTGTCACCCATACCTTCCGCTGGAATTTCTCTCCGGACAGAGGTGAGGAAGGAAAAAAGCAGTGGGGGCCGGGACAGGAGGGGTATCTCAGGCAGGGCAATGGAAAGCTTCTGGAAGAGCGCCCGGGGCCAGGACCACCCTGGCTGGCCTGCAGGCACCAAGTTGGCCTGCGTGCTGTCGCTGGTGTGGTTCCACGGTCCTTCCTCTAGGCTTTCAAGCCCTTGTACATATTCAGGTGTTTTACCTGGAAAGGGTGGGAACAGTTCTGCAGCAGCTGGCCTGGGGCTCAGCTCACGTTTACTCAGAGATGCCTCGGCACAGTCCCCCAGCTTTGCAATGAGGACGCTCCTTGCGTGGGGGGTGGGTTGATGGCTGTATGGGAGATGGTTCCCCACCTCTGACCAATTTCAGAATTGTTTACCACTGGAGCAAGTGCCCTGATAGGGTTTTCCTCTGTATAACTCGTGGGTTCAGGTTTTCTTTTCTTTTATGGTTCAAGTTAGATTTTATTCCTCTTTTATGTATTTATAGATATAAGCATGGAAATAATTCATTCCTATAAATACATCTGTGTGACGGGAAGAACTTTTTTCTGTTTTATTTTAAATTTTATTTTTTAAAATTTTGAAATTTAATTTTATTTATTTTTTTATATAGCACGTTATTATTAGTTATGTATTTTATGCATATACATGTACACAGGTCAATCCCAAACTCCCAACTCATCCCACCACCACCACCCCATGGCTTCCCACACTTGGTGTCCATACGTTTGTTCTCTACCTCTGTGTCTCTATTTCTTCCCTGCAAACCAGTTCATCTGTACCATTTCTAGGCTCCACATATATGCATTAATATACAATATTTGTTTTCCTCTTTCTGACTTACTTCATTCTGTATGACAGTCTCTCGATCCATCGATGTCTCTACAAATGACCCAGTTTCATTCCTTTTTATGGCCGAGTAATATTCCATTTCATATATGTACCACATCTTTATCCATTCATCTGTCTGTGGGCATTTAGGTTGCTTCCATTACCTGGCTATTGTAAATAGTGCTGCAATGAACATTGTGGTGAATGTGCCTTTTTGATGTACGGTTTTCTCTGGGTATATGCCCAGAAGTGGGATTGCTGGATCAGATGGTAATTCTATTTCTAGTTTTTTTAAGGAAACTCCATACTGTTCTCCATAGTGACTGTATCAATTTACATTCCCACCAATAGTGGAAGAGGGCTCCTTTTGTCCACACCCTCCCCAGAATTGGTTGTTTGTAGATTTTCTGATGATGCCGATTCTAACAGGTGTGAGGTGATAACTCATTGTAGTTTTGATTTGCATTTCTCTGATAATTAGTGCTGTTGAGCAGCTTTTCATGTGCGTCTTGGCCATCTCTGTGTCTCCTTTGAAGAAACGTCTCTTTAGATCTTCTGGCCATTTTTTTGGGTTGTTTGTTTTTTTTTAATATTAAGCTGCATGAGCTGTTTATATATATTGGAGATTAAACCTCTGTCCATTGATTCGCCTGCAACGATTTTCGCCCATTCTGAGGGATGCCTTTTTCATTCCCGTGTTTTTTTAACAAAAAAGGAAAGAAAGGAAAAGAAGCAGAACACTAATGTGCGTAAAATATGCCTTTTGAAACGGTCGTTTTGAAATATGGACGTCCTTTGAATTTTTTGGTCGATATGTGACCCCAGGATTTGTTTTCAGGGCAGGTGTCATTTACAGACCTGCAATGATTTTGAATATCAACTGACCATTAGCTTTGGGATTAAAGCTGCTGTTGTGTGAAACGGCCACAAGGTGGCAGCAGTTCACCCTTACCAAATCTGGTTACTAGGGCAAGAGAGCCTCAATGGAAGTGGTGTTCTAGATTGGAGTTTAGAATGGAATGTGCCAGGAGAAAGCCCCTCACGTTTGTCTCACTACTTCTTGTTCATGTTTTTAATTTAATTTTTTATTTTTTCTTACAGCAAGTTTGATTACAATGTTTGGCTTGTTGTAGGTGTGGAAGATGTGGTTCTTTTACACATATACACATGTCTGTTCTTCCTGGGATCCTTTTCCCATGTACGTTATGGCAGAATGTTGAGTAGTCCTCTCTTGGTATTCTGTAGGTCTTTGGTGATTATATATGTCACCTGTGTTTGTAGATGTCTGTTAACCCCGATATCGTAATGAAACCAATCCTCACACCTTTCCTTTGGTGAACCATAAGTGTGTTTAATGAATCTGTGATTGCCCTTCTCCGTGGAAATATCTGCCCTGGTATCCATTTTTAGGTAACACCTATAAGTGATATGATATGATATGTGTCTTTCACTTTCTGACTTACTACATGTCACGTGATTACTTCTAGACTCATCTAAGGTGCTGCAAATGGCATTGTGTCCTTTTTTCCCTTGGCTTCTCTTCTGCCTTAGCGGGGTCCATTTTCAACAATGTGATTCCCTGAGGGTTGTGGATTAGCTGACCTGGGCAGCCTTACCCTGCCGGCCCGCCCTCCCCAGGTGTGCCTCGTTGAGGTCAATATAAACAGCGCTCCAGGCAGCAATAGCCCCTGAAGCTGTGCCTGACTCCATATTCTCTGCCCCGTCAGCAGTCTCGGGGCTGTGCTGGTGGGAGGGAGGGAGGGGCCACAGCTTTGTGGGTGGCCCGGTGTGAGTGGGGTTCTGCTGGCCTTTCTGCAGGAGTTGCCAGGCTGCCGCCTGTAAAGAAGAGGTTGTGTCACCCATACCTTCCGCTGGAATTTCTCTCCGGACAGAGGTGAGGAAGGAAAAAAGCAGTGGGGGCCGGGACAGGAGGGGTATCTCAGGCAGGGCAATGGAAAGCTTCTGGAAGAGCGCCCGGGGCCAGGACCACCCTGGCTGGCCTGCAGGCACCAAGTTGGCCTGCGTGCTGTCGCTGGTGTGGCTCCACGGTCCTTCCTCTAGGCTTTCAAGCCCTTGTACATATTCAGGTGTTTTACCTGGAAAGGGTGGGAACAGTTCAGCAGCAGCTGGCCTGGGGCTCAGCTCACGTTTACTCAGAGATGCCTCGGCACGGTCCCCCAGCTTTGCAATGAGGACGCTCCTTGCGTGGGGGGTGGGTTGATGGCTGTATGGGAGATGGTTCCCCACCTCTGACCAATTTCAGAATTGTTTACCACTGGAGCAAGTGCCCTGATAGGGTTTTCCTCTGTATAACTCGTGGGTTCAGGGTTTTTTTTTCTTTTATGGTTCAAGTTAGATTTTATTCCTCTTTTATGTATTTATAGATATAAGCATGGAAATAATTCATTCCTATAAATACATCTGTGTGACGGGAAGAACTTTTTTCTGTTTTATTTTTAAATTTTATTTTTTAAAATTTTGAAATTTAATTTTATTTATTTTTTTATATAGCACGTTATTATTAGTTATGTATTTTATGCATATACATGTACACAGGTCAATCCCAAACTCCCAACTCATCCCACCACCACCACCCCATGGCTTCCCACACTTGGTGTCCATACGTTTGTTCTCTACCTCTGTGTCTCTATTTCTTCCCTGCAAACCAGTTCATCGGTACCATTTTTAGGCTCCACATATATGCATTAATATACAATATTTGTTTTCCTCTTTCTGACTTACTTCATTCTGTATGACAGTCTCTCGATCCATCGATGCCTCTACAAATGACCCAGTTTCATTCCTTTTTATGGCGGAGTAATATTCCATTTCATATATGTACCACATCTTTATCCATTCATCTGTCTGTGGGCATTTAGGTTGCTTCCATTACCTGGCTATTGTAAATAGTGCTGCAATGAACATTGTGGTGAATGTGCCTTTTTGATGTACGGTTTTCTCTGGGTATATGCCCAGAAGTGGGATTGCTGGATCAGATGGTAATTCTATTTCTAGTTTTTTTAAGGAAACTCCATACTGTTCTCCATAGTGACTGTATCAATTTACATTCCCACCAATAGTGGAAGAGGGCTCCTTTTGTCCACACCCTCCCCAGAATTGGTTGTTTGTAGATTTTCTGATGATGCCGATTCTAACAGGTGTGAGGTGAAACCTCATTGTAGTTTTGATTTGCATTTCTCTGATAATTAGTGCTGTTGAGCAGCTTTTCATGTGCGTCTTGGCCATCTCTGTGTCTCCTTTGAAGAAACGACTCTTTAGATCTTCTGCCCATTTTTTTGGGTTGTTTGTTTTTTTTTAATATTAAGCTGCATGAGCTGTTTATATATATTGGAGATTAAACCTCTGTCCATTGATTCGTCTGCAACGATTTTCGCCCATTCTGAGGGATGCCTTTTTCCATTCCTGTGTTTTTTTAACAAAAAAGGAAAGAAAGGAAAAGAAGCAGAACACTAATGTGCGTAAAATATGCCTTTTGAAACGGTCGTTTTGAAATATGGACGTCCTTTGAATATTTTGGTCGATATGTGACCCCAGGATTTGTTTTCAGGGCAGGTGTCATTTACAGGCCTGCAATGATTTTGAATATCAACTGACCATTAGCGTTGGGATTAAAGCTGCTGTTGTGTGAAACGGCCACAAGGTGGCAGCAGTTCACCCTTACCAAATCTGGTTACTAGGGCAAGAGAGCCTCAGTGGAAGTGGTGTTCTAGATTGGAGTTTAGAATGGAATGTGCCAGGAGAAAGCCCCTCACGTTTGTCTCACTACATCTTGTTCGTGTTTTTAATTTATTTTTTTTATTTTTTCTTACAGCAAGTTTGATTACAATGTTTGGCTTGTTGTAGGTGTGGAAGATGTGGTTCTTTTACACATATACACATGTCTGTTCTTCCTGGAATCCTTTTCCCATGTACGTTATGACAGAATGTTGAGTAGTCCTCTCTTGGTATTCTGTAGGTCTTTGGTGATTATATATGTCACCTGTGTTTGTAGATGTCTGTTAACCCCGATATCGTAATGAAACCAATCCTCACACCTTTCCTTTGGTGAACCATAAGTTTGTTTAATGAATCTGTGATTGCCCTTTTCCGTGGAAATATCTGCCCTGGTATCCATTTTTAGGTAACACCTATAAGTGATATGATATGATATGTGTCTTTCACTTTCTGACTTACTACAAGTCACGTGATTACTTCTAGACTCATCTACGGTGCTGCAAATGGCATTCTGTCCTTTTTTCCCTTGGCTTCTCTTCTGCCTTAGCGGGGTCCATTTTCACCAATGTGATTCCCTGAGGGTTGTGGATTAGCTGACCTGGGCAGCCTTACCCTGCCGGCCCGCCCTCCCCAGGTGTGCCTCATTGAGGTCAATATAAACAGCGCTCCAGGCAGCAATAGCCCCTGAAGCTGTGCCTGACTCCATATTCTCTGCCCCGTCAGCAGTCTCGGGGCTGTGCTGGTGGGAGGGAGGGAGGGGCCACAGCTTTGTGGGTGGCCCGGTGTGAGTGGGGTTCTGCTGGCCTTTCTGCAGGAGTTGCCAGGCTGCCGCCTGTAAAGAAGAGGTTGTGTCACCCATACCTTCCGCTGGAATTTCTCTCCGGACAGAGGTGAGGAAGGAAAAAAGCAGTGGGGGCCGGGACAGGAGGGGTATCTCAGGCAGGGCAATGGAAAGCTTCTGGAAGAGCGCCCGGGGCCAGGACCACCCTGGCTGGCCTGCAGGCACCAAGTTGGCCTGCGTGCTGTCGCTGGTGTGGTTCCACGGTCCTTCCTCTAGGCTTTCAAGCCCTTGTACATATTCAGGTGTTTTACCTGGAAAGGGTGGGAACAGTTCTGCAGCAGCTGGCCTGGGGCTCAGCTCACGTTTACTCAGAGATGCCTCGGCACAGTCCCCCAGCTTTGCAATGAGGACGCTCCTTGCGTGGGGGGTGGGTTGATGGCTGTATGGGAGATGGTTCCCCACCTCTGACCAATTTCAGAATTGTTTACCACTGGAGCAAGTGCCCTGATAGGGTTTTCCTCTGTATAACTCGTGGGTTCAGGTTTTCTTTTCTTTTATGGTTCAAGTTAGATTTTATTCCTCTTTTATGTATTTATAGATATAAGCATGGAAATAATTCATTCCTATAAATACATCTGTGTGACGGGAAGAACTTTTTTCTGTTTTATTTTAAATTTTATTTTTTAAAATTTTGAAATTTAATTTTATTTATTTTTTTATATAGCACGTTATTATTAGTTATGTATTTTATGCATATACATGTACACAGGTCAATCCCAAACTCCCAACTCATCCCACCACCACCACCCCATGGCTTCCCACACTTGGTGTCCATACGTTTGTTCTCTACCTCTGTGTCTCTATTTCTTCCCTGCAAACCAGTTCATCTGTACCATTTCTAGGCTCCACATATATGCATTAATATACAATATTTGTTTTCCTCTTTCTGACTTACTTCATTCTGTATGACAGTCTCTCGATCCATCGATGTCTCTACAAATGACCCAGTTTCATTCCTTTTTATGGCCGAGTAATATTCCATTTCATATATGTACCACATCTTTATCCATTCATCTGTCTGTGGGCATTTAGGTTGCTTCCATTACCTGGCTATTGTAAATAGTGCTGCAATGAACATTGTGGTGAATGTGCCTTTTTGATGTACGGTTTTCTCTGGGTATATGCCCAGAAGTGGGATTGCTGGATCAGATGGTAATTCTATTTCTAGTTTTTTTAAGGAAACTCCATACTGTTCTCCATAGTGACTGTATCAATTTACATTCCCACCAATAGTGGAAGAGGGCTCCTTTTGTCCACACCCTCCCCAGAATTGGTTGTTTGTAGATTTTCTGATGATGCCGATTCTAACAGGTGTGAGGTGATAACTCATTGTAGTTTTGATTTGCATTTCTCTGATAATTAGTGCTGTTGAGCAGCTTTTCATGTGCGTCTTGGCCATCTCTGTGTCTCCTTTGAAGAAACGTCTCTTTAGATCTTCTGGCCATTTTTTTGGGTTGTTTGTTTTTTTTTAATATTAAGCTGCATGAGCTGTTTATATATATTGGAGATTAAACCTCTGTCCATTGATTCGCCTGCAACGATTTTCGCCCATTCTGAGGGATGCCTTTTTCCATTCCCGTGTTTTTTTAACAAAAAAGGAAAGAAAGGAAAAGAAGCAGAACACTAATGTGCGTAAAATATGCCTTTTGAAACGGTCGTTTTGAAATATGGACGTCCTTTGAATATTTTGGTCGATATGTGACCCCAGGATTTGTTTTCAGGGCAGGTGTCATTTACAGGCCTGCAATGATTTTGAATATCAACTGACCATTAGCGTTGGGATTAAAGCTGCTGTTGTGTGAAACGGCCACAAGGTGGCAGCAGTTCACCCTTACCAAATCTGGTTACTAGGGCAAGAGAGCCTCAGTGGAAGTGGTGTTCTAGATTGGAGTTTAGAATGGAATGTGCCAGGAGAAAGCCCCTCACGTTTGTCTCACTACTTCTTGTTCGTGTTTTTAATTTAATTTTTTATTTTTTCTTACAGCAAGTTTGATTACAATGTTTGGCTTGTTGTAGGTGTGGAAGATGTGGTTCTTTTACACATATACACATGTCTGTTCTTCCTGGGATCCTTTTCCCATGTACGTTATGACAGAATGTTGAGTAGTCCTCTCTTGGTATTCTGTAGGTCTTTGGTGATTATATATGTCACCTGTGTTTGTAGATGTCTGTTAACCCCGATATCGTAATGAAACCAATCCTCACACTTTTCCTTTGGTGAACCATAAGTTTGTTTAATGAATCTGTGATTGCCCTTCTCCGTGGAAATATCTGCCCTGGTATCCATTTTTAGGTAACACCTATAAGTGATATGATATGATATGTGTCTTTCACTTTCTGACTTACTACAAGTCACGTGATTACTTCTAGACTCATCTACGGTGCTGCAAATGGCATTGTGTCCTTTTTTCCCTTGGCTTCTCTTCTGCCTTAGCGGGGTCCATTTTCAACAATGTGATTCCCTGAGGGTTGTGGATTAGCTGACCTGGGCAGCCTTACCCTGCCGGCCCGCCCTCCCCAGGTGTGCCTCGTTGAGGTCAATATAAACAGCGCTCCAGGCAGCAATAGCCCCTGAAGCTGTGCCTGACTCCATATTCTCTGCCCCGTCAGCAGTCTCGGGGCTGTGCTGGTGGGAGGGAGTGAGGGGCCACAGCTTTGTGGGTGGCCCGGTGTGAGTGGGGTTCTGCTGGCCTTTCTGCAGGAGTTGCCAGGCTGCCGCCTGTAAAGAAGAGGTTGTGTCACCCATACCTTCCGCTGGAATTTCTCTCCGGACAGAGGTGAGGAAGGGAAAAAGCAGTGGGGGCCGGGACAGGAGGGGTATCTCAGGCAGGGCAATGGAAAGCTTCTGGAAGAGCGCCCGGGGCCAGGACCACCCTGGCTGGCCTGCAGGCACCAAGTTGGCCTGCGTGCTGTCGCTGGTGTGGCTCCACGGTCCTTCCTCTAGGCTTTCAAGCCCTTGTACATATTCAGGTGTTTTACCTGGAAAGGGTGGGAACAGTTCAGCAGCAGCTGGCCTGGGGCTCAGCTCACGTTTACTCAGAGATGCCTCGGCACGGTCCCCCAGCTTTGCAATGAGGACGCTCCTTGCGTGGGGGGTGGGTTGATGGCTGTATGGGAGATGGTTCCCCACCTCTGACCAATTTCAGAATTGTTTACCACTGGAGCAAGTGCCGTGATAGGGTTTTCCTCTGTATAACTCGTGGGTTCAGGTTTTCTTTTCTTTTATGGTTCAAGTTAGATTTTATTCCTCTTTTATGAATTTATAGATATAAGCATGGAAATAATTCATTCCTATAAATACATCTGTGTGACGGGAAGAACTTTTTTCTGTTTTATTTTAAATTTTATTTTTTAAAATTTTGAAATTTAATTTTATTTATTTTTTTTATATAGCACGTTATTATTAGTTATGTATTTTATGCATATACATGTACACAGGTCAATCCCAAACTCCCAACTCATCCCACCACCACCACCCCATGGCTTCCCACACTTGGTGTCCATACGTTTGTTCTCTACCTCTGTGTCTCTATTTCTTCCCTGCAAACCAGTTCATCTGTACCATTTCTAGGCTCCACATATATGCATTAATATTCAATATTTGTTTTCCTCTTTCTGACTTACTTCATTCTGTATGACAGTCTCTCGATCCATCGATGTCTCTACAAATGACCCAGTTTCATTCCTTTTTATGGCCGAGTAATATTCCATTTCATATATGTACCACATCTTTATCCATTCATCTGTCTGTGGGCATTTAGGTTGCTTCCATTACCTGGCTATTGTAAATAGTGCTGCAATGAACATTGTGGTGAATGTGCCTTTTTGATGTACGGTTTTCTCTGGGTATATGCCCAGAAGTGGGATTGCTGGATCAGATGGTAATTCTATTTCTAGTTTTTTTAAGGAAACTCCATACTGTTCTCCATAGTGACTGTATCAATTTACATTCCCACCAATAGTGGAAGAGGGCTCCTTTTGTCCACACCCTCCCCAGAATTGGTTGTTTGTAGATTTTCTGATGATGCCGATTCTAACAGGTGTGAGGTGATAACTCATTGTAGTTTTGATTTGCATTTCTCTGATAATTAGTGCTGTTGAGCAGCTTTTCATGTGCGTCTTGGCCATCTCTGTGTCTCCTTTGAAGAAACGTCTCTTTAGATCTTCTGGCCATTTTTTTGGGTTGTTTGTTTTTTTTAATATTAAGCTGCATGAGCTGTTTATATATATTGGAGATTAAACCTCTGTCCATTGATTCGTCTGCAACGATTTTCGCCCATTCTGAGGGATGCCTTTTTCCATTCCCGTGTTTTTTTAACAAAAAAGGAAAGAAAGGAAAAGAAGCAGAACACTAATGTGTGTAAAATATGCCTTTTGAAACGGTCGTTTTGAAATATGGACGTCCTTTGAATATTTTGGTCGATATGTGACCCCAGGATTTGTTTTCAGGGCAGGTGTCATTTACAGGCCTGCAATGATTTTGAATATCAACTGACCATTAGCGTTGGGATTAAAGCTGCTGTTGTGTGAAACGGCCACAAGGTGGCAGCAGTTCACCCTTACCAAATCTGGTTACTAGGGCAAGAGAGCCTCAGTGGAAGTGGTGTTCTAGATTGGAGTTTAGAATGGAATGTGCCAGGAGAAAGCCCCTCACGTTTGTCTCACTACTTCTTGTTCGTGTTTTTAATTTAATTTTTTATTTTTTCTTACAGCAAGTTTGATTACAATGTTTGGCTTGTTGTAGGTGTGGAAGATGTGGTTCTTTTACACATATACACATGTCTGTTCTTCCTGGGATCCTTTTCCCATGTACGTTATGACAGAATGTTGAGTAGTCCTCTCTTGGTATTCTGTAGGTCTTTGGTGATTATATATGTCACCTGTGTTTGTAGATGTCTGTTAACCCCGATATCATAATGAAACCAATCCTCACACCTTTCCTTTGGTGAACCATAAGTTTGTTTAATGAATCTGTGATTGCCCTTCTCCGTGGAAATATCTGCCCTGGTATCCATTTTTAGGTAACACCTATAAGTGATATGATATGATATGTGTCTTTCACTTTCTGACTTACTACAAGTCACGTGATTACTTCTAGACTCATCTACGGTGCTGCAAATGGCATTGTGTCCTTTTTTCCCTTGGCTTCTCTTCTGCCTTAGCGGGGTCCATTTTCAACAATGTGATTCCCTGAGGGTTGTGGATTAGCTGACCTGGGCAGCCTTACCCTGCCGGCCCGCCCTCCCCAGGTGTGCCTCGTTGAGGTCAATATAAACAGCGCTCCAGGCAGCAATAGCCCCTGAAGCTGTGCCTGACTCCATATTCTCTGCCCCGTCAGCAGTCTCGGGGCTGTGCTGGTGGGAGGGAGTGAGGGGCCACAGCTTTGTGGGTGGCCCGGTGTGAGTGGGGTTCTGCTGGCCTTTCTGCAGGAGTTGCCAGGCTGCCGCCTGTAAAGAAGAGGTTGTGTCACCCATACCTTCCGCTGGAATTTCTCTCCGGACAGAGGTGAGGAAGGGAAAAAGCAGTGGGGGCCGGGACAGGAGGGGTATCTCAGGCAGGGCAATGGAAAGCTTCTGGAAGAGCGCCCGGGGCCAGGACCACCCTGGCTGGCCTGCAGGCACCAAGTTGGCCTGCGTGCTGTCGCTGGTGTGGCTCCACGGTCCTTCCTCTAGGCTTTCAAGCCCTTGTACATATTCAGGTGTTTTACCTGGAAAGGGTGGGAACAGTTCAGCAGCAGCTGGCCTGGGGCTCAGCTCACGTTTACTCAGAGATGCCTCGGCACGGTCCCCCAGCTTTGCAATGAGGACGCTCCTTGCGTGGGGGGTGGGTTGATGGCTGTATGGGAGATGGTTCCCCACCTCTGACCAATTTCAGAATTGTTTACCACTGGAGCAAGTGCCCTGATAGGGTTTTCCTCTGTATAACTCGTGGGTTCAGGTTTTCTTTTCTTTTATGGTTCAAGTTAGATTTTATTCCTCTTTTATGAATTTATAGATATAAGCATGGAAATAATTCATTCCTATAAATACATCTGTGTGACGGGAAGAACTTTTTTCTGTTTTATTTTAAATTTTATTTTTTAAAATTTTGAAATTTAATTTTATTTATTTTTTTTATATAGCACGTTATTATTAGTTATGTATTTTATGCATATACATGTACACAGGTCAATCCCAAACTCCCAACTCATCCCACCACCACCACCCCATGGCTTCCCACACTTGGTGTCCATACGTTTGTTCTCTACCTCTGTGTCTCTATTTCTTCCCTGCAAACCAGTTCATCTGTACCATTTCTAGGCTCCACATATATGCATTAATATTCAATATTTGTTTTCCTCTTTCTGACTTACTTCATTCTGTATGACAGTCTCTCGATCCATCGATGCCTCTACAAATGACCCAGTTTCATTCCTTTTTATGGCCGAGTAATATTCCATTTCATATATGTACCACATCTTTATCCATTCATCTGTCTGTGGGCATTTAGGTTGCTTCCATTACCTGGCTATTGTAAATAGTGCTGCAATGAACATTGTGGTGAATGTGCCTTTTTGATGTACGGTTTTCTCTGGGTATATGCCCAGAAGTGGGATTGCTGGATCAGATGGTAATTCTATTTCTAGTTTTTTTAAGGAAACTCCATACTGTTCTCCATAGTGACTGTATCAATTTACATTCCCACCAATAGTGGAAGAGGGCTCCTTTAGTCCACACCCTCCCCAGAATTGGTTGTTTGTAGATTTTCTGATGATGCCGATTCTAACAGGTGTGAGGTGATAACTCATTGTAGTTTTGATTTGCATTTCTCTGATAATTAGTGCTGTTGAGCAGCTTTTCATGTGCGTCTTGGCCATCTCTGTGTCTCCTTTGAAGAAACGTCTCTTTAGATCTTCTGGCCATTTTTTTGGGTTGTTTGTTTTTTTTAATATTAAGCTGCATGAGCTGTTTATATATATTGGAGATTAAACCTCTGTCCATTGATTCGTCTGCAACGATTTTCGCCCATTCTGAGGGATGCCTTTTTCCATTCCCGTGTTTTTTGAACAAAAAAGGAAAGAAAGGAAAAGAAGCAGAACACTAATGTGCGTAAAATATGCCCTTTGAAACGGTCGTTTTGAAATATGGACGTCCTTTGAATATTTTGGTCGATATGTGACCCCAGGATTTGTTTTCAGGGCAGGTGTCATTTACAGGCCTGCAATGATTTTGAATATCAACTGACCATTAGCGTTGGGATTAAAGCTGCTGTTGTGTGAAACGGCCAAAAGGTGGCAGCAGTTCACCCTTACCAAATCTGGTTACTAGGGCAAGAGAGCCTCAGTGGAAGTGGTGTTCTAGATTGGAGTTTAGAATGGAATGTGCCAGGAGAAAGCCCCTCACGTTTGTCTCACTACTTCTTGTTCGTGTTTTTAATTTAATTTTTTATTTTTTCTTACAGCAAGTTTGATTACAATGTTTGGCTTGTTGTAGGTGTGGAAGATGTGGTTCTTTTACACATATACACATGTCTGTTCTTCCTGGGATCCTTTTCCCATGTACGTTATGACAGAATGTTGAGTAGTCCTCTCTTGGTATTCTGTAGGTCTTTGGTGATTATATATGTCACCTGTGTTTGTAGATGTCTGTTAACCCCGATATCGTAATGAAACCAATCCTCACACCTTTCCTTTGGTGAACCATAAGTTTGTTTAATGAATCTGTGATTGCCCTTCTCCGTGGAAATATCTGCCCTGGTATCCATTTTTAGGTAACACCTATAAGTGATATGATATGATATGTGTCTTTCACTTTCTGACTTACTACAAGTCACGTGATTACTTCTAGACTCATCTACGGTGCTGCAAATGGCATTGTGTCCTTTTTTCCCTTGGCTTCTCTTCTGCCTTAGCGGGGTCCATTTTCAACAATGTGATTCCCTGAGGGTTGTGGATTAGCTGACCTGGGCAGCCTTACCCTGCCGGCCCGCCCTCCCCAGGTGTGCCTCGTTGAGGTCAATATAAACAGCGCTCCAGGCAGCAATAGCCCCTGAAGCTGTGCCTGACTCCATATTCTCTGCCCCGTCAGCAGTCTCGGGGCTGTGCTGGTGGGAGGGAGTGAGGGGCCACAGCTTTGTGGGTGGCCCGGTGTGAGTGGGGTTCTGCTGGCCTTTCTGCAGGAGTTGCCAGGCTGCCGCCTGTAAAGAAGAGGTTGTGTCACCCATACCTTCCGCTGGAATTTCTCTCCGGACAGAGGTGAGGAAGGGAAAAAGCAGTGGGGGCCGGGACAGGAGGGGTATCTCAGGCAGGGCAATGGAAAGCTTCTGGAAGAGCGCCCGGGGCCAGGACCACCCTGGCTGGCCTGCAGGCACCAAGTTGGCCTGCGTGCTGTCGCTGGTGTGGCTCCACGGTCCTTCCTCTAGGCTTTCAAGCCCTTGTACATATTCAGGTGTTTTACCTGGAAAGGGTGGGAACAGTTCAGCAGCAGCTGGCCTGGGGCTCAGCTCACGTTTACTCAGAGATGCCTCGGCACGGTCCCCCAGCTTTGCAATGAGGACGCTCCTTGCGTGGGGGGTGGGTTGATGGCTGTATGGGAGATGGTTCCCCACCTCTGACCAATTTCAGAATTGTTTACCACTGGAGCAAGTGCCCTGATAGGGTTTTCCTCTGTATAACTCGTGGGTTCAGGTTTTCTTTTCTTTTATGGTTCAAGTTAGATTTTATTCCTCTTTTATGAATTTATAGATATAAGCATGGAAATAATTCATTCCTATAAATACATCTGTGTGACGGGAAGAACTTTTTTCTGTTTTATTTTAAATTTTATTTTTTAAAATTTTGAAATTTAATTTTATTTATTTTTTTTATATAGCACGTTATTATTAGTTATGTATTTTATGCATATACATGTACACAGGTCAATCCCAAACTCCCAACTCATCCCACCACCACCACCCCATGGCTTCCCACACTTGGTGTCCATACGTTTGTTCTCTACCTCTGTGTCTCTATTTCTTCCCTGCAAACCAGTTCATCTGTACCATTTCTAGGCTCCACATATATGCATTAATATTCAATATTTGTTTTCCTCTTTCTGACTTACTTCATTCTGTATGACAGTCTCTCGATCCATCGATGTCTCTACAAATGACCCAGTTTCATTCCTTTTTATGGCCGAGTAATATTCCATTTCATATATGTACCACATCTTTATCCATTCATCTGTCTGTGGGCATTTAGGTTGCTTCCATTACCTGGCTATTGTAAATAGTGCTGCAATGAACATTGTGGTGAATGTGCCTTTTTGATGTACGGTTTTCTCTGGGTATATGCCCAGAAGTGGGATTGCTGGATCAGATGGTAATTCTATTTCTAGTTTTTTTAAGGAAACTCCATACTGTTCTCCATAGTGACTGTATCAATTTACATTCCCACCAATAGTGGAAGAGGGCTCCTTTTGTCCACACCCTGCCCAGAATTGGTTGTTTGTAGATTTTCTGATGATGCCGATTCTAACAGGTGTGAGGTGATAACTCATTGTAGTTTTGATTTGCATTTCTCTGATAATTAGTGCTGTTGAGCAGCTTTTCATGTGCGTCTTGGCCATCTCTGTGTCTCCTTTGAAGAAACGTCTCTTTAGATCTTCTGGCCATTTTTTTGGGTTGTTTGTTTTTTTTAATATTAAGCTGCATGACCTGTTTATATATATTGGAGATTAAACCTCTGTCCATTGATTCGTCTGCAACGATTTTCGCCCATTCTGAGGGATGCCTTTTTCCATTCCCGTGTTTTTTTAACAAAAAAGGAAAGAAAGGAAAAGAAGCAGAACACTAATGTGCGTAAAATATGCCTTTTGAAACGGTCGTTTTGAAATATGGACGTCCTTTGAATATTTTGGTCGATATGTGACCCCAGGATTTGTTTTCAGGGCAGGTGTCATTTACAGGCCTGCAATGATTTTGAATATCAACTGACCATTAGCGTTGGGATTAAAGCTGCTGTTGTGTGAAACGGCCACAAGGTGGCAGCAGTTCACCCTTACCAAATCTGGTTACTAGGGCAAGAGAGCCTCAGTGGAAGTGGTGTTCTAGATTGGAGTTTAGAATGGAATGTGCCAGGAGAAAGCCCCTCACGTTTGTCTCACTACTTCTTGTTCGTGTTTTTAATTTAATTTTTTATTTTTTCTTACAGCAAGTTTGATTACAATGTTTGGCTTGTTGTAGGTGTGGAAGATGTGGTTCTTTTACACATATACACATGTCTGTTCTTCCTGGGATCCTTTTCCCATGTACGTTATGACAGAATGTTGAGTAGTCCTCTCTTGGTATTCTGTAGGTCTTTGGTGATTATATATGTCACCTGTGTTTGTAGATGTCTGTTAACCCCGATATCGTAATGAAACCAATCCTCACACCTTTCCTTTGGTGAACCATAAGTTTGTTTAATGAATCTGTGATTGCCCTTCTCCGTGGAAATATCTGCCCTGGTATCCATTTTTAGGTAACACCTATAAGTGATATGATATGATATGTGTCTTTCACTTTCTGACTTACTACAAGTCACGTGATTACTTCTAGACTCATCTACGGTGCTGCAAATGGCATTGTGTCCTTTTTTCCCTTGGCTTCTCTTCTGCCTTAGCGGGGTCCATTTTCAACAATGTGATTCCCTGAGGGTTGTGGATTAGCTGACCTGGGCAGCCTTACCCTGCCGGCCCGCCCTCCCCAGGTGTGCCTCGTTGAGGTCAATATAAACAGCGCTCCAGGCAGCAATAGCCCCTGAAGCTGTGCCTGACTCCATATTCTCTGCCCCGTCAGCAGTCTCGGGGCTGTGCTGGTGGGAGGGAGTGAGGGGCCACAGCTTTGTGGGTGGCCCGGTGTGAGTGGGGTTCTGCTGGCCTTTCTGCAGGAGTTGCCAGGCTGCCGCCTGTAAAGAAGAGGTTGTGTCACCCATACCTTCCGCTGGAATTTCTCTCCGGACAGAGGTGAGGAAGGGAAAAAGCAGTGGGGGCCGGGACAGGAGGGGTATCTCAGGCAGGGCAATGGAAAGCTTCTGGAAGAGCGCCCGGGGCCAGGACCACCCTGGCTGGCCTGCAGGCACCAAGTTGGCCTGCGTGCTGTCGCTGGTGTGGCTCCACGGTCCTTCCTCTAGGCTTTCAAGCCCTTGTACATATTCAGGTGTTTTACCTGGAAAGGGTGGGAACAGTTCAGCAGCAGCTGGCCTGGGGCTCAGCTCACGTTTACTCAGAGATGCCTCGGCACGGTCCCCCAGCTTTGCAATGAGGACGCTCCTTGCGTGGGGGGTGGGTTGATGGCTGTATGGGAGATGGTTCCCCACCTCTGACCAATTTCAGAATTGTTTACCACTGGAGCAAGTGCCCTGATAGGGTTTTCCTCTGTATAACTCGTGGGTTCAGGTTTTCTTTTCTTTTATGGTTCAAGTTAGATTTTATTCCTCTTTTATGAATTTATAGATATAAGCATGGAAATAATTCATTCCTATAAATACATCTGTGTGACGGGAAGAACTTTTTTCTGTTTTATTTTAAATTTTATTTTTTAAAATTTTGAAATTTAATTTTATTTATTTTTTTTATATAGCACGTTATTATTAGTTATGTATTTTATGCATATACATGTACACAGGTCAATCCCAAACTCCCAACTCATCCCACCACCACCACCCCATGGCTTCCCACACTTGGTGTCCATACGTTTGTTCTCTACCTCTGTGTCTCTATTTCTTCCCTGCAAACCAGTTCATCTGTACCATTTCTAGGCTCCACATATATGCATTAATATTCAATATTTGTTTTCCTCTTTCTGACTTACTTCATTCTGTATGACAGTCTCTCGATCCATCGATGCCTCTACAAATGACCCAGTTTCATTCCTTTTTATGGCCGAGTAATATTCCATTTCATATATGTACCACATCTTTATCCATTCATCTGTCTGTGGGCATTTAGGTTGCTTCCATTACCTGGCTATTGTAAATAGTGCTGCAATGAACATTGTGGTGAATGTGCCTTTTTGATGTACGGTTTTCTCTGGGTATATGCCCAGAAGTGGGATTGCTGGATCAGATGGTAATTCTATTTCTAGTTTTTTTAAGGAAACTCCATACTGTTCTCCATAGTGACTGTATCAATTTACATTCCCACCAATAGTGGAAGAGGGCTCCTTTAGTCCACACCCTCCCCAGAATTGGTTGTTTGTAGATTTTCTGATGATGCCGATTCTAACAGGTGTGAGGTGATAACTCATTGTAGTTTTGATTTGCATTTCTCTGATAATTAGTGCTGTTGAGCAGCTTTTCATGTGCGTCTTGGCCATCTCTGTGTCTCCTTTGAAGAAACGTCTCTTTAGATCTTCTGGCCATTTTTTTGGGTTGTTTGTTTTTTTTAATATTAAGCTGCATGAGCTGTTTATATATATTGGAGATTAAACCTCTGTCCATTGATTCGTCTGCAACGATTTTCGCCCATTCTGAGGGATGCCTTTTTCCATTCCCGTGTTTTTTGAACAAAAAAGGAAAGAAAGGAAAAGAAGCAGAACACTAATGTGCGTAAAATATGCCCTTTGAAACGGTCGTTTTGAAATATGGACGTCCTTTGAATATTTTGGTCGATATGTGACCCCAGGATTTGTTTTCAGGGCAGGTGTCATTTACAGGCCTGCAATGATTTTGAATATCAACTGACCATTAGCGTTGGGATTAAAGCTGCTGTTGTGTGAAACGGCCAAAAGGTGGCAGCAGTTCACCCTTACCAAATCTGGTTACTAGGGCAAGAGAGCCTCAGTGGAAGTGGTGTTCTAGATTGGAGTTTAGAATGGAATGTGCCAGGAGAAAGCCCCTCACGTTTGTCTCACTACTTCTTGTTCGTGTTTTTAATTTAATTTTTTATTTTTTCTTACAGCAAGTTTGATTACAATGTTTGGCTTGTTGTAGGTGTGGAAGATGTGGTTCTTTTACACATATACACATGTCTGTTCTTCCTGGGATCCTTTTCCCATGTACGTTATGACAGAATGTTGAGTAGTCCTCTCTTGGTATTCTGTAGGTCTTTGGTGATTATATATGTCACCTGTGTTTGTAGATGTCTGTTAACCCCGATATCGTAATGAAACCAATCCTCACACTTTTCCTTTGGTGAACCATAAGTTTGTTTAATGAATCTGTGATTGCCCTTCTCCGTGGAAATATCTGCCCTGGTATCCATTTTTAGGTAACACCTATAAGTGATATGATATGATATGTGTCTTTCACTTTCTGACTTACTACAAGTCACGTGATTACTTCTAGACTCATCTACGGTGCTGCAAATGGCATTGTGTCCTTTTTTCCCTTGGCTTCTCTTCTGCCTTAGCGGGGTCCATTTTCAACAATGTGATTCCCTGAGGGTTGTGGATTAGCTGACCTGGGCAGCCTTACCCTGCCGGCCCGCCCTCCCCAGGTGTGCCTCGTTGAGGTCAATATAAACAGCGCTCCAGGCAGCAATAGCCCCTGAAGCTGTGCCTGACTCCATATTCTCTGCCCCGTCAGCAGTCTCGGGGCTGTGCTGGTGGGAGGGAGTGAGGGGCCACAGCTTTGTGGGTGGCCCGGTGTGAGTGGGGTTCTGCTGGCCTTTCTGCAGGAGTTGCCAGGCTGCCGCCTGTAAAGAAGAGGTTGTGTCACCCATACCTTCCGCTGGAATTTCTCTCCGGACAGAGGTGAGGAAGGGAAAAAGCAGTGGGGGCCGGGACAGGAGGGGTATCTCAGGCAGGGCAATGGAAAGCTTCTGGAAGAGCGCCCGGGGCCAGGACCACCCTGGCTGGCCTGCAGGCACCAAGTTGGCCTGCGTGCTGTCGCTGGTGTGGCTCCACGGTCCTTCCTCTAGGCTTTCAAGCCCTTGTACATATTCAGGTGTTTTACCTGGAAAGGGTGGGAACAGTTCAGCAGCAGCTGGCCTGGGGCTCAGCTCACGTTTACTCAGAGATGCCTCGGCACGGTCCCCCAGCTTTGCAATGAGGACGCTCCTTGCGTGGGGGGTGGGTTGATGGCTGTATGGGAGATGGTTCCCCACCTCTGACCAATTTCAGAATTGTTTACCACTGGAGCAAGTGCCCTGATAGGGTTTTCCTCTGTATAACTCGTGGGTTCAGGTTTTCTTTTCTTTTATGGTTCAAGTTAGATTTTATTCCTCTTTTATGAATTTATAGATATAAGCATGGAAATAATTCATTCCTATAAATACATCTGTGTGACGGGAAGAACTTTTTTCTGTTTTATTTTAAATTTTATTTTTTAAAATTTTGAAATTTAATTTTATTTATTTTTTTTATATAGCACGTTATTATTAGTTATGTATTTTATGCATATACATGTACACAGGTCAATCCCAAACTCCCAACTCATCCCACCACCACCACCCCATGGCTTCCCACACTTGGTGTCCATACGTTTGTTCTCTACCTCTGTGTCTCTATTTCTTCCCTGCAAACCAGTTCATCTGTACCATTTCTAGGCTCCACATATATGCATTAATATTCAATATTTGTTTTCCTCTTTCTGACTTACTTCATTCTGTATGACAGTCTCTCGATCCATCGATGTCTCTACAAATGACCCAGTTTCATTCCTTTTTATGGCCGAGTAATATTCCATTTCATATATGTACCACATCTTTATCCATTCATCTGTCTGTGGGCATTTAGGTTGCTTCCATTACCTGGCTATTGTAAATAGTGCTGCAATGAACATTGTGGTGAATGTGCCTTTTTGATGTACGGTTTTCTCTGGGTATATGCCCAGAAGTGGGATTGCTGGATCAGATGGTAATTCTATTTCTAGTTTTTTTAAGGAAACTCCATACTGTTCTCCATAGTGACTGTATCAATTTACATTCCCACCAATAGTGGAAGAGGGCTCCTTTTGTCCACACCCTGCCCAGAATTGGTTGTTTGTAGATTTTCTGATGATGCCGATTCTAACAGGTGTGAGGTGATAACTCATTGTAGTTTTGATTTGCATTTCTCTGATAATTAGTGCTGTTGAGCAGCTTTTCATGTGCGTCTTGGCCATCTCTGTGTCTCCTTTGAAGAAACGTCTCTTTAGATCTTCTGGCCATTTTTTTGGGTTGTTTGTTTTTTTTAATATTAAGCTGCATGAGCTGTTTATATATATTGGAGATTAAACCTCTGTCCATTGATTCGTCTGCAACGATTTTCGCCCATTCTGAGGGATGCCTTTTTCCATTCCCGTGTTTTTTTAACAAAAAAGGAAAGAAAGGAAAAGAAGCAGAACACTAATGTGCGTAAAATATGCCTTTTGAAACGGTCGTTTTGAAATATGGACGTCCTTTGAATATTTTGGTCGATATGTGACCCCAGGATTTGTTTTCAGGGCAGGTGTCATTTACAGGCCTGCAATGATTTTGAATATCAACTGACCATTAGCGTTGGGATTAAAGCTGCTGTTGTGTGAAACGGCCACAAGGTGGCAGCAGTTCACCCTTACCAAATCTGGTTACTAGGGCAAGAGAGCCTCAGTGGAAGTGGTGTTCTAGATTGGAGTTTAGAATGGAATGTGCCAGGAGAAAGCCCCTCACGTTTGTCTCACTACTTCTTGTTCGTGTTTTTAATTTAATTTTTTATTTTTTCTTACAGCAAGTTTGATTACAATGTTTGGCTTGTTGTAGGTGTGGAAGATGTGGTTCTTTTACACATATACACATGTCTGTTCTTCCTGGGATCCTTTTCCCATGTACGTTATGACAGAATGTTGAGTAGTCCTCTCTTGGTATTCTGTAGGTCTTTGGTGATTATATATGTCACCTGTGTTTGTAGATGTCTGTTAACCCCGATATCGTAATGAAACCAATCCTCACACCTTTCCTTTGGTGAACCATAAGTTTGTTTAATGAATCTGTGATTGCCCTTCTCCGTGGAAATATCTGCCCTGGTATCCATTTTTAGGTAACACCTATAAGTGATATGATATGATATGTGTCTTTCACTTTCTGACTTACTACAAGTCACGTGATTACTTCTAGACTCATCTACGGTGCTGCAAATGGCATTGTGTCCTTTTTTCCCTTGGCTTCTCTTCTGCCTTAGCGGGGTCCATTTTCAACAATGTGATTCCCTGAGGGTTGTGGATTAGCTGACCTGGGCAGCCTTACCCTGCCGGCCCGCCCTCCCCAGGTGTGCCTCGTTGAGGTCAATATAAACAGCGCTCCAGGCAGCAATAGCCCCTGAAGCTGTGCCTGACTCCATATTCTCTGCCCCGTCAGCAGTCTCGGGGCTGTGCTGGTGGGAGGGAGTGAGGGGCCACAGCTTTGTGGGTGGCCCGGTGTGAGTGGGGTTCTGCTGGCCTTTCTGCAGGAGTTGCCAGGCTGCCGCCTGTAAAGAAGAGGTTGTGTCACCCATACCTTCCGCTGGAATTTCTCTCCGGACAGAGGTGAGGAAGGGAAAAAGCAGTGGGGGCCGGGACAGGAGGGGTATCTCAGGCAGGGCAATGGAAAGCTTCTGGAAGAGCGCCCGGGGCCAGGACCACCCTGGCTGGCCTGCAGGCACCAAGTTGGCCTGCGTGCTGTCGCTGGTGTGGCTCCACGGTCCTTCCTCTAGGCTTTCAAGCCCTTGTACATATTCAGGTGTTTTACCTGGAAAGGGTGGGAACAGTTCAGCAGCAGCTGGCCTGGGGCTCAGCTCACGTTTACTCAGAGATGCCTCGGCACGGTCCCCCAGCTTTGCAATGAGGACGCTCCTTGCGTGGGGGGTGGGTTGATGGCTGTATGGGAGATGGTTCCCCACCTCTGACCAATTTCAGAATTGTTTACCACTGGAGCAAGTGCCCTGATAGGGTTTTCCTCTGTATAACTCGTGGGTTCAGGTTTTCTTTTCTTTTATGGTTCAAGTTAGATTTTATTCCTCTTTTATGAATTTATAGATATAAGCATGGAAATAATTCATTCCTATAAATACATCTGTGTGACGGGAAGAACTTTTTTCTGTTTTATTTTAAATTTTATTTTTTAAAATTTTGAAATTTAATTTTATTTATTTTTTTTATATAGCACGTTATTATTAGTTATGTATTTTATGCATATACATGTACACAGGTCAATCCCAAACTCCCAACTCATCCCACCACCACCACCCCATGGCTTCCCACACTTGGTGTCCATACGTTTGTTCTCTACCTCTGTGTCTCTATTTCTTCCCTGCAAACCAGTTCATCTGTACCATTTCTAGGCTCCACATATATGCATTAATATTCAATATTTGTTTTCCTCTTTCTGACTTACTTCATTCTGTATGACAGTCTCTCGATCCATCGATGCCTCTACAAATGACCCAGTTTCATTCCTTTTTATGGCCGAGTAATATTCCATTTCATATATGTACCACATCTTTATCCATTCATCTGTCTGTGGGCATTTAGGTTGCTTCCATTACCTGGCTATTGTAAATAGTGCTGCAATGAACATTGTGGTGAATGTGCCTTTTTGATGTACGGTTTTCTCTGGGTATATGCCCAGAAGTGGGATTGCTGGATCAGATGGTAATTCTATTTCTAGTTTTTTTAAGGAAACTCCATACTGTTCTCCATAGTGACTGTATCAATTTACATTCCCACCAATAGTGGAAGAGGGCTCCTTTAGTCCACACCCTCCCCAGAATTGGTTGTTTGTAGATTTTCTGATGATGCCGATTCTAACAGGTGTGAGGTGATAACTCATTGTAGTTTTGATTTGCATTTCTCTGATAATTAGTGCTGTTGAGCAGCTTTTCATGTGCGTCTTGGCCATCTCTGTGTCTCCTTTGAAGAAACGTCTCTTTAGATCTTCTGGCCATTTTTTTGGGTTGTTTGTTTTTTTTTAATATTAAGCTGCATGAGCTGTTTATATATATTGGAGATTAAACCTCTGTCCATTGATTCGTCTGCAACGATTTTTGCCCATTCTGAGGGATGCCTTTTTCCATTCCCGTGTTTTTTGAACAAAAAAGGAAAGAAAGGAAAAGAAGCAGAACACTAATGTGCGTAAAATATGCCCTTTGAAACGGTCGTTTTGAAATATGGACGTCCTTTGAATATTTTGGTCGATATGTGACCCCAGGATTTGTTTTCAGGGCAGGTGTCATTTACAGGCCTGCAATGATTTTGAATATCAACTGACCATTAGCGTTGGGATTAAAGCTGCTGTTGTGTGAAACGGCCAAAAGGTGGCAGCAGTTCACCCTTACCAAATCTGGTTACTAGGGCAAGAGAGCCTCAGTGGAAGTGGTGTTCTAGATTGGAGTTTAGAATGGAATGTGCCAGGAGAAAGCCCCTCACGTTTGTCTCACTACTTCTTGTTCGTGTTTTTAATTTAATTTTTTATTTTTTCTTACAGCAAGTTTGATTACAATGTTTGGCTTGTTGTAGGTGTGGAAGATGTGGTTCTTTTACACATATACACATGTCTGTTCTTCCTGGGATCCTTTTCCCATGTACGTTATGACAGAATGTTGAGTAGTCCTCTCTTGGTATTCTGTAGGTCTTTGGTGATTATATATGTCACCTGTGTTTGTAGATGTCTGTTAACCCCGATATCGTAATGAAACCAATCCTCACACTTTTCCTTTGGTGAACCATAAGTTTGTTTAATGAATCTGTGATTGCCCTTCTCCGTGGAAATATCTGCCCTGGTATCCATTTTTAGGTAACACCTATAAGTGATATGATATGATATGTGTCTTTCACTTTCTGACTTACTACAAGTCACGTGATTACTTCTAGACTCATCTACGGTGCTGCAAATGGCATTGTGTCCTTTTTTCCCTTGGCTTCTCTTCTGCCTTAGCGGGGTCCATTTTCAACAATGTGATTCCCTGAGGGTTGTGGATTAGCTGACCTGGGCAGCCTTACCCTGCCGGCCCGCCCTCCCCAGGTGTGCCTCGTTGAGGTCAATATAAACAGCGCTCCAGGCAGCAATAGCCCCTGAAGCTGTGCCTGACTCCATATTCTCTGCCCCGTCAGCATTCTCGGGGCTGTGCTGGTGGGAGGGAGTGAGGGGCCACAGCTTTGTGGGTGGCCCGGTGTGAGTGGGGTTCTGCTGGCCTTTCTGCAGGAGTTGCCAGGCTGCCGCCTGTAAAGAAGAGGTTGTGTCACCCATACCTTCCGCTGGAATTTCTCTCCGGACAGAGGTGAGGAAGGGAAAAAGCAGTGGGGGCCGGGACAGGAGGGGTATCTCAGGCAGGGCAATGGAAAGCTTCTGGAAGAGCGCCCGGGGCCAGGACCACCCTGGCTGGCCTGCAGGCACCAAGTTGGCCTGCGTGCTGTCGCTGGTGTGGCTCCACGGTCCTTCCTCTAGGCTTTCAAGCCCTTGTACATATTCAGGTGTTTTACCTGGAAAGGGTGGGAACAGTTCAGCAGCAGCTGGCCTGGGGCTCAGCTCACGTTTACTCAGAGATGCCTCGGCACGGTCCCCCAGCTTTGCAATGAGGACGCTCCTTGCGTGGGGGGTGGGTTGATGGCTGTATGGGAGATGGTTCCCCACCTCTGACCAATTTCAGAATTGTTTACCACTGGAGCAAGTGCCCTGATAGGGTTTTCCTCTGTATAACTCGTGGGTTCAGGTTTTCTTTTCTTTTATGGTTCAAGTTAGATTTTATTCCTCTTTTATGAATTTATAGATATAAGCATGGAAATAATTCATTCCTATAAATACATCTGTGTGACGGGAAGAACATTTTTCTGTTTTATTTTAAATTTTATTTTTTAAAATTTTGAAATTTAATTTTATTTATTTTTTTTATATAGCACGTTATTATTAGTTATGTATTTTATGCATATACATGTACACAGGTCAATCCCAAACTCCCAACTCATCCCACCACCACCACCCCATGGCTTCCCACACTTGGTGTCCATACGTTTGTTCTCTACCTCTGTGTCTCTATTTCTTCCCTGCAAACCAGTTCATCTGTACCAATTCTAGGCTCCACATATATGCATTAATATACAATATTTGTTTTCCTCTTTCTGACTTACTTCATTCTGTATGACAGTCTCTCGATCCATCGATGTCTCTACAAATGACCCAGTTTCATTCCTTTTTATGGCCGAGGAATATTCCATTTCATATATGTATGTACCACATCTTTATCCATTCATCTGTCTGTGGGCATTTAGGTTGCTTCCATTACCTGGCTATTGTAAATAGTGCTGCAATGAACATTGTGGTGAATGTGCCTTTTTGATGTACGGTTTTCTCTGGGTATATGCCCAGAAGTGGGATTGCTGGATCAGATGGTAATTCTATTTCTAGTTTTTTTAAGGAAACTCCATACTGTTCTCCATAGTGACTGTATCAATTTACATTCCCACCAATAGTGGAAGAGGGCTCCTTTTGTCCACACCCTCCCCAGAATTGGTTGTTTGTAGATTTTCTGATGATGCCGATTCTAACAGGTGTGAGGTGATAACTCATTGTAGTTTTGATTTGCATTTCTCTGATAATTAGTGCTGTTGAGCAGCTTTTCATGTGCGTCTTGGCCATCTCTGTGTCTCCTTTGAAGAAACGTCTCTTTAGATCTTCTGCCCATTTTTTTGGGTTGTTTGTTTTTTTTAATATTAAGCTGCATGAGCTGTTTATATATATTGGAGATTAAACCTCTGTCCATTGATTCGTCTGCAACGATTTTCGCCCATTCTGAGGGATGCCTTTTTCCATTCCCGTGTTTTTTGAACAAAAAAGGAAAGAAAGGAAAAGAAGCAGAACACTAATGTGCGTAAAATATGCCCTTTGAAACGGTCGTTTTGAAATATGGACGTCCTTTGAATATTTTGGTCGATATGTGACCCCAGGATTTGTTTTCAGGGCAGGTGTCATTTACAGGCCTGCAATGATTTTGAATATCAACTGACCATTAGCGTTGGGATTAAAGCTGCTGTTGTGTGAAACGGCCACAAGGTGGCAGCAATTCACCCTTACCAAATCTGGTTACTAGGGCAAGAGAGCCTCAGTGGAAGTGGTGTTCTAGATTGGAGTTTAGAATGGAATGTGCCAGGAGAAAGCCCCTCACGTTTGTCTCACTACTTCTTGTTCGTGTTTTTAATTTAATTTTTTATTTTTTCTTACAGCAAGTTTGATTACAATGTTTGGCTTGTTGTAGGTGTGGAAGATGTGGTTCTTTTACACATATACACATGTCTGTTCTTCCTGGGATCCTTTTCCCATGTACGTTATGACAGAATGTTGAGTAGTCCTCTCTTGGTATTCTGTAGGTCTTTGGTGATTATATATGTCACCTGTGTTTGTAGATGTCTGTTAACCCCGATATCGTAATGAAACCAATCCTCACACTTTTCCTTTGGTGAACCATAAGTTTGTTTAATGAATCTGTGATTGCCCTTCTCCGTGGAAATATCTGCCCTGGTATCCATTTTTAGGTAACACCTATAAGTGATATGATATGATATGTGTCTTTCACTTTCTGACTTACTACAAGTCACGTGATTACTTCTAGACTCATCTACGGTGCTGCAAATGGCATTGTGTCCTTTTTTCCCTTGGCTTCTCTTCTGCCTTAGCGGGGTCCATTTTCAACAATGTGATTCCCTGAGGGTTGTGGATTAGCTGACCTGGGCAGCCTTACCCTGCCGGCCCGCCCTCCCCAGGTGTGCCTCGTTGAGGTCAATATAAACAGCGCTCCAGGCAGCAATAGCCCCTGAAGCTGTGCCTGACTCCATATTCTCTGCCCCGTCAGCAGTCTCGGGGCTGTGCTGGTGGGAGGGAGTGAGGGGCCACAGCTTTGTGGGTGGCCCGGTGTGAGTGGGGTTCTGCTGGCCTTTCTGCAGGAGTTGCCAGGCTGCCGCCTGTAAAGAAGAGGTTGTGTCACCCATACCTTCCGCTGGAATTTCTCTCCGGACAGAGGTGAGGAAGGAAAAAAGCAGTGGGGGCCGGGACAGGAGGGGTATCTCAGGCAGGGCAATGGAAAGCTTCTGGAAGAGCGCCCGGGGCCAGGACCACCCTGGCTGGCCTGCAGGCACCTAGTTGGCCTGCGTGCTGTCGCTGGTGTGGCTCCACGGTCCTTCCTCTAGGCTTTCAAGCCCTTGTACATATTCAGGTGTTTTACCTGGAAAGGGTGGGAACAGTTCAGCAGCAGCTGGCCTGGGGCTCAGCTCACGTTTACTCAGAGATGCCTCGGCACGGTCCCTCAGCTTTGCAATGAGGACGCTCCTTGCGTGGGGGGTGGGTTGATGGCTGTATGGGAGATGGTTCCCCACCTCTGACCAATTTCAGAATTGTTTACCACTGGAGCAAGTGCCCTGATAGGGTTTTCCTCTGTATAACTCGTGGGTTCAGGTTTTCTTTTCTTTTATGGTTCAAGTTAGATTTTATTCCTCTTTTATGTATTTATAGATATAAGCATGGAAATAATTCATTCCTATAAATACATCTGTGTGACGGGAAGAACATTTTTCTGTTTTATTTTAAATTTTATTTTTTAAAATTTTGAAATTTAATTTTATTTATTTTTTTTATATAGCACGTTATTATTAGTTATGTATTTTATGCATATACATGTACACAGGTCAATCCCAAACTCCCAACTCATCCCACCACCACCACCCCATGGCTTCCCACACTTGGTGTCCATACGTTTGTTCTCTACCTCTGTGTCTCTATTTCTTCCCTGCAAACCAGTTCATCTGTACCAATTCTAGGCTCCACATATATGCATTAATATACAATATTTGTTTTCCTCTTTCTGACTTACTTCATTCTGTATGACAGTCTCTCGATCCATCGATGTCTCTACAAATGACCCAGTTTCATTCCTTTTTATGGCCGAGGAATATTCCATTTCATATATGTATGTACCACATCTTTATCCATTCATCTGTCTGTGGGCATTTAGGTTGCTTCCATTACCTGGCTATTGTAAATAGTGCTGCAATGAACATTGTGGTGAATGTGCCTTTTTGATGTACGGTTTTCTCTGGGTATATGCCCAGAAGTGGGATTGCTGGATCAGATGGTAATTCTATTTCTAGTTTTTTTAAGGAAACTCCATACTGTTCTCCATAGTGACTGTATCAATTTACATTCCCACCAATAGTGGAAGAGGGCTCCTTTTGTCCACACCCTCCCCAGAATTGGTTGTTTGTAGATTTTCTGATGATGCCGATTCTAACAGGTGTGAGGTGATAACTCATTGTAGTTTTGATTTGCATTTCTCTGATAATTAGTGCTGTTGAGCAGCTTTTCATGTGCGTCTTGGCCATCTCTGTGTCTCCTTTGAAGAAACGTCTCTTTAGATCTTCTGGCCATTTTTTTGGGTTGTTTGTTTTTTTTTAATATTAAGCTGCATGAGCTGTTTATATATATTGGAGATTAAACCTCTGTCCATTGATTCGTCTGCAACGATTTTCGCCCATTCTGAGGGATGCCTTTTTCCATTCCCGTGTTTTTTGAACAAAAAAGGAAAGAAAGGAAAAGAAGCAGAACACTAATGTGCGTAAAATATGCCTTTTGAAACGGTCGTTTTGAAATATGGACGTCCTTTGAATATTTTGGTCGATATGTGACCCCAGGATTTGTTTTCAGGGCAGGTGTCATTTACAGGCCTGCAATGATTTTGAATATCAACTGACCATTAGCGTTGGGATTAAAGCTGCTGTTGTGTGAAACGGCCACAAGGTGGCAGCAGTTCACCCTTACCAAATCTGGTTACTAGGGCAAGAGAGCCTCAGTGGAAGTGGTGTTCTAGATTGGAGTTTAGAATGGAATGTGCCAGGAGAAAGCCCCTCACGTTTGTCTCACTACTTCTTGTTCGTGTTTTTAATTTAATTTTTTATTTTTTCTTACAGCAAGTTTGATTACAATGTTTGGCTTGTTGTAGGTGTGGAAGATGTGGTTCTTTTACACATATACACATGTCTGTTCTTCCTGGGATCCTTTTCCCATGTACGTTATGGCAGAATGTTGAGTAGTCCTCTCTTGGTATTCTGTAGGTCTTTGGTGATTATATATGTCACCTGTGTTTGTAGATGTCTGTTAACCCCGATATCGTAATGAAACCAATCCTCACACCTTTCCTTTGGTGAACCATAAGTTTGTTTAATGAATCTGTGATTGCCCTTCTCCGTGGAAATATCTGCCCTGGTATCCATTTTTAGGTAACACCTATAAGTGATATGATATGATATGTGTCTTTCACTTTCTGACTTACTACAAGTCACATGATTACTTCTAGACTCATCTACGGTGCTGCAAATGGCATTGTGTCCTTTTTTCCCTTGGCTTCTCTTCTGCCTTAGCGGGGTCCATTTTCAACAATGTGATTCCCTGAGGGTTGTGGATTAGCTGACCTGGGCAGCCTTACCCTGCCGGCCCGCCCTCCCCAGGTGTGCCTCGTTGAGGTCAATATAAACAGCGCTCCAGGCAGCAATAGCCCCTGAAGCTGTGCCTGACTCCATATTCTCTGCCCCGTCAGCAGTCTCGGGGCTGTGCTGGTGGGAGGGAGTGAGGGGCCACAGCTTTGTGGGTGGCCCGGTGTGAGTGGGGTTCTGCTGGCCTTTCTGCAGGAGTTGCCAGGCTGCCGCCTGTAAAGAAGAGGTTGTGTCACCCATACCTTCCGCTGGAATTTCTCTCCGGACAGAGGTGAGGAAGGGAAAAAGCAGTGGGGGCCGGGACAGGAGGGGTATCTCAGGCAGGGCAATGGAAAGCTTCTGGAAGAGCGCCCGGGGCCAGGACCACCCTGGCTGGCCTGCAGGCACCAAGTTGGCCTGCGTGCTGTCGCTGGTGTGGCTCCACGGTCCTTCCTCTAGGCTTTCAAGCCCTTGTACATATTCAGGTGTTTTACCTGGAAAGGGTGGGAACAGTTCAGCAGCAGCTGGCCTGGGGCTCAGCTCACGTTTACTCAGAGATGCCTCGGCACGGTCCCCCAGCTTTGCAATGAGGACGCTCCTTGCGTGGGGGGTGGGTTGATGGCTGTATGGGAGATGGTTCCCCACCTCTGACCAATTTCAGAATTGTTTACCACTGGAGCAAGTGCCCTGATAGGGTTTTCCTCTGTATAACTCGTGGGTTCAGGTTTTCTTTTCTTTTATGGTTCAAGTTAGATTTTATTCCTCTTTTATGTATTTATAGATATAAGCATGGAAATAATTCATTCCTATAAATACATCTGTGTGACGGGAAGAACATTTTTCTGTTTTATTTTAAATTTTATTTTTTAAAATTTTGAAATTTAATTTTATTTATTTTTTTTATATAGCACGTTATTATTAGTTATGTATTTTATGCATATACATGTACACAGGTCAATCCCAAACTCCCAACTCATCCCACCACCACCACCCCATGGCTTCCCACACTTGGTGTCCATACGTTTGTTCTCTACCTCTGTGTCTCTATTTCTTCCCTGCAAACCAGTTCATCTGTACCATTTCTAGGCTCCACATATATGCATTAATATACAATATTTGTTTTCCTCTTTCTGACTTACTTCATTCTGTATGACAGTCTCTCGATCCATCGATGTCTCTACAAATGACCCAGTTTCATTCCTTTTTATGGCCGAGTCATATTCCATTTCATATATGTACCACATCTTTATCCATTCATCTGTCTGTGGGCATTTAGGTTGCTTCCATTACCTGGCTATTGTAAATAGTGCTGCAATGAACATTGTGGTGAATGTGCCTTTTTGATGTACGGTTTTCTCTGGGTATATGCCCAGAAGTGGGATTGCTGGATCAGATGGTAATTCTATTTCTAGTTTTTTTAAGGAAACTCCATACTGTTCTCCATAGTGACTGTATCAATTTACATTCCCACCAATAGTGGAAGAGGGCTCCTTTTGTCCACACCCTCCCCAGAATTGGTTGTTTGTAGATTTTCTGATGATGCCGATTCTAACAGGTGTGAGGTGATAACTCATTGTAGTTTTGATTTGCATTTCTCTGATAATTAGTGCTGTTGAGCAGCTTTTCATGTGCGTCTTGGCCATCTCTGTGTCTCCTTTGAAGAAACGTCTCTTTAGATCTTCTGGCCATTTTTTTGGGTTGTTTGTTTTTTTTAATATTAAGCTGCATGAGCTGTTTATATATATTGGAGATTAAACCTCTGTCCATTGATTCGTCTGCAACGATTTTCGCCCATTCTGAGGGATGCCTTTTTCCATTCCCGTGTTTTTTGAACAAAAAAGGAAAGAAAGGAAAAGAAGCAGAACACTAATGTGCGTAAAATATGCCCTTTGAAACGGTCGTTTTGAAATATGGACGTCCTTTGAATATTTTGGTCGATATGTGACCCCAGGATTTGTTTTCAGGGCAGGTGTCATTTACAGGCCTGCAATGATTTTGAATATCAACTGACCATTAGCGTTGGGATTAAAGCTGCTGTTGTGTGAAACGGCCAAAAGGTGGCAGCAGTTCACCCTTACCAAATCTGGTTACTAGGGCAAGAGAGCCTCAGTGGAAGTGGTGTTCTAGATTGGAGTTTAGAATGGAATGTGCCAGGAGAAAGCCCCTCACGTTTGTCTCACTACTTCTTGTTCGTGTTTTTAATTTAATTTTTTATTTTTTCTTACAGCAAGTTTGATTACAATGTTTGGCTTGTTGTAGGTGTGGAAGATGTGGTTCTTTTACACATATACACATGTCTGTTCTTCCTGGGATCCTTTTCCCATGTACGTTATGACAGAATGTTGAGTAGTCCTCTCTTGGTATTCTGTAGGTCTTTGGTGATTATATATGTCACCTGTGTTTGTAGATGTCTGTTAACCCCGATATCGTAATGAAACCAATCCTCACACCTTTCCTTTGGTGAACCATAAGTTTGTTTAATGAATCTGTGATTGCCCTTCTCCGTGGAAATATCTGCCCTGGTATCCATTTTTAGGTAACACCTATAAGTGATATGATATGATATGTGTCTTTCACTTTCTGACTTACTACAAGTCACGTGATTACTTCTAGACTCATCTACGGTGCTGCAAATGGCATTGTGTCCTTTTTTCCCTTGGCTTCTCTTCTGCCTTAGCGGGGTCCATTTTCAACAATGTGATTCCCTGAGGGTTGTGGATTAGCTGACCTGGGCAGCCTTACCCTGCCGGCCCGCCCTCCCCAGGTGTGCCTCGTTGAGGTCAATATAAACAGCGCTCCAGGCAGCAATAGCCCCTGAAGCTGTGCCTGACTCCATATTCTCTGCCCCGTCAGCAGTCTCGGGGCTGTGCTGGTGGGAGGGAGTGAGGGGCCACAGCTTTGTGGGTGGCCCGGTGTGAGTGGGGTTCTGCTGGCCTTTCTGCAGGAGTTGCCAGGCTGCCGCCTGTAAAGAAGAGGTTGTGTCACCCATACCTTCCGCTGGAATTTCTCTCCGGACAGAGGTGAGGAAGGGAAAAAGCAGTGGGGGCCGGGACAGGAGGGGTATCTCAGGCAGGGCAATGGAAAGCTTCTGGAAGAGCGCCCGGGGCCAGGACCACCCTGGCTGGCCTGCAGGCACCAAGTTGGCCTGCGTGCTGTCGCTGGTGTGGCTCCACGGTCCTTCCTCTAGGCTTTCAAGCCCTTGTACATATTCAGGTGTTTTACCTGGAAAGGGTGGGAACAGTTCAGCAGCAGCTGGCCTGGGGCTCAGCTCACGTTTACTCAGAGATGCCTCGGCACGGTCCCCCAGCTTTGCAATGAGGACGCTCCTTGCGTGGGGGGTGGGTTGATGGCTGTATGGGAGATGGTTCCCCACCTCTGACCAATTTCAGAATTGTTTACCACTGGAGCAAGTGCCCTGATAGGGTTTTCCTCTGTATAACTCGTGGGTTCAGGTTTTCTTTTCTTTTATGGTTCAAGTTAGATTTTATTCCTCTTTTATGAATTTATAGATATAAGCATGGAAATAATTCATTCCTATAAATACATCTGTGTGACGGGAAGAACTTTTTTCTGTTTTATTTTAAATTTTATTTTTTAAAATTTTGAAATTTAATTTTATTTATTTTTTTTATATAGCACGTTATTATTAGTTATGTATTTTATGCATATACATGTACACAGGTCAATCCCAAACTCCCAACTCATCCCACCACCACCACCCCATGGCTTCCCACACTTGGTGTCCATACGTTTGTTCTCTACCTCTGTGTCTCTATTTCTTCCCTGCAAACCAGTTCATCTGTACCATTTCTAGGCTCCACATATATGCATTAATATTCAATATTTGTTTTCCTCTTTCTGACTTACTTCATTCTGTATGACAGTCTCTCGATCCATCGATGCCTCTACAAATGACCCAGTTTCATTCCTTTTTATGGCCGAGTAATATTCCATTTCATATATGTACCACATCTTTATCCATTCATCTGTCTGTGGGCATTTAGGTTGCTTCCATTACCTGGCTATTGTAAATAGTGCTGCAATGAACATTGTGGTGAATGTGCCTTTTTGATGTACGGTTTTCTCTGGGTATATGCCCAGAAGTGGGATTGCTGGATCAGATGGTAATTCTATTTCTAGTTTTTTTAAGGAAACTCCATACTGTTCTCCATAGTGACTGTATCAATTTACATTCCCACCAATAGTGGAAGAGGGCTCCTTTAGTCCACACCCTCCCCAGAATTGGTTGTTTGTAGATTTTCTGATGATGCCGATTCTAACAGGTGTGAGGTGATAACTCATTGTAGTTTTGATTTGCATTTCTCTGATAATTAGTGCTGTTGAGCAGCTTTTCATGTGCGTCTTGGCCATCTCTGTGTCTCCTTTGAAGAAACGTCTCTTTAGATCTTCTGGCCATTTTTTTGGGTTGTTTGTTTTTTTTAATATTAAGCTGCATGAGCTGTTTATATATATTGGAGATTAAACCTCTGTCCATTGATTCGTCTGCAACGATTTTCGCCCATTCTGAGGGATGCCTTTTTCCATTCCCGTGTTTTTTGAACAAAAAAGGAAAGAAAGGAAAAGAAGCAGAACACTAATGTGCGTAAAATATGCCCTTTGAAACGGTCGTTTTGAAATATGGACGTCCTTTGAATATTTTGGTCGATATGTGACCCCAGGATTTGTTTTCAGGGCAGGTGTCATTTACAGGCCTGCAATGATTTTGAATATCAACTGACCATTAGCGTTGGGATTAAAGCTGCTGTTGTGTGAAACGGCCAAAAGGTGGCAGCAGTTCACCCTTACCAAATCTGGTTACTAGGGCAAGAGAGCCTCAGTGGAAGTGGTGTTCTAGATTGGAGTTTAGAATGGAATGTGCCAGGAGAAAGCCCCTCACGTTTGTCTCACTACTTCTTGTTCGTGTTTTTAATTTAATTTTTTATTTTTTCTTACAGCAAGTTTGATTACAATGTTTGGCTTGTTGTAGGTGTGGAAGATGTGGTTCTTTTACACATATACACATGTCTGTTCTTCCTGGGATCCTTTTCCCATGTACGTTATGACAGAATGTTGAGTAGTCCTCTCTTGGTATTCTGTAGGTCTTTGGTGATTATATATGTCACCTGTGTTTGTAGATGTCTGTTAACCCCGATATCGTAATGAAACCAATCCTCACACCTTTCCTTTGGTGAACCATAAGTTTGTTTAATGAATCTGTGATTGCCCTTCTCCGTGGAAATATCTGCCCTGGTATCCATTTTTAGGTAACACCTATAAGTGATATGATATGATATGTGTCTTTCACTTTCTGACTTACTACAAGTCACGTGATTACTTCTAGACTCATCTACGGTGCTGCAAATGGCATTGTGTCCTTTTTTCCCTTGGCTTCTCTTCTGCCTTAGCGGGGTCCATTTTCAACAATGTGATTCCCTGAGGGTTGTGGATTAGCTGACCTGGGCAGCCTTACCCTGCCGGCCCGCCCTCCCCAGGTGTGCCTCGTTGAGGTCAATATAAACAGCGCTCCAGGCAGCAATAGCCCCTGAAGCTGTGCCTGACTCCATATTCTCTGCCCCGTCAGCAGTCTCGGGGCTGTGCTGGTGGGAGGGAGTGAGGGGCCACAGCTTTGTGGGTGGCCCGGTGTGAGTGGGGTTCTGCTGGCCTTTCTGCAGGAGTTGCCAGGCTGCCGCCTGTAAAGAAGAGGTTGTGTCACCCATACCTTCCGCTGGAATTTCTCTCCGGACAGAGGTGAGGAAGGGAAAAAGCAGTGGGGGCCGGGACAGGAGGGGTATCTCAGGCAGGGCAATGGAAAGCTTCTGGAAGAGCGCCCGGGGCCAGGACCACCCTGGCTGGCCTGCAGGCACCAAGTTGGCCTGCGTGCTGTCGCTGGTGTGGCTCCACGGTCCTTCCTCTAGGCTTTCAAGCCCTTGTACATATTCAGGTGTTTTACCTGGAAAGGGTGGGAACAGTTCAGCAGCAGCTGGCCTGGGGCTCAGCTCACGTTTACTCAGAGATGCCTCGGCACGGTCCCCCAGCTTTGCAATGAGGACGCTCCTTGCGTGGGGGGTGGGTTGATGGCTGTATGGGAGATGGTTCCCCACCTCTGACCAATTTCAGAATTGTTTACCACTGGAGCAAGTGCCCTGATAGGGTTTTCCTCTGTATAACTCGTGGGTTCAGGTTTTCTTTTCTTTTATGGTTCAAGTTAGATTTTATTCCTCTTTTATGAATTTATAGATATAAGCATGGAAATAATTCATTCCTATAAATACATCTGTGTGACGGGAAGAACTTTTTTCTGTTTTATTTTAAATTTTATTTTTTAAAATTTTGAAATTTAATTTTATTTATTTTTTTTATATAGCACGTTATTATTAGTTATGTATTTTATGCATATACATGTACACAGGTCAATCCCAAACTCCCAACTCATCCCACCACCACCACCCCATGGCTTCCCACACTTGGTGTCCATACGTTTGTTCTCTACCTCTGTGTCTCTATTTCTTCCCTGCAAACCAGTTCATCTGTACCATTTCTAGGCTCCACATATATGCATTAATATTCAATATTTGTTTTCCTCTTTCTGACTTACTTCATTCTGTATGACAGTCTCTCGATCCATCGATGTCTCTACAAATGACCCAGTTTCATTCCTTTTTATGGCCGAGTAATATTCCATTTCATATATGTACCACATCTTTATCCATTCATCTGTCTGTGGGCATTTAGGTTGCTTCCATTACCTGGCTATTGTAAATAGTGCTGCAATGAACATTGTGGTGAATGTGCCTTTTTGATGTACGGTTTTCTCTGGGTATATGCCCAGAAGTGGGATTGCTGGATCAGATGGTAATTCTATTTCTAGTTTTTTTAAGGAAACTCCATACTGTTCTCCATAGTGACTGTATCAATTTACATTCCCACCAATAGTGGAAGAGGGCTCCTTTTGTCCACACCCTCCCCAGAATTGGTTGTTTGTAGATTTTCTGATGATGCCGATTCTAACAGGTGTGAGGTGATAACTCATTGTAGTTTTGATTTGCATTTCTCTGATAATTAGTGCTGTTGAGCAGCTTTTCATGTGCGTCTTGGCCATCTCTGTGTCTCCTTTGAAGAAACGTCTCTTTAGATCTTCTGGCCATTTTTTTGGGTTGTTTGTTTTTTTTAATATTAAGCTGCATGACCTGTTTATATATATTGGAGATTAAACCTCTGTCCATTGATTCGTCTGCAACGATTTTCGCCCATTCTGAGGGATGCCTTTTTCCATTCCCGTGTTTTTTTAACAAAAAAGGAAAGAAAGGAAAAGAAGCAGAACACTAATGTGCGTAAAATATGCCTTTTGAAACGGTCGTTTTGAAATATGGACGTCCTTTGAATATTTTGGTCGATATGTGACCCCAGGATTTGTTTTCAGGGCAGGTGTCATTTACAGGCCTGCAATGATTTTGAATATCAACTGACCATTAGCGTTGGGATTAAAGCTGCTGTTGTGTGAAACGGCCACAAGGTGGCAGCAGTTCACCCTTACCAAATCTGGTTACTAGGGCAAGAGAGCCTCAGTGGAAGTGGTGTTCTAGATTGGAGTTTAGAATGGAATGTGCCAGGAGAAAGCCCCTCACGTTTGTCTCACTACTTCTTGTTCGTGTTTTTAATTTAATTTTTTATTTTTTCTTACAGCAAGTTTGATTACAATGTTTGGCTTGTTGTAGGTGTGGAAGATGTGGTTCTTTTACACATATACACATGTCTGTTCTTCCTGGGATCCTTTTCCCATGTACGTTATGACAGAATGTTGAGTAGTCCTCTCTTGGTATTCTGTAGGTCTTTGGTGATTATATATGTCACCTGTGTTTGTAGATGTCTGTTAACCCCGATATCGTAATGAAACCAATCCTCACACCTTTCCTTTGGTGAACCATAAGTTTGTTTAATGAATCTGTGATTGCCCTTCTCCGTGGAAATATCTGCCCTGGTATCCATTTTTAGGTAACACCTATAAGTGATATGATATGATATGTGTCTTTCACTTTCTGACTTACTACAAGTCACGTGATTACTTCTAGACTCATCTACGGTGCTGCAAATGGCATTGTGTCCTTTTTTCCCTTGGCTTCTCTTCTGCCTTAGCGGGGTCCATTTTCAACAATGTGATTCCCTGAGGGTTGTGGATTAGCTGACCTGGGCAGCCTTACCCTGCCGGCCTGCCCTCCCCAGGTGTGCCTCGTTGAGGTCAATATAAACAGCGCTCCAGGCAGCAATAGCCCCTGAAGCTGTGCCTGACTCCATATTCTCTGCCCCGTCAGCAGTCTCGGGGCTGTGCTGGTGGGAGGGAGTGAGGGGCCACAGCTTTGTGGGTGGCCCGGTGTGAGTGGGGTTCTGCTGGCCTTTCTGCAGGAGTTGCCAGGCTGCCGCCTGTAAAGAAGAGGTTGTGTCACCCATACCTTCCGCTGGAATTTCTCTCCGGACAGAGGTGAGGAAGGGAAAAAGCAGTGGGGGCCGGGACAGGAGGGGTATCTCAGGCAGGGCAATGGAAAGCTTCTGGAAGAGCGCCCGGGGCCAGGACCACCCTGGCTGGCCTGCAGGCACCAAGTTGGCCTGCGTGCTGTCGCTGGTGTGGCTCCACGGTCCTTCCTCTAGGCTTTCAAGCCCTTGTACATATTCAGGTGTTTTACCTGGAAAGGGTGGGAACAGTTCAGCAGCAGCTGGCCTGGGGCTCAGCTCACGTTTACTCAGATGCCTCGGCACGGTCCCCCAGCTTTGCAATGAGGACGCTCCTTGCGTGGGGGGTGGGTTGATGGCTGTATGGGAGATGGTTCCCCACCTCTGACCAATTTCAGAATTGTTTACCACTGGAGCAAGTGCCCTGATAGGGTTTTCCTCTGTATAACTCGTGGGTTCAGGTTTTCTTTTCTTTTATGGTTCAAGTTAGATTTTATTCCTCTTTTATGAATTTATAGATATAAGCATGGAAATAATTCATTCCTATAAATACATCTGTGTGACGGGAAGAACTTTTTTCTGTTTTATTTTAAATTTTATTTTTTAAAATTTTGAAATTTAATTTTATTTATTTTTTTTATATAGCACGTTATTATTAGTTATGTATTTTATGCATATACATGTACACAGGTCAATCCCAAACTCCCAACTCATCCCACCACCACCACCCCATGGCTTCCCACACTTGGTGTCCATACGTTTGTTCTCTACCTCTGTGTCTCTATTTCTTCCCTGCAAACCAGTTCATCTGTACCATTTCTAGGCTCCACATATATGCATTAATATTCAATATTTGTTTTCCTCTTTCTGACTTACTTCATTCTGTATGACAGTCTCTCGATCCATCGATGCCTCTACAAATGACCCAGTTTCATTCCTTTTTATGGCCGAGTAATATTCCATTTCATATATGTACCACATCTTTATCCATTCATCTGTCTGTGGGCATTTAGGTTGCTTCCATTACCTGGCTATTGTAAATAGTGCTGCAATGAACATTGTGGTGAATGTGCCTTTTTGATGTACGGTTTTCTCTGGGTATATGCCCAGAAGTGGGATTGCTGGATCAGATGGTAATTCTATTTCTAGTTTTTTTAAGGAAACTCCATACTGTTCTCCATAGTGACTGTATCAATTTACATTCCCACCAATAGTGGAAGAGGGCTCCTTTAGTCCACACCCTCCCCAGAATTGGTTGTTTGTAGATTTTCTGATGATGCCGATTCTAACAGGTGTGAGGTGATAACTCATTGTAGTTTTGATTTGCATTTCTCTGATAATTAGTGCTGTTGAGCAGCTTTTCATGTGCGTCTTGGCCATCTCTGTGTCTCCTTTGAAGAAACGTCTCTTTAGATCTTCTGGCCATTTTTTTGGGTTGTTTGTTTTTTTTAATATTAAGCTGCATGAGCTGTTTATATATATTGGAGATTAAACCTCTGTCCATTGATTCGTCTGCAACGATTTTCGCCCATTCTGAGGGATGCCTTTTTCCATTCCCGTGTTTTTTGAACAAAAAAGGAAAGAAAGGAAAAGAAGCAGAACACTAATGTGCGTAAAATATGCCCTTTGAAACGGTCGTTTTGAAATATGGACGTCCTTTGAATATTTTGGTCGATATGTGACCCCAGGATTTGTTTTCAGGGCAGGTGTCATTTACAGGCCTGCAATGATTTTGAATATCAACTGACCATTAGCGTTGGGATTAAAGCTGCTGTTGTGTGAAACGGCCAAAAGGTGGCAGCAGTTCACCCTTACCAAATCTGGTTACTAGGGCAAGAGAGCCTCAGTGGAAGTGGTGTTCTAGATTGGAGTTTAGAATGGAATGTGCCAGGAGAAAGCCCCTCACGTTTGTCTCACTACTTCTTGTTCGTGTTTTTAATTTAATTTTTTATTTTTTCTTACAGCAAGTTTGATTACAATGTTTGGCTTGTTGTAGGTGTGGAAGATGTGGTTCTTTTACACATATACACATGTCTGTTCTTCCTGGGATCCTTTTCCCATGTACGTTATGACAGAATGTTGAGTAGTCCTCTCTTGGTATTCTGTAGGTCTTTGGTGATTATATATGTCACCTGTGTTTGTAGATGTCTGTTAACCCCGATATCGTAATGAAACCAATCCTCACACTTTTCCTTTGGTGAACCATAAGTTTGTTTAATGAATCTGTGATTGCCCTTCTCCGTGGAAATATCTGCCCTGGTATCCATTTTTAGGTAACACCTATAAGTGATATGATATGTGTCTTTCACTTTCTGACTTACTACAAGTCACGTGATTACTTCTAGACTCATCTACGGTGCTGCAAATGGCATTGTGTCCTTTTTTCCCTTGGCTTCTCTTCTGCCTTAGCGGGGTCCATTTTCAACAATGTGATTCCCTGAGGGTTGTGGATTAGCTGACCTGGGCAGCCTTACCCTGCCGGCCCGCCCTCCCCAGGTGTGCCTCGTTGAGGTCAATATAAACAGCGCTCCAGGCAGCAATAGCCCCTGAAGCTGTGCCTGACTCCATATTCTCTGCCCCGTCAGCAGTCTCGGGGCTGTGCTGGTGGGAGGGAGTGAGGGGCCACAGCTTTGTGGGTGGCCCGGTGTGAGTGGGGTTCTGCTGGCCTTTCTGCAGGAGTTGCCAGGCTGCCGCCTGTAAAGAAGAGGTTGTGTCACCCATACCTTCCGCTGGAATTTCTCTCCGGACAGAGGTGAGGAAGGGAAAAAGCAGTGGGGGCCGGGACAGGAGGGGTATCTCAGGCAGGGCAATGGAAAGCTTCTGGAAGAGCGCCCGGGGCCAGGACCACCCTGGCTGGCCTGCAGGCACCAAGTTGGCCTGCGTGCTGTCGCTGGTGTGGCTCCACGGTCCTTCCTCTAGGCTTTCAAGCCCTTGTACATATTCAGGTGTTTTACCTGGAAAGGGTGGGAACAGTTCAGCAGCAGCTGGCCTGGGGCTCAGCTCACGTTTACTCAGAGATGCCTCGGCACGGTCCCCCAGCTTTGCAATGAGGACGCTCCTTGCGTGGGGGGTGGGTTGATGGCTGTATGGGAGATGGTTCCCCACCTCTGACCAATTTCAGAATTGTTTACCACTGGAGCAAGTGCCCTGATAGGGTTTTCCTCTGTATAACTCGTGGGTTCAGGTTTTCTTTTCTTTTATGGTTCAAGTTAGATTTTATTCCTCTTTTATGAATTTATAGATATAAGCATGGAAATAATTCATTCCTATAAATACATCTGTGTGACGGGAAGAACTTTTTTCTGTTTTATTTTAAATTTTATTTTTTAAAATTTTGAAATTTAATTTTATTTATTTTTTTTATATAGCACGTTATTATTAGTTATGTATTTTATGCATATACATGTACACAGGTCAATCCCAAACTCCCAACTCATCCCACCACCACCACCCCATGGCTTCCCACACTTGGTGTCCATACGTTTGTTCTCTACCTCTGTGTCTCTATTTCTTCCCTGCAAACCAGTTCATCTGTACCATTTCTAGGCTCCACATATATGCATTAATATTCAATATTTGTTTTCCTCTTTCTGACTTACTTCATTCTGTATGACAGTCTCTCGATCCATCGATGTCTCTACAAATGACCCAGTTTCATTCCTTTTTATGGCCGAGTAATATTCCATTTCATATATGTACCACATCTTTATCCATTCATCTGTCTGTGGGCATTTAGGTTGCTTCCATTACCTGGCTATTGTAAATAGTGCTGCAATGAACATTGTGGTGAATGTGCCTTTTTGATGTACGGTTTTCTCTGGGTATATGCCCAGAAGTGGGATTGCTGGATCAGATGGTAATTCTATTTCTAGTTTTTTTAAGGAAACTCCATACTGTTCTCCATAGTGACTGTATCAATTTACATTCCCACCAATAGTGGAAGAGGGCTCCTTTTGTCCACACCCTGCCCAGAATTGGTTGTTTGTAGATTTTCTGATGATGCCGATTCTAACAGGTGTGAGGTGATAACTCATTGTAGTTTTGATTTGCATTTCTCTGATAATTAGTGCTGTTGAGCAGCTTTTCATGTGCGTCTTGGCCATCTCTGTGTCTCCTTTGAAGAAACGTCTCTTTAGATCTTCTGGCCATTTTTTTGGGTTGTTTGTTTTTTTTAATATTAAGCTGCATGACCTGTTTATATATATTGGAGATTAAACCTCTGTCCATTGATTCGTCTGCAACGATTTTCGCCCATTCTGAGGGATGCCTTTTTCCATTCCCGTGTTTTTTTAACAAAAAAGGAAAGAAAGGAAAAGAAGCAGAACACTAATGTGCGTAAAATATGCCTTTTGAAACGGTCGTTTTGAAATATGGACGTCCTTTGAATATTTTGGTCGATATGTGACCCCAGGATTTGTTTTCAGGGCAGGTGTCATTTACAGGCCTGCAATGATTTTGAATATCAACTGACCATTAGCGTTGGGATTAAAGCTGCTGTTGTGTGAAACGGCCACAAGGTGGCAGCAGTTCACCCTTACCAAATCTGGTTACTAGGGCAAGAGAGCCTCAGTGGAAGTGGTGTTCTAGATTGGAGTTTAGAATGGAATGTGCCAGGAGAAAGCCCCTCACGTTTGTCTCACTACTTCTTGTTCGTGTTTTTAATTTAATTTTTTATTTTTTCTTACAGCAAGTTTGATTACAATGTTTGGCTTGTTGTAGGTGTGGAAGATGTGGTTCTTTTACACATATACACATGTCTGTTCTTCCTGGGATCCTTTTCCCATGTACGTTATGACAGAATGTTGAGTAGTCCTCTCTTGGTATTCTGTAGGTCTTTGGTGATTATATATGTCACCTGTGTTTGTAGATGTCTGTTAACCCCGATATCGTAATGAAACCAATCCTCACACCTTTCCTTTGGTGAACCATAAGTTTGTTTAATGAATCTGTGATTGCCCTTCTCCGTGGAAATATCTGCCCTGGTATCCATTTTTAGGTAACACCTATAAGTGATATGATATGATATGTGTCTTTCACTTTCTGACTTACTACAAGTCACGTGATTACTTCTAGACTCATCTACGGTGCTGCAAATGGCATTGTGTCCTTTTTTCCCTTGGCTTCTCTTCTGCCTTAGCGGGGTCCATTTTCAACAATGTGATTCCCTGAGGGTTGTGGATTAGCTGACCTGGGCAGCCTTACCCTGCCGGCCCGCCCTCCCCAGGTGTGCCTCGTTGAGGTCAATATAAACAGCGCTCCAGGCAGCAATAGCCCCTGAAGCTGTGCCTGACTCCATATTCTCTGCCCCGTCAGCAGTCTCGGGGCTGTGCTGGTGGGAGGGAGTGAGGGGCCACAGCTTTGTGGGTGGCCCGGTGTGAGTGGGGTTCTGCTGGCCTTTCTGCAGGAGTTGCCAGGCTGCCGCCTGTAAAGAAGAGGTTGTGTCACCCATACCTTCCGCTGGAATTTCTCTCCGGACAGAGGTGAGGAAGGGAAAAAGCAGTGGGGGCCGGGACAGGAGGGGTATCTCAGGCAGGGCAATGGAAAGCTTCTGGAAGAGCGCCCGGGGCCAGGACCACCCTGGCTGGCCTGCAGGCACCAAGTTGGCCTGCGTGCTGTCGCTGGTGTGGCTCCACGGTCCTTCCTCTAGGCTTTCAAGCCCTTGTACATATTCAGGTGTTTTACCTGGAAAGGGTGGGAACAGTTCAGCAGCAGCTGGCCTGGGGCTCAGCTCACGTTTACTCAGAGATGCCTCGGCACGGTCCCCCAGCTTTGCAATGAGGACGCTCCTTGCGTGGGGGGTGGGTTGATGGCTGTATGGGAGATGGTTCCCCACCTCTGACCAATTTCAGAATTGTTTACCACTGGAGCAAGTGCCCTGATAGGGTTTTCCTCTGTATAACTCGTGGGTTCAGGTTTTCTTTTCTTTTATGGTTCAAGTTAGATTTTATTCCTCTTTTATGAATTTATAGATATAAGCATGGAAATAATTCATTCCTATAAATACATCTGTGTGACGGGAAGAACTTTTTTCTGTTTTATTTTAAATTTTATTTTTTAAAATTTTGAAATTTAATTTTATTTATTTTTTTTATATAGCACGTTATTATTAGTTATGTATTTTATGCATATACATGTACACAGGTCAATCCCAAACTCCCAACTCATCCCACCACCACCACCCCATGGCTTCCCACACTTGGTGTCCATACGTTTGTTCTCTACCTCTGTGTCTCTATTTCTTCCCTGCAAACCAGTTCATCTGTACCATTTCTAGGCTCCACATATATGCATTAATATTCAATATTTGTTTTCCTCTTTCTGACTTACTTCATTCTGTATGACAGTCTCTCGATCCATCGATGCCTCTACAAATGACCCAGTTTCATTCCTTTTTATGGCCGAGTAATATTCCATTTCATATATGTACCACATCTTTATCCATTCATCTGTCTGTGGGCATTTAGGTTGCTTCCATTACCTGGCTATTGTAAATAGTGCTGCAATGAACATTGTGGTGAATGTGCCTTTTTGATGTACGGTTTTCTCTGGGTATATGCCCAGAAGTGGGATTGCTGGATCAGATGGTAATTCTATTTCTAGTTTTTTTAAGGAAACTCCATACTGTTCTCCATAGTGACTGTATCAATTTACATTCCCACCAATAGTGGAAGAGGGCTCCTTTAGTCCACACCCTCCCCAGAATTGGTTGTTTGTAGATTTTCTGATGATGCCGATTCTAACAGGTGTGAGGTGATAACTCATTGTAGTTTTGATTTGCATTTCTCTGATAATTAGTGCTGTTGAGCAGCTTTTCATGTGCGTCTTGGCCATCTCTGTGTCTCCTTTGAAGAAACGTCTCTTTAGATCTTCTGGCCATTTTTTTGGGTTGTTTGTTTTTTTTAATATTAAGCTGCATGAGCTGTTTATATATATTGGAGATTAAACCTCTGTCCATTGATTCGTCTGCAACGATTTTCGCCCATTCTGAGGGATGCCTTTTTCCATTCCCGTGTTTTTTGAACAAAAAAGGAAAGAAAGGAAAAGAAGCAGAACACTAATGTGCGTAAAATATGCCCTTTGAAACGGTCGTTTTGAAATATGGACGTCCTTTGAATATTTTGGTCGATATGTGACCCCAGGATTTGTTTTCAGGGCAGGTGTCATTTACAGGCCTGCAATGATTTTGAATATCAACTGACCATTAGCGTTGGGATTAAAGCTGCTGTTGTGTGAAACGGCCAAAAGGTGGCAGCAGTTCACCCTTACCAAATCTGGTTACTAGGGCAAGAGAGCCTCAGTGGAAGTGGTGTTCTAGATTGGAGTTTAGAATGGAATGTGCCAGGAGAAAGCCCCTCACGTTTGTCTCACTACTTCTTGTTCGTGTTTTTAATTTAATTTTTTATTTTTTCTTACAGCAAGTTTGATTACAATGTTTGGCTTGTTGTAGGTGTGGAAGATGTGGTTCTTTTACACATATACACATGTCTGTTCTTCCTGGGATCCTTTTCCCATGTACGTTATGACAGAATGTTGAGTAGTCCTCTCTTGGTATTCTGTAGGTCTTTGGTGATTATATATGTCACCTGTGTTTGTAGATGTCTGTTAACCCCGATATCGTAATGAAACCAATCCTCACACTTTTCCTTTGGTGAACCATAAGTTTGTTTAATGAATCTGTGATTGCCCTTCTCCGTGGAAATATCTGCCCTGGTATCCATTTTTAGGTAACACCTATAAGTGATATGATATGATATGTGTCTTTCACTTTCTGACTTACTACAAGTCACGTGATTACTTCTAGACTCATCTACGGTGCTGCAAATGGCATTGTGTCCTTTTTTCCCTTGGCTTCTCTTCTGCCTTAGCGGGGTCCATTTTCAACAATGTGATTCCCTGAGGGTTGTGGATTAGCTGACCTGGGCAGCCTTACCCTGCCGGCCCGCCCTCCCCAGGTGTGCCTCGTTGAGGTCAATATAAACAGCGCTCCAGGCAGCAATAGCCCCTGAAGCTGTGCCTGACTCCATATTCTCTGCCCCGTCAGCAGTCTCGGGGCTGTGCTGGTGGGAGGGAGTGAGGGGCCACAGCTTTGTGGGTGGCCCGGTGTGAGTGGGGTTCTGCTGGCCTTTCTGCAGGAGTTGCCAGGCTGCCGCCTGTAAAGAAGAGGTTGTGTCACCCATACCTTCCGCTGGAATTTCTCTCCGGACAGAGGTGAGGAAGGGAAAAAGCAGTGGGGGCCGGGACAGGAGGGGTATCTCAGGCAGGGCAATGGAAAGCTTCTGGAAGAGCGCCCGGGGCCAGGACCACCCTGGCTGGCCTGCAGGCACCAAGTTGGCCTGCGTGCTGTCGCTGGTGTGGCTCCACGGTCCTTCCTCTAGGCTTTCAAGCCCTTGTACATATTCAGGTGTTTTACCTGGAAAGGGTGGGAACAGTTCAGCAGCAGCTGGCCTGGGGCTCAGCTCACGTTTACTCAGAGATGCCTCGGCACGGTCCCCCAGCTTTGCAATGAGGACGCTCCTTGCGTGGGGGGTGGGTTGATGGCTGTATGGGAGATGGTTCCCCACCTCTGACCAATTTCAGAATTGTTTACCACTGGAGCAAGTGCCCTGATAGGGTTTTCCTCTGTATAACTCGTGGGTTCAGGTTTTCTTTTCTTTTATGGTTCAAGTTAGATTTTATTCCTCTTTTATGTATTTATAGATATAAGCATGGAAATAATTCATTCCTATAAATATATCTGTGTGACGGGAAGAACATTTTTCTGTTTTATTTTAAATTTTATTTTTTAAAATTTTGAAATTTAATTTTATTTATTTTTTTTTATATAGCACGTTATTATTAGTTATGTATTTTATGCATATACATGTACACAGGTCAATCCCAAACTCCCAACTCATCCCACCACCACCACCCCATGGCTTCCCACACTTGGTGTCCATACGTTTGTTCTCTACCTCTGTGTCTCTATTTCTTCCCTGCAAACCAGTTCATCTGTACCATTTCTAGGCTCCACATATATGCATTAATATACAATATTTGTTTTCCTCTTTCTGACTTACTTCATTCTGTATGACAGTCTCTCGATCCATCGATGTCTCTACAAATGACCCAGTTTCATTCCTTTTTATGGCCGAGTCATATTCCATTTCATATATGTACCACATCTTTATCCATTCATCTGTCTGTGGGCATTTAGGTTGCTTCCATTACCTGGCTATTGTAAATAGTGCTGCAATGAACATTGTGGTGAATGTGCCTTTTTGATGTACGGTTTTCTCTGGGTATATGCCCAGAAGTGGGATTGCTGGATCAGATGGTAATTCTATTTCTAGTTTTTTTAAGGAAACTCCATACTGTTCTCCATAGTGACTGTATCAATTTACATTCCCACCAATAGTGGAAGAGGGCTCCTTTTGTCCACACCCTGCCCAGAATTGGTTGTTTGTAGATTTTCTGATGATGCCGATTCTAACAGGTGTGAGGTGATAACTCATTGTAGTTTTGATTTGCATTTCTCTGATAATTAGTGCTGTTGAGCAGCTTTTCATGTGCGTCTTGGCCATCTCTGTGTCTCCTTTGAAGAAACGTCTCTTTAGATCTTCTGCCCATTTTTTTGGGTTGTTTGTTTTTTTTAATATTAAGCTGCATGACCTGTTTATATATATTGGAGATTAAACCTCTGTCCATTGATTCGTCTGCAACGATTTTCGCCCATTCTGAGGGATGCCTTTTTCCATTCCCGTGTTTTTTTAACAAAAAAGGAAAGAAAGGAAAAGAAGCAGAACACTAATGTGCGTAAAATATGCCTTTTGAAACGGTCGTTTTGAAATATGGACGTCCTTTGAATATTTTGGTCGATATGTGACCCCAGGATTTGTTTTCAGGGCAGGTGTCATTTACAGGCCTGCAATGATTTTGAATATCAACTGACCATTAGCGTTGGGATTAAAGCTGCTGTTGTGTGAAACGGCCACAAGGTGGCAGCAGTTCACCCTTACCAAATCTGGTTACTAGGGCAAGAGAGCCTCAGTGGAAGTGGTGTTCTAGATTGGAGTTTAGAATGGAATGTGTCAGGAGAAAGCCCCTCACGTTTGTCTCACTACTTCTTGTTCGTGTTTTTAATTTAATTTTTTATTTTTTCTTACAGCAAGTTTGATTACAATGTTTGGCTTGTTGTAGGTGTGGAAGATGTGGTTCTTTTACACATATACACATGTCTGTTCTTCCTGGGATCCTTTTCCCATGTACGTTATGACAGAATGTTGAGTAGTCCTCTCTTGGTATTCTGTAGGTCTTTGGTGATTATATATGTCACCTGTGTTTGTAGATGTCTGTTAACCCCGATATCGTAATGAAACCAATCCTCACACCTTTCCTTTGGTGAACCATAAGTTTGTTTAATGAATCTTTGATTGCCCTTTTCCGTGGAAATATCTGCCCTGGTATCCATTTTTAGGTAACACCTATAAGTGATATGATATGATATGTGTCTTTCACTTTCTGACTTACTACAAGTCACATGATTACTTCTAGACTCATCTACGGTGCTGCAAATGGCATTGTGTCCTTTTTTCCCTTGGCTTCTCTTCTGCCTTAGCGGGGTCCATTTTCAACAATGTGATTCCCTGAGGGTTGTGGATTAGCTGACCTGGGCAGCCTTACCCTGCCGGCCCGCCCTCCCCAGGTGTGCCTCGTTGAGGTCAATATAAACAGCGCTCCAGGCAGCAATAGCCCCTGAAGCTGTGCCTGACTCCATATTCTCTGCCCCGTCAGCAGTCTCGGGGCTGTGCTGGTGGGAGGGAGTGAGGGGCCACAGCTTTGTGGGTGGCCCGGTGTGAGTGGGGTTCTGCTGGCCTTTCTGCAGGAGTTGCCAGGCTGCCGCCTGTAAAGAAGAGGTTGTGTCACCCATACCTTCCGCTGGAATTTCTCTCCGGACAGAGGTGAGGAAGGGAAAAAGCAGTGGGGGCCGGGACAGGAGGGGTATCTCAGGCAGGGCAATGGAAAGCTTCTGGAAGAGCGCCCGGGGCCAGGACCACCCTGGCTGGCCTGCAGGCACCTAGTTGGCCTGCGTGCTGTCGCTGGTGTGGCTCCACGGTCCTTCCTCTAGGCTTTCAAGCCCTTGTACATATTCAGGTGTTTTACCTGGAAAGGGTGGGAACAGTTCAGCAGCAGCTGGCCTGGGGCTCAGCTCACGTTTACTCAGAGATGCCTCGGCACGGTCCCTCAGCTTTGCAATGAGGACGCTCCTTGCGTGGGGGGTGGGTTGATGGCTGTATGGGAGATGGTTCCCCACCTCTGACCAATTTCAGAATTGTTTACCACTGGAGCAAGTGCCCTGATAGGGTTTTCCTCTGTATAACTCGTGGGTTCAGGTTTTCTTTTCTTTTATGGTTCAAGTTAGATTTTATTCCTCTTTTATGTATTTATAGATATAAGCATGGAAATAATTCATTCCTATAAATACATCTGTGTGACGGGAAGAACATTTTTCTGTTTTATTTTAAATTTTATTTTTTAAAATTTTGAAATTTAATTTTATTTATTTTTTTTATATAGCACGTTATTATTAGTTATGTATTTTATGCATATACATGTACACAGGTCAATCCCAAACTCCCAACTCATCCCACCACCACCACCCCATGGCTTCCCACACTTGGTGTCCATACGTTTGTTCTCTACCTCTGTGTCTCTATTTCTTCCCTGCAAACCAGTTCATCTGTACCATTTCTAGGCTCCACATATATGCATTAATATACAATATTTGTTTTCCTCTTTCTGACTTACTTCATTCTGTATGACAGTCTCTCGATCCATCGATGTCTCTACAAATGACCCAGTTTCATTCCTTTTTATGGCCGAGGAATATTCCATTTCATATATGTATGTACCACATCTTTATCCATTCATCTGTCTGTGGGCATTTAGGTTGCTTCCATTACCTGGCTATTGTAAATAGTGCTGCAATGAACATTGTGGTGAATGTGCCTTTTTGATGTACGGTTTTCTCTGGGTATATGCCCAGAAGTGGGATTGCTGGATCAGATGGTAATTCTATTTCTAGTTTTTTTAAGGAAACTCCATACTGTTCTCCATAGTGACTGTATCAATTTACATTCCCACCAATAGTGGAAGAGGGCTCCTTTTGTCCACACCCTGCCCAGAATTGGTTGTTTGTAGATTTTCTGATGATGCCGATTCTAACAGGTGTGAGGTGATAACTCATTGTAGTTTTGATTTGCATTTCTCTGATAATTAGTGCTGTTGAGCAGCTTTTCATGTGCGTCTTGGCCATCTCTGTGTCTCCTTTGAAGAAACGTCTCTTTAGATCTTCTGGCCATTTTTTTGGGTTGTTTGTTTTTTTTAATATTAAGCTGCATGAGCTGTTTATATATATTGGAGATTAAACCTCTGTCCATTGATTCGTCTGCAACGATTTTCGCCCATTCTGAGGGATGCCTTTTTCCATTCCCGTGTTTTTTGAACAAAAAAGGAAAGAAAGGAAAAGAAGCAGAACACTAATGTGCGTAAAATATGCCCTTTGAAACGGTCGTTTTGAAATATGGACGTCCTTTGAATATTTTGGTCGATATGTGACCCCAGGATTTGTTTTCAGGGCAGGTGTCATTTACAGGCCTGCAATGATTTTGAATATCAACTGACCATTAGCGTTGGGATTAAAGCTGCTGTTGTGTGAAACGGCCACAAGGTGGCAGCAGTTCACCCTTACCAAATCTGGTTACTAGGGCAAGAGAGCCTCAGTGGAAGTGGTGTTCTAGATTGGAGTTTAGAATGGAATGTGCCAGGAGAAAGCCCCTCACGTTTGTCTCACTACTTCTTGTTCGTGTTTTTAATTTAATTTTTTATTTTTTCTTACAGCAAGTTTGATTACAATGTTTGGCTTGTTGTAGGTGTGGAAGATGTGGTTCTTTTACACATATACACATGTCTGTTCTTCCTGGGATCCTTTTCCCATGTACGTTATGACAGAATGTTGAGTAGTCCTCTCTTGGTATTCTGTAGGTCTTTGGTGATTATATATGTCACCTGTGTTTGTAGATGTCTGTTAACCCCGATATCGTAATGAAACCAATCCTCACACCTTTCCTTTGGTGAACCATAAGTTTGTTTAATGAATCTGTGATTGCCCTTCTCCGTGGAAATATCTGCCCTGGTATCCATTTTTAGGTAACACCTATAAGTGATATGATATGATATGTGTCTTTCACTTTCTGACTTACTACAAGTCACATGATTACTTCTAGACTCATCTACGGTGCTGCAAATGGCATTGTGTCCTTTTTTCCCTTGGCTTCTCTTCTGCCTTAGCGGGGTCCATTTTCAACAATGTGATTCCCTGAGGGTTGTGGATTAGCTGACCTGGGCAGCCTTACCCTGCCGGCCCGCCCTCCCCAGGTGTGCCTCGTTGAGGTCAATATAAACAGCGCTCCAGGCAGCAATAGCCCCTGAAGCTGTGCCTGACTCCATATTCTCTGCCCCGTCAGCAGTCTCGGGGCTGTGCTGGTGGGAGGGAGTGAGGGGCCACAGCTTTGTGGGTGGCCCGGTGTGAGTGGGGTTCTGCTGGCCTTTCTGCAGGAGTTGCCAGGCTGCCGCCTGTAAAGAAGAGGTTGTGTCACCCATACCTTCCGCTGGAATTTCTCTCCGGACAGAGGTGAGGAAGGGAAAAAGCAGTGGGGGCCGGGACAGGAGGGGTATCTCAGGCAGGGCAATGGAAAGCTTCTGGAAGAGCGCCCGGGGCCAGGACCACCCTGGCTGGCCTGCAGGCACCAAGTTGGCCTGCGTGCTGTCGCTGGTGTGGCTCCACGGTCCTTCCTCTAGGCTTTCAAGCCCTTGTACATATTCAGGTGTTTTACCTGGAAAGGGTGGGAACAGTTCAGCAGCAGCTGGCCTGGGGCTCAGCTCACGTTTACTCAGAGATGCCTCGGCACGGTCCCCCAGCTTTGCAATGAGGACGCTCCTTGCGTGGGGGGTGGGTTGATGGCTGTATGGGAGATGGTTCCCCACCTCTGACCAATTTCAGAATTGTTTACCACTGGAGCAAGTGCCCTGATAGGGTTTTCCTCTGTATAACTCGTGGGTTCAGGTTTTCTTTTCTTTTATGGTTCAAGTTAGATTTTATTCCTCTTTTATGTATTTATAGATATAAGCATGGAAATAATTCATTCCTATAAATATATCTGTGTGACGGGAAGAACATTTTTCTGTTTTATTTTAAATTTTATTTTTTAAAATTTTGAAATTTAATTTTATTTATTTTTTTTTATATAGCACGTTATTATTAGTTATGTATTTTATGCATATACATGTACACAGGTCAATCCCAAACTCCCAACTCATCCCACCACCACCACCCCATGGCTTCCCACACTTGGTGTCCATACGTTTGTTCTCTACCTCTGTGTCTCTATTTCTTCCCTGCAAACCAGTTCATCTGTACCATTTCTAGGCTCCACATATATGCATTAATATACAATATTTGTTTTCCTCTTTCTGACTTACTTCATTCTGTATGACAGTCTCTCGATCCATCGATGTCTCTACAAATGACCCAGTTTCATTCCTTTTTATGGCCGAGTCATATTCCATTTCATATATGTACCACATCTTTATCCATTCATCTGTCTGTGGGCATTTAGGTTGCTTCCATTACCTGGCTATTGTAAATAGTGCTGCAATGAACATTGTGGTGAATGTGCCTTTTTGATGTACGGTTTTCTCTGGGTATATGCCCAGAAGTGGGATTGCTGGATCAGATGGTAATTCTATTTCTAGTTTTTTTAAGGAAACTCCATACTGTTCTCCATAGTGACTGTATCAATTTACATTCCCACCAATAGTGGAAGAGGGCTCCTTTTGTCCACACCCTGCCCAGAATTGGTTGTTTGTAGATTTTCTGATGATGCCGATTCTAACAGGTGTGAGGTGATAACTCATTGTAGTTTTGATTTGCATTTCTCTGATAATTAGTGCTGTTGAGCAGCTTTTCATGTGCGTCTTGGCCATCTCTGTGTCTCCTTTGAAGAAACGTCTCTTTAGATCTTCTGGCCATTTTTTTGGGTTGTTTGTTTTTTTTAATATTAAGCTGCATGACCTGTTTATATATATTGGAGATTAAACCTCTGTCCATTGATTCGTCTGCAACGATTTTCGCCCATTCTGAGGGATGCCTTTTTCCATTCCCGTGTTTTTTTAACAAAAAAGGAAAGAAAGGAAAAGAAGCAGAACACTAATGTGCGTAAAATATGCCTTTTGAAACGGTCGTTTTGAAATATGGACGTCCTTTGAATATTTTGGTCGATATGTGACCCCAGGATTTGTTTTCAGGGCAGGTGTCATTTACAGGCCTGCAATGATTTTGAATATCAACTGACCATTAGCGTTGGGATTAAAGCTGCTGTTGTGTGAAACGGCCACAAGGTGGCAGCAGTTCACCCTTACCAAATCTGGTTACTAGGGCAAGAGAGCCTCAGTGGAAGTGGTGTTCTAGATTGGAGTTTAGAATGGAATGTGTCAGGAGAAAGCCCCTCACGTTTGTCTCACTACTTCTTGTTCGTGTTTTTAATTTAATTTTTTATTTTTTCTTACAGCAAGTTTGATTACAATGTTTGGCTTGTTGTAGGTGTGGAAGATGTGGTTCTTTTACACATATACACATGTCTGTTCTTCCTGGGATCCTTTTCCCATGTACGTTATGACAGAATGTTGAGTAGTCCTCTCTTGGTATTCTGTAGGTCTTTGGTGATTATATATGTCACCTGTGTTTGTAGATGTCTGTTAACCCCGATATCGTAATGAAACCAATCCTCACACCTTTCCTTTGGTGAACCATAAGTTTGTTTAATGAATCTTTGATTGCCCTTTTCCGTGGAAATATCTGCCCTGGTATCCATTTTTAGGTAACACCTATAAGTGATATGATATGATATGTGTCTTTCACTTTCTGACTTACTACAAGTCACATGATTACTTCTAGACTCATCTACGGTGCTGCAAATGGCATTGTGTCCTTTTTTCCCTTGGCTTCTCTTCTGCCTTAGCGGGGTCCATTTTCAACAATGTGATTCCCTGAGGGTTGTGGATTAGCTGACCTGGGCAGCCTTACCCTGCCGGCCCGCCCTCCCCAGGTGTGCCTCGTTGAGGTCAATATAAACAGCGCTCCAGGCAGCAATAGCCCCTGAAGCTGTGCCTGACTCCATATTCTCTGCCCCGTCAGCAGTCTCGGGGCTGTGCTGGTGGGAGGGAGTGAGGGGCCACAGCTTTGTGGGTGGCCCGGTGTGAGTGGGGTTCTGCTGGCCTTTCTGCAGGAGTTGCCAGGCTGCCGCCTGTAAAGAAGAGGTTGTGTCACCCATACCTTCCGCTGGAATTTCTCTCCGGACAGAGGTGAGGAAGGGAAAAAGCAGTGGGGGCCGGGACAGGAGGGGTATCTCAGGCAGGGCAATGGAAAGCTTCTGGAAGAGCGCCCGGGGCCAGGACCACCCTGGCTGGCCTGCAGGCACCAAGTTGGCCTGCGTGCTGTCGCTGGTGTGGCTCCACGGTCCTTCCTCTAGGCTTTCAAGCCCTTGTACATATTCAGGTGTTTTACCTGGAAAGGGTGGGAACAGTTCAGCAGCAGCTGGCCTGGGGCTCAGCTCACGTTTACTCAGAGATGCCTCGGCACGGTCCCCCAGCTTTGCAATGAGGACGCTCCTTGCGTGGGGGGTGGGTTGATGGCTGTATGGGAGATGGTTCCCCACCTCTGACCAATTTCAGAATTGTTTACCACTGGAGCAAGTGCCCTGATAGGGTTTTCCTCTGTATAACTCGTGGGTTCAGGTTTTCTTTTCTTTTATGGTTCAAGTTAGATTTTATTCCTCTTTTATGTATTTATAGATATAAGCATGGAAATAATTCATTCCTATAAATATATCTGTGTGACGGGAAGAACATTTTTCTGTTTTATTTTAAATTTTATTTTTTAAAATTTTGAAATTTAATTTTATTTATTTTTTTTTATATAGCACGTTATTATTAGTTATGTATTTTATGCATATACATGTACACAGGTCAATCCCAAACTCCCAACTCATCCCACCACCACCACCCCATGGCTTCCCACACTTGGTGTCCATACGTTTGTTCTCTACCTCTGTGTCTCTATTTCTTCCCTGCAAACCAGTTCATCTGTACCATTTCTAGGCTCCACATATATGCATTAATATTCAATATTTGTTTTCCTCTTTCTGACTTACTTCATTCTGTATGACAGTCTCTCGATCCATCGATGTCTCTACAAATGACCCAGTTTCATTCCTTTTTATGGCCGAGTAATATTCCATTTCATATATGTACCACATCTTTATCCATTCATCTGTCTGTGGGCATTTAGGTTGCTTCCATTACCTGGCTATTGTAAATAGTGCTGCAATGAACATTGTGGTGAATGTGCCTTTTTGATGTACGGTTTTCTCTGGGTATATGCCCAGAAGTGGGATTGCTGGATCAGATGGTAATTCTATTTCTAGTTTTTTTAAGGAAACTCCATACTGTTCTCCATAGTGACTGTATCAATTTACATTCCCACCAATAGTGGAAGAGGGCTCCTTTTGTCCACACCCTGCCCAGAATTGGTTGTTTGTAGATTTTCTGATGATGCCGATTCTAACAGGTGTGAGGTGATAACTCATTGTAGTTTTGATTTGCATTTCTCTGATAATTAGTGCTGTTGAGCAGCTTTTCATGTGCGTCTTGGCCATCTCTGTGTCTCCTTTGAAGAAACGTCTCTTTAGATCTTCTGGCCATTTTTTTGGGTTGTTTGTTTTTTTTAATATTAAGCTGCATGACCTGTTTATATATATTGGAGATTAAACCTCTGTCCATTGATTCGTCTGCAACGATTTTCGCCCATTCTGAGGGATGCCTTTTTCCATTCCCGTGTTTTTTTAACAAAAAAGGAAAGAAAGGAAAAGAAGCAGAACACTAATGTGCGTAAAATATGCCTTTTGAAACGGTCGTTTTGAAATATGGACGTCCTTTGAATATTTTGGTCGATATGTGACCCCAGGATTTGTTTTCAGGGCAGGTGTCATTTACAGGCCTGCAATGATTTTGAATATCAACTGACCATTAGCGTTGGGATTAAAGCTGCTGTTGTGTGAAACGGCCACAAGGTGGCAGCAGTTCACCCTTACCAAATCTGGTTACTAGGGCAAGAGAGCCTCAGTGGAAGTGGTGTTCTAGATTGGAGTTTAGAATGGAATGTGCCAGGAGAAAGCCCCTCACGTTTGTCTCACTACTTCTTGTTCGTGTTTTTAATTTAATTTTTTATTTTTTCTTACAGCAAGTTTGATTACAATGTTTGGCTTGTTGTAGGTGTGGAAGATGTGGTTCTTTTACACATATACACATGTCTGTTCTTCCTGGGATCCTTTTCCCATGTACGTTATGACAGAATGTTGAGTAGTCCTCTCTTGGTATTCTGTAGGTCTTTGGTGATTATATATGTCACCTGTGTTTGTAGATGTCTGTTAACCCCGATATCGTAATGAAACCAATCCTCCCACCTTTCCTTTGGTGAACCATAAGTTTGTTTAATGAATCTGTGATTGCCCTTCTCCGTGGAAATATCTGCCCTGGTATCCATTTTTAGGTAACACCTATAAGTGATATGATATGATATGTGTCTTTCACTTTCTGACTTACTACAAGTCACGTGATTACTTCTAGACTCATCTACGGTGCTGCAAATGGCATTGTGTCCTTTTTTCCCTTGGCTTCTCTTCTGCCTTAGCGGGGTCCATTTTCAACAATGTGATTCCCTGAGGGTTGTGGATTAGCTGACCTGGGCAGCCTTACCCTGCCGGCCCGCCCTCCCCAGGTGTGCCTCGTTGATGTCAATATAAACAGCGCTCCAGGCAGCAATAGCCCCTGAAGCTGTGCCTGACTCCATATTCTCTGCCCCGTCAGCAGTCTCGGGGCTGTGCTGGTGGGAGGGAGTGAGGGGCCACAGCTTTGTGGGTGGCCCGGTGTGAGTGGGGTTCTGCTGGCCTTTCTGCAGGAGTTGCCAGGCTGCCGCCTGTAAAGAAGAGGTTGTGTCACCCATACCTTCCGCTGGAATTTCTCTCCGGACAGAGGTGAGGAAGGAAAAAAGCAGTGGGGTCCGGGACAGGAGGGGTATCTCAGGCAGGGCAATGGAAAGCTTCTGGAAGAGCGCCCGGGGCCAGGACCACCCTGGCTGGCCTGCAGGCACCAAGTTGGCCTGCGTGCTGTCGCTGGTGTGGCTCCACGGTCCTTCCTCTAGGCTTTCAAGCCCTTGTACATATTCAGGTGTTTTACCTGGAAAGGGTGGGAACAGTTCAGCAGCAGCTGGCCTGGGGCTCAGCTCACGTTTACTCAGAGATGCCTCGGCACGGTCCCCCAGCTTTGCAATGAGGACGCTCCTTGCGTGGGGGGTGGGTTGATGGCTGTATGGGAGATGGTTCCCCACCTCTGACCAATTTCAGAATTGTTTACCACTGGAGCAAGTGCCCTGATAGGGTTTTCCTCTGTATAACTCGTGGGTTCAGGTTTTCTTTTCTTTTATGGTTCAAGTTAGATTTTATTCCTCTTTTATGTATTTATAGATATAAGCATGGAAATAATTCATTCCTATAAATACATCTGTGTGACGGGAAGAACTTTTTTCTGTTTTATTTTAAATTTTATTTTTTAAAATTTTGAAATTTAATTTTATTTATTTTTTTTATATAGCACGTTATTATTAGTTATGTATTTTATGCATATACATGTACACAGGTCAATCCCAAACTCCCAACTCATCCCACCACCACCACCCCATGGCTTCCCACACTTGGTGTCCATACGTTTGTTCTCTACCTCTGTGTCTCTATTTCTTCCCTGCAAACCAGTTAATCTGTACCATTTCTAGGCTCCACATATATGCATTAATATACAATATTTGTTTTCCTCTTTCTGACTTACTTCATTCTGTATGACAGTCTCTCGATCCATCGATGTCTCTACAAATGACCCAGTTTCATTCCTTTTTATGGCCGAGTAATATTCCATTTCATATATGTACCACATCTTTATCCATTCATCTGTCTGTGGGCATTTAGGTTGCTTCCATTACCTGGCTATTGTAAATAGTGCTGCAATGAACATTGTGGTGAATGTGCCTTTTTGATGTACGGTTTTCTCTGGGTATATGCCCAGAAGTGGGATTGCTGGATCAGATGGTAATTCTATTTCTAGTTTTTTTAAGGAAACTCCATACTGTTCTCCATAGTGACTGTATCAATTTACATTCCCACCAATAGTGGAAGAGGGCTCCTTTAGTCCACACCCTCCCCAGAATTGGTTGTTTGTAGATTTTCTGATGATGCCGATTCTAACAGGTGTGAGGTGAAACCTCATTGTAGTTTTGATTTGCATTTCTCTGATAATTAGTGCTGTTGAGCAGCTTTTCATGTGCGTCTTGGCCATCTCTGTTTCTCCTTTGAAGAAACGTCTCTTTAGATCTTCTGGCCATTTTTTTGGGTTGTTTGTTTTTTTTAATATTAAGCTGCATGAGCTGTTTATATATATTGGAGATTAAACCTCTGTCCATTGATTCGTCTGCAACGATTTTCGCCCATTCTGAGGGATGCCTTTTTCCATTCCCGTGTTTTTTTAACAAAAAAGGAAAGAAAGGAAAAGAAGCAGAACACTAATGTGCGTAAAATATGCCTTTTGAAACGGTCGTTTTGAAATATGGACGTCCTTTGAATTTTTTGGTCGATATGAGACCCCAGGATTTGTTTTCAGGGCAGGTGTCATTTACAGGCCTGCAATGATTTTGAATATCAACTGACCATTAGCGTTGGGATTAAAGCTGCTGTTGTGTGAAACGGCCACAAGGTGGCAGCAGTTCACCCTTACCAATATATTTCCTGGGATATTTCAGGTGTACCCAGGTTGAGGTTCTTGTAAGCAGTGCAGCCCTCAATTTGGGGGTGGCTCTGTCTTATGGATTTTCAGTTTTCCCAAGGTATATTCCCTAGACTGGAAGTGCCCTTGGCTCTGTAGCTCTGTTGTTTACTTGTTTTAGGGAACACAATGCACTCCTCCAGTGAGGCAGTTGGCAACTTACATCCCGCCCATCAGCATAACAAGGCTCCCTGTTCTCCAGGGCCTGTCTTGCCTTTCTGGTTTTTACACATTTTGTGGATGTCCCTTTTGAGCGGTGGGAAGTGATTCTTCTTTGTAGTGCAGATTTGCATTGCGCGCTTGCTTGCTTGGCCAAAAAGGGCGTATGCGTTTTCTCCTGAATATATTCAGGAGAAAACGCATACGCCCTTTTTGGCCAACTGCATCATTGTCGAAGTTGTGCCCCTCTTCCTGTGCTTTACAGGCGATTCCAACGTACCTCTTGAAATCTGTTTCCTGCTATTCTGCCTCGCTTTCAAGTCTGCCTTGTTGCCTTCCCTCAACAGATTTTTGGACGATAGTTGGCCTTGATTACTCGGCCAGTTTGTGAATTGCTGTGCCCCTGAGCTCCATTTTTCAACTCGTTTTTTGTGAGCTGAACGCAAGTCCAAACTTTTGGTTCAGGACCTCTACTGGTTCCCGGTGGGTGGCTGAGACTTTGGTTCATTCTTCTTCCTGCCGGGAAATTAGAGTGACATGTGCCCATCCAAATGCCTAACAGCTGCTCTCTCATTGGTTCTCCCTCTTCCCTTTCATCCTCTGCCAAACTGGCAACCTGTGCGAACCAGGAGCTTAAAGGGGCTCTCTCTCCAAGTTGGGAGATTGATAGGAAAGCAGTTGGAAAGTCAAACCGGAGCACCAGGAGAGGGGCTCTTCGTTGAGTTTTAGAAACCTTTCGTATTCACAGTGTGTCCATTCTCTAGGTTTCCCGTACACGTTATAGCTGTAGTAATATTCCCTTCCACCTGGAGAGCTGGGACCCATGGAATGGGTGCCATGCATTATTGCTTTAAAGGGTCTGCATTTGCTCACCCAATCTCACCAATCCTCTCAGTCCCAAGTGTCCAGCCTTATGCCACATCCAGCTGTCATTGTAGATAGGGTCATTCCAGGTTGCATCAGAGACCCTGAAGGAATTGTAAAGAATTTCCCTATTTCTTTGTTCTGTTTTTGAAATTCCTTTTTAGAGTGGGTTTGAGCTGATTCTCGCTGCCATGTTTATGCCAGTCTAGACACACTTGATTCCCTTACGGAGACATATCAATACATAGGTTTTAAGATTCTTACTAGTCAGATCTATTCCTCTGCGGGAAATATGGGGTTTTGAGTCCCTTTCACTGAGGAAGGTGTAGGTCTTGTCTATTCCATAGTTGGTTTTTGGAACGGTACCTGTGCTTATATCAAACTCGGGTTTGATGCATAACCCCACCTCTCCTTCCCCCTTAAGCAGGCATAAGAGTGTTTTCTAAATGTGAGACTCTGTTCTCTTGCCTAACTCAGTTCATGTGTAGCCATGTTTACAGGATCTTCCTAAGTGATATCTTATGATAAGTTTCTTTTCCTGTGTGACTTCTTTCACTTAGAATCATCGTACCTGAATCCACTCATTTTGCTGCTACTGGTCTTATGACATTGATTTCGTGGCTGAGGGATATTCCATCGTACGTAAGTTCCACAATGTTTTGAACCATTTTTATATTTCCTGGGATATTTCAGGTGTACCCAGGTTGAGGTTCCTGTAAGCAGTGCAGCCCTCAATTTGGGGGTGGCTCTGTCTTATGGATTTTCAGTTTTCCCAAGGTATATTCCCTAGACTGGACGTGCCCTTGGCTCTGGAGCTCTGTTGTTTACTTGTTTTAGGGAACACAATGCACTCCTCCAGTGAGGCAGTTGGCAACTTACATCCCGCCCATCAGCATAACAAGGCTCCCTGTTCTCCAGGGCCTGTCTTGCCTTTCTGGTTTTTACACATTTTGTGGATGTCCCTTTTGACCGGTGGGAAGTGATACTTCTTTGTAGTGCAGATTTGCATTGCCCGCTTGCTTGCTTGGCCAAAAAGGGCGTATGCGTTTTCTCCTGAATATATTCAGGAGAAAACGCATACGCCCTTTTTGGCCAAGTGCATCATTGTCGAAGTTGTGCCCCTCTTCCTGTGCTTTACAGGCGATTCCAACGTACCTCTTGAAATCTGTTTCCTGCTATTCTGCCTCGCTTTCAAGTCCGCCTCGTTGCCTTCCCTCAACAGATTTTTGGACGATAGTTGGCCTTGATTACTCTGCCAGTTTGTGAATTGCTGTGCCCCTGAGCTCCATTTTTCAACTCGTTTTTTGTGAGCTGAACGCAAGTCCAAACTTTTGGTTCAGGACCTCTACTGGTTCCCGGTGGGTGGCAGAGACTTTGGTTCATTCTTCTTCCTGCCGGGAAATTAGAGTGACATGTGCCCATCCAAATGCCTAACAGCTACTCTCTCATTGGTTCTCCCTCTTCCCTTTCATCCTCTGCCAAATTGGCAACCTGTGCGAACCAGGAGCTTAAAGGGGCTGTCTCTCCAAGTTGGGAGATTGACAGGAAAGCAGTTGGAAAGTCAAACCGGAGCACCAGGAGAGGGGCTCTTCGTTGAGTTTTAGAAACCTGTCGTATTCACAGTGTGTCCATTCTCTAGGTTTCCCGTACACGTTATAGCTGTAGTAATATTCCCTTCAACCTGGAGAGCTGGGACCCATGGAATGGGTGCCATGCATTATTGCTTTAAAGGGTCTGCATTTGCGCACCCAATCTCACCAATCCTCTCAGCCCCAAGTGTCCAGCCTTATGCCACATCCAGCTGTCATTGTACATACGGTCATTCCAGGTTGCATCAGAGACCCTGAAGGAATTGTAAAGAATTTCCCTGTTTCTTTGTTCTGTTTTTGAAATTCCTTTTTAGAGTGGGTTTGAGCTGATTCTCACGGCCATGTTTATGCCAGTCTAGACACACTTGATTCCCTTACGGAGACATATCAATACATAGGTTTTAAGATTCTTACTAGTCAGATCTATTCCTCTGCGGGAAATATGGGGTTTTGAGTCCCTTTCACTGAGGAAGGTGTAGGTCTTGTCTATTCCATAGTTGGTTTTTGGAACGGTACCTGTGCTTATATCAAACTCGGGTTTGATGCATCACCCCACCTCTCCTTCCCCCTTAAGCAGGCATAAGAGTGTTTTCTAAATGTGAGACTCTGTTCTCTTGCCTAACTCAGTTCATGTGTAGCCATGTTTACAGGATCTTCCTAAGTGATATCTTATGATAAGTTTCTTTTCCTGTGTGACTTCTTTCACTTAGAATCATCGTACCTGAATCCACTCATTTTGCTGCTACTGGTCTTATGACATTGATTTCGTGGCTGAGGGATATTCCATCGTACGTAAGTTCCACAATGTTTGGAACCATTTTTATATTTCCTGGGATATTTCAGGTGTACCCAGGTTGAGGTTCCTGTAAGCAGTGCAGCCCTCAATTTGGGGGTGGCTCTGTCTTATGGATTTTCAGTTTTCCCAAGGTATATTCCCTAGACTGGACGTGCCCTTGGCTCTGGAGCTCTGTTGTTTACTTGTTTTAGGGAACACAATGCACTCCTCCAGTGAGGCAGTTGGCAACTTACATCCCGCCCATCAGCATAACAAGGCTCCCTGTTCTCCAGGGCCTGTCTTGCCTTTCTGGTTTTTACACATTTTGTGGATGTCCCTTTTGACCGGTGGGAAGTGATACTTCTTTGTAGTGCAGATTTGCATTGCCCGCTTGCTTGCTTGGCCAAAAAGGGCGTATGCGTTTTCTCCTGAATATATTCAGGAGAAAACGCATACGCCCTTTTTGGCCAAGTGCATCATTGTCGAAGTTGTGCCCCTCTTCCTGTGCTTTACAGGCGATTTCAACGTACTTCTTTAAATCTGTTTCCTGCTATTCTGCCTCGTTTTCAAGTCCGCCTCGTTGCCTTCCCTCAACAGATTTTTGGACGATAGTTGGCCTTGATTACTCTGCCAGTTTGTGAATTGCTGTGCCCCTGAGCTCCATTTTTCAACTCGTTTTTTGTGAGCTGAACGCAAGTCCAAACTTTTGGTTCAGTACCTCTACTGATTCCCGGTGGGTGGCTGAGACTTTGGTTCATTCTTCTTCCTGCCGGGAAATTAGAGTGACATGTGCCCATCCAAATGCCTAACAGCTACTCTCTCATTGGTTCTCCCTCTTCCCTTTCATCCTCTGCCAAATTGGCAACCTGTGCGAACCAGGAGCTTAAAGGGGCTGTCTCTCCAAGTTGGGAGATTGATAGGAAAGCAGTTGGAAAGTCAAACCGGAGCACCAGGAGAGGGGCTCTTCGTTGAGTTTTAGAAACCTTTCGTATTCACAGTGTGTCCATTCTCTAGGTTTCCCGTACACGTTATAGCTGTAGTAATATTCCCTTCCACCTGGAGAGCTGGGACCCATGGAATGGGTGCCATGCATTATTGCTTTAAAGGGTCTGCATTTGCTCACCCAATCTCACCAATCCTCTCAGTCCCAAGTGTCCAGCCTTATGCCACATCCAGCTGTCATTGTAGATAGGGTCATTCCAGGTTGCATCAGAGACCCTGAAGGAATTGTAAAGAATTTCCCTGTTTCTTTGTTCTGTTTTTGAAATTCCTTTTTAGAGTGGGTTTGAGCTGATTCTCGCTGCCCTGTTTATGCCAGTCTAGACACACTTGATTCCCTTACGGAGACATATCAATACATAGGTTTTAAGATTCTTACTAGTCAGATCTATTCCTCTGCGGGAAATATGGGGTTTTGAGTCCCTTTCACTGAGGAAGGTGTAGGTCTTGTCTATTCCATAGTTGGTTTTTGGAACGGTACCTGTGCTTATATCAAACTCGGGTTTGATGCATCACCCCACCTCTCCTTCCCCCTTAAGCAGGCATAAGAGTGTTTTCTAAATGTGAGACTCTGTTCTCTTGCCAAACTCAGTTCATGTGTAGCCATGTTTACAGGATCTTCCTAAGTGATATCTTATGATAAGTTTCTTTTCCTGTGTGACTTCTTTCACTTAGAATCATCGTACCTGAATCCACTCATTTTGCTGCTACTGGTCTTATGACATTGATTTCGTGGCTGAGGGATATTCCATCGTACGTAAGTTCCACAATGTTTGGAACCATTTTTATATTTCCTGGGATATTTCAGGTGTACCCAGGTTGAGGTTCCTGTAAGCAGTGCAGCCCTCAATTTGGGGGTGGCTCTGTCTTATGGATTTTCAGTTTTCCCAAGGTATATTCCCTAGACTGGACGTGCCCTTGGCTCTGGAGCTCTGTTGTTTACTTGTTTTAGGGAACACAATGCACTCCTCCAGTGAGGCAGTTGGCAACTTACATCCCGCCCATCAGCATAACAAGGCTCCCTGTTCTCCAGGGCCTGTCTTGCCTTTCTGGTTTTTACACATTTTGTGGATGTCCCTTTTGAGCGGTGGGAAGTGATTCTTCTTTGTAGTGCAGATTTGCATTGCGCGCTTGCTTGCTTGGCCAAAAAGGGCGTATGCGTTTTCTCCTGAATATATTCAGGAGAAAACGCATACGCCCTTTTTGGCCAACTGCATCATTGTCGAAGTTGTGCCCCTCTTCCTGTGCTTTACAGGCGATTCCAACGTACCTCTTGAAATCTGTTTCCTGCTATTCTGCCTCGCTTTCAAGTCTGCCTTGTTGCCTTCCCTCAACAGATTTTTGGACGATAGTTGGCCTTGATTACTCGGCCAGTTTGTGAATTGCTGTGCCCCTGAGCTCCATTTTTCAACTCGTTTTTTGTGAGCTGAACGCAAGTCCAAACTTTTGGTTCAGGACCTCTACTGGTTCCCGGTGGGTGGCTGAGACTTTGGTTCATTCTTCTTCCTGCCGGGAAATTAGAGTGACATGTGCCCATCCAAATGCCTAACAGCTGCTCTCTCATTGGTTCTCCCTCTTCCCTTTCATCCTCTGCCAAACTGGCAACCTGTGCGAACCAGGAGCTTAAAGGGGCTCTCTCTCCAAGTTGGGAGATTGATAGGAAAGCAGTTGGAAAGTCAAACCGGAGCACCAGGAGAGGGGCTCTTCGTTGAGTTTTAGAAACCTTTCGTATTCACAGTGTGTCCATTCTCTAGGTTTCCCGTACACGTTATAGCTGTAGTAATATTCCCTTCCACCTGGAGAGCTGGGACCCATGGAATGGGTGCCATGCATTATTGCTTTAAAGGGTCTGCATTTGCTCACCCAATCTCACCAATCCTCTCAGTCCCAAGTGTCCAGCCTTATGCCACATCCAGCTGTCATTGTAGATAGGGTCATTCCAGGTTGCATCAGAGACCCTGAAGGAATTGTAAAGAATTTCCCTATTTCTTTGTTCTGTTTTTGAAATTCCTTTTTAGAGTGGGTTTGAGCTGATTCTCGCTGCCATGTTTATGCCAGTCTAGACACACTTGATTCCCTTACGGAGACATATCAATACATAGGTTTTAAGATTCTTACTAGTCAGATCTATTCCTCTGCGGGAAATATGGGGTTTTGAGTCCCTTTCACTGAGGAAGGTGTAGGTCTTGTCTATTCCATAGTTGGTTTTTGGAACGGTACCTGTGCTTATATCAAACTCGGGTTTGATGCATAACCCCACCTCTCCTTCCCCCTTAAGCAGGCATAAGAGTGTTTTCTAAATGTGAGACTCTGTTCTCTTGCCTAACTCAGTTCATGTGTAGCCATGTTTACAGGATCTTCCTAAGTGATATCTTATGATAAGTTTCTTTTCCTGTGTGACTTCTTTCACTTAGAATCATCGTACCTGAATCCACTCATTTTGCTGCTACTGGTCTTATGACATTGATTTCGTGGCTGAGGGATATTCCATCGTACGTAAGTTCCACAATGTTTGGAACCATTTTTATATTTCCTGGGATATTTCAGGTGTACCCAGGTTGAGGTTCCTGTAAGCAGTGCAGCCCTCAATTTGGGGGTGGCTCTGTCTTATGGATTTTCAGTTTTCCCAAGGTATATTCCCTAGACTGGACGTGCCCTTGGCTCTGGAGCTCTGTTGTTTACTTGTTTTAGGGAACACAATGCACTCCTCCAGTGAGGCAGTTGGCAACTTACATCCCGCCCATCAGCATAACAAGGCTCCCTGTTCTCCAGGGCCTGTCTTGCCTTTCTGGTTTTTACACATTTTGTGGATGTCCCTTTTGACCGGTGGGAAGTGATACTTCTTTGTAGTGCAGATTTGCATTGCCCGCTTGCTTGCTTGGCCAAAAAGGGCGTATGCGTTTTCTCCTGAATATATTCAGGAGAAAACGCATACGCCCTTTTTGGCCAAGTGCATCATTGTCGAAGTTGTGCCCCTCTTCCTGTGCTTTACAGGCGATTCCAACGTACCTCTTGAAATCTGTTTCCTGCTATTCTGCCTCGCTTTCAAGTCCGCCTCGTTGCCTTCCCTCAACAGATTTTTGGACGATAGTTGGCCTTGATTACTCTGCCAGTTTGTGAATTGCTGTGCCCCTGAGCTCCATTTTTCAACTCGTTTTTTGTGAGCTGAACGCAAGTCCAAACTTTTGGTTCAGGACCTCTACTGGTTCCCGGTGGGTGGCAGAGACTTTGGTTCATTCTTCTTCCTGCCGGGAAATTAGAGTGACATGTGCCCATCCAAATGCCTAACAGCTACTCTCTCATTGGTTCTCCCTCTTCCCTTTCATCCTCTGCCAAATTGGCAACCTGTGCGAACCAGGAGCTTAAAGGGGCTGTCTCTCCAAGTTGGGAGATTGACAGGAAAGCAGTTGGAAAGTCAAACCGGAGCACCAGGAGAGGGGCTCTTCGTTGAGTTTTAGAAACCTGTCGTATTCACAGTGTGTCCATTCTCTAGGTTTCCCGTACACGTTATAGCTGTAGTAATATTCCCTTCAACCTGGAGAGCTGGGACCCATGGAATGGGTGCCATGCATTATTGCTTTAAAGGGTCTGCATTTGCGCACCCAATCTCACAAATCCTCTCAGTCCCAAGTGTCCAGCCTTATGCCACATCCAGCTGTCATTGTAGATACGGTCATTCCAGGTTGCATCAGAGACCCTGAAGGAATTGTAAAGAATTTCCCTGTTTCTTTGTTCTGTTTTTGAAATTCCTTTTTAGAGTGGGTTTGAGCTGATTCTCACGGCCATGTTTATGCCAGTCTAGACACACTTGATTCCCTTACGGAGACATATCAATACATAGGTTTTAAGATTCTTACTAGTCAGATCTATTCCTCTGCGGGAAATATGGGGTTTTGAGTCCCTTTCACTGAGGAAGGTGTAGGTCTTGTCTATTCCATAGTTGGTTTTTGGAACGGTACCTGTGCTTATATCAAACTCGGGTTTGATGCATCACCCCACCTCTCCTTCCCCCTTAAGCAGGCATAAGAGTGTTTTCTAAATGTGAGACTCTGTTCTCTTGCCTAACTCAGTTCATGTGTAGCCATGTTTACAGGATCTTCCTAAGTGATATCTTATGATAAGTTTCTTTTCCTGTGTGACTTCTTTCACTTAGAATCATCGTACCTGAATCCACTCATTTTGCTGCTACTGGTCTTATGACATTGATTTCGTGGCTGAGGGATATTCCATCGTACGTAAGTTCCACAATGTTTGGAACCATTTTTATATTTCCTGGGATATTTCAGGTGTACCCAGGTTGAGGTTCCTGTAAGCAGTGCAGCCCTCAATTTGGGGGTGGCTCTGTCTTATGGATTTTCAGTTTTCCCAAGGTATATTCCCTAGACTGGACGTGCCCTTGGCTCTGGAGCTCTGTTGTTTACTTGTTTTAGGGAACACAATGCACTCCTCCAGTGAGGCAGTTGGCAACTTACATCCCGCCCATCAGCATAACAAGGCTCCCTGTTCTCCAGGGCCTGTCTTGCCTTTCTGGTTTTTACACATTTTGTGGATGTCCCTTTTGACCGGTGGGAAGTGATACTTCTTTGTAGTGCAGATTTGCATTGCCCGCTTGCTTGCTTGGCCAAAAAGGGCGTATGCGTTTTCTCCTGAATATATTCAGGAGAAAACGCATACGCCCTTTTTGGCCAAGTGCATCATTGTCGAAGTTGTGCCCCTCTTCCTGTGCTTTACAGGCGATTTCAACGTACTTCTTTAAATCTGTTTCCTGCTATTCTGCCTCGTTTTCAAGTCCGCCTCGTTGCCTTCCCTCAACAGATTTTTGGACGATAGTTGGCCTTGATTACTCTGCCAGTTTGTGAATTGCTGTGCCCCTGAGCTCCATTTTTCAACTCGTTTTTTGTGAGCTGAACGCAAGTCCAAACTTTTGGTTCAGTACCTCTACTGATTCCCGGTGGGTGGCTGAGACTTTGGTTCATTCTTCTTCCTGCCGGGAAATTAGAGTGACATGTGCCCATCCAAATGCCTAACAGCTACTCTCTCATTGGTTCTCCCTCTTCCCTTTCATCCTCTGCCAAATTGGCAACCTGTGCGAACCAGGAGCTTAAAGGGGCTGTCTCTCCAAGTTGGGAGATTGATAGGAAAGCAGTTGGAAAGTCAAACCGGAGCACCAGGAGAGGGGCTCTTCGTTGAGTTTTAGAAACCTTTCGTATTCACAGTGTGTCCATTCTCTAGGTTTCCCGTACACGTTATAGCTGTAGTAATATTCCCTTCCACCTGGAGAGCTGGGACCCATGGAATGGGTGCCATGCATTATTGCTTTAAAGGGTCTGCATTTGCTCACCCAATCTCACCAATCCTCTCAGTCCCAAGTGTCCAGCCTTATGCCACATCCAGCTGTCATTGTAGATAGGGTCATTCCAGGTTGCATCAGAGACCCTGAAGGAATTGTAAAGAATTTCCCTGTTTCTTTGTTCTGTTTTTGAAATTCCTTTTTAGAGTGGGTTTGAGCTGATTCTCGCTGCCCTGTTTATGCCAGTCTAGACACACTTGATTCCCTTACGGAGACATATCAATACATAGGTTTTAAGATTCTTACTAGTCAGATCTATTCCTCTGCGGGAAATATGGGGTTTTGAGTCCCTTTCACTGAGGAAGGTGTAGGTCTTGTCTATTCCATAGTTGGTTTTTGGAACGGTACCTGTGCTTATATCAAACTCGGGTTTGATGCATCACCCCACCTCTCCTTCCCCCTTAAGCAGGCATAAGAGTGTTTTCTAAATGTGAGACTCTGTTCTCTTGCCAAACTCAGTTCATGTGTAGCCATGTTTACAGGATCTTCCTAAGTGATATCTTATGATAAGTTTCTTTTCCTGTGTGACTTCTTTCACTTAGAATCATCGTACCTGAATCCACTCATTTTGCTGCTACTGGTCTTATGACATTGATTTCGTGGCTGAGGGATATTCCATCGTACGTAAGTTCCACAATGTTTGGAACCATTTTTATATTTCCTGGGATATTTCAGGTGTACCCAGGTTGAGGTTCCTGTAAGCAGTGCAGCCCTCAATTTGGGGGTGGCTCTGTCTTATGGATTTTCAGTTTTCCCAAGGTATATTCCCTAGACTGGACGTGCCCTTGGCTCTGGAGCTCTGTTGTTTACTTGTTTTAGGGAACACAATGCACTCCTCCAGTGAGGCAGTTGGCAACTTACATCCCGCCCATCAGCATAACAAGGCTCCCTGTTCTCCAGGGCCTGTCTTGCCTTTCTGGTTTTTACACATTTTGTGGATGTCCCTTTTGACCGGTGGGAAATGATACTTCTTTGTAGTGCAGATTTGCATTGCCCGCTTGCTTGCTTGGCCAAAAAGGGCGTATGCGTTTTCTCCTGAATATATTCAGGAGAAAACGCATACGCCCTTTTTGGCCAAGTGCATCATTGTCGAAGTTGTGCCCCTCTTCCTGTGCTTTACAGGCGATTCCAACATACCTCTTGAAATCTGTTTCCTGCTATTCTGCCTCGCTTTCAAGTCCGCCTCGTTGCCTTCCCTCAACAGATTTTTGGACGATAGTTGGCCTTAATTACTCTGCGAGTTTGTGAATTGCTGTGCCCCTGAGCTCCATTTTTCAACTCGTTTTTTGTGAGCTGAATGCAAGTCCAAACTTTTGGTTCAGGACCTCTACTGGTTCCCGGTGGGTGGCTGAGACTTTGGTTCATTCTTCTTCCTGCCGGGAAATTAGAGTGACATGTGCCCATCCAAATGCCTAACAGCTACTCTCTCATTGGTTCTCCCTCTTCCCTTTCATCCTCTGCCAATTTGGCAACCTGTGCGAACCAGGAGCTTAAAGGGGCTGTCTCTCCAATTTGGGAGATTGATAGGAAAGCAGTTGGAAAGTCAAACCGGAGCACCAGGAGAGGGGCTCTTCGTTGAGTTTTAGAAACCTTTCGTATTCACAGTGTGTCCATTCTCTAGGTTTCCCGTACACGTTATAGCTGTAGTAATATTCCCTTCCACCTGGAGAGCTGGGACCCATGGAATGGGTGCCATGCATTATTGCTTTAAAGGGTCTGCATTTGCGCACCCAATCTCACCAATCCTCTCAGTCCCAAGTGTCCAGCCTTATGCCATATCCACCTGTCATTGTAGATAGGGTCATTCCAGGTTGCATCAGAGACCCTGAAGGAATTGTAAAGAATTTCCCTGTTTCTTTGTTCTGTTTTTGAAATTCCTTTTTAGAGTGGGTTTGAGCTGATTCTCACTGCCATGTTTATGCCAGTGTAGACACACTTGATTCCCTTACGGAGACATATCAATACATAGGTTTTAAGATTCTTACTAGTCAGATCTATTCCTCTGCGGGAAATATGGGGTTTTGAGTCCCTTTCACTGAGGAAGGTGTAGGTCTTGTCTATTCCATAGTTGGTTTTTGGAACGGTACCTGTGCTTATATCAAACTCGGGTGTGATGCATCACCCCACCTCTCCTTCCCCCTTAAGCAGGCATAAGAGTGTTTTCTAAATGTGAGACTCTGTTCTCTTGCCTAACTCAGTTCATGTGTAGCCATGTTTACAGGATCTTCCTAAGTGATATCTTATGATAAGTTTCTTTTCCTGTGTGACTTCTTTCACTTAGAATCATCGTACCTGAATCCACTCATTTTGCTGCTACTGGTCTTATGACATTGATTTCGTGGCTGAGGGATATTCCATCGTACGTAAGTTCCACAATGTTTGGAACCATTTTTATATTTCCTGGGATATTTCAGGTGTACCCAGGTTGAGGTTCCTGTAAGCAGTGCAGCCCTCAATTTGGGGGTGGCTCTGTCTTATGGATTTTCAGTTTTCCCAAGGTATATTCCCTAGACTGGACGTGCCCTTGGCTCTGGAGCTCTGTTGTTTACTTGTTTTAGGGAACACAATGCACTCCTCCAGTGAGGCAGTTGGCAACTTACATCCCGCCCATCAGCATAACAAGGCTCCCTGTTCTCCAGGGCCTGTCTTGCCTTTCTGGTTTTTACACATTTTGTGGATGTCCCTTTTGACCGGTGGGAAGTGATACTTCTTTGTAGTGCAGATTTGCATTGCCCGCTTGCTTGCTTGGCCAAAAAGGGCGTATGCGTTTTCTCCTGAATATATTCAGGAGAAAACGCATACGCCCTTTTTGGCCAAGTGCATCATTGTCGATGTTGTGCCCCTCTTCCTGTGCTTTACAGGCCATTCCAACGTACCTCTTGAAATCTGTTTCCTGCTATTCTGCCTCGCTTTCAAGTCCGCCTCGTTGCCTTCCCTCAACAGATTTTTGGACGATAGTTGGCCTTGATTACTCTGCCAGTTTGTGAAATGCTGTGCCCCTGAGCTCCATTATTCAACTCGTTTTTTGTGAGCTGAACGCAAGTCCAAACTTTTGGTTCAGGACCTCTACTGGTTCCCGGTGGGTGGCTGAGACTTTGGTTAATTCTTCTTCCTGCAGGGAAATTAGAGTGACATGTGCCCATCCAAATGCCTAACAGCTACTCTCTCATTGGTTCTCCCTCTTCCCTTTCATCCTCTGCCAAATTGGCAACCTGTGCGAACCAGGAGCTTAAAGGGGCTGTCTCTCCAAGTTGGGAGATTGATAGGAAAGCAGTTGGAAAGTCAAACCGGAGCACCAGGAGAGGGGCTCTTCGTTGAGTTTTAGAAACCTTTCGTATTCACAGTGTGTCCATTCTCTAGGTTTCCCGTACACGTTATAGCTGTAGTAATATTCCCTTCCACCTGGAGAGCTGGGACCCATGGAATGGGTGCCATGCATTATTGCTTTAAAGGGTCTGCATTTGCTCACCCAATCTCACCAATCCTCTCAGTCCCAAGTGTCCAGCCTTATGCCACATCCAGCTGTCATTGTAGATAGGGTCATTCCAGGTTGCATCAGAGACCCTGAAGGAATTGTAAAGAATTTCCCTGTTTCTTTGTTCTGTTTTTGAAATTCCTTTTTAGAGTGGGTTTGAGCTGATTCTCGCTGCCATGTTTATGCCAGTCTAGACACACTTGATTCCCTTACGGAGACATATCAATACATAGGTTTTAAGATTCTTACTAGTCAGATCTATTCCTCTGCGGGAAATATGGGGTTTTGAGTCCCTTTCACTGAGGAAGGTGTAGGTCTTGTCTATTCCATAGTTGGTTTTTGGAACGGTACCTGTGCTTATATCAAACTCGGGTGTGATGCATCACCCCACCTCTCCTTCCCCCTTAAGCAGGCATAAGAGTGTTTTCTAAATGTGAGACTCTGTTCTCTTGCCTAACTCAGTTCATGTGTAGCCATGTTTACAGGATCTTCCTAAGTGATATCTTATGATAAGTTTCTTTTCCTGTGTGACTTCTTTCACTTAGAATCATCGTACCTGAATCCACTCATTTTGCTGCTACTGGTCTTATGACATTGATTTCGTGGCTGAGGGATATTCCATCGTACGTAAGTTCCACAATGTTTGGAACCATTTTTATATTTCCTGGGATATTTCAGGTGTACCCAGGTTGAGGTTCCTGTAAGCAGTGCAGCCCTCAATTTGGGGGTGGCTCTGTCTTATGGATTTTCAGTTTTCCCAAGGTATATTCCCTAGACTGGACGTGCCCTTGGCTCTGGAGCTCTGTTGTTTACTTGTTTTAGGGAACACAATGCACTCCTCCAGTGAGGCAGTTGGCAACTTACATCCCGCCCATCAGCATAACAAGGCTCCCTGTTCTCCAGGGCCTGTCTTGCCTTTCTGGTTTTTACACATTTTGTGGATGTCCCTTTTGACCGGTGGGAAGTGATACTTCTTTGTAGTGCAGATTTGCATTGCCCGCTTGCTTGCTTGGCCAAAAAGGGCGTATGCGTTTTCTCCTGAATATATTCAGGAGAAAACGCATACGCCCTTTTTGGCCAAGTGCATCATTGTCGATGTTGTGCCCCTCTTCCTGTGCTTTACAGGCCATTCCAACGTACCTCTTGAAATCTGTTTCCTGCTATTCTGCCTCGCTTTCAAGTCCGCCTCGTTGCCTTCCCTCAACAGATTTTTGGACGATAGTTGGCCTTGATTACTCTGCCAGTTTGTGAAATGCTGTGCCCCTGAGCTCCATTATTCAACTCGTTTTTTGTGAGCTGAACGCAAGTCCAAACTTTTGGTTCAGGACCTCTACTGGTTCCCGGTGGGTGGCTGAGACTTTGGTTAATTCTTCTTCCTGCAGGGAAATTAGAGTGACATGTGCCCATCCAAATGCCTAACAGCTACTCTCTCATTGGTTCTCCCTCTTCCCTTTCATCCTCTGCCAAATTGGCAACCTGTGCGAACCAGGAGCTTAAAGGGGCTGTCTCTCCAAGTTGGGAGATTGATAGGAAAGCAGTTGGAAAGTCAAACCGGAGCACCAGGAGAGGGGCTCTTCGTTGAGTTTTAGAAACCTTTCGTATTCACAGTGTGTCCATTCTCTAGGTTTCCCATACACGTTATAGCTGTAGTAATATTCCCTTCCACCTGGAGAGCTGGGACCCATGGAATGGGTGCCATGCATTATTGCTTTAAAGGGTCTGCATTTGCTCACCCAATCTCACCAATCCTCTCAGTCCCAAGTGTCCAGCCTTATGCCACATCCAGCTGTCATTGTAGATAGGGTCATTCCAGGTTGCATCAGAGACCCTGAAGGAATTGTAAAGAATTTCCCTGTTTCTTTGTTCTGTTTTTGAAATTCCTTTTTAGAGTGGGTTTGAGCTGATTCTCGCGGCCATGTTTATGCCAGTCTAGACACACTTGATTCCCTTACAGAGATATATCAATACATAGGTTTTAATATTCTTACTAGTCAGATCTATTCCTCTGCGGGAAATATGGGGTTTTGAGTCCCTTTCACTGAGGAAGGTGTAGGTCTTGTCTATTCCATATTGGTTTTTGGAACAGTACCTGTGCTTATATCAAACTCGGGTTTGATGCATCACCCCACCTCTCCTTCCCCCTTAAGCAGGCATAAGAGTGTTTTCTAAATGTGAGACTCTGTTCTCTTGCCTAACTCAGTTCATGTGTAGCCATGTTTACAGGATCTTCCTAAGTGATATCTTATGATAAGTTTCTTTTCCTGTGTGACTTCTTTCACTTAGAATCATCGTACCTGAATCCACTCATTTTGCTGCTACTGGTCTTATGACATTGATTTCGTGGCTGAGGGATATTCCATCGTACCTAAGTTCCACAGTGTTTGGAACCATTTTTATATTTCCTGGGATATTTCAGGTGTACCCAGGTTGAGGTTCCTGTAAGCAGTGCAGCCCTCAATTTGGGGGTGGCTCTGTCTTATGGATTTTCAGTTTTCCCATGGTATATTCCCTAGACTGGACGTGCCCTTGGCTCTGGAGCTCTGTTGTTTTCTTGTTTTAGGGAACACAATGCACTCCTCCAGTGAGGCAGTTGGCAACTTACATCCCGCCCATCAGCAAAACAAGGCTCCCTGTTCTCCAGGGCCTGTCTTGCCTTTCTGGTTTTTACACATTTTGTGGATGTCCCTTTTGACCGGTGGGAAGTGATACTTCTTTGTAGTGCAGATTTGCATTGCCCGCTTGCTTGCTTGGCCAAAAAGGGCGTATGCGTTTTCTCCTGAATATATTCAGGAGAAAACGCATACGCCCTTTTTGGCCAAGTGCATCATTGTCGAAGTTGTGCCCCTCTTCCTGTGCTTTACAGGCGATTCCAACGTACCTCTTGAAATCTGTTTCCTGCTATTCTGCCTCGCTTTCAAGTCCGCCTCGTTGCCTTCCCTCAACAGATTTTTGGACGATAGTTGGCCTTGATTACTCTGCCAGTTTGTGAATTGCTGTGCCCCTGAGCTCCATTTTTCAACTCGTTTTTTGTGAGCTGAACGCAAGTCCAAACTTTTGGTTCAGGACCTATACTGGTTCTCGGTGGGTGGCTGAGACTTTGGTTCATGCTTCTTCCTGCCGGGAAATTAGAGTGACATGTGCCCATCCAAATGCCTAACAGCTACTCTCTCATTGGTTCTCCCTCTTCCCTTTCATCCTCTGCCAAATTGGCAACCTGTGCGAACCAGGAGCTTAAAGGGGCTGTCTCTCCAAGTTGGGAGATTGATAGGAAAGCAGTTGGAAAATCAAACCGGAGCACCAGGAGAGGGGCTCTTCGTTGAGTTTTAGAAACCTTTCGTATTCACAGTGTGTCCATTCTCTAGGTTTCCCGTACACGTTATAGCTGTAGTAATATTCCCTTCCACCTGGAGAGCGGGGACCCATGGAATGGGTGCCATGCAGTATTGCTTTAAAGGGTCTGCATTTGCTCACCCAATCTCACCAATCCTCTCAGTCCCAAGTGTCCAGCCTTATGCCACATCCAGCTGTCATTGTAGATAGGGTCATTCCAGGTTGCATCAGAGACCCTGAAGGAATTGTAAAGAATTTCCCTGTTTCTTTGTTCTGTTTTTGAAATTCCTTTTTAGAGTGGGTTTGAGCTGATTCTCGCTGCCATGTTTAGGCCAGTCTACACACACTTGATTCCCTTACGGAGGCATATCAATACATAGGTTTTAAGATTCTTACTAGTCTGATCTATTCCTCTGCGGGAAATATGGGGTTTTGAGTCCCTTTCACTGAGGAAGGTGTAGGTCTTGTCTATTCCATAGTTGGTTTTTGGAACGGTACCTGTGCTTATATCAAACTCTGGTTTGATGCATCACCCCACCTCTCCTTCCCCCTTAAGCAGGCATAAGAGTGTTTTCTAAATGTGAGACTCTGTTCTCTTGCCTAACTCAGTTCATGTGTAGCCATGTTTACAGGATCTTCCTAAGTGATATCTTATGATAAGTTTCTTTTCCTGTGTGACTTCTTTCACTTAGAATCATCGTACCTGAATCCACTCATTTTGCTGCTACTGGTCTTATGACATTGATTTCGTGGCTGAGGGATATTCCATCGTACGTAAGTTCCACAATGTTTGGAACCATTTTTATATTTCCTGGGATATTTCAGGTGTACCCAGGTTGAGGTTCCTGTAAGCAGTGCAGCCCTCAATTTGGGGGTGGCTCTGTCTTATGGATTTTCAGTTTTCCCAAGGTATATTCCCTAGACTGGACGTGCCCTTGGCTCTGGAGCTCTGTTGTTTACTTGTTTTAGGGAACACAATGCACTCCTCCAGTGAGGCAGTTGGCAACTTACATCCCGCCCATCAGCATAACAAGGCTCCCTGTTCTCCAGGGCCTGTCTTGCCTCTCTGGTTTTTACACATTTTGTGGATGTCCCTTTTGACCAGTGGGAAGTGATACTTCTTTGTAGTGCAGATTAGCATTGCCCGCTTGCTTGCTTGGCCAAAAAGGGCGTATGCGTTTTCTCCTGAATATATACAGGAGAAAACACATACGCCCTTTTTGGGCAAGTGCATCATTGTCGAAGTTGTGCCCCTCTTCCTGTGCTTTACAGGTGATTCCAACGTACCTCTTGAAATCTGTTTCCTGCTATTCTGCCTCGCTTTCAAGTCCACCTCGTTGCCTTCCCTCAACAGATTTTTGGACGATAGTTGGCCTTGATTACTCTGCCAGTTTGTGAATTGCTGTGCCCCTGAGCTCCATTTTTCAACTCGTTTTTTGTGAGCTGAACGCAAGTCCAAACTTTTGGTTCAGGACCTCTACTGGTTCCCGGTGGGTGGCTGAGACTTTGGTTAATTCTTCTTCCTGCCGGGAAATTAGAGTGACATGTGCCCATCCAAATGCCTAACAGCTACTCTCTCATTGGTTCTCCCTCTTCCCTTTCATCCTCTGCCAATTTGGCAACCTGTGCGAACCAGGAGCTTAAAGGGGCTGTCTCTCCAAGTTGGGAGATTGATAGGAAAGCAGTTGGAAAGTCAAACCGGAGCACCAGGAGAGGGGCTCTTCGTTGAGTTTTAGAAACCTGTCGTATTCACAGTGTGTCCATTCTCTAGGTTTCCCGTACACGTTATAGCTGTAGTAATATTCCCTTCCACCTGGAGAGCTGGGACCCATGGAATGGGTGCCATGCATTATTGCTTTAAAGGGTCTGCATTTGCTCACCCAATCTCACCAATCCTCTCAGTCCCAAGTGTCCAGCCTTATGCCACATCCAGCTGTCATTGTAGATAGGGTCATTCCAGGTTGCATCAGAGACCCTGAAGGAATTGTAAAGAATTTCCCTGTTTCTTTGTTCTGTTTTTGAAATTCCTTTTTAGAGTGGGTTTGAGCTGATTCTCGTGGCCATGTTTATGCCAGTCTAGACACACTTGATTCCCTTACGGAGACATATCAATACATAGGTTTTAAGATTCTTACTAGTCAGATCTATTCCTCTCCGGGAAATACGGAGTTTTGAGTCCCTTTCACTGAGGAAGGTGTAGGTCTTGTCTATTCCATAGTTGGTTTTTGGAACGGTACCTGTGCTTATATCAAACTCTGGTTTGATGCATCACCCCACCTCTCCTTCCCCCTTAAGCAGGCATAAGAGTGTTTTCTAAATGTGAGACTCTGTTCTCTTGCCTAACTCAGTTCATGTGTAGCCATGTTTACAGGATCTTCCTAAGTGATATCTTATGATAAGTTTCTTTTCCTGTGTGACTTCTTTCACTTAGAATCATCGTACCTGAATCCACTCATTTTGCTGCTACTGGTCTTATGACATTGATTTCGTGGCTGAGGGATATTCCATCGTACGTAAGTTCCACAATGTTTGGAACCATTTTTATATTTCCTGGGATATTTCAGGTGTACCCAGGTTGAGGTTCCTGTAAGCAGTGCAGCCCTCAATTTGGGGGTGGCTCTGTCTTATGGATTTTCAGTTTTCCCAAGGTATATTCCCTAGACTGGACGTGCCCTTGGCTCTGGAGCTCTGTTGTTTACTTGTTTTAGGGAACACAATGCACTCCTCCAGTGAGGCAGTTGGCAACTTACATCCCGCCCATCAGCATAACAAGGCTCCCTGTTCTCCAGGGCCTGTCTTGCCTTTCTGGTTTTTACACATTTTGTGGATGTCCCTTTTGACCGGTGGGAAGTGATACTTCTTTGTAGTGCAGATTTGCATTGCCCGCTTGCTTGCTTGGCCAAAAAGGGCGTATGCGTTTTCTCCTGAATATATTCAGGAGAAAACGCATACGCCCTTTTTGGCCAAGTGCATCATTGTCGAAGTTGTGCCCCTCTTCCTGTGCTTTACAGGCGATTCCAACGTACCTCTTGAAATCTGTTTCCTGCTATTCTGCCTCGCTTTCAAGTCCGCCTCGTTGCCTTCCCTCAACAGATTTTTGGACGATAGTTGGCCTTGATTACTCTGCCAGTTTGTGAATTGCTGTGCCCCTGAGCTCCATTTCTCAACTTGTTTTTTGTGAGCTGAACGCAAGTCCAAACTTTTGGTTCAGGACCTCTACTGGTTCCCGGTGGGTGGCTGAGACTTTGGTTCATTCTTCTTCCTGCAGGGAAATTAGAGTGACATGTGCCCATCCAAATGCCTAACAGCTACTCTCTCATTGGTTCTCCGTCTTCCCTTTCATCCTCTGCCAAATTGGCAACCTGTGCGAACCAGGAGCTTAAAGGGGCTGTCTCTCCAAGTTGGGAGATTGATAGGAAAGCAGTTGGAAAGTCAAATCGGAGCAACAGGAGAGGGGCTCTTCGTTGAGTTTTAGAAACCTTTTGTATTCACAGTGTGTCCATTCTCTAGGTTTCCCATACACGTTATATCTGTAGTAATATTCCCTTCCACCTGGAGAGCGGGGACCCATGGAATGGGTGCCATGCATTATTGCTTTAAAGGGTCTGCATTTGCTCACCCAATCTCACCAATCCTCTCAGTCCCAAGTGTCCAGCCTTATGCCACATCCAGCTGTCATTGTAGATAGGGTCATTCCAGGTTGCATCAGAGACCCTGAAGGAATTGTAAAGAATTTCCCTGTTTCTTTGTTCTGTTTTTGAAATTCCTTTTTAGAGTGGGTTTGAGCTGATTCTCGCTGCCCTGTTTATGCCAGTCTAGACACACTTGATTCCCTTACGGAGACATATCAATACATAGGTTTTAAGATTCTTACTAGTCAGATCTATTCCTCTGCGGGAAATATGGAGTTTTGAGTCCCTTTCACTGAGGAAGGTGTAGGTCTTGTCTATTCCATAGTTGGTTTTTGGAACGGTACCTGTGCTTATATCAAACTCTGGTTTGATGCATCACCCCACCTCTCCTTCCCCCTTAAGCAGGCATAAGAGTGTTTTCTAAATGTGAGACTCTGTTCTCTTGCCTAACTCAGTTCATGTGTAGCCATGTTTACAGGATCTTCCTAAGTGATATCTTATGATAAGTTTCTTTTCCTGTGTGACTTCTTTCACTTAGAATCATCGTACCTGAATCCACTCATTTTGCTGCTACTGGTCTTATGACATTGATTTCGTGGCTGAGGGATATTCCATCGTACGTAAGTTCCACAATGTTTGGAACCATTTTTATATTTCCTGGGATATTTCAGGTGTACCCAGGTTGAGGTTCCTGTAAGCAGTGCAGCCCTCAATTTGGGGGTGGCTCTGTCTTATGGATTTTCAGTTTTCCCAAGGTATATTCCCTAGACTGGACGTGCCCTTGGCTCTGGAGCTCTGTTGTTTACTTGTTTTAGGGAACACAATGCACTCCTCCAGTGAGGCAGTTGGCAACTTACATCCCGCCCATCAGCATAACAAGGCTCCCTGTTCTCCAGGGCCTGTCTTGCCTTTCTGGTTTTTACACATTTTGTGGATGTCCCTTTTGACCGGTGGGAAGTGATACTTCTTTGTAGTGCAGATTTGCATTGCCCGCTTGCTTGCTTGGCCAAAAAGGGCGTATGCGTTTTCTCCTGAATATATTCAGGAGAAAACACATACGCCCTTTTTGGCCAAGTGCATCATTGTCGAAGTTGTGCCCCTCTTCCTGTGCTTTACAGGCGATTCCAACGTACCTCTTGAAATCTGTTTCCTGCTATTCTGCCTCGCTTTCAAGTCCGCCTCGTTGCCTTCCCTCAACAGATTTTTGGACGATAGTTGTCCTTGATTACTCTGCCAGTTTGTGAATTGCTGTGCCCCTGAGCTCCATTTTTCAACTCGTTTTTTGTGAGCTGAACGCAAGTCCAAACTTTTGGTTCAGGACATCTACTGGTTCCCGGTGGGTGGCTGAGACTTTGGTTCATTCTTCTTCCTGCCGGGAAATTAGAGTGACATGTGCCCATCCAAATGCCTAACAGCTACTCTCTCATTGGTTCTCCCTCTTCCCTTTCATCCTCTGCCAAATTGGCAACCTGTGCGAACCAGGAGCTTAAAGGGGCTGTCTCTCCAAGTTGGGAGATTGATAGGAAAGCAGTTGGAAAATCAAACCGGAGCACCAGGAGAGGGGCTCTTCGTTGAGTTTTAGAAACCTTTCGTATTCACAGTGTGTCCATTCTCTAGGTTTCCCGTACACGTTATAGCTGTAGTAATATTCCCTTCCACCTGGAGAGCGGGGACCCATGGAATGGGTGCCATGCAGTATTGCTTTAAAGCGTCTGCATTTGCTCACCCAATCTCACCAATCCTCTCAGTCCCAAGTGTGCAGCCTTATGCCACATCCAGCTGTCATTGTAGATAGGGTCATTCCAGGTTGCATCAGAGACCCTGAAGGAATTGTAAAGAATTTCCCTGTTTCTTTGTTCTGTTTTTGAAATTCCTTTTTAGAGTGGGTTTGAGCTGATTCTCGCTGCCATGTTTATGCCAGTCTACACACACTTGATTCCCTTATGGAGGCATATCAATACATAGGTTTTAAGATTCTTACTAGTCTGATCTATTCCTCTGCGGGAAATATGGGGTTTTGAGTCCCTTTCACTGAGGAAGGTGTAGGTCTTGTCTATTCCATAGTTGGTTTTTGGAACGGTACCTGTGCTTATATCAAACTCGGGTTTGATGCATCACCCCACCTCTCCTTCCCCCTTAAGCAGGCATAAGAGTGTTTTCTAAATGTGAGACTCTGTTCTCTTGCCTAACTCAGTTCATGTGTAGCCATGTTTACAGGATCTTCCTAAGTGATATCTTATGATAAGTTTCTTTTCCTGTGTGACTTCTTTCACTTAGAATCATCGTACCTGAATCCACTCATTTTGCTGCTACTGGTCTTATGACATTGATTTCGTGGCTGAGGGATATTCCATCGTACGTAAGTTCCACAATGTTTGGAACCATTTTTATATTTCCTGGGATATTTCAGGTGTACCCAGGTTGAGGTTCCTGTAAGCAGTGCAGCCCTCAATTTGGGGGTGGCTCTGTCTTATGGATTTTCAGTTTTCCCAAGGTATATTCCCTAGACTGGACGTGCCCTTGGCTCTGGAGCTCTGTTGTTTACTTGTTTTAGGGAACACAATGCACTCCTCCAGTGAGGCAGTTGGCAACTTACATCCCGCCCATCAGCATAACAAGGCTCCCTGTTCTCCAGGGCCTGTCTTGCCTCTCTGGTTTTTACACATTTTGTGGATGTCCCTTTTGACCAGTGGGAAGTGATACTTCTTTGTAGTGCAGATTAGCATTGCCCGCTTGCTTGCTTGGCCAAAAAGGGCGTATGCGTTTTCTCCTGAATATATACAGGAGAAAACACATACGCCCTTTTTGGGCAAGTGCATCATTGTCGAAGTTGTGCCCCTCTTCCTGTGCTTTACAGGCGATTCCAACGTACCTCTTGAAATCTGTTTCCTGCTATTCTGCCTCGCTTTCAAGTCCACCTCGTTGCCTTCCCTCAACAGATTTTTGGACGATAGTTGGCCTTGATTACTCTGCCAGTTTGTGAATTGCTGTGCCCCTGAGCTCCATTTTTCAACTCGTTTTTTGTGAGCTGAACGCAAGTCCAAACTTTTGGTTCAGGACCTCTACTGGTTCCCGGTGGGTGGCTGAGACTTTGGTTAATTCTTCTTCCTGCCGGGAAATTAGAGTGACATGTGCCCATCCAAATGCCTAACAGCTACTCTCTCATTGGTTCTCCCTCTTCCCTTTCATCCTCTGCCAATTTGGCAACCTGTGCGAACCAGGAGCTTAAAGGGGCTGTCTCTCAAAGTTGGGAGATTGATAGGAAAGCAGTTGGAAAGTCAAACCGGAGCACCAGGAGAGGGGCTCTTCGTTGAGTTTTAGAAACCTGTCGTATTCACAGTGTGTCCATTCTCTAGGTTTCCCGTACACGTTATAGCTGTAGTAATATTCCCTTCCACCTGGAGAGCTGGGACCCATGGAATGGGTGCCATGCATTATTGCTTTAAAGGGTCTGCATTTGCTCACCCAATCTCACCAATCCTCTCAGTCCCAAGTGTCCAGCCTTATGCCACATCCAGCTGTCATTGTAGATAGGGTCATTCCAGGTTGCATCAGAGACCCTGAAGGAATTGTAAAGAATTTCCCTGTTTCTTTGTTCTGTTTTTGAAATTCCTTTTTAGAGTGGGTTTGAGCTGATTCTCGCTGCCCTGTTTATGCCAGTCTAGACACACTTGATTCCCTTACGGAGACATATCAATACATAGGTTTTAAGATTCTTACTAGTCAGATCTATTCCTCTGCGGGAAATATGGAGTTTTGAGTCCCTTTCACTGAGGAAGGTGTAGGTCTTGTCTATTCCATAGTTGGTTTTTGGAACGGTACCTGTGCTTATATCAAACTCTGGTTTGATGCATCACCCCACCTCTCCTTCCCCCTTAAGCAGGCATAAGAGTGTTTTCTAAATGTGAGACTCTGTTCTCTTGCCTAACTCAGTTCATGTGTAGCCATGTTTACAGGATCTTCCTAAGTGATATCTTATGATAAGTTTCTTTTCCTGTGTGACTTCTTTCACTTAGAATCATCGTACCTGAATCCACTCATTTTGCTGCTACTGGTCTTATGACATTGATTTCGTGGCTGAGGGATATTCCATCGTACGTAAGTTCCACAATGTTTGGAACCATTTTTATATTTCCTGGGATATTTCAGGTGTACCCAGGTTGAGGTTCCTGTAAGCAGTGCAGCCCTCAATTTGGGGGTGGCTCTGTCTTATGGATTTTCAGTTTTCCCAAGGTATATTCCCTAGACTGGACGTGCCCTTGGCTCTGGAGCTCTGTTGTTTACTTGTTTTAGGGAACACAATGCACTCCTCCAGTGAGGCAGTTGGCAACTTACATCCCGCCCATCAGCATAACAAGGCTCCCTGTTCTCCAGGGCCTGTCTTGCCTTTCTGGTTTTTACACATTTTGTGGATGTCCCTTTTGACCGGTGGGAAGTGATACTTCTTTGTAGTGCAGATTTGCATTGCCCGCTTGCTTGCTTGGCCAAAAAGGGCGTATGCGTTTTCTCCTGAATATATTCAGGAGAAAACACATACGCCCTTTTTGGCCAAGTGCATCATTGTCGAAGTTGTGCCCCTCTTCCTGTGCTTTACAGGCGATTCCAACGTACCTCTTGAAATCTGTTTCCTGCTATTCTGCCTCGCTTTCAAGTCCGCCTCGTTGCCTTCCCTCAACAGATTTTTGGACGATAGTTGTCCTTGATTACTCTGCCAGTTTGTGAATTGCTGTGCCCCTGAGCTCCATTTTTCAACTCGTTTTTTGTGAGCTGAACGCAAGTCCAAACTTTTGGTTCAGGACCTCTACTGGTTCCCGGTGGGTGGCTGAGACTTTGGTTCATTCTTCTTCCTGCGGGGAAATTAGAGTGACATGTGCCCATCCAAATGCCTAACAGCTACTCTCTCATTGGTTCTCCCTCTTCCCTTTCATCCTCTGCCAAATTGGCAACCTGTGCGAACCAGGAGCTTAAAGGGGCTGTCTCTCCAAGTTGGGAGATTGATAGGAAAGCAGTTGGAAAATCAAACCGGAGCACCAGGAGAGGGGCTCTTCGTTGAGTTTTAGAAACCTTTCGTATTCACAGTGTGTCCATTCTCTAGGTTTCCCGTACACGTTATAGCTGTAGTAATATTCCCTTCCACCTGGAGAGCGGGGACCCATGGAATGGGTGCCATGCAGTATTGCTTTAAAGGGTCTGCATTTGCTCACCCAATCTCACCAATCCTCTCAGTCCCAAGTGTCCAGCCTTATGCCACATCCAGCTGTCATTGTAGATAGGGTCATTCCAGGTTGCATCAGAGACCCTGAAGGAATTGTAAAGAATTTCCCTGTTTCTTTGTTCTGTTTTTGAAATTCCTTTTTAGAGTGGGTTTGAGCTGATTCTCGCTGCCATGTTTATGCCAGTCTAGACACACTTGATTCCCTTACGGAGGCATATCAATACATAGGTTTTAAGATTCTTACTAGTCTGATCTATTCCTCTGCGGGAAATATGGGGTTTTGAGTCCCTTTCACTGAGGAAGGTGTAGGTCTTGTCTATTCCATAGTTGGTTTTTGGAACGGTACCTGTGCTTATATCAAACTCTGGTTTGATGCATCACCCCACCTCTCCTTCCCCCTTAAGCAGGCATAAGAGTGTTTTCTAAATGTGAGACTCTGTTCTCTTGCCTAACTCAGTTCATGTGTAGCCATGTTTACAGGATCTTCCTAAGTGATATCTTATGATAAGTTTCTTTTCCTGTGTGACTTCTTTCACTTAGAATCATCGTACCTGAATCCACTCATTTTGCTGCTACTGGTCTTATGACATTGATTTCGTGGCTGAGGGATATTCCATCGTACGTATGTTCCACAATGTTTGGAACCATTTTTATATTTCCTGGGATATTTCAGGTGTACCCAGGTTGAGGTTCCTGTAAGCAGTGCAGCCCTCAATTTGGGGGTGGCTCTGTCTTATGGATTTTCAGTTTTCCCAAGGTATATTCCCTAGACTGGACGTGCCCTTGGCTCTGGAGCTCTGTTGTTTACTTGTTTTAGGGAACACAATGCACTCCTCCAGTGAGGCAGTTGGCAACTTACATCCCGCCCATCAGCATAACAAGGCTCCCTGTTCTCCAGGGCCTGTCTTGCCTCTCTGGTTTTTACACATTTTGTGGATGTCCCTTTTGACCAGTGGGAAGTGATACTTCTTTGTAGTGCAGATTAGCATTGCCCGCTTGCTTGCTTGGCCAAAAAGGGCGTATGCGTTTTCTCCTGAATATATACAGGAGAAAACACATACGCCCTTTTTGGGCAAGTGCATCATTGTCGAAGTTGTGCCCCTCTTCCTGTGCTTTACAGGCGATTCCAACGTACCTCTTGAAATCTGTTTCCTGCTATTCTGCCTCGCTTTCAAGTCCACCTCGTTGCCTTCCCTCAACAGATTTTTGGACGATAGTTGGCCTTGATTACTCTGCCAGTTTGTGAATTGCTGTGCCCCTGAGCTCCATTTTTCAACTCGTTTTTTGTGAGCTGAACGCAAGTCCAAACTTTTGGTTCAGGACCTCTACTGGTTCCCGGTGGGTGGCTGAGACTTTGGTTAATTCTTCTTCCTGCCGGGAAATTAGAGTGACATGTGCCCATCCAAATGCCTAACAGCTACTCTCTCATTGGTTCTCCCTCTTCCCTTTCATCCTCTGCCAATTTGGCAACCTGTGCGAACCAGGAGCTTAAAGGGGCTGTCTCTCCAAGTTGGGAGATTGATAGGAAAGCAGTTGGAAAGTCAAACCGGAGCACCAGGAGAGGGGCTCTTCGTTGAGTTTTAGAAACCTGTCGTATTCACAGTGTGTCCATTCTCTAGGTTTCCCGTACACGTTATAGCTGTAGTAATATTCCCTTCCACCTGGAGAGCTGGGACCCATGGAATGGGTGCCATGCATTATTGCTTTAAAGGGTCTGCATTTGCTCACCCAATCTCACCAATCCTCTCAGTCCCAAGTGTCCAGCCTTATGCCACATCCAGCTGTCATTGTAGATAGGGTCATTCCAGGTTGCATCAGAGACCCTGAAGGAATTGTAAAGAATTTCCCTGTTTCTTTGTTCTGTTTTTGAAATTCCTTTTTAGAGTGGGTTTGAGCTGATTCTCGTGGCCATGTTTATGCCAGTCTAGACACACTTGATTCCCTTACGGAGACATATCAATACATAGGTTTTAAGATTCTTACTAGTCAGATCTATTCCTCTGCGGGAAATACGGAGTTTTGAGTCCCTTTCACTGAGGAAGGTGTAGGTCTTGTCTATTCCATAGTTGGTTTTTGGAACGGTACCTGTGCTTATATCAAACTCTGGTTTGATGCATCACCCCACCTCTCCTTCCCCCTTAAGCAGGCATAAGAGTGTTTTCTAAATGTGACACTCTGTTCTCTTGCCTAACTCAGTTCATGTGTAGCCATGTTTACAGGATCTTCCTAAGTGATATCTTATGATAAGTTTCTTTTCCTGTGTGACTTCTTTCACTTAGAATCATCGTACCTGAATCCACTCATTTTGCTGCTACTGGTCTTATGACATTGATTTCGTGGCTGAGGGATATTCCATCGTACGTAAGTTCCACAATGTTTGGAACCATTTTTATATTTCCTGGGATATTTCAGGTGTACCCAGGTTGAGGTTCCTGTAAGCAGTGCAGCCCTCAATTTGGGGGTGGCTCTGTCTTATGGATTTTCAGTTTTCCCAAGGTATATTCCCTAGACTGGACGTGCCCTTGGCTCTGGAGCTCTGTTGTTTACTTGTTTTAGGGAACACAATGCACTCCTCCAGTGAGGCAGTTGGCAACTTACATCCCGCCCATCAGCATAACAAGGCTCCCTGTTCTCCAGGGCCTGTCTTGCCTTTCTGGTTTTTACACATTTTGTGGATGTCCCTTTTGACCGGTGGGAAGTGATACTTCTTTGTAGTGCAGATTTGCATTGCCCGCTTGCTTGCTTGGCCAAAAAGGGCGTATGCGTTTTCTCCTGAATATATTCAGGAGAAAACGCATACGCCCTTTTTGGCCAAGTGCATCATTGTCGAAGTTGTGCCCCTCTTCCTGTGCTTTACAGGCGATTCCAACGTACCTCTTGAAATCTGTTTCCTGCTATTCTGCCTCGCTTTCAAGTCCGCCTCGTTGCCTTCCCTCAACAGATTTTTGGACGATAGTTGGCCTTGATTACTCTGCCAGTTTGTGAATTGCTGTGCCCCTGAGCTCCATTTCTCAACTTGTTTTTTGTGAGCTGAACGCAAGTCCAAACTTTTGGTTCAGGACCTCTACTGGTTCCCGGTGGGTGGCTGAGACTTTGGTTCATTCTTCTTCCTGCAGGGAAATTAGAGTGACATGTGCCCATCCAAATGCCTAACAGCTACTCTCTCATTGGTTCTCTGTCTTCCCTTTCATCCTCTGCCAAATTGGCAACCTGTGCGAACCAGGAGCTTAAAGGGGCTGTCTCTCCAAGTTGGGAGATTGATAGGAAAGCAGTTGGAAAGTCAAATCGGAGCAACAGGAGAGGGGCTCTTCGTTGACTTTTAGAAACCTTTTGTATTCACAGTGTGTCCATTCTCTAGGTTTCCCATACACGTTATATCTGTAGTAATATTCCCTTCAACCTGGAGAGCTGGGACCCATGGAATGGGTGCCATGCATTATTGCTTTAAAGGGTCTGCATTTGCTCACCCAATCTCACCAATCCTCTCAGTCCCAAGTGTCCAGCCTTATGCCACATCCAGCTGTCATTGTAGATAGGGTCATTCCAGGTTGCATCAGAGACCCTGAAGGAATTGTAAAGAATTTCCCTGTTTCTTTGTTCTGTTTTTGAAATTCCTTTTTAGAGTGGGTTTGAGCTGATTCTCGCTGCCCTGTTTATGCCAGTCTAGACACACTTGATTCCCTTACGGAGACATATCAATACATAGGTTTTAAGATTCTTACTAGTCAGATCTATTCCTCTGCGGGAAATATGGAGTTTTGAGTCCCTTTCACTGAGGAAGGTGTAGGTCTTGTCTATTCCATAGTTGGTTTTTGGAACGGTACCTGTGCTTATATCAAACTCTGGTTTGATGCATCACCCCACCTCTCCTTCCCCCTTAAGCAGGCATAAGAGTGTTTTCTAAATGTGAGACTCTGTTCTCTTGCCTAACTCAGTTCATGTGTAGCCATGTTTACAGGATCTTCCTAATTGATATCTTATGATAAGTTTCTTTTCCTGTGTGACTTCTTTCACTTAGAATCATCGTACCTGAATCCACTCATTTTGCTGCTACTGGTCTTATGACATTGATTTCGTGGCTGAGGGATATTCCATCGTACGTAAGTTCCACAATGTTTGGAACCATTTTTATATTTCCTGGGATATTTCAGGTGTACCCCGGTTGAGGTTCCTGTAAGCAGTGCAGCCCTCAATTTGGGGGTGGCTCTGTCTTATGGATTTTCAGTTTTCCCAAGGTATATTCCCTAGACTGGACGTGCCCTTGGCTCTGGAGCTCTGTTGTTTACTTGTTTTAGGGAACACAATGCACTCCTCCAGTGAGGCAGTTGGCAACTTACATCCCGCCCATCAGCATAACAAGGCTCCCTGTTCTCCAGGGCCTGTCTTGCCTTTCTGGTTTTTACACATTTTGTGGATGTCCCTTTTGACCGGTGGGAAGTGATACTTCTTTGTAGTGCAGATTTGCATTGCCCGCTTGCTTGCTTGGCCAAAAAGGGCGTATGCGTTTTCTCCTGAATATATTCAGGAGAAAACACATACGCCCTTTTTGGCCAAGTGCATCATTGTCGAAGTTGTGCCCCTCTTCCTGTGCTTTACAGGCGATTCCAACGTACCTCTTGAAATCTGTTTCCTGCTATTCTGCCTCGCTTTCAAGTCCGCCTCGTTGCCTTCCCTCAACAGATTTTTGGACGATAGTTGTCCTTGATTACTCTGCCAGTTTGTGAATTGCTGTGCCCCTGAGCTCCATTTTTCAACTCGTTTTTTGTGAGCTGAACGCAAGTCCAAACTTTTGGTTCAGGACCTCTACTGGTTCCCGGTGGGTGGCTGAGACTTTGGTTCATTCTTCTTCCTGCCGGGAAATTAGAGTGACATGTGCCCATCCAAATGCCTAACAGCTACTCTCTCATTGGTTCTCCGTCTTCCCTTTCATCCTCTGCCAAATTGGCAACCTGTGCGTACCAGGAGCTTAAAAGGGCTGTCTCTCCAAGTTGGGAGATTGATAGGAAAGCAGTTGGAAAGTCAAACCGGAGCAACAGGAGAGGGGCTCTTCGTTGAGTTTTAGAAACCTTTCGTATTCACAGTGTGTCCATTCTCTAGGTTTCCCGTACACGTTATAGCTGTAGTAATATTCCCTTCCACCTGGAGAGCTGGGACCCATGGAATGGGTGCCATGCATTATTGCTTTAAAGGGTCTGCATTTGCTCACCCAATCTCACCAATCCTCTCAGTCCCAAGTGTCCAGCCTTATGCCAAATCCAGCTGTCATTGTAGATAGGGTCATTCCAGGTTGCATCAGAGACCCTGAAGGAATTGTAAAGAATTTCCCTGTTTCTTTGTTCTGTTTTTGAAATTCCTTTTTAGAGTGCGTTTGAGCTGATTCTCGCTGCCATGTTTATGCCAGTCTAGACACACTTGATTCCCTTACGGAGACATATCAATACATAGGTTTTAAGATTCTTACTAGTCAGATCTATTCCTCTGCGGGAAATATGGGGTTTTGAGTCCCTTTCACTGAGGAAGGTGTAGGTCTTGTCTATTCCATAGTTGGTTTTTGGAACGGTACCTGTGCTTATATCAAACTCTGGTTTGATGCATCACCCCACCTCTCCTTCCCCCTTAAGCAGGCATAAGAGTGTTTTCTAAATGTGAGACTCTGTTCTCTTGCCTAACTCAGTTCATGTGTAGCCATGTTTACAGGATCTTCCTAAGTGTTATCTTATGATAAGTTTCTTTTCCTGTGTGACTTCTTTCACTTAGAATCATCGTACCTGAATCCACTCATTTTGCTGCTACTGGTCTTATGACATTGATTTCGTGGCTGAGGGATATTCCATCGTACGTAAGTTCCACAATGTTTGGAACCATTTTTATATTTCCTGGGATATTTCAGGTGTACCCAGGTTGAGGTTCCTGTAAGCAGTGCAGCCCTCAATTTGGGGGTGGCTCTGTCTTATGGATTTTCAGTCCATGGTATATTCCCTAGACTGGACGTGCCCTTGGCTCGGTAGCTCTGTTGTTTACTTGTTTTAGGGAACACAATGCACTCCTCCAGTGAGGCAGTTGGCAACTTACATCCCGCCCATCAGCATAACAAGGCTCCCTGTTCTCCAGGGCCTGTCTTGCCTTTCTGGTTTTTACACATTTTGTGGATGTCCCTTTTGACCGGTGGGAAGTGATACTTCTTTGTAGTGCAGATTTGCATTGCCCGCTTGCTTGCTTGGCCAAAAAGGGCGTATGAGTTTTCTCCTGAATATATTCAGGAGAAAACGCATACACCCTTTTTGGCCAAGTGCATCATTGTCGAAGTTGTGTCCCTCTTCCTGTGCTTTACAGGCGATTCCAACGTACCTCTTGAAATCTGTTTCCTGCTATTCTGCCTCGCTTTCAAGTCCGCCTCGTTGCCTTCCCTCAACAGATTTTTGGACGATAGTTGGCCTTGATTACTCTGCCAGTTTGTGAATTGCTGTGCCCCTGAGCTCCATTTTTCAAATCGTTTTTTGTGAGCTGAACGCAAGTCCAAACTTTTGGTTCAGGACCTCTACTGGTTCTCGGTGGGTGGCTGAGACTTTGGTTCATTCTTCTTCCTGCCGGGAAATTAGAGTGACATGTGCCCATCCAAATGCCTAACAGCTACTCTCTCATTGGTTCTCCCTCTTCCCTTTCATCCTCTGCCAAATTGGCAACCTGTGCGAACCAGGAGCTTAAAGGGGCTGTCTCTCCAAGTTGGGAGATTGATAGGAAAGCAGTTGGAAAATCAAACCGGAGCACCAGGAGAGGGGCTCTTCGTTGAGTTTTAGAAACCTTTCGTATTCACAGTGTGTCCATTCTCTAGGTTTCCCGTACACGTTATAGCTGTAGTAATATTCCCTTCCACCTGGAGAGCTGGGACCCATGGAATGGGTGCCATGCATTATTGCTTTAAAGGGTCTGCATTTGCTCACCCAATCTCACCAATCCTCTCAGTCCCAAGTGTCCAGCCTTATGCCACATCCAGCTGTCATTGTAGATAGGGTCATTCCAGGTTGCATCAGAGACCCTGAAGGAATTGTAAAGAATTTCCCTGTTTCTTTGTTTCGTTTTTGAAATTCCTTTTTAGAGTGGGTTTGAGCTGATTCTCGCTGCCCTGTTTATGCCAGTCTAGACACACTTGATTCCCTTACGGAGACATATCAATACATAGGTTTTAAGATTCTTACTAGTCAGATCTATTCCTCTGTGGGAAATATGGGGTTTTGAGTCCCTTTCACTGAGGAAGGTGTAGGTCTTGTCTATTCCATAGTTGGTTTTTGGAACGGTACCTGTGCTTATATCAAACTCGGGTTTGATGCATCACCCCACCTCTCCTTCCCCCTTAAGCAGGCATAAGAGTGTTTTCTAAATGTGAGACTCTGTTCTCTTGCCTAACTCAGTTCATGTGTAGCCATGTTTACAGGATCTTCCTAAGTGATATCTTATGATAAGTTTCTTTTCCTGTGTGACTTCTTTCACTTAGAATCATCGTACCTGAATCCACTCATTTTGCTGCTACTGGTCTTATGACATTGATTTCGTGGCTGAGGGATATTCCATCGTACATAAGTTCCACAATGTTTGGAACCATTTTTATATTTCCTTGGATATTTCAGGTGTACCCAGGTTGAGGTTCCTGTAAGCAGTGCAGCCCTCAATTTGGGGGTGGCTCTGTCTTATGGATTTTCAGTTTTCCCAAGGTATATTCCCTAGACTGGACGTGCCCTTGGCTCTGGAGCTCTGTTGTTTACTTGTTTTAGGGAACACAATGCACTCCTCCAGTGAGGCAGTTGGCAACTTACATCCCGCCCATCAGCATAACAAGGCTCCCTGTTCTCCAGGGCCTGTCTTGCCTTTCTGGTTTTTACACATTTTGTGGATGTCCCTTTTGACCGGTGGGAAGTGATACTTCTTTGTAGTGCAGATTTGCATTGCCCGCTTGCTTGCTTGGCCAAAAAGGGCGTATGCGTTTTCTCCTGAATATACTCAGGAGAAAACACATACGCCCTTTTTGGCCAAGTGCATCATTGTCGAAGTTGTGCCCCTCTTCCTGTGCTTTACAGGCGATTCCAACGTACCTCTTGAAATCTGTTTCCTGCTATTCTGCCTCGCTTTCAAGTCCGCCTCGTTGCCTTCCCTCAACAGATTTTTGGACGATAGTTGGCCTTGATTACTCTGCCAGTTTGTGAATTGCTGTGCCCCTGAGCTCCATTTTTCAACTCGTTTTTTGTGAGCTGAACGCAAGTCCAAACTTTTGGTTCAGGACCTCTACTGGTTCCCGGTGGGTGGCTGAGACTTTGGTTAATTCTTCTTCCTGCAGGGAAATTAGAGTGACATGTGCCCATCCAAATGCCTAACAGCTACTCTCTCATTGGTTCTCCCTCTTCCCTTTCATCCTCTGCCAAATTGGCAACCTGTGCGAACCAGGAGCTTAAAGGGGCTGTCTCTCCAATTTGGGAGATTGATAGGAAAGCAGTTGGAAAGTCAAACCGGAGCACCAGGAGAGGGGCTCTTCGTTGAGTTTTAGAAACCTTTCGTATTCACAGTGTGTCCATTTTCTAGGTTTCCCGTACACGTTATATCTGTAGTAATATTCCCTTCCACCTGGAGAGCTGGGACCCATGGAATGGGTGCCATGCATTATTGCTTTAAAGGGTCTGCATTTGCTCACCCAATCTCACCAATCCTCTCAGTCCCAAGTGTCCAGCCTTATGCCACATCCAGCTGTCATTGTAGATAGGGTCATTCCAGGTTGCATCAGAGACCCTGAAGGAATTGTAAAGAATTTCCCTGTTTCTTTGTTCTGTTTTTGAAATTCCTTTTTAGAGTGGGTTTGAGCTGATTCTCGCTGCCATGTTTATGCCAGTCTAGACACACTTGATTCCCTTACGGAGACATATCAATACATAGGTTTTAAGATTCTTACTAGTCAGATCTATTCCTCTGCGGGAAATATGGGGTTTTGAGTCCCTTTCACTGAGGAAGGTGTAGGTCTTGTCTATTCCATAGTTGGTTTTTGGAACGGTACCTGTGCTTATATCAAACTCGGGTTTGATGCATCACCCCACCTCTCCTTCCCCCTTAAGCAGGCATAAGAGTGTTTTCTAAATGTGACACTCTGTTCTCTTGCCTAACTCAGTTCATGTGTAGCCATGTTTACAGGATCTTCCTAAGTGATATCTTATGATAAGTTTCTTTTCCTGTGTGACTTCTTTCACTTAGAATCATCGTACCTGAATCCACTCATTTTGCTGCTACTGGTCTTATGACATTGATTTCGTGGCTGAGGGATATTCCATCGTACGTAAGTTCCACAATGTTTGGAACCATTTTTATATTTCCTGGGATATTTCAGGTGTACCCAGGTTGAGGTTCCTGTAAGCAGTGCAGCCCTCAATTTGGGGGTGGCTCTGTCTTATGGATTTTCAGTCCATGGTATATTCCCTAGACTGGACGTGCCCTTGGCTCTGGAGCTCTGTTGTTTACTTGTTTTAGGGAACACAATGCACTCCTCCAGTGAGGCAGTTGGCAACTTACATCCCGCCCATCAGCATAACAAGGCTCCCTGTTCTCCAGGGCCTGTCTTGCCTTTCTGGTTTTTACACATTTTGTGGATGTCCCTTTTGACCGGTGGGAAGTGATACTTCTTTGTAGTGCAGATTTGCATTGCCCGCTTGCTTGCTTGGCCAAAAAGGGCGTATGAGTTTTCTCCTGAATATATTCAGGAGAAAACACATACACCCTTTTTGGCCAAGTGCATCATTGTCGAAGTTGTGTCCCTCTTCCTGTGCTTTACAGGCGATTCCAACGTACCTCTTGAAATCTGTTTCCTGCTATTCTGCCTCGCTTTCAAGTCCGCCTCGTTGCCTTCCCTCAACAGATTTTTGGACGATAGTTGGCCTTGATTACTCTGCCAGTTTGTGAATTGCTGTGCCCCTGAGCTCCATTTTTCAAATCGTTTTTTGTGAGCTGAACGCAAGTCCAAACTTTTGGTTCAGGACCTCTACTGGTTCTCGGTGGGTGGCTGAGACTTTGGTTCATTCTTCTTCCTGCCGGGAAATTAGAGTGACATGTGCCCATCCAAATGCCTAACAGCTACTCTCTCATTGGTTCTCCCTCTTCCCTTTCATCCTCTGCCAAATTGGCAACCTGTGCGAACCAGGAGCTTAAAGGGGCTGTCTCTCCAAGTTGGGAGATTGATAGGAAAGCAGTTGGAATGTCAAACCGGAGCACCAGGAGAGGGGCTCTTCGTTGAGTTTTAGAAACCTTTCGTATTCACAGTGTGTCCATTCTCTAGGTTTCCCGTACACGTTATAGCTGTAGTAATATTCCCTTCCACCTGGAGAGCTGGGACCCATGGAATGGGTGCCATGCATTATTGCTTTAAAGGGTCTGCATTTGCTCACCCAATCTCACCAATCCTCTCAGTCCCAAGTGTCCAGCCTTATGCCACATCCAGCTGTCATTGTAGATAGGGTCATTCCAGGTTGCATCAGAGACCCTGAAGGAATTGTAAAGAATTTCCCTGTTTCTTTGTTTCGTTTTTGAAATTCCTTTTTAGAGTGGGTTTGAGCTGATTCTCGCTGCCCTGTTTATGCCAGTCTAGACACACTTGATTCCCTTACGGAGACATATCAATACATAGGTTTTAAGATTCTTACTAGTCAGATCTATTCCTCTGTGGGAAATATGGGGTTTTGAGTCCCTTTCACTGAGGAAGGTGTAGGTCTTGTCTATTCCATAGTTGGTTTTTGGAACGGTACCTGTGCTTATATCAAACTCGGGTTTGATGCATCACCCCACCTCTCCTTCCCCCTTAAGCAGGCATAAGAGTGTTTTCTAAATGTGAGACTCTGTTCTCTTGCCTAACTCAGTTCATGTGTAGCCATGTTTACAGGATCTTCCTAAGTGATATCTTATGATAAGTTTCTTTTCCTGTGTGACTTCTTTCACTTAGAATCATCGTACCTGAATCCACTCATTTTGCTGCTACTGGTCTTATGACATTGATTTCGTGGCTGAGGGATATTCCATCGTACGTAATTTCCACAATGTTTGGAACCATTTTTATATTTCCTTGGATATTTCAGGTGTACCCAGGTTGAGGTTCCTGTAAGCAGTGCAGCCCTCAATTTGGGGGTGGCTCTGTCTTATGGATTTTCAGTTTTCCCAAGGTATATTCCCTAGACTGGACGTGCCCTTGGCTCTGGAGCTCTGTTGTTTACTTGTTTTAGGGAACACAATGCACTCCTCCAGTGAGGCAGTTGGCAACTTACATCCCGCCCATCAGCATAACAAGGCTCCCTGTTCTCCAGGGCCTGTCTTGCCTTTCTGGTTTTTACACATTTTGTGGATGTCCCTTTTGACCGGTGGGAAGTGATACTTCTTTGTAGTGCAGATTTGCATTGCCCGCTTGCTTGCTTGGCCAAAAAGGGCGTATGCGTTTTCTCCTGAATATATTCAGGAGAAAACACATACGCCCTTTTTGGCCAAGTGCATCATTGTCGAAGTTGTGCCCCTCTTCCTGTGCTTTACAGGCGATTCCAACGTACCTCTTGAAATCTGTTTCCTGCTATTCTGCCTCGCTTTCAAGTCCGCCTCGTTGCCTTCCCTCAACAGATTTTTGGACGATAGTTGGCCTTGATTACTCTGCCAGTTTGTGAATTGCTGTGCCCCTGAGCTCCATTTTTCAACTCGTTTTTTGTGAGCTGAACGCAAGTCCAAACTTTTGGTTCAGGACCTCTACTGGTTCCCGGTGGGTGGCTGAGACTTTGGTTAATTCTTCTTCCTGCAGGGAAATTAGAGTGACATGTGCCCATCCAAATGCCTAACAGCTACTCTCTCATTGGTTCTCCCTCTTCCCTTTCATCCTCTGCCAAATTGGCAACCTGTGCGAACCAGGAGCTTAAAGGGGCTGTCTCTCCAAGTTGGGAGATTGATAGGAAAGCAGTTGGAAAGTCAAACCGGAGCACCAGGAGAGGGGCTCTTCGTTGAGTTTTAGAAACCTTTCGTATTCACAGTGTGTCCATTTTCTAGGTTTCCCGTACACGTTATAGCTGTAGTAATATTCCCTTCCACCTGGAGAGCTGGGACCCATGGAATGGGTGCCATGCATTATTGCTTTAAAGGGTCTGCATTTGCTCACCCAATCTCACCAATCCTCTCAGTCCCAAGTGTCCAGCCTTATGCCACATCCAGCTGTCATTGTAGATAGGGTCATTCCAGGTTGCATCAGAGACCCTGAAGGAATTGTAAAGAATTTCCCTGTTTCTTTGTTCTGTTTTTGAAATTCCTTTTTAGAGTGGGTTTGAGCTGATTCTCGCTGCCCTGTTTATGCCAGTCTAGACACACTTGATTCCCTTACGGAGACATATCAATACATAGGTTTTAAGATTCTTACTAGTCAGATCTATTCCTCTGCGGGAAATATGGGGTTTTGAGTCCCTTTCACTGAGGAAGGTGTAGGTCTTGTCTATTCCATAGTTGGTTTTTGGAACGGTACCTGTGCTTATATCAAACTCGGGTTTGATGCATCACCCCACCTCTCCTTCCCCCTTAAGCAGGCATAAGAGTGTTTTCTAAATGTGAGACTCTGTTCTCTTGCCTAACTCAGTTCATGTGTAGCCATGTTTACAGGATCTTCCTAAGTGATATCTTATGATAAGTTTCTTTTCCTGTGTGACTTCTTTCACTTAGAATCATCGTACCTGAATCCACTCATTTTGCTGCTACTGGTCTTATGACATTGATTTCGTGGCTGAGGGATATTCCATCGTACGTAAGTTCCACAATGTTTGGAACCATTTTTATATTTCCTTGGATATTTCAGGTGTACCCAGGTTGAGGTTCCTGTAAGCAGTGCAGCCCTCAATTTGGGGGTGGCTCTGTCTTATGGATTTTCAGTTTTCCCAAGGTATATTCCCTAGACTGGACGTGCCCTTGGCTCTGGAGCTCTGTTGTTTACTTGTTTTAGGGAACACAATGCACTCCTCCAGTGAGGCAGTTGGCAACTTACATCCCGCCCATCAGCATAACAAGGCTCCCTGTTCTCCAGGGCCTGTCTTGCCTTTCTGGTTTTTACACATTTTGTGGATGTCCCTTTTGACCGGTGGGAAGTGATACTTCTTTGTAGTGCAGATTTGCATTGCCCGCTTGCTTGCTTGGCCAAAAAGGGCGTAAGAGTATTCTCCTGAATATATTCAGGAGAAAACGCATACGCCCTTTTTGGCCAAGTGCATCATTGTCGAAGTTGTGCCCCTCTTCCTGTGCTTTACAGGCGATTCCAACGTACCTCTTGAAATCTGTTTCCTGCTATTCTGCCTCGCTTTCAAGTCCGCCTCGTTGCCTTCCCTCAACAGATTTTTGGACGATAGTTGGCCTTGATTACTCTGCCAGTTTGTGAATTGCTGTGCCCCTGAGCTCCATTTTTCAACTCGTTTTTTGTGAGCTGAACGCAAGTCCAAACTTTTGGTTCAGGACCTCTACTGGTTCCCGGTGGGTGGCTGAGACTTTGGTTCATTCTTCTTCCTGCCGGGAAATTAGAGTGACATGTGCCCATCCAAATGCCTAACAGCTACTCTCTCATTGGTTCTCCCTCTTCCCTTTCGTCCTCTGCCAATTTGGCAACCTGTGCGAACCAGGAGCTTAAAGGGGCTGTCTCTCCAAGTTGGGAGATTGATAGGAAAGCAGTTGGAAAGTCAAACCGGAGCACCAGGAGAGGGGCTCTTCGTTGAGTTTTAGAAACCTTTCGTATTCACAGTGTGTCCATTTTCTAGGTTTCCCGTACACGTTATAGCTGTAGTAATATTCCCTTCCACCTGGAGAGCTGGGACCCATGGAATGGGTGCCATGCATTATTGCTTTAAAGGGTCTGCATTTGCTCACCCAATCTCACCAATCCTCTCAGTCCCAAGTGTCCAGCCTTATGCCACATCCAGCTGTCATTGTAGATAGGGTCATTCCAGGTTGCATCAGAGACCCTGAAGGAATTGTAAAGAATTTCCCTGTTTCTTTGTTCTGTTTTTGAAATTCCTTTTTAGAGTGGGTTTGAGCTGATTCTCGCTGCCCTGTTTATGCCAGTCTAGACACACTTGATTCCCTTACGGAGACATATCAATACATAGGTTTTAAGATTCTTACTAGTCAGATCTATTCCTCTGCGGGAAATATGGGGTTTTGAGTCCCTTTCACTGAGGAAGGTGTAGGTCTTGTCTATTCCATAGTTGGTTTTTGGAACGGTACCTGTGCTTATATCAAACTCGGGTTTGATGCATCACCCCACCTCTCCTTCCCCCTTAAGCAGGCATAAGAGTGTTTTCTAAATGTGAGACTCTGTTCTCTTGCCTAACTCAGTTCATGTGTAGCCATGTTTACAGGATCTTCCTAAGTGATATCTTATGATAAGTTTCTTTTCCTGTGTGACTTCTTTCACTTAGAATCATCGTACCTGAATCCACTCATTTTGCTGCTACTGGTCTTATGACATTGATTTCGTGGCTGAGGGATATTCCATCGTACGTAAGTTCCACAATGTTTGGAACCATTTTTATATTTCCTGGGATATTTCAGGTGTACCCAGGTTGAGGTTCCTGTAAGCAGTGCAGCCCTCAATTTGGGGGTGGCTCTGTCTTATGGATTTTCAGTTTTCCCAAGGTATATTCCCTAGACTGGACGTGCCCTTGGCTCTGGAGCTCTGTTGTTTACTTGTTTTAGGGAACACAATGCACTCCTCCAGTGAGGCAGTTGGCAACTTACATCCCGCCCATCAGCATAACAAGGCTCCCTGTTCTCCAGGGCCTGTCTTGCCTTTCTGGTTTTTACACATTTTGTGGATGTCCCTTTTGACCGGTGGGAAGTGATACTTCTTTGTAGTGCAGATTTGCATTGCCCGCTTGCTTGCTTGGCCAAAAAGGGCGTAAGAGTATTCTCCTGAATATATTCAGGAGAAAACGCATACGCCCTTTTTGGCCAAGTGCATCATTGTCGAAGTTGTGCCCCTCTTCCTGTGCTTTACAGGCGATTCCAACGTACCTCTTGAAATCTGTTTCCTGCTATTCTGCCTCGCTTTCAAGTCCGCCTCGTTGCCTTCCCTCAACAGATTTTTGGACGATAGTTGGCCTTGATTACTCTGCCAGTTTGTGAATTGCTGTGCCCCTGAGCTCCATTTTTCAACTCGTTTTTTGTGAGCTGAACGCAAGTCCAAACTTTTGGTTCAGGACCTCTACTGGTTCCCGGTGGGTGGCTGAGACTTTGGTTCATTCTTCTTCCTGCCGGGAAATTAGAGTGACATGTGCCCATCCAAATGCCTAACAGCTACTCTCTCATTGGTTCTCCCTCTTCCCTTTCGTCCTCTGCCAATTTGGCAACCTGTGCGAACCAGGAGCTTAAAGGGGCTGTCTCTCCAAGTTGGGAGATTGATAGGAAAGCAGTTGGAAAGTCAAACCGGAGCACCAGGAGAGGGGCTCTTCGTTGAGTTTTAGAAACCTTTCGTATTCACAGTGTGTCCATTCTCTAGGTTTCCCGTACACGTTATAGCTGTAGTAATATTCCCTTCCACCTGGAGAGCTGGGACCCATGGAATGGGTGCCATATATTATTGCTTTAAAGGGTCTGCATTTGCTCACCCAATCTCACCAATCCTCTCAGTCCCAAGTGTCCAGCCTTATGCCACATCCAGCTGTCATTGTAGATAGGGTCATTCCAGGTTGCATCAGAGACCCTGAAGGAATTGTAAAGAATTTCCCTGTTTCTTTGTTCTGTTTTTGAAATTCCTTTTTAGAGTGGGTTTGAGCTGATTCTCGCTGCCCTGTTTATGCCAGTCTAGACACACTTGATTCCCTTACGGAGACATATCAATACATAGGTTTTAAGATTCTTACTAGTCAGATCTATTCCTCTGCGGGAAATATGGGGTTTTGAGTCCCTTTCACTGAGGAAGGTGTAGGTCTTGTCTATTCCATAGTTGGTTTTTGGAACGGTACCTGTGCTTATATCAAACTCGGGTTTGATGCATCACCCCACCTCTCCTTCCCCCTTAAGCAGGCATAAGAGTGTTTTCTAAATGTGAGACTCTGTTCTCTTGCCTAACTCAGTTCATGTGTAGCCATGTTTACAGGATCTTCCTAAGTGATATCTTATGATAAGTTTCTTTTCCTGTGTGACTTCTTTCACTTAGAATCATCGTACCTGAATCCACTCATTTTGCTGCTACTGGTCTTATGACATTGATTTCGTGGCTGAGGGATATTCCATCGTACGTAAGTTCCACAATGTTTGGAACCATTTTTATATTTCCTGGGATATTTCAGGTGTACCCAGGTTGAGGTTCCTGTAAGCAGTGCAGCCCTCAATTTGGGGGTGGCTCTGTCTTATGGATTTTCAGTTTTCCCAAGGTATATTCCCTAGACTGGACGTGCCCTTGGCTCTGGAGCTCTGTTGTTTACTTGTTTTAGGGAACACAATGCACTCCTCCAGTGAGGCAGTTGGCAACTTACATCCCGCCCATCAGCATAACAAGGCTCCCTGTTCTCCAGGGCCTGTCTTGCCTTTCTGGTTTTTACACATTTTGTGGATGTCCCTTTTGACCGGTGGGAAGTGATACTTCTTTGTAGTGCAGATTTGCATTGCCCGCTTGCTTGCTTGGCCAAAAAGGGCGTATGCGTTTTCTCCTGAATATATTCAGGAGAAAACGCATACGCCCTTTTTGGCCAAGTGCATCATTGTCGAAGTTGTGCCCCTCTTCCTGTGCTTTACAGGCGATTTCAATGTACCTCTTGAAATCTGTTTCCTGCTATTCTGCCTCGCTTTCAAGTCCGCCTCGTTGCCTTCCCTCAACAGATTTTTGGACGATAGTTGGCCTTGATTACTCTGCCAGTTTGTGAATTGCTGTGCCCCTGAGCTCCATTTTTCAACTCGTTTTTTGTGAGCTGAACGCAAGTCCAAACTTTTTGTTCAGGACCTCTACTGGTTCCCGGTGGGTGGCTGAGACTTTGGTGAATTCTTCTTCCTGCCGGGAAATTAGAGTGACATGTGCCCATCCAAATGCCTAACAGCTACTCTCTCATTGGTTCTCCCTCTTCCCTTTCATCCTCTGCCAAATTGGCAACCTGTGCGAACCAGGAGCTTAAAGGGGCTCTCTCTCCAAGTTGGGAGATTGATAGGAAAACATTTGGAAAGTCAAACCGGAGCACCAGGAGAGGGGCTCTTCATTGAGTTTTAGAAACCTTTCGTATTCACAGTGTGTCCATTTTCTAGGTTTCCCGTACACGTTATAGCTGTAGTAATATTCCCTTCCACCTGGAGAGCTGGGACCCATGGAATGGATGCCATGCATTATTGCTTTAAAGGGTCTGCATTTGCTCACCCAATCTCACCAGTCCTCTCAGTCCCAAGTGTCCAGCCTTATGCCACATCCAGCTGTCATTGTAGATAGGGTCATTCCAGGTTGCATCAGAGACCCTGAAGGAATTGGAAAGAATTTCCCTGTTTCTTTGTTCTGTTTTTGAAATTCCTTTTTAGAGTGGGTTTGAGCTGCTTCTCGCTGCCATGTTTATGCCAGTCTAGACACACTTGATTCCCTTACGGAGACATATCAATACATAGGTTTTAAAATTCTTACTAGTCAGATCTATTCCTCTGTGGGAAATATGGAGTTTTGAGTCCCTTTCACTGAGGAAGGTGTAGGTCTTGTCTATTCCATAGTTGGTTTTTGGAACGGTACCTGTGCTTATATCAAACTCGGGTTTGATGCATCACCCCACCTCTCCTTCCCCCTTAAGCAGGCATAAGAGTGTTTTCTAAATGTGAGACTCAGTTCTCTTGCCTAACTCAGTTCATGTGTAGCCATGTTTACAGGATCTTCCTAAGTGATATCTTATGATGTTTCTTTTCCTGTGTGACTTCTTTCACTTAGAATCATCGTACCTGAATCCACTCATTTTGCTGCTACTGGTCTTATGACATTGATTTCGTGGCTGAGGGATATTCCATCGTACGTAAGTTCCACAATGTTTGGAACCATTTTTATATTTCCTGGGATATTTCAGGTGTACCCAGGTTGAGGTTCCTGTAAGCAGTGCAGCCCTCAATTTGGGGGTGGCTCTGTCTTATTGATGTTCAATTTTCCCAAGGTATATTCCCTAGACTGGAAGTGCCCTTGGCTCTGGAGCTCTGTTGTTTACTTGTTTTAGGGAACACAATGCACTCCTCCAGTGAGGCAGTTGGCAACTTACATCCCGCCCATCAGCATAACAAGGCTCCCTGTTCTCCAGGGCCTGTCTTGCCTTTCTGGTTTTTACACATTTTGTGGATGTCCCTTTTGACCGGTGGGAAGTGATACTTCTTTGTAGTGCAGATTTGCATTGCCCGCTTGCTTGCTTGGCCAAAAAGGGCGTATGCGTTTTCTCCTGAATATATTCAGGAGAAAATGCATACGCCCTTTTTGGCCAAGTGCATCATTGTCGAAGTTGTGCCCCTCTTCCTGTGCTTTACAGGCGATTCCAACGTACCTCTTGAAATCTGTTTCCTGCTATTCTGCCTCGCTTTCAAGTCCGCCTCGTTGCCTTCCCTCAAAAGATTTTTGGACGATAGTTGGCCTTGATTACTCTGCCAGTTTGTGAATTGCTGTGCCCCTGAGCTCCATTTTTCAACTCGTTTTTTGTGAGCTGAACGCAAGTCCAAACTTTTGGTTCAGGACCTCTACTGGTTCCCGGTGGGTGGCTGAGACTTTGGTTCATTCTTCTTCCTGCCGGGAAATTAGAGTGACATGTGCCCATCCAAATGCCTAACAGCTACTCTCTCATTGGTTCTCCCTCTTCCCTTTCATCCTCTGCCAATTTGGCAACCTGTGCGAACCAGGAGCTTAAAGGGGCTGTCTCTCCAAGTTGGGAGATTGATAGGAAAGCAGTTGGAAAGTCAAACCGGAGCACCAGGAGAGGGGCTCTTCGTTGAGTTTTAGAAACCTTTCGTTATCACAGTGTGTCCATTTTCTAGGTTTCCCGTACACGTTATAGCTGTAGTAATATTCCCTTCCACCTGGAGAGCTGGGACCCATGGAATGGGTGCCATGCATTATTGCTTTAAAGGGTCTGCATTTGCTCACCCAATCTCACCAATCCTCTCAGTCCCAAGTGTCCAGCCTTATGCCACATCCAGCTGTCATTGTAGATAGGGTCATTCCAGGTTGCATCAGAGACCCTGAAGGAATTGTAAAGAATTTCCCTGTTTCTTTGTTCTGTTTTTGAAATTCCTTTTTAGAGTGGGTTTGAGCTGATTCTCGCTGCCATGTTTATGCCAGTCTAGACACACTTGATTCCCTTACGGAGACATATCAATACATAGGTTTTAAGATTCTTACTAGTCAGATCTATTCCTCTGCGGGAAATATGGGGTTTTGAGTCCCTTTCACTGAGGAAGGTGTAGGTCTTGTCTATTCCATAGTTGGTTTTTGGAACGGTACCTGTGCTTTTATCAAACTCGGGTTTGATGCATCACCCCACCTCTCCTTCCCCCTTAAGCAGGCATAAGAGTGTTTTCTAAATGTGACACTCTGTTCTCTTGCCTAACTCAGTTCATGTGTAGCCATGTTTACAGGATCTTCCTAAGTGATATCTTATGATAAGTTTCTTTTCCTGTGTGACTTCTTTCACTTAGAATCATCGTACCTGAATCCACTCATTTTGCTGCTACTGGTCTTATGACATTGATTTCGTGGCTGAGGGATATTCCATCGTACGTAAGTTCCACAATGTTTGGAACCATTTTTATATTTCCTGGGATATTTCAGGTGTACCCAGGTTGAGGTTCCTGTAAGCAGTGCAGCCCTCAATTTGGGGGTGGCTCTGTCTTATGGATTTTCAGTTTTCCCAAGGTATATTCCCTAGACTGGACGTGCCCTTGGCTCTGGAGCTCTGTTGTTTACTTGTTTTAGGGAACACAATGCACTCCTCCAGTGAGGCAGTTGGCAACTTACATCCCGCCCATCAGCATAACAAGGCTCCCTGTTCTCCAGGGCCTGTCTTGCCTTTCTGGTTTTTACACATTTTGTGGATGTCCCTTTTGACCGGTGGGAAGTGATACTTCTTTGTAGTGCAGATTTGCATTGCCCGCTTGCTTGCTTGGCCAAAAAGGGCGTATGCGTTTTCTCCTGAATATATTCAGGAGAAAACGCATACGCCCTTTTTGGCCAAGTGCATCATTGTCGAAGTTGTGCCCCTCTTCCTGTGCTTTACAGGCGATTCCAACGTACCTCTTGAAATCTGTTTCCTGCTATTCTGCCTCGCTTTCAAGTCCGCCTCGTTGCCTTCCCTCAACAGATTTTTGGACGATAGTTGGCCTTGATTACTCTGCCAGTTTGTGAATTGCTGTGCCCCTGAGCTCCATTTTTCAACTCGTTTTTTGTGAGCTGAACGCAAGTCCAAACTTTTGGTTCAGGACCTCTACTGGTTCCCGGTGGGTGGCTGAGACTTTGGTTCATTCTTCTTCCTGCCGGGAAATTAGAGTGACATGTTCCCATCCAAATGCCTAACAGCTACTCTCTCATTGGTTCTCCCTCTTCCCTTTCGTCCTCTGCCAATTTGGCAACCTGTGCGAACCAGGAGCTTAAAGGGGCTGTCTCTCCAAGTTGGGAGATTGATAGGAAAGCAGTTGGAAAGTCAAACCGGAGCACCAGGAGAGGGGCTCTTCGTTGAGTTTTAGAAACCTTTCGTATTCACAGTGTGTCCATTCTCTAGGTTTCCCGTACACGTTATAGCTGTAGTAATATTCCCTTCCACCTGGAGAGCTGGGACCCATGGAATGGGTGCCATATATTATTGCTTTAAAGGGTCTGCATTTGCTCACCCAATCTCACCAATCCTCTCAGTCCCAAGTGTCCAGCCTTATGCCACATCCAGCTGTCATTGTAGATAGGGTCATTCCAGGTTGCATCAGAGACCCTGAAGGAATTGTAAAGAATTTCCCTGTTTCTTTGTTCTGTTTTTGAAATTCCTTTTTAGAGTGGGTTTGAGCTGATTCTCGCGGCCATGTTTATGCCAGTCTAGACACACTTGATTCCCTTACGGAGACATATCAATACATAGGTTTTAAGATTCTTACTAGTCAGATCTATTCCTCTGCGGGAAATATGGGGTTTTGAGTCCCTTTCACTGAGGAAGGTGTAGGTCTTGTCTATTCCATAGTTGGTTTTTGGAACGGTACCTGTGCTTATATCAAACTCGGGTTTGATGCATCACCCCACCTCTCCTTCCCCCTTAAGCAGGCATAAGAGTGTTTTCTAAATGTGAGACTCTGTTCTCTTGCCTAACTCAGTTCATGTGTAGCCATGTTTACAGGATCTTCCTAAGTGATATCTTATGATAAGTTTCTTTTCCTGTGTGACTTCTTTCACTTAGAATCATCGTACCTGAATCCACTCATTTTGCTGCTACTGGTCTTATGACATTGATTTCGTGGCTGAGGGATATTCCATCGTACGTAAGTTCCACAATGTTTGGAACCATTTTTATATTTCCTGGGATATTTCAGGTGTACCCAGGTTGAGGTTCCTGTAAGCAGTGCAGCCCTCAATTTGGGGGTGGCTCTGTCTTATGGATTTTCAGTTTTCCCAAGGTATATTCCCTAGACTGGACGTGCCCTTGGCTCTGGAGCTCTGTTGTTTACTTGTTTTAGGGAACACAATGCACTCCTCCAGTGAGGCAGTTGGCAACTTACATCCCGCCCATCAGCATAACAAGGCTCCCTGTTCTCCAGGGCCTGTCTTGCCTTTCTGGTTTTTACACATTTTGTGGATGTCCCTTTTGACCGGTGGGAAGTGATACTTCTTTGTAGTGCAGATTTGCATTGCCCGCTTGCTTGCTTGGCCAAAAAGGGCGTATGCGTTTTCTCCTGAATATATTCAGGAGAAAACGCATACGCCCTTTTTGGCCAAGTGCATCATTGTCGAAGTTGTGCCCCTCTTCCTGTGCTTTACAGGCGATTTCAATGTACCTCTTGAAATCTGTTTCCTGCTATTCTGCCTCGCTTTCAAGTCCGCCTCGTTGCCTTCCCTCAACAGATTTTTGGACGATAGTTGGCCTTGATTACTCTGCCAGTTTGTGAATTGCTGTGCCCCTGAGCTCCATTTTTCAACTCGTTTTTTGTGAGCTGAACGCAAGTCCAAACTTTTTGTTCAGGACCTCTACTGGTTCCCGGTGGGTGGCTGAGACTTTGGTGAATTCTTCTTCCTGCCGGGAAATTAGAGTGACATGTGCCCATCCAAATGCCTAACAGCTACTCTCTCATTGGTTCTCCCTCTTCCCTTTCATCCTCTGCCAAATTGGCAACCTGTGCGAACCAGGAGCTTAAAGGGGCTCTCTCTCCAAGTTGGGAGATTGATAGGAAAACATTTGGAAAGTCAAACCGGAGCACCAGGAGAGGGGCTCTTCATTGAGTTTTAGAAACCTTTCGTATTCACAGTGTGTCCATTTTCTAGGTTTCCCGTACACGTTATAGCTGTAGTAATATTCCCTTCCACCTGGAGAGCTGGGACCCATGGAATGGATGCCATGCATTATTGCTTTAAAGGGTCTGCATTTGCTCACCCAATCTCACCAGTCCTCTCAGTCCCAAGTGTCCAGCCTTATGCCACATCCAGCTGTCATTGTAGATAGGGTCATTCCAGGTTGCATCAGAGACCCTGAAGGAATTGGAAAGAATTTCCCTGTTTCTTTGTTCTGTTTTTGAAATTCCTTTTTAGAGTGGGTTTGAGCTGCTTCTCGCTGCCATGTTTATGCCAGTCTAGACACACTTGATTCCCTTACGGAGACATATCAATACATAGGTTTTAAAATTCTTACTAGTCAGATCTATTCCTCTGTGGGAAATATGGAGTTTTGAGTCCCTTTCACTGAGGAAGGTGTAGGTCTTGTCTATTCCATAGTTGGTTTTTGGAACGGTACCTGTGCTTATATCAAACTCGGGTTTGATGCATCACCCCACCTCTCCTTCCCCCTTAAGCAGGCATAAGAGTGTTTTCTAAATGTGAGACTCAGTTCTCTTGCCTAACTCAGTTCATGTGTAGCCATGTTTACAGGATCTTCCTAAGTGATATCTTATGATGTTTCTTTTCCTGTGTGACTTCTTTCACTTAGAATCATCGTACCTGAATCCACTCATTTTGCTGCTACTGGTCTTATGACATTGATTTCGTGGCTGAGGGATATTCCATCGTACGTAAGTTCCACAATGTTTGGAACCATTTTTATATTTCCTGGGATATTTCAGGTGTACCCAGGTTGAGGTTCCTGTAAGCAGTGCAGCCCTCAATTTGGGGGTGGCTCTGTCTTATTGATGTTCAATTTTCCCAAGGTATATTCCCTAGACTGGAAGTGCCCTTGGCTCTGGAGCTCTGTTGTTTACTTGTTTTAGGGAACACAATGCACTCCTCCAGTGAGGCAGTTGGCAACTTACATCCCGCCCATCAGCATAACAAGGCTCCCTGTTCTCCAGGGCCTGTCTTGCCTTTCTGGTTTTTACACATTTTGTGGATGTCCCTTTTGACCGGTGGGAAGTGATACTTCTTTGTAGTGCAGATTTGCATTGCCCGCTTGCTTGCTTGGCCAAAAAGGGCGTATGCGTTTTCTCCTGAATATATTCAGGAGAAAATGCATACGCCCTTTTTGGCCAAGTGCATCATTGTCGAAGTTGTGCCCCTCTTCCTGTGCTTTACAGGCGATTCCAACGTACCTCTTGAAATCTGTTTCCTGCTATTCTGCCTCGCTTTCAAGTCCGCCTCGTTGCCTTCCCTCAAAAGATTTTTGGACGATAGTTGGCCTTGATTACTCTGCCAGTTTGTGAATTGCTGTGCCCCTGAGCTCCATTTTTCAACTCGTTTTTTGTGAGCTGAACGCAAGTCCAAACTTTTGGTTCAGGACCTCTACTGGTTCCCGGTGGGTGGCTGAGACTTTGGTTCATTCTTCTTCCTGCCGGGAAATTAGAGTGACATGTGCCCATCCAAATGCCTAACAGCTACTCTCTCATTGGTTCTCCCTCTTCCCTTTCATCCTCTGCCAATTTGGCAACCTGTGCGAACCAGGAGCTTAAAGGGGCTGTCTCTCCAAGTTGGGAGATTGATAGGAAAGCAGTTGGAAAGTCAAACCGGAGCACCAGGAGAGGGGCTCTTCGTTGAGTTTTAGAAACCTTTCGTTATCACAGTGTGTCCATTTTCTAGGTTTCCCGTACACGTTATAGCTGTAGTAATATTCCCTTCCACCTGGAGAGCTGGGACCCATGGAATGGGTGCCATGCATTATTGCTTTAAAGGGTCTGCATTTGCTCACCCAATCTCACCAATCCTCTCAGTCCCAAGTGTCCAGCCTTATGCCACATCCAGCTGTCATTGTAGATAGGGTCATTCCAGGTTGCATCAGAGACCCTGAAGGAATTGTAAAGAATTTCCCTGTTTCTTTGTTCTGTTTTTGAAATTCCTTTTTAGAGTGGGTTTGAGCTGATTCTCGCTGCCATGTTAATGCCAGTCTAGACACACTTGATTCCCTTACGGAGACATATCAATACATAGGTTTTAAGATTCTTACTAGTCAGATCTATTCCTCTGCGGGAAATATGGGGTTTTGAGTCCCTTTCACTGAGGAAGGTGTAGGTCTTGTCTATTCCATAGTTGGTTTTTGGAACGGTACCTGTGCTTTTATCAAACTCGGGTTTGATGCATCACCCCACCTCTCCTTCCCCCTTAAGCAGGCATAAGAGTGTTTTCTAAATGTGACACTCTGTTCTCTTGCCTAACTCAGTTCATGTGTAGCCATGTTTACAGGATCTTCCTAAGTGATATCTTATGATAAGTTTCTTTTCCTGTGTGACTTCTTTCACTTAGAATCATCGTACCTGAATCCACTCATTTTGCTGCTACTGGTCTTATGACATTGATTTCGTGGCTGAGGGATATTCCATCGTACGTAAGTTCCACAATGTTTGGAACCATTTTTATATTTCCTGGGATATTTCAGGTGTACCCAGGTTGAGGTTCCTGTAAGCAGTGCAGCCCTCAATTTGGGGGTGGCTCTGTCTTATGGATTTTCAGTTTTCCCAAGGTATATTCCCTAGACTGGACGTGCCCTTGGCTCTGGAGCTCTGTTGTTTACTTGTTTTAGGGAACACAATGCACTCCTCCAGTGAGGCAGTTGGCAACTTACATCCCGCCCATCAGCATAACAAGGCTCCCTGTTCTCCAGGGCCTGTCTTGCCTTTCTGGTTTTTACACATTTTGTGGATGTCCCTTTTGACCGGTGGGAAGTGATACTTCTTTGTAGTGCAGATTTGCATTGCCCGCTTGCTTGCTTGGCCAAAAAGGGCGTATGCGTTTTCTCCTGAATATATTCAGGAGAAAACGCATACGCCCTTTTTGGCCAAGTGCATCATTGTCGAAGTTGTGCCCCTCTTCCTGTGCTTTACAGGCGATTCCAACGTACCTCTTGAAATCTGTTTCCTGCTATTCTGCCTCGCTTTCAAGTCCGCCTCGTTGCCTTCCCTCAACAGATTTTTGGACGATAGTTGGCCTTGATTACTCTGCCAGTTTGTGAATTGCTGTGCCCCTGAGCTCCATTTTTCAACTCGTTTTTTGTGAGCTGAACGCAAGTCCAAACTTTTGGTTCAGGACCTCTACTGGTTCCCGGTGGGTGGCTGAGACTTTGGTAAATTCTTCTTCCTGCAGGGAAATTAGAGTGACATGTGCCCATCCAAATGCCTAACAGCTACTCTCTCATTGGTTCTCCCTCTTCCCTTTCATCCTCTGCCAAATTGGCAACCTGTGCGAACCAGGAGCTTAAAGGGGCTGTCTCTCCAATTTGGGAGATTGATAGGAAAGCAGTTGGAAAGTCAAACCGGAGCACCAGGAGAGGGGCTCTTCGTTGAGTTTTAGAAACCTTTCGTATTCACAGTGTGTCCATTTTCTAGGTTTCCCGTACACGTTATATCTGTAGTAATATTCCCTTCCACCTGGAGAGCTGGGACCCATGGAATGGGTGCCATGCATTATTGCTTTAAAGGGTCTGCATTTGCTCACCCAATCTCACCAATCCTCTCAGTCCCAAGTGTCCAGCCTTATGCCACATCCAGCTGTCATTGTAGATAGGGTCATTCCAGGTTGCATCAGAGACCCTGAAGGAATTGTAAAGAATTTCCCTGTTTCTTTGTTCTGTTTTTGAAATTCCTTTTTAGAGTGGGTTTGAGCTGATTCTCGCTGCCATGTTTATGCCAGTCTAGACACACTTGATTCCCTTACGGAGACATATCAATACATAGGTTTTAAGATTCTTACTAGTCAGATCTATTCCTCTGCGGGAAATATGGGGTTTTGAGTCCCTTTCACTGAGGAAGGTGTAGGTCTTGTCTATTCCATAGTTGGTTTTTGGAACGGTACCTGTGCTTATATCAAACTCGGGTTTGATGCATCACCCCACCTCTCCTTCCCCCTTAAGCAGGCATAAGAGTGTTTTCTAAATGTGACACTCTGTTCTCTTGCCTAACTCAGTTCATGTGTAGCCATGTTTACAGGATCTTCCTAAGTGATATCTTATGATAAGTTTCTTTTCCTGTGTGACTTCTTTCACTTAGAATCATCGTACCTGAATCCACTCATTTTGCTGCTACTGGTCTTATGACATTGATTTCGTGGCTGAGGGATATTCCATCGTACGTAAGTTCCACAATGTTTGGAACCATTTTTATATTTCCTGGGATATTTCAGGTGTACCCAGGTTGAGGTTCCTGTAAGCAGTGCAGCCCTCAATTTGGGGGTAGCTCTGTCTTATGGATTTTCAGTCCATGGTATATTCCCTAGACTGGACGTGCCCTTGGCTCTGGAGCTCTGTTGTTTACTTGTTTTAGGGAACACAATGCACTCCTCCAGTGAGGCAGTTGGCAACTTACATCCCGCCCATCAGCATAACAAGGCTCCCTGTTCTCCAGGGCCTGTCTTGCCTTTCTGGTTTTTACACATTTTGTGGATGTCCCTTTTGACCGGTGGGAAGTGATACTTCTTTGTAGTGCAGATTTGCATTGCCCGCTTGCTTGCTTGGCCAAAAAGGGCGTATGAGTTTTCTCCTGAATATATTCAGGAGAAAACGCATACACCCTTTTTGGCCAAGTGCATCATTGTCGAAGTTGTGTCCCTCTTCCTGTGCTTTACAGGCGATTCCAACGTACCTCTTGAAATCTGTTTCCTGCTATTCTGCCTCGCTTTCAAGTCCGCCTCGTTGCCTTCCCTCAACAGATTTTTGGACGATAGTTGGCCTTGATTACTCTGCCAGTTTGTGAATTGCTGTGCCCCTGAGCTCCATTTTTCAAATCGTTTTTTGTGAGCTGAACGCAAGTCCAAACTTTTGGTTCAGGACCTCTACTGGTTCTCGGTGGGTGGCTGAGACTTTGGTTCATTCTTCTTCCTGCCGGGAAATTAGAGTGACATGTGCCCATCCAAATGCCTAACAGCTACTCTCTCATTGGTTCTCCCTCTTCCCTTTCATCCTCTGCCAAATTGGCAACCTGTGCGAACCAGGAGCTTAAAGGGGCTGTCTCTCCAAGTTGGGAGATTGATAGGAAAGCAGTTGGAAAATCAAACCGGAGCACCAGGAGAGGGGCTCTTCGTTGAGTTTTAGAAACCTTTCGTATTCACAGTGTGTCCATTCTCTAGGTTTCCCGTACACGTTATAGCTGTAGTAATATTCCCTTCCACCTGGAGAGCTGGGACCCATGGAATGGGTGCCATGCATTATTGCTTTAAAGGGTCTGCATTTGCTCACCCAATCTCACCAATCCTCTCAGTCCCAAGTGTCCAGCCTTATGCCACATCCAGCTGTCATTGTAGATAGGGTCATTCCAGGTTGCATCAGAGACCCTGAAGGAATTGTAAAGAATTTCCCTGTTTCTTTGTTTCGTTTTTGAAATTCCTTTTTAGAGTGGGTTTGAGCTGATTCTCGCTGCCCTGTTTATGCCAGTCTAGACACACTTGATTCCCTTACGGAGACATATCAATACATAGGTTTTAAGATTCTTACTAGTCAGATCTATTCCTCTGTGGGAAATATGGGGTTTTGAGTCCCTTTCACTGAGGAAGGTGTAGGTCTTGTCTATTCCATAGTTGGTTTTTGGAACGGTACCTGTGCTTATATCAAACTCGGGTTTGATGCATCACCCCACCTCTCCTTCCCCCTTAAGCAGGCATAAGAGTGTTTTCTAAATGTGAGACTCTGTTCTCTTGCCTAACTCAGTTCATGTGTAGCCATGTTTACAGGATCTTCCTAAGTGATATCTTATGATAAGTTTCTTTTCCTGTGTGACTTCTTTCACTTAGAATCATCGTACCTGAATCCACTCATTTTGCTGCTACTGGTCTTATGACATTGATTTCGTGGCTGAGGGATATTCCATCGTACGTAAGTTCCACAATGTTTGGAACCATTTTTATATTTCCTTGGATATTTCAGGTGTACCCAGGTTGAGGTTCCTGTAAGCAGTGCAGCCCTCAATTTGGGGGTGGCTCTGTCTTATGGATTTTCAGTTTTCCCAAGGTATATTCCCTAGACTGGACGTGCCCTTGGCTCTGGAGCTCTGTTGTTTACTTGTTTTAGGGAACACAATGCACTCCTCCAGTGAGGCAGTTGGCAACTTACATCCCGCCCATCAGCATAACAAGGCTCCCTGTTCTCCAGGGCCTGTCTTGCCTTTCTGGTTTTTACACATTTTGTGGATGTCCCTTTTGACCGGTGGGAAGTGATACTTCTTTGTAGTGCAGATTTGCATTGCCCGCTTGCTTGCTTGGCCAAAAAGGGCGTATGCGTTTTCTCCTGAATATATTCAGGAGAAAACACATACGCCCTTTTTGGCCAAGTGCATCATTGTCGAAGTTGTGCCCCTCTTCCTGTGCTTTACAGGCGATTCCAACGTACCTCTTGAAATCTGTTTCCTGCTATTCTGCCTCGCTTTCAAGTCCGCCTCGTTGCCTTCCCTCAACAGATTTTTGGACGATAGTTGGCCTTGATTACTCTGCCAGTTTGTGAATTGCTGTGCCCCTGAGCTCCATTTTTCAACTCGTTTTTTGTGAGCTGAACGCAAGTCCAAACTTTTGGTTCAGGACCTCTACTGGTTCCCGGTGGGTGGCTGAGACTTTGGTTAATTCTTCTTCCTGCAGGGAAATTAGAGTGACATGTGCCCATCCAAATGCCTAACAGCTACTCTCTCATTGGTTCTCCCTCTTCCCTTTCATCCTCTGCCAAATTGGCAACCTGTGCGAACCAGGAGCTTAAAGGGGCTGTCTCTCCAAGTTGGGAGATTGATAGGAAAGCAGTTGGAAAGTCAAACCGGAGCACCAGGAGAGGGGCTCTTCGTTGAGTTTTAGAAACCTTTCGTATTCACAGTGTGTCCATTTTCTAGGTTTCCCGTACACGTTATAGCTGTAGTAATATTCCCTTCCACCTGGAGAGCTGGGACCCATGGAATGGGTGCCATGCATTATTGCTTTAAAGGGTCTGCATTTGCTCACCCAATCTCACCAATCCTCTCAGTCCCAAGTGTCCAGCCTTATGCCACATCCAGCTGTCATTGTAGATAGGGTCATTCCAGGTTGCATCAGAGACCCTGAAGGAATTGTAAAGAATTTCCCTGTTTCTTTGTTCTGTTTTTGAAATTCCTTTTTAGAGTGGGTTTGAGCTGATTCTCGCTGCCCTGTTTATGCCAGTCTAGACACACTTGATTCCCTTACGGAGACATATCAATACATAGGTTTTAAGATTCTTACTAGTCAGATCTATTCCTCTGCGGGAAATATGGGGTTTTGAGTCCCTTTCACTGAGGAAGGTGTAGGTCTTGTCTATTCCATAGTTGGTTTTTGGAACGGTACCTGTGCTTATATCAAACTCGGGTTTGATGCATCACCCCACCTCTCCTTCCCCCTTAAGCAGGCATAAGAGTGTTTTCTAAATGTGAGACTCTGTTCTCTTGCCTAACTCAGTTCATGTGTAGCCATGTTTACAGGATCTGCCTAAGTGATATCTTATGATAAGTTTCTTTTCCTGTGTGACTTCTTTCACTTAGAATCATCGTACCTGAATCCACTCATTTTGCTGCTACTGGTCTTATGACATTGATTTCGTGGCTGAGGGATATTCCATCGTACGTAAGTTCCACAATGTTTGGAACCATTTTTATATTTCCTGGGATATTTCAGGTGTACCCAGGTTGAGGTTCCTGTAAGCAGTGCAGCCCTCAATTTGGGGGTGGCTCTGTCTTATGGATTTTCAGTTTTCCCAAGGTATATTCCCTAGACTGGACGTGCCCTTGGCTCTGGAGCTCTGTTGTTTACTTGTTTTAGGGAACACAATGCACTCCTCCAGTGAGGCAGTTGGCAACTTACATCCCGCCCATCAGCATAACAAGGCTCCCTGTTCTCCAGGGCCTGTCTTGCCTTTCTGGTTTTTACACATTTTGTGGATGTCCCTTTTGACCGGTGGGAAGTGATACTTCTTTGTAGTGCAGATTTGCATTGCCCGCTTGCTTGCTTGGCCAAAAAGGGCGTATGCGTTTTCTCCTGAATATATTCAGGAGAAAACGCATACGCCCTTTTTGGCCAAGTGCATCATTGTCGAAGTTGTGCCCCTCTTCCTGTGCTTTACAGGCGATTCCAACGTACCTCTTGAAATCTGTTTCCTGCTATTCTGCCTCGCTTTCAAGTCCGCCTCGTTGCCTTCCCTCAACAGATTTTTGGACGATAGTTGGCCTTGATTACTCTGCCAGTTTGTGAATTGCTGTGCCCCTGAGCTCCATTTTTCAACTCGTTTTTTGTGAGCTGAACGCAAGTCCAAACTTTTGGTTCAGGACCTCTACTGGTTCCCGGTGGGTGGCTGAGACTTTGGTTCATTCTTCTTCCTGCCGGGAAATTAGAGTGACATGTGCCCATCCAAATGCCTAACAGCTACTCTCTCATTGGTTCTCCCTCTTCCCTTTCATCCTCTGCCAATTTGGCAACCTGTGCGAACCAGGAGCTTAAAGGGGCTGTCTCTCCAAGTTGGGAGATTGATAGGAAAGCAGTTGGAAAGTCAAACCGGAGCACCAGGAGAGGGGCTCTTCGTTGAGTTTTAGAAACCTTTCGTATTCACAGTGTGTCCATTCTCTAGGTTTCCCGTACACGTTATAGCTGTAGTAATATTCCCTTCCACCTGGAGAGCTGGGACCCATGGAATGGGTGCCATATATTATTGCTTTAAAGGGTCTGCATTTGCTCACCCAATCTCACCAATCCTCTCAGTCCCAAGTGTCCAGCCTTATGCCACATCCAGCTGTCATTGTAGATAGGGTCATTCCAGGTTGCATCAGAGACCCTGAAGGAATTGTAAAGAATTTCCCTGTTTCTTTGTTCTGTTTTTGAAATTCCTTTTTAGAGTGGGTTTGAGCTGATTCTCGCTGCCCTGTTTATGCCAGTCTAGACACACTTGATTCCCTTACGGAGACATATCAATACATAGGTTTTAAGATTCTTACTAGTCAGATCTATTCCTCTGCGGGAAATATGGGGTTTTGAGTCCCTTTCACTGAGGAAGGTGTAGGTCTTGTCTATTCCATAGTTGGTTTTTGGAACGGTACCTGTGCTTATATCAAACTCGGGTTTGATGCATCACCCCACCTCTCCTTCCCCCTTAAGCAGGCATAAGAGTGTTTTCTAAATGTGAGACTCTGTTCTCTTGCCTAACTCAGTTCATGTGTAGCCATGTTTACAGGATCTTCCTAAGTGATATCTTATGATAAGTTTCTTTTCCTGTGTGACTTCTTTCACTTAGAATCATCGTACCTGAATCCACTCATTTTGCTGCTACTGGTCTTATGACATTGATTTCGTGGCTGAGGGATATTCCATCGTACGTAAGTTCCACAATGTTTGGAACCATTTTTATATTTCCTGGGATATTTCAGGTGTACCCAGGTTGAGGTTCCTGTAAGCAGTGCAGCACTCAATTTGGGGGTGGCTCTGTCTTATGGATTTTCAGTTTTCCCAAGGTATATTCCCTAGACTGGACGTGCCCTTGGCTCTGGAGCTCTGTTGTTTACTTGTTTTAGGGAACACAATGCACTCCTCCAGTGAGGCAGTTGGCAACTTACATCCCGCCCATCAGCATAACAAGGCTCCCTGTTCTCCAGGGCCTGTCTTGCCTTTCTGGTTTTTACACATTTTGTGGATGTCCCTTTTGACCGGTGGGAAGTGATACTTCTTTGTAGTGCAGATTTGCATTGCCCGCTTGCTTGCTTGGCCAAAAAGGGCGTATGCGTTTTCTCCTGAATATATTCAGGAGAAAACGCATACGCCCTTTTTGGCCAAGTGCATCATTGTCGAAGTTGTGCCCCTCTTCCTGTGCTTTACAGGCGATTTCAATGTACCTCTTGAAATCTGTTTCCTGCTATTCTGCCTCGCTTTCAAGTCCGCCTCGTTGCCTTCCCTCAACAGATTTTTGGACGATAGTTGGCCTTGATTACTCTGCCAGTTTGTGAATTGCTGTGCCCCTGAGCTCCATTTTTCAACTCGTTTTTTGTGAGCTGAACGCAAGTCCAAACTTTTGGTTCAGGACCTCTACTGGTTCCCGGTGGGTGGCTGAGACTTTGGTGAATTCTTCTTCCTGCCGGGAAATTAGAGTGACATGTGCCCATCCAAATGCCTAACAGCTACTCTCTCATTGGTTCTCCCTCTTCCCTTTCATCCTCTGCCAAATTGGCAACCTGTGCGAACCAGGAGCTTAAAGGGGCTCTCTCTCCAAGTTGGGAGATTGATAGGAAAACATTTGGAAAGTCAAACCGGAGCACCAGGAGAGGGGCTCTTCATTGAGTTTTAGAAACCTTTCGTATTCACAGTGTGTCCATTTTCTAGGTTTCCCGTACACGTTATAGCTGTAGTAATATTCCCTTCCACCTGGAGAGCTGGGACCCATGGAATGGATGCCATGCATTATTGCTTTAAAGGGTCTGCATTTGCTCACCCAATCTCACCAGTCCTCTCAGTCCCAAGTGTCCAGCCTTATGCCACATCCAGCTGTCATTGTAGATAGGGTCATTCCAGGTTGCATCAGAGACCCTGAAGGAATTGGAAAGAATTTCCCTGTTTCTTTGTTCTGTTTTTGAAATTCCTTTTTAGAGTGGGTTTGAGCTGCTTCTCGCTGCCATGTTTATGCCAGTCTAGACACACTTGATTCCCTTACGGAGACATATCAATACATAGGTTTTAAAATTCTTATTAGTCAGATCTATTCCTCTGTGGGAAATATGGAGTTTTGAGTCCCTTTCACTGAGGAAGGTGTAGGTCTTGTCTATTCCATAGTTGGTTTTTGGAACGGTACCTGTGCTTATATCAAACTCGGGTTTGATGCATCACCCCACCTCTCCTTCCCCCTTAAGCAGGCATAAGAGTGTTTTCTAAATGTGAGACTCAGTTCTCTTGCCTAACTCAGTTCATGTGTAGCCATGTTTACAGGATCTTCCTAAGTGATATCTTATGATGTTTCTTTTCCTGTGTGACTTCTTTCACTTAGAATCATCGTACCTGAATCCACTCATTTTGCTGCTACTGGTCTTATGACATTGATTTCGTGGCTGAGGGATATTCCATCGTACGTAAGTTCCACAATGTTTGGAACCATTTTTATATTTCCTGGGATATTTCAGGTGTACCCAGGTTGAGGTTCCTGTAAGCAGTGCAGCCCTCAATTTGGGGGTGGCTCTGTCTTATTGATGTTCAATTTTCCCAAGGTATATTCCCTAGACTGGAAGTGCCCTTGGCTCTGGAGCTCTGTTGTTTACTTGTTTTAGGGAACACAATGCACTCCTCCAGTGAGGCAGTTGGCAACTTACATCCCGCCCATCAGCATAACAAGGCTCCCTGTTCTCCAGGGCCTGTCTTGCCTTTCTGGTTTTTACACATTTTGTGGATGTCCCTTTTGACCGGTGGGAAGTGATACTTCTTTGTAGTGCAGATTTGCATTGCCCGCTTGCTTGCTTGGCCAAAAAGGGCGTATGCGTTTTCTCCTGAATATATTCAGGAGAAAATGCATATGCCCTTTTTGGCCAAGTGCATCATTGTCGAAGTTGTGCCCCTCTTCCTGTGCTTTACAGGCGATTCCAACGTACCTCTTGAAATCTGTTTCCTGCTATTCTGCCTCGCTTTCAAGTCCGCCTCGTTGCCTTCCCTCAAAAGATTTTTGGACGATAGTTGGCCTTGATTACTCTGCCAGTTTGTGAATTGCTGTGCCCCTGAGCTCCATTTTTCAACTCGTTTTTTGTGAGCTGAACGCAAGTCCAAACTTTTGGTTCAGGACCTCTACTGGTTCCCGGTGGGTGGCTGAGACTTTGGTTCATTCTTCTTCCTGCCGGGAAATTAGAGTGACATGTGCCCATCCAAATGCCTAACAGCTACTCTCTCATTGGTTCTCCCTCTTCCCTTTCATCCTCTGCCAATTTGGCAACCTGTGCGAACCAGGAGCTTAAAGGGGCTGTCTCTCCAAGTTGGGAGATTGATAGGAAAGCAGTTGGAAAGTCAAACCGGAGCACCAGGAGAGGGGCTCTTCGTTGAGTTTTAGAAACCTTTCGTTATCACAGTGTGTCCATTTTCTAGGTTTCCCGTACACGTTATAGCTGTAGTAATATTCCCTTCCACCTGGAGAGCTGGGACCCATGGAATGGGTGCCATGCATTATTGCTTTAAAGGGTCTGCATTTGCTCACCCAATCTCACCAATCCTCTCAGTCCCAAGTGTCCAGCCTTATGCCACATCCAGCTGTCATTGTAGATAGGGTCATTCCAGGTTGCATCAGAGACCCTGAAGGAATTGTAAAGAATTTCCCTGTTTCTTTGTTCTGTTTTTGAAATTCCTTTTTAGAGTGGGTTTGAGCTGATTCTCGCTGCCATGTTTATGCCAGTCTAGACACACTTGATTCCCTTACGGAGACATATCAATACATAGGTTTTAAGATTCTTACTAGTCAGATCTATTCCTCTGCGGGAAATATGGGGTTTTGAGTCCCTTTCACTGAGGAAGGTGTAGGTCTTGTCTATTCCATAGTTGGTTTTTGGAACGGTACCTGTGCTTTTATCAAACTCGGGTTTGATGCATCACCCCACCTCTCCTTCCCCCTTAAGCAGGCATAAGAGTGTTTTCTAAATGTGAGACTCTGTTCTCTTGCCTAACTCAGTTCATGTGTAGCCATGTTTACAGGATCTTCCTAAGTGATATCTTATGATAAGTTTCTTTTCCTGTGTGACTTCTTTCACTTAGAATCTTCGTACCTGAATCCACTCATTTTGCTGCTACTGGTCTTATGACATTGATTTCGTGGCTGAGGGATATTCCATCGTACGTAAGTTCCACAATGTTTGGAACCATTTTTATATTTCCTGGGATATTTCAGGTGTACCCAGGTTGAGGTTCCTGTAAGCAGTGCAGCCCTCAATTTGGGGGTGGCTCTGTCTTATGGATTTTCAGTTTTCCCAAGGTATATTCCCTAGACTGGACGTGCCCTTGGCTCTGGAGCTCTGTTGTTTACTTGTTTTAGGGAACACAATGCACTCCTCCAGTGAGGCAGTTGGCAACTTACATCCCGCCCATCAGCATAACAAGGCTCCCTGTTCTCCAGGGCCTGTCTTGCCTTTCTGGTTTTTACACATTTTGTGGATGTCCCTTTTGACCGGTGGGAAGTGATACTTCTTTGTAGTGCAGATTTGCATTGCCCGCTTGCTTGCTTGGCCAAAAAGGGCGTATGCGTTTTCTCCTGAATATATTCAGGAGAAAACGCATACGCCCTTTTTGGCCAAGTGCATCATTGTCGAAGTTGTGCCCCTCTTCCTGTGCTTTACAGGCGATTCCAACGTACCTCTTGAAATCTGTTTCCTGCTATTCTGCCTCGCTTTCAAGTCCGCCTCGTTGCCTTCCCTCAACAGATTTTTGGACGATAGTTGGCCTTGATTACTCTGCCAGTTTGTGAATTGCTGTGCCCCTGAGCTCCATTTTTCAACTCGTTTTTTGTGAGCTGAACGCAAGTCCAAACTTTTGGTTCAGGACCTCTACTGGTTCCCAGTGGGTGGCTGAGTCTTTGGTTCATTCTTCTTCCTGCAAGGAAATTAGACTGACATGTGCCCATCCAAATGCCTAACAGCTACTCTCTCATTGGTTCTCCCTCTTCCCTTTCATCCTCTGCCAAATTGGCAACCTGTGCGAACCAGGAGCTTAAAGGGGCTGTCTCTCCAAGTTGGGAGATTGATAGGAAAGCAGTTGGAAAGTCAAACCGGAGCACCAGGAGAGGGGCTCTTCGTTGAGTTTTAGAAACCTTTCATATTCACAGTGTGTCCATTCTCTAGGTTTCCCGTACACGTTATAGCTGTAGTAATATTCCCTTCCACCTGGAGAGCTGGGACCCATGGAATGGGTGCCATGCATTATTGCTTTAAAGGGTCTGCATTTGCTCACCCAATCTCACCAATCCTCTCAGTCCCAAGTGTCCAGCCTTATGCCACATCCAGCTGTCATTGTAGATAGGGTCATTCCAGGTTGCATCAGAGACCCTGAAGGAATTGTAAAGAATTTCCCTGTTTCTTTGTTCTGTTTTTGAAATTCCTTTTTAGAGTGGGTTTGAGCTGATTCTCGCGGCCATGTTTATGCCAGTCTAGACACACTTGATTCCCTTACGGAGACATATCAATACATAGGTTTTAAGATTCTTACTAGTCAGATCTATTCCTCTGCGGGAAATATGGGGTTTTGAGTCCCTTTCACTGAGGAAGGTGTAGGTCTTGTCTATTCCATAGTTGGTTTTTGGAACGGTACCTGTGCTTATATCAAACTCGGGTGTGATGCATCACCCCACCTCTCCTTCCCCCTTAAGCAGGCATAAGAGTGTTTTCTAAATGTGAGACTCTGTTCTCTTGCCTAACTCAGTTCATGTGTAGCCATGTTTACAGGATCTTCCTAAGTGATATCTTATGATAAGTTTCTTTTCCTGTGTGACTTCTTTCACTTAGAATCATCGTACCTGAATCCACTCATTTTGCTGCTACTGGTCTTATGACATTGATTTCGTGGCTGAGGGATATTCCATCGTACGTAAGTTCCACAATGTTTGGAACCATTTTTATATTTCCTGGGATATTTCAGGTGTACCCAGGTTGAGGTTCCTGTAAGCAGTGCAGCCCTCAATTTGGGGGTGGCTCTGTCTTATGGATTTTCAGTTTTCCCAAGGTATATTCCCTAGACTGGACGTGCCCTTGGCTCTGGAGCTCTGTTGTTTACTTGTTTTAGGGAACACAATGCACTCCTCCAGTGAGGCAGTTGGCAACTTACATCCCGCCCATCAGCATAACAAGGCTCCCTGTTCTCCAGGGCCTGTCTTGCCTTTCTGGTTTTTACACATTTTGTGGATGTCCCTTTTGACCGGTGGGAAGTGATACTTCTTTGTAGTGCAGATTTGCATTGCCCGCTTGCTTGCTTGGCCAAAAAGGGCGTATGAGTTTTCTCCTGAATATATTCAGGAGAAAACGCATACACCCTTTTTGGCCAAGTGCATCATTGTCGAAGTTGTGTCCCTCTTCCTGTGCTTTACAGGCGATTCCAACGTACATCTTGAAATCTGTTTCCTGCTATTCTGCCTCGCTTTCAAGTCCGCCTCGTTGCCTTCCCTCAACAGATTTTTGGACGATAGTTGGCCTTGATTACTCTGCCAGTTTGTGAATTGCTGTGCCCCTGAGCTCCATTTTTCAACTCGTTTTTTGTGAGCTGAACGCAAGTCCAAACTTTTGGTTCAGGACCTCTACTGGTTCCCGGTGGGTGGCTGAGACTTTGGTTAATTCTTCTTCCTGCAGGGAAATTAGAGTGACATGTGCCCATCCAAATGCCTAACAGCTACTCTCTCATTGGTTCTCCCTCTTCCCTTTCATCCTCTGCCAAATTGGCAACCTGTGCGAACCAGGAGCTTAAAGGGGCTGTCTCTCCAAGTTGGGAGATTGATAGGAAAGCAGTTGGAAAGTCAAACCGTAGCACCAGGAGAGGGGCTCTTCGTTGAGTTTTAGAAACCTTTCGTATTCACAGTGTGTCCATTCTCTAGGTTTCCCGTACACGTTATAGCTGTAGTAATATTCCCTTCCACCTGGAGAGCTGGGACCCATGGAATGGGTGCCATGCATTATTGCTTTAAAGGGTCTGCATTTGCTCACCCAATCTCACCAATCCTCTCAGTCCCAAGTGTCCAGCCTTATGCCACATCCAGCTGGCATTGTAGATAGGGTCATTCCAGGTTGCATCAGAGACCCTGAAGGAATTGTAAAGAATTTCCCTGTTTCTTTGTTCTGTTTTTGAAATTCCTTTTTAGAGTGGGTTTGAGCTGATTCTCGCGGCCATGTTTATGCCAGTCTAGACACACTTGATTCCCTTACGGAGACATATCAATACATAGGTTTTAAGATTCTTACTAGTCAGATCTATTCCTCTGCGGGAAATATGGGGTTTTGAGTCCCTTTCACTGAGGAAGGTGTAGGTCTTGTCTATTCCATAGTTGGTTTTTGGAACGGTACCTGTGCTTATATCAAACTCGGGTTTGATGCATCACCCCACCTCTCCTTCCCCCTTAAGCAGGCATAAGAGTGTTTTCTAAATGTGAGACTCTGTTCTCTTGCCTAACTCAGTTCATGTGTAGCCATGTTTACAGGATCTTCCTAAGTGATATCTTATGATAAGTTTCTTTTCCTGTGTGACTTCTTTCACTTAGAATCATCGTACCTGAATCCACTCATTTTGCTGCTACTGGTCTTATGACATTGATTTCGTGGCTGAGGGATATTCCATCGTACGTAAGTTCCACAATGTTTGGAACCATTTTTATATTTCCTGGGATATTTCAGGTGTACCCAGGTTGAGGTTCCTGTAAGCAGTGCAGCCCTCAATTTGGGGGTGGCTCTGTCTTATGGATTTTCAGTTTTCCCAAGGTATATTCCCTAGACTGGACGTGCCCTTGGCTCTGGAGCTCTGTTGTTTACTTGTTTTAGGGAACACAATGCACTCCTCCAGTGAGGCAGTTGGCAACTTACATCCCGCCCATCAGCATAACAAGGCTCCCTGTTCTCCAGGGCCTGTCTTGCCTTTCTGGTTTTTACACATTTTGTGGATGTCCCTTTTGACCGGTGGGAAGTGATACTTCTTTGTAGTGCAGATTTGCATTGCCCGCTTGCTTGCTTGGCCAAAAAGGGCGTATGCGTTTTCTCCTGAATATATTCAGGAGAAAACGCATACGCCCTTTTTGGCCAAGTGCATCATTGTCGAAGTTGTGCCCCTCTTCCTGTGCTTTACAGGCGAATCCAACGTACCTCTTGAAATCTGTTTCCTGCTATTCTGCCTCGCTTTCAAGTCCGCCTCGTTGCCTTCCCTCAACAGATTTTTGGACGATAGTTGGCCTTGATTACTCTGCCAGTTTGTGAATTGCTGTGCCCCTGAGCTCCATTTCTCAACTCGTTTTTTGTGAGCTGAACGCAAGTCCAAACTTTTGGTTCAGGACCTCTACTGGTTCCCGGTGGGTGGCTGAGACTTTGGTTCATTCTTCTTCCTGCAGGGAAATTAGAGTGACATGTGCCCATCCAAATGCCTAACAGCTACTCTCTCATTGGTTCTCCCTCTTCCCTTTCATCCTCTGCCAAATTGGCAACCTGTGCGAACCAGGAGCTTAAAGGGGATGTCTCTCCAAGTTGGGAGATTGATAGGAAAGCAGTTGGAAAGTCAAACCGTAGCACCACGAGAGGGGCTCTTCGTTGAGTTTTAGAAACCTTTCGTATTAACAGTGTGTCCATTCTCTAGGTTTCCCGTACACGTTATAGCTGTAGTAATATTCCCTTCCACCTGGAGAGCTGGGACCCATGGAATGGGTGCCATGCATTATTGCTTTAAAGGGTCTGCATTTGCTCACCCAATCTCACCAATCCTCTCAGTCCCAAGTGTCCAGCCTTATGCCACATCCAGCTGTCATTGTAGATAGGGTCATTCCAGGTTGCATCAGAGACCCTGAAGGAATTGTAAAGAATTTCCCTGTTTCTTTGTTCTGTTTTTGAAATTCCTTTTTAGAGTGGGTTTGAGCTGATTCTCGCGGCCATGTTTATGCCAGTCTAGACACACTTGATTCCCTTACGGAGACATATCAATACATAGGTTTTAAGATTCTTACTAGTCAGATCTATTCCTCTGCGGGAAATATGGGGTTTTGAGTCCCTTTCACTGAGGAAGGTGTAGGTCTTGTCTATTCCATAGTTGGTTTTTGGAACGGTACCTGTGCTTATATCAAACTCGGGTTTGATGCATCACCCCACCTCTCCTTCCCCCTTAGCAGGCATAAGAGTGTTTTCTAAATGTGAGACTCTGTTCTCTTGCCTAACTCAGTTCATGTGTAGCCATGTTTACAGGATCTTCCTAAGTGATATCTTATGATAAGTTTCTTTTCCTGTGTGACTTCTTTCACTTAGAATCATCGTACCTGAATCCACTCATTTTGCTGCTACTGGTCTTATGACATTGATTTCGTGGCTGAGGGATATTCCATCGTACGTAAGTTCCACAATGTTTGGAACCATTTTTATATTTCCTGGGATATTTCAGGTGTACCCAGGTTGAGGTTCCTGTAAGCAGTGCAGCCCTCAATTTGGGGGTGGCTCTGTCTTATGGATTTTCAGTTTTCCCAAGGTATATTCCCTAGACTGGACGTGCCCTTGGCTCTGGAGCTCTGTTGTTTACTTGTTTTAGGGAACACAATGCACTCCTCCAGTGAGGCAGTTGGCAACTTACATCCCGCCCATCAGCATAACAAGGCTCCCTGTTCTCCAGGGCCTGTCTTGCCTTTCTGGTTTTTACACATTTTGTGGATGTCCCTTTTGACCGGTGGGAAGTGATACTTCTTTGTAGTGCAGATTTGCATTGCCCGCTTGCTTGCTTGGCCAAAAAGGGCGTATGCGTTTTCTCCTGAATATATTCAGGAGAAAACGCATACGCCCTTTTTGGCCAAGTGCATCATTGTCGAAGTTGTGCCCCTCTTCCTGTGCTTTACAGGCGAATCCAACGTACCTCTTGAAATCTGTTTCCTGCTATTCTGCCTCGCTTTCAAGTCCGCCTCGTTGCCTTCCCTCAACAGATTTTTGGACGATAGTTGGCCTTGATTACTCTGCCAGTTTGTGAATTGCTGTGCCCCTGAGCTCCATTTCTCAACTCGTTTTTTGTGAGCTGAACGCAAGTCCAAACTTTTGGTTCAGGACCTCTACTGGTTCCCGGTGGGTGGCTGAGACTTTGGTTCATTCTTCTTCCTGCAGGGAAATTAGAGTGACATGTGCCCATCCAAATGCCTAACAGCTACTCTCTCATTGGTTCTCCGTCTTCCCTTGTATCCTCTGCCAAATTGTCAACCTGTGCGAACCAGGAGCTTAAAGGGGCTGTCTCTCCAAGTTGGGAGATTGATAGGAAAGCAGTTGGAAAGTCAAACCGGAGCACCAGGAGAGGGGCTCTTCGTTGAGTTTTAGAAACCTTTCGTATTCACAGTGTGTCCATTCTCTAGGTTTCCCATACACGTTATACCTGTAGTAATATTCCCTTCCACCTGGAGAGCTGGGACCCATGGAATGGGTGCCATGCATTATTGCTTTAAAGGGTCTGCATTTGCTCACCCAATCTCACCAATCCTCTCAGTCCCAAGTGTCCAGCCTTATGCCACATCCAGCTGTCATTGTAGATAGGGTCATTCCAGGTTGCATCAGAGACCCTGAAGGAATTGTAAAGAATTTCCCTGTTTCTTTGTTCTGTTTTTGAAATTCCTTTTTAGAGTGGGTTTGAGCTGATTCTCGTTGCTCTGTTTATGCCAGTCTAGACACACTTGATTCCCTTACGGAGACATATCAATACATAGGTTTTAAGTTTCTTACTAGCCAGATCTATTCCTCTGCGGGAAATATGGGGTTTTGAGTCCCTTTCACTGAGGAAGGTGTAGGTCTTGTCTATTCCATAGTTGGTTTTTGGAACGGTACCTGTGCTTATATCAAACTCTGGTTTGATGCATCACCCCACCTCTCCTTCCCCCTTAAGCAGGCATAAGAGTGTTTTCTAAATGTGAGACTCTGTTCTCTTGCCTAACTCAGTTCATGTGTAGCCATGTTTACAGGATCTTCCTAAGTGATATCTTATGATAAGTTTCTTTTCCTGTGTGACTTCTTTCACTTAGAATCATCGTACCTGAATCCACTCATTTTGCTGCTACTGGTCTTATGACATTGATTTCGTGGCTGAGGGATATTCCATCGTACGTAAGTTCCACAATGTTTGGAACCATTTTTATATTTCCTGGGATATTTCAGGTGTACCCAGGTTGAGGTTCCTGTAAGCAGTGCAGCCCTCAATTTGGGGGTGGCTCTGTCTTATGGATTTTCAGTTTTCCCAAGGTATATTCCCTAGACTGGACGTGCCCTTGGCTCTGGAGCTCTGTTGTTTACTTGTTTTAGGGAACACAATGCACTCCTCCAGTGAGGCAGTTGGCAACTTACATCCCGCCCATCAGCATAACAAGGCTCCCTGTTCTCCAGGGCCTGTCTTGCCTTTCTGGTTTTTACACATTTTGTGGATGTCCCTTTTGACCGGTGGGAAGTGATACTTCTTTGTAGTGCAGATTTGCATTGCCCGCTTGCTTGCTTGGCCAAAAAGGGCGTATGCGTTTTCTCCTGAATATATTCAGGAGAAAACACATACGCCCTTTTTGGCCAAGTGCATCATTGTCGAAGTTGTGCCCCTCTTCCTGTGCTTTACAGGCGATTCCAACGTACCTCTTGAAATCTGTTTCCTGCTATTCTGCCTCGCTTTCAAGTCCGCCTCGTTGCCTTCCCTCAACAGATTTTTGGACGATAGTTTGCCTTGATTACTCTGCCAGTTTGTGAATTGCTGTGCCCCTGAGCTCCATTTTTCAACTCGTTTTTTGTGAGCTGAACGCAAGTCCAAACTTTTGGTTCAGTACCTCTACTGGTTCCCAGTGGGTGGCTGAGACTTTGGTTCATTCTTCTTCCTGCAGGGAAATTAGAGTGACATGTGCCCATCCAAATGCCTAACAGCTACTCTCTCATTGGTTCTCCCTCTTCCCTTTCATCCTCTGCCAAATTGGCAACCTGTGCGAACCAGGAGCTTAAAGGGGCTGTCTCTCCAAGTTGGGAGATTGATAGGAAAGCAGTTGGAAAGTCAAACCGGAGCACCAGGAGAGGGGCTCTTCGTTGAGTTTTAGAAACCTTTCATATTCACAGTGTGTCCATTCTCTAGGTTTCCCGTACACGTTATAGCTGTAGTAATATTCCCTTCCACCTGGAGAGCTGGGACCCATGGAATGGGTGCCATGCATTATTGCTTTAAAGGGTCTGCATTTGCTCACCCAATCTCACCAATCCTCTCAGTCCCAAGTGTCCAGCCTTATGCCACATCCAGCTGTCATTGTAGATAGGGTCATTCCAGGTTGCATCAGAGGCCCTGAAGGAATTGTAAAGAATTTCCCTGTTTCTTTGTTCTGTTTTTGAAATTCCTTTTTAGAGTGGGTTTGAGCTGATTCTCGCTGCCCTTTTTATGCCAGTCTAGACACACTTGATTCCCTTACGGAGACATATCAATACATAGGTTTTAAGATTCTTACTAGTCAGATCTATTCCTCTGCGGGAAATATGGGGTTTTGAGTCCCTTTCACTGAGGAAGGTGTAGGTCTTGTCTATTCCATAGTTGGTTTTTGGAACGGTACCTGTGCTTATATCAAACTCGGGTTTGATGCATCACCCCACCTCTCCTTCCCCCTTAAGCAGGCATAAGTGTGTTTTCTAAATGTGAGACTCTGTTCTCTTGCCTAACTCAGTTCATGTGTAGCCATGTTTACAGGATCTTCCTAAGTGATATCTTATGATAAGTTTCTTTTTCTGTGTGACTTCTTTCACTTAGAATCATCGTACCTGAATCCACTCATTTTGCTGCTACTGGTCTTATGACATTGATTTCGTGGCTGAGGGATATTCCATCGTACGTAAGTTCCACAATGTTTGGAACCATTTTTATATTTCCTGGGATATTTCAGGTGTACCCAGGTTGAGGTTCCTGTAAGCAGTGCAGCCCTCAATTTGGGGGTGGCTCTGTCTTATGGATTTTCAGTTTTCCCATGGTATATTCCCTAGACTGGACGTGCCCTTGGCTCGGTAGCTCTGTTGTTTACTTGTTTTAGGGAACACAATGCACTCCTCCAGTGAGGCAGTTGGCAACTTACATCCCGCCCATCAGCATAACAAGGCTCCCTGTTCTCCAGGGCCTGTCTTGCCTTTCTGGTTTTTACACATTTTGTGGATGTCCCTTTTGACCGGTGGGAAGTGATACTTCTTTGTAGTGCAGATTTGCATTGCCCGCTTGCTTGCTTGGCCAAAAAGGGCGTATGAGTTTTCTCCTGAATATATTCAGGAGAAAACGCATACACCCTTTTTGGCCAAGTGCATCATTGTCGAAGTTGTGTCCCTCTTCCTGTGCTTTACAGGCGATTCCAACGTACATCTTGAAATCTGTTTCCTGCTATTCTGCCTCGCTTTCAAGTCCGCCTCGTTGCCTTCCCTCAACAGATTTTTGGACGATAGTTGGCCTTGATTACTCTGCCAGTTTGTGAATTGCTGTGCCCCTGAGCTCCATTTTTCAACTCGTTTTTTGTGAGCTGAACGCAAGTCCAAACTTTTGGTTCAGGACCTCTACTGGTTCCCGGTGGGTGGCTGAGACTTTGGTTAATTCTTCTTCCTGCAGGGAAATTAGAGTGACATGTGCCCATCCAAATGCCTAACAGCTACTCTCTCATTGGTTCTCCCTCTTCCCTTTCATCCTCTGCCAAATTGGCAACCTGTGCGAACCAGGAGCTTAAAGGGGCTGTCTCTCCAAGTTGGGAGATTGATAGGAAAGCAGTTGGAAAGTCAAACCGGAGCACCAGGAGAGGGACTCTTCGTTGAGTTTTAGAAACCTTTCGTATTCACAGTGTGTCCATTCTCTAGGTTTCCCGTACACGTTATAGCTGTAGTAATATTCCCTTCCACCTGGAGAGCTGGGACCCATGGAATGGGTGCCATGCATTATTGCTTTAAAGGGTCTGCATTTGCTCACCCAATCTCACCAATCCTCTCAGTCCCAAGTGTCCAGCCTTATGCCACATCCAGCTGTCATTGTAGATAGGGTCATTCCAGGTTGCATCAGAGACCCTGAAGGAATTGTAAAGAATTTCCCTGTTTCTTTGTTCTGTTTTTAAAATTCCTTTTTAGAGTGGGTTTGAGCTGATTCTCGCGGCCATGTTTATGCCAGTCTAGACACACTTGATTCCCTTACGGAGACATATCAATACATAGGTTTTAAGATTCTTACTAGTCAGATCTATTCCTCTGCGGGAAATATGGGGTTTTGAGTCCCTTTCACTGAGGAAGGTGTAGGTCTTGTCTATTCCATAGTTGGTTTTTGGAACGGTACCTGTGCTTATATCAAACTCGGGTTTGATGCATCACCCCACCTCTCCTTCCCCCTTAAGCAGGCATAAGAGTGTTTTCTAAATGTGAGACTCTGTTCTCTTGCCTAACTCAGTTCATGTGTAGCCATGTTTACAGGATCTTCCTAAGTGATATCTTATGATAAGTTTCTTTTCCTGTGTGACTTCTTTCACTTAGAATCATCGTACCTGAATCCACTCATTTTGCTGCTACTGGTCTTATGACATTGATTTCGTGGCTGAGGGATATTCCATCGTACGTAAGTTCCACAATGTTTGGAACCATTTTTATATTTCCTGGGATATTTCAGGTGTACCCAGGTTGAGGTTCCTGTAAGCAGTGCAGCCCTCAATTTGGGGGTGGCTCTGTCTTATGGATTTTCAGTTTTCCCAAGGTATATTCCCTAGACTGGACGTGCCCTTGGCTCTGGAGCTCTGTTGTTTACTTGTTTTAGGGAACACAATGCACTCCTCCAGTGAGGCAGTTGGCAACTTACATCCCGCCCATCAGCATAACAAGGCTCCCTGTTCTCCAGGGCCTGTCTTGCCTTTCTGGTTTTTACACATTTTGTGGATGTCCCTTTTGACCGGTGGGAAGTGATACTTCTTTGTAGTGCAGATTTGCATTGCCCGCTTGCTTGCTTGGCCAAAAAGGGCGTATGCGTTTTCTCCTGAATATATTCAGGAGAAAACGCATACGCCCTTTTTGGCAAAGTGCATCATTGTCGAAGTTGTGCCCCTCTTCCTGTGCTTTACAGGCGATTTCAACGTACCTCTTGAAATCTGTTTCCTGCTATTCTGCCTCGCTTTCAATTCCACCTCGTTGCCTTCCCTCAACAGATTTTTGGACGATAGTTGGCCTTGATTACTCTGCCAGTTTGTGAATTGCTGTGCCCCTGAGCTCCATTTTTCAACTCGTTTTTTGTGAGCTGAACGCAAGTCCAAACTTTTGGTTCAGGACCTCTACTGGTTCCCGGTGGGTGGCTGAGACTTTGGTTCATTCTTCTTCCTGCCGGGAAATTAGAGTGACATGTGCCCATCCAAATGCCTAACAGCTACTCTCTCATTGGTTCTCCCTCTTCCCTTTCATCCTCTGCCAAATGGGCAACCTGTGCGAACCAGGAGCTTAAAGGGGCTGTCTCTCCAAGTTGGGAGATTGATAGGAAAGCAGTTGGAAAATCAAACCGGAGCACCAGGAGAGGGGCTCTTCGTTGAGTTTTAGAAACCTTTCGTATTCACAGTGTGTCCATTCTCTAGGTTTCCCGTACACGTTATAGCTGTAGTAATATTCCCTTCCACCTGGAGAGCTGGGACCCATGGAATGGGTGCCATGCATTATTGCTTTAAAGGGTCTGCATTTGCTCACCCAATCTCACCAATCCTCTCAGTCCCAAGTGTCCAGCCTTATGCCACATCCAGCTGTCATTGTAGATAGGGTCATTCCAGGTTGCATCAGAGACCCTGAAGGAATTGTAAAGAATTTCCCTGTTTCTTTGTTTTGTTTTTGAAATTCCTTTTTAGAGTGGGTTTGAGCTGATTCTCGCTGCCCTGTTTATGCCAGTCTAGACACACTTGATTCCCTTACGGAGACATATCAATACATAGGTTTTAAGATTCTTACTAGTCAGATCTATTCCTCTGCGGGAAATATGGGGTTTTGAGTCCCTTTCACTGAGGAAGGTGTAGGTCTTGTCTATTCCATAGTTGGTTTTTGGAACGGTACCTGTGCTTATATCAAACTCAGGTTTGATGCATCACCCCACCTCTCCTTCCCCCTTAAGCAGGCATAAGAGTGTTTTCTAAATGTGAGACTCTGTTCTCTTTCCTAACTCAGTTCATGTGTTGCCATGTTTACAGGATCTTCCTAAGTGATATCTTATGATAAGTTTCTTTTCCTGTGTGACTTCTTTCACTTAGAATCATCGTACCTGAATCCACTCATTTTGCTGCTACTGGTCTTATGACATTGATTTCGTGGCTGAGGGATATTCCATCGTACGTAAGTTCCACAATGTTTGGAACCATTTTTATATTTCCTGGGATATTTCAGGTGTACCCAGGTTGAGGTTCCTGTAAGCAGTGCAGCCCTCAATTTGGGGGTGGCTCTGTCTTATGGATTTTCAGTTTTCCCAAGGTATATTCCCTAGACTGGACGTGCCCTTGGCTCTGGAGCTCTGTTGTTTACTTGTTTTAGGGAACACAATGCACTCCTCCAGTGAGGCAGTTGGCAACTTACATCCCGCCCATCAGCATAACAAGGCTCCCTGTTCTCCAGGGCCTGTCTTGCCTTTCTGGTTTTTACACATTTTGTGGATGTCCCTTTTGACCGGTGGGAAGTGATACTTCTTTGTAGTGCAGATTTGCATTGCCCGCTTGCTTGCTTGGCCAAAAAGGGCGTAAGAGTTTTCTCCTGAATATATTCAGGAGAAAACGCATACGCCCTTTTTGGCCAAGTGCATCATTGTCGAAGTTGTGCCCCTCTTCCTGTGCTTTACAGGCGATTCCAACGTACCTCTTGAAATCTGTTTCCTGCTATTCTGCCTCGCTTTCAAGTCCGCCTCGTTGCCTTCCCTCAACAGATTTTTGGACGATAGTTGGCCTTGATTACTCTGCCAGTTTGTGAATTGCTGTGCCCCTGAGCTCCATTTTTCAACTCGTTTTTTGTGAGCTGAACGCAAGTCCAAACTTTTGGTTCAGGACCTCTACTGGTTCCCGGTGGGTGGCTGAGACTTTGGTTCATTCTTCTTCCTGCAGGGAAATTAGAGTGACATGTGCCCATCCAAATGCCTAACAGCTACTCTCTCATTGGTTCTCCCTCTTCCCTTTCATCCTCTGCCAAATTGGCAACCTGTGCGAACCAGGAGCTTAAAGGGGCTGTCTCTCCAAGTTGGGAGATTGATAGGAAAGCAGTTGGAAAGTCAAACCGGAGCACCAGGAGAGGGGCTCTTCGTTGAGTTTTAGAAACCTTTCGTATTCACAGTGTGTCCATTCTCTAGGTTTCCCGTACACGTTATAGCTGTAGTAATATTCCCTTCCACCTGGAGAGCTGGGACCCATGGAATGGGTGCCATGCATTATTGCTTTAAAGGGTCTGCATTTGCTCACCCAATCTCACCAATCCTCTCAGTCCCAAGTGTCCAGCCTTATGCCACATCCAGCTGTCATTGTAGATAGGGTCATTCCAGGTTGCATCAGAGACCCTGAAGGAATTGTAAAGAATTTCCCTGTTTCTTTGTTCTGTTTTTGAAATTCCTTTTTAGAGTGGGTTTGAGCTGATTCTCGCGGCCATGTTTATGCCAGTCTAGACACACTTGATTCCCTTACGGAGACATATCAATACATAGGTTTTAAGATTCTTACTAGTCAGATCTATTCCTCTGCGGGAAATATGGGGTTTTGAGTCCCTTTCACTGAGGAAGGTGTAGGTCTTGTATATTCCATAGTTGGTTTTTGGAACGGTACCTGTGCTTATATCAAACTCGGGTTTGATGCATCACCCCACCTCTCCTTCCCCCTTAAGCAGGCATAAGAGTGTTTTCTAAATGTGAGACTCTGTTCTCTTGCCTAACTCAGTTCATGTGTAGCCATGTTTACAGGATCTTCCTAAGTGATATCTTATGATAAGTTTCTTTTCCTGTGTGACTTCTTTCACTTAGAATCATCGTACCTGAATCCACTCATTTTGCTGCTACTGGTCTTATGACATTGATTTCGTGGCTGAGGGATATTCCATCGTACGTAAGTTCCACAATGTTTGGAACCATTTTTATATTTCCTGGGATATTTCAGGTGTACCCAGGTTGAGGTTCCTGTAAGCAGTGCAGCCCTCAATTTGGGGGTGGCTCTGTCTTATGGATTTTCAGTTTTCCCAAGGTATATTCCCTAGACTGGACGTGCCCTTGGCTCTGGAGCTCTGTTGTTTACTTGTTTTAGGGAACACAATGCACTCCTCCAGTGAGGCAGTTGGCAACTTACAGCCCGCCCATCAGCATAACAAGGCTCCCTGTTCTCCAGGGCCTGTCTTGCCTTTCTGGTTTTTACACATTTTGTGGATGTCCCTTTTGACCGGTGGGAAGTGATACTTCTTTGTAGTGCAGATTTGCATTGCCCGCTTGCTTGCTTGGCCAAAAAGGGCGTATGCGTTTTCTCCTGAATATATTCAGGAGAAAACGCATACGCCCTTTTTGGCCAAGTGCATCATTGTCGAAGTTGTGCCCCTCTTCCTGTGCTTTACAGGCGATTTCAACGTACCTCTTGAAATCTGTTTCCTGCTATTCTGCCTCGCTTTCAATTCCACCTCGTTGCCTTCCCTCAACAGATTTTTGGACGATAGTTGGCCTTGATTACTCTGCCAGTTTGTGAATTGCTGTGCCCCTGAGCTCCATTTTTCAACTCGTTTTTTGTGAGCTGAACGCAAGTCCAAACTTTTCGTTCAGGACCTCTACTGGTTCCCGGTGGGTGGCTGAGACTTTGGTTCATTCTTCTTCCTGCCGGGAAATTAGAGTGACATGTGCCCATCCAAATGCCTAACAGCTACTCTCTCATTGGTTCTCCCTCTTCCCTTTCATCCTCTGCCAAATGGGCAACCTGTGCGAACCAGGAGCTTAAAGGGGCTGTCTCTCCAAGTTGGGAGATTGATAGGAAAGCAGTTGGAAAATCAAACCGGAGCACCAGGAGAGGGGCTCTTCGTTGAGTTTTAGAAACCTTTCGTATTCACAGTGTGTCCATTCTCTAGGTTTCCCGTACACGTTATAGCTGTAGTAATATTCCCTTCCACCTGGAGAGCTGGGACCCATGGAATGGGTGCCATGCATTATTGCTTTAAAGGGTCTGCATTTGCTCACCCAATCTCACCAATCCTCTCAGTCCCAAGTGTCCAGCCTTATGCCACATCCAGCTGTCATTGTAGATAGGGTCATTCCAGGTTGCATCAGAGACCCTGAAGGAATTGTAAAGAATTTCCCTGTTTCTTTGTTTTGTTTTTGAAATTCCTTTTTAGAGTGGGTTTGAGCTGATTCTCGCTGCCCTGTTTATGCCAGTCTAGACACACTTGATTCCCTTACGGAGACATATCTATACATAGGTTTTAAGATTCTTACTAGTCAGATCTATTCCTCTGCGGGAAATATGGGGTTTTGAGTCCCTTTCACTGAGGAAGGTGTAGGTCTTGTCTATTCCATAGTTGGTTTTTGGAACGGTACCTGTGCTTATATCAAACTCGGGTTTGATGCATCACCCCACCTCTCCTTCCCCCTTAAGCAGGCATAAGAGTGTTTTCTAAATGTGAGACTCTGTTCTCTTTCCTAACTCAGTTCATGTGTTGCCATGTTTACAGGATCTTCCTAAGTGATATCTTATGATAAGTTTCTTTTCCTGTGTGACTTCTTTCACTTAGAATCATCGTACCTGAATCCACTCATTTTGCTGCTACTGGTCTTATGACATTGATTTCGTGGCTGAGGGATATTCCATCGTACGTAAGTTCCACAATGTTTGGAACCATTTTTATATTTCCTGGGATATTTCAGGTGTACCCAGGTTGAGGTTCCTGTAAGCAGTGCAGCCCTCAATTTGGGGGTGGCTCTGTCTTATGGATTTTCAGTTTTCCCAAGGTATATTCCCTAGACTGGACGTGCCCTTGGCTCTGGAGCTCTGTTGTTTACTTGTTTTAGGGAACACAATGCACTCCTCCAGTGAGGCAGTTGGCAACTTACATCCCGCCCATCAGCATAACAAGGCTCCCTGTTCTCCAGGGCCTGTCTTGCCTTTCTGGTTTTTACACATTTTGTGGATGTCCCTTTTGACCGGTGGGAAGTGATACTTCTTTGTAGTGCAGATTTGCATTGCCCGCTTGCTTGCTTGGCCAAAAAGGGCGTAAGAGTTTTCTCCTGAATATATTCAGGAGAAAACGCATACGCCCTTTTTGGCCAAGTGCATCATTGTCGAAGTTGTGCCCCTCTTCCTGTGCTTTACAGGAGATTCCAACGTACCTCTTGAAATCTGTTTCCTGCTATTCTGCCTCGCTTTCAAGTCCGCCTCGTTGCCTTCCCTCAACAGATTTTTGGACGATAGTTGGCCTTGATTACTCTGCCAGTTTGTGAATTGCTGTGCCCCTGAGCTCCATTTTTCAACTCGTTTTTTGTGAGCTGAACGCAAGTCCAAACTTTTGGTTCAGGACTTCTACTGGTTCCCGGTGGGTGGCTGAGACTTTGGTTCATTCTTCTTCCTGCAGGGAAATTAGAGTGACATGTGCCCATCCAAATGCCTAACAGCTACTCTCTCATTGGTTCTCCCTCTTCCCTTTCATCCTCTGCCAAATTGGCAACCTGTGCGAACCAGGAGCTTAAAGGGGCTGTCTCTCCAAGTTGGGAGATTGATAGGAAAGCAGTTGGAAAGTCAAACCGGAGCACCAGGAGAGGGGCTCTTCGTTGAGTTTTAGAAACCTTTCGTATTCACAGTGTGTCCATTCTCTAGGTTTCCCGTACACGTTATAGCTGTAGTAATATTCCCTTCCACCTGGAGAGCTGGGACCCATGGAATGGGTGCCATGCATTATTGCTTTAAAGGGTCTGCATTTGCTCACCCAATCTCACCAATCCTCTCAGTCCCAAGTGTCCAGCCTTATGCCACATCCAGCTGTCATTGTAGATAGGGTCATTCCAGGTTGCATCAGAGACCCTGAAGGAATTGTAAAGAATTTCCCTGTTTCTTTGTTCTGTTTTTGAAATTCCTTTTTAGAGTGGGTTTGAGCTGATTCTCGCGGCCATGTTTATGCCAGTCTAGACACACTTGATTCCCTTACGGAGACATATCAATACATAGGTTTTAAGATTCTTACTAGTCAGATCTATTCCTCTGCGGGAAATATGGGGTTTTGAGTCCCTTTCACTGAGGAAGGTGTAGGTCTTGTATATTCCATAGTTGGTTTTTGGAACGGTACCTGTGCTTATATCAAACTCGGGTTTGATGCATCACCCCACCTCTCCTTCCCCCTTAAGCAGGCATAAGAGTGTTTTCTAAATGTGAGACTCTGTTCTCTTGCCTAACTCAGTTCATGTGTAGCCATGTTTACAGGATCTTCCTAAGTGATATCTTATGATAAGTTTCTTTTCCTGTGTGACTTCTTTCACTTAGAATCATCGTACCTGAATCCACTCATTTTGCTGCTACTGGTCTTATGACATTGATTTCGTGGCTGAGGGATATTCCATCGTACGTAAGTTCCACAATGTTTGGAACCATTTTTATATTTCCTGGGATATTTCAGGTGTACCCAGGTTGAGGTTCCTGTAAGCAGTGCAGCCCTCAATTTGGGGGTGGCTCTGTCTTATGGATTTTCAGTTTTCCCAAGGTATATTCCCTAGACTGGACGTGCCCTTGGCTCTGGAGCTCTGTTGTTTACTTGTTTTAGGGAACACAATGCACTCCTCCAGTGAGGCAGTTGGCAACTTACAGCCCGCCCATCAGCATAACAAGGCTCCCTGTTCTCCAGGGCCTGTCTTGCCTTTCTGGTTTTTACACATTTTGTGGATGTCCCTTTTGACCGGTGGGAAGTGATACTTCTTTGTAGTGCAGATTTGCATTGCCCGCTTGCTTGCTTGGCCAAAAAGGGCGTATGCGTTTTCTCCTGAATATATTCAGGAGAAAACGCATACGCCCTTTTTGGCCAAGTGCATCATTGTCGAAGTTGTGCCCCTCTTCCTGTGCTTTACAGGCGATTTCAACGTACCTCTTGAAATCTGTTTCCTGCTATTCTGCCTCGCTTTCAATTCCACCTCGTTGCCTTCCCTCAACAGATTTTTGGACGATAGTTGGCCTTGATTACTCTGCCAGTTTGTGAATTGCTGTGCCCCTGAGCTCCATTTTTCAACTCGTTTTTTGTGAGCTGAACGCAAGTCCAAACTTTTCGTTCAGGACCTCTACTGGTTCCCGGTGGGTGGCTGAGACTTTGGTTCATTCTTCTTCCTGCCGGGAAATTAGAGTGACATGTGCCCATCCAAATGCCTAACAGCTACTCTCTCATTGGTTCTCCCTCTTCCCTTTCATCCTCTGCCAAATGGGCAACCTGTGCGAACCAGGAGCTTAAAGGGGCTGTCTCTCCAAGTTGGGAGATTGATAGGAAAGCAGTTGGAAAATCAAACCGGAGCACCAGGAGAGGGGCTCTTCGTTGAGTTTTAGAAACCTTTCGTATTCACAGTGTGTCCATTCTCTAGGTTTCCCGTACACGTTATAGCTGTAGTAATATTCCCTTCCACCTGGAGAGCTGGGACCCATGGAATGGGTGCCATGCATTATTGCTTTAAAGGGTCTGCATTTGCTCACCCAATCTCACCAATCCTCTCAGTCCCAAGTGTCCAGCCTTATGCCACATCCAGCTGTCATTGTAGATAGGGTCATTCCAGGTTGCATCAGAGACCCTGAAGGAATTGTAAAGAATTTCCCTGTTTCTTTGTTTTGTTTTTGAAATTCCTTTTTAGAGTGGGTTTGAGCTGATTCTCGCTGCCCTGTTTATGCCAGTCTAGACACACTTGATTCCCTTACGGAGACATATCAATACATAGGTTTTAAGATTCTTACTAGTCAGATCTATTCCTCTGCGGGAAATATGGGGTTTTGAGTCCCTTTCACTGAGGAAGGTGTAGGTCTTGTCTATTCCATAGTTGGTTTTTGGAACGGTACCTGTGCTTATATCAAACTCGGGTTTGATGCATCACCCCACCTCTCCTTCCCCCTTAAGCAGGCATAAGAGTGTTTTCTAAATGTGAGACTCTGTTCTCTTTCCTAACTCAGTTCATGTGTTGCCATGTTTACAGGATCTTCCTAAGTGATATCTTATGATAAGTTTCTTTTCCTGTGTGACTTCTTTCACTTAGAATCATCGTACCTGAATCCACTCATTTTGCTGCTACTGGTCTTATGACATTGATTTCGTGGCTGAGGGATATTCCATCGTACGTAAGTTCCACAATGTTTGGAACCATTTTTATATTTCCTGGGATATTTCAGGTGTACCCAGGTTGAGGTTCCTGTAAGCAGTGCAGCCCTCAATTTGGGGGTGGCTCTGTCTTATGGATTTTCAGTTTTCCCAAGGTATATTCCCTAGACTGGACGTGCCCTTGGCTCTGGAGCTCTGTTGTTTACTTGTTTTAGGGAACACAATGCACTCCTCCAGTGAGGCAGTTGGCAACTTACATCCCGCCCATCAGCATAACAAGGCTCCCTGTTCTCCAGGGCCTGTCTTGCCTTTCTGGTTTTTACACATTTTGTGGATGTCCCTTTTGACCGGTGGGAAGTGATACTTCTTTGTAGTGCAGATTTGCATTGCCCGCTTGCTTGCTTGGCCAAAATGGGCGTAAGAGTATTCTCCTGAATATATTCAGGAGAAAACGCATACGCCCTTTTTGGCCAAGTGCATCATTGTCGAAGTTGTGCCCCTCTTCCTGTGCTTTACAGGCGATTCCAACGTACCTCTTGAAATCTGTTTCCTGCTATTCTGCCTCGCTTTCAAGTCCGCCTCGTTGCCTTCCCTCAACAGATTTTTGGACGATAGTTGGCCTTGATTACTCTGCCAGTTTGTGAATTGCTGTGCCCCTGAGCTCCATTTTTCAACTCGTTTTTTGTGAGCTGAACGCAAGTCCAAACTTTTGGTTCAGGACCTCTACTGGTTCCCGGTGGGTGGCTGAGACTTTGGTGAATTCTTCTTCCTGCCGGGAAATTAGAGTGACATGTGCCCATCCAAATGCCTAACAGCTACTCTCTCATTGGTTCTCCCTCTTCCCTTTCATCCTCTGCCAAATTGGCAACCTGTGCGAACCAGGAGCTTAAAGGGGCTGTCTCTCCAAGTTGGGAGATTGATAGGAAAGCAGTTGGAAAGTCAAACCGGAGCACCAGGAGAGGGGCTCTTCGTTGAGTTTTAGAAACCTTTCGTATTCACAGTGTGTCCATTCTCTAGGTTTCCCGTACACGTTATAGCTGTAGTAATATTCCCTTCCACCTGGAGAGCTGGGACCCATGGAATGGGTGCCATGCATTATTGCTTTAAAGGGTCTGCATTTGCTCACCCAATCTCACCAATCCTCTCAGTCCCAAGTGTCCAGCCTTATGCCACATCCAGCTGTCATTGTAGATAGGGTCATTCCAGGTTGCATCAGAGACCCTGAAGGAATTGTAAAGAATTTCCCTGTTTCTTTGTTCTGTTTTTGAAATTCCTTTTTAGAGTGGGTTTGAGCTGATTCTCGCTGCCCTGTTTATGCCAGTCTAGACACACTTGATTCCCTTACGGAGACATATCAATACATAGGTTTTAAGATTCTTACTAGTCAGATCTATTCCTCTGCGGGAAATATGGGGTTTTGAGTCCCTTTCACTGAGGAAGGTGTAGGTCTTGTCTATTCCATAGTTGGTTTTTGGAACGGTACCTGTGCTTATATCAAACTCGGGTTTGATGCATCACCCCACCTCTCCTTCCCCCTTAAGCAGGCATAAGAGTGTTTTCTAAATGTGAGACTCTGTTCTCTTGCCTAACTCAGTTCATGTGTAGCCATGTTTACAGGATCTTCCTAAGTGATATCTTATGATAAGTTTCTTTTCCTGTGTGACTTCTTTCACTTAGAATCATCGTACCTGAATCCACTCATTTTGCTGCTACTGGTCTTATGACATTGATTTCGTGGCTGAGGGATATTCCATCGTACGTAAGTTCCACAATGTTTGGAACCATTTTTATATTTCCTGGGATATTTCAGGTGTACCCAGGTTGAGGTTCCTGTAAGCAGTGCAGCCCTCAATTTGGGGGTGGCTCTGTCTTATGGATTTTCAGTTTTCCCAAGGTATATTCCCTAGACTGGACGTGCCCTTGGCTCTGGAGCTCTGTTGTTTACTTGTTTTAGGGAACACAATGCACTCCTCCAGTGAGGCAGTTGGCAACTTATATCCCGCCCATCAGCATAACAAGGCTCCCTGTTCTCCAGGGCCTGTCTTGCCTTTCTGGTTTTTACACATTTTGTGGATGTCCCTTTTGACCGGTGGGAAGTGATACTTCTTTGTAGTGCAGATTTGCATTGCCCGCTTGCTTGCTTGGCCAAAAAGGGCGTATGCGTTTTCTCCTGAATATATTCAGGAGAAAACGCATACGCCCTTTTTGGCCAAGTGCATCATTGTCGAAGTTGTGCCCCTCTTCCTGTGCTTTACAGGCGATTCCAACGTACCTCTTGAAATCTGTTTCCTGCTATTCTGCCTCGCTTTCAAGTCCACCTCGTTGCCTTCCCTCAACAGATTTTTGGACGATAGTTGGCCTTGATTACTCTGCCAGTTTGTGAATTGCTGTGCCCCTGAGCTCCATTTTTCAACTCGTTTTTTGTGAGCTGAATGCAAGTCCAAACTTTTGGTTCAGGACCTCTACTGGTTCCCGGTGGGTGGCTGAGACTTTGGTTCATTCTTCTTCCTGCCGGGAAATTAGAGTGACATGTGCCCATCCAAATGCCTAACAGCTACTCTCTCATTGGTTCTCCCTCTTCCCTTTCATCCTCTGCCAAATTGGCAACCTGTGCGAACCAGGAGCTTAAAGGGGCTGTCTCTCCAAGTTGGGAGATTGATAGGAAAGCAGTTGGAAAATCAAACCGGAGCACCAGGAGAGGGGCTCTTCGTTGAGTTTTAGAAACCTTTCGTATTCACAGTGTGTCCATTCTCTAGGTTTCCCGTACACGTTATAGCTGTAGTAATATTCCCTTCAACCTGGAGAGCTGGGACCCATGGAATGGGTGCCATGCATTATTGCTTTAAAGGGTCTGCATTTGCTCACCCAATCTCACCAATCCTCTCAGTCCCAAGTGTCCAGCCTTAGGCCACATCCAGCTGTCATTGTAGATAGGGTCATTCCAGGTTGCATCAGAGACCCTGAAGGAATTGTAAAGAATTTCCCTGTTTCTTTGTTTTGTTTTTGAAATTCCTTTTTAGAGTGGGTTTGAGCTGATTCTCGCTGCCCTGTTTATGCCAGTCTAGACACACTTGATTCCCTTACGGAGACATATCAATACATAGGTTTTAAGATTCTTACTAGTCAGATCTATTCCTCTGCGGGAAATATGGGGTTTTGAGTCCCTTTCACTGAGGAAGGTGTAGGTCTTGTCTATTCCATAGTTGGTTTTTGGAACGGTACCTGTTCTTATATCAAACTCGGGTTTGATGCATCACCCCACCTCTCCTTCCCCCTTAAGCAGGCATAAGAGTGTTTTCTAAATGTGAGACTCATTTCTCTTGCCTAACTCAGTTCATGTGTAGCCATGTTTACAGGATCTTCCTAAGTGATATCTTATGATGTTTCTTTTCCTGTGTGACTTCTTTCACTTAGAATCATCGTACCTGAATCCACTCATTTTGCTGCTACTGGTCTTATGACATTGATTTCGTGGCTGAGGGATATTCCATCGTACGTAAGTTCCACAATGTTTGGAACCATTTTTATATTTCCTGGGATATTTCAGGTGTACCCAGGTTGAGGTTCCTGTAAGCAGTGCAGCCCTCAATTTCGGGGTGGCTCTGTCTTATTGATGTTCAGTTTTCCCAAGGTATATTCCCTAGACTGGAAGTGCCCTTGGCTCTGTAGCTCTGTTGTTTACTTGTTTTAGGGAACACAATGCACTCCTCCAGTGAGGCAGTTGGCAACTTACATCCCGCCCATCAGCATAACAAGGCTCCCTGTTCTCCAGGGCCTGTCTTGCCTTTCTGGTTTTTACACATTTTGTGGATGTCCCTTTTGACCGGTGGGAAGTGATACTTCTTTGTAGTGCAGATTTGCATTGCCCGCTTGCTTGCTTGGCCAAAAAGGGCGTATGCGTTTTCTCCTGAATATATTCAGGAGAAAACGCATACGCCCTTTTTGGCCAAGTGCATCATTGTCGAAGTTGTGCCCCTCTTCCTGTGCTTTACAGGCGATTCCAACGTACCTCTTGAAATCTGTTTCCTGCTATTCTGCCTCCCTTTCAAGTCCGCCTCGTTGCATTCCCTCAACAGATTTTTGGACGATAGTTGGCCTTGATTACTCTGCCAGTTTGTGAATTGCTGTGCCCCTGAGCTCCATTTTTCAACTCGTTTTTTGTGCGCTGAATGCAAGTCCAAACTTTTGGTTCAGGACCTCTACTGGTTCCCGGTGGGTGGCTGAGACTTTGGTTCATTCTTCTTCCTGCCGGGAAATTAGAGTGACATGTGCCCATCCAAATGCCTAACAGCTACTCTCTCATTGGTTCTCACTCTTCCCTTTCATCCTCTGCCAAATTGGCAACCTGTGCGTACCAGGAGCTTAAAGGGGCTGTCTCTCCAAGTTGGGAGATTGATAGGAAAGCAGTTGGAAAATCAAACCGGAGCACCAGGAGAGGGGCTCTTCGTTGAGTTTTAGAAACCTTTCGTTATCACAGTGTGTCCATTCTCTAGGTTTCCCGTACACGTTATAGCTGTAGTAATATTCCCTTCCACCTGGAGAGCTGGGACCCATGGAATGGGTGCCATGCATTATTGCTTTAAAGGGTCTGCATTTGCTCACCCAATCTCACCAATCCTCTCAGTCCCAAGTGTCCAGCCTTATGCCACATCCAGCTGTCATTGTAGATAGGGTCATTCCAGGTTGCATCAGAGACCCTGAAGGAATTGTAAAGAATTTCCCTGTTTCTATGTTCTGTTTTTGAAATTCCTTTTTAGAGGGGGTTTGAGCTGATTCTCGCTGCCCTGTTTATGCCAGTCTAGACACACTTGATTCCCTTACGGAGACATATCAATACATAGGTTTTAAGATTCTTACTAGTCAGATCTATTCCTCTGCGGGAAATATGGGGTTTTGAGTCCCTTTCACTGAGGAAGGTGTAGGTCTTGTCTATTCCATAGTTGGTTTTTGGAACGGTACCTGTGCTTATATCAAACTCGGGTTTGATGCATCACCCCACGTCTCCTTCACCCTTAAGCAGGCATAAGAGTGTTTTCTAAATGTGAGACTCTGTTCTCTTGCCTAACTCAGTTCATGTGTAGCCATGTTTACAGGATCTTCCTAAGTGATATCTTATGATAAGTTTCTTTTCCTGTGTGACTTCTTTCACTTAGAATCATCGTACATGAATCCACTCATTTTGCTGCTACTGGTCTTATGACATTGATTTCGTGGCTGAGGGATATTCCATCGTACGTAAGTTCCACAATGTTTGGAACCATTTTTATATTTCCTGGGATATTTCAGGTGTACCCAGGTTGAGGTTCCTGTAAGCATTGCAGCCCTCAATTTGGGGGTGGCTCTGTCTTATGGATTTTCAGTTTTCCCAAGGTATATTCCCTAGACTGGACGTGCCCTTGGCTCTGGAGCTCTGTTGTTTACTTGTTTTAGGGAACACAATGCACTCCTCCAGTGAGGCAGTTGGCAACTTACATCCCGCCCATCAGCATAACAAGGCTCCCTGTTCTCCAGAGCCTGTCTTGCCTTTCTGGTTTTTACACATTTTGTGGATGTCCCTTTTGACCGGTGGGAAGTGATACTTCTTTGTAGTGCAGATTTGCATTGCCCGCATGCTTGCTTGGCCAAAAAGGGCGTATGCGTTTTCTCCTGAATATATTCAGGAGAAAACGCATACACCCTTTTTGGCCAAGTGCATCATTGTCGAAGTTGTGCCCCTCTTCCTGTGCTTTACAGGCGATTCCAACGTACCTCTTGAAATCTGTTTCCTGCTATTCTGCCTCGCTTTCAAGTCCGCCTCGTTGCCTTCCCTCAACAGATTTTTGGACGATAGTTGGCCTTGATTACTCTGCCAGTTTGTGAATTGCTGTGCCCCTGAGCTCCATTTTTCAACTCGTTCTTTGTGAGCTGAACGCAAGTCCAAACTTTTGGTTCAGGACCTCTACTGGTTTCCGGTGGGTGGCTGAGACTTTGGTTCATTCTTCTTCCTGCCGGGAAATTAGAGTGACATGTGCCCATCCAAATGCCTAACAGCTACTCTCTCATTGGTTCTCACTCTTCCCTTTCATCCTCTGCCAAATTGGCAACCTGTGCGAACCAGGAGCTTAAAGGGGCTGTCTCTCCAAGTTGGGAGATTGATAGGAAAGCAGTTGGAAAGTCAAACCGGAGCACCAGGAGAGGGGCTCTTCGTTGAGTTTTAGAAACCTTTCGTTATCACAGTGTGTCCATTCTCTAGGTTTCCCGTACACGTTATAGCTGTAGTAATATTCCCTTCCACCTGGAGAGCTGGGACCCATGGAATGGGTGCCATGCATTATTGCTTTAAAGGGTCTGCATTTGCTCACCCAATCTCACCAATCCTCTCAGTCCCAAGTGTCCAGCCTTATGCCACATCCAGCTGTCATTGTAGATAGGGTCATTCCAGGTTGCATCAGAGACCCTGAAGGAATTGTAAATAATTTCCCTGTTTCTTTGTTCTGTTTTTGAAATTCCTTTTTAGAGTGGGTTTGAGCTGATTCTCGCTGCCCTGTTTATGCCAGTCTAGACACACTTGATTCCCTTACGGAGACATATCAATACATAGGTTTTAAGATTCTTACTAGTCAGATCTATTCCTCTGCGGGAAATATGGGGTTTTGAGTCCCTTTCACTGAGGAAGGTGTAGGTCTTGTCTATTCCATAGTTGGTTTTTGGAACGGTACCTGTGCTTATATCAAACTCGGGTTTGATGCATCACCCCACCTCTCCTTCCCCCTTAAGCAGGCATAAGAGTGTTTTCTAAATGTGAGACTCTGTTCTCTTGCCTAACTCAGTTCATGTGTAGCCATGTTTACAGGATCTTCCTAAGTGATATCTTATGATAAGTTTCTTTTCCTGTGTGACTTCTTTCACTTAGAATCATCGTACATGAATCCACTCATTTTGCTGCTACTGGTCTTATGACATTGATTTCGTGGCTGAGGGATATTCCATCGTACGTAAGTTCCACAATGTTTGGAACCATTTTTATATTTCCTGGGATATTTCAGGTGTACCCAGGTTGAGGTTCCTGTAAGCAGTGCAGCCCTCAATTTGGGGGTGGCTCTGTCTTATGGATTTTCAGTTTTCCCAAGGTATATTCCCTAGACTGGACGTGCCTTTGGCTCTGGAGCTCTGTTGTTTACTTGTTTTAGGGAACACAATGCACTCCTCCAGTGAGGCAGTTGGCAACTTACATCCCGCCCATCAGCATAACAAGGCTCCCTGTTCTCCAGAGCCTGTCTTGCCTTTCTGGTTTTTACACATTTTGTGGATGTCCCTTTTGACCGGTGGGAAGTGATACTTCTTTGTAGTGCAGATTTGCATTGCCCGCTTGCTTGCTTGGCCAAAAAGGGCGTATGCGTTTTCTCCTGAATATATTCAGGAGAAAACGCATACGCCCTTTTTGGCCAAGTGCATCATTGTCGAAGTTGTGCCCCTCTTCCTGTGCTTTACAGGCGATTCCAACGTACCTCTTGAAATCTGTTTCCTGCTATTCTGCCTCGCTTTCAAGTCCGCCTCGTTGCCTTCCCTCAACAGATTTTTGGACGATAGTTGGCCTTGATTACTCTGCCAGTTTGTGAATTGCTGTGCCCCTGAGCTCCATTTTTCAACTCGTTCTTTGTGAGCTGAACGCAAGTCCAAACTTTTGGTTCAGGACCTCTACTGGTTCCCGGTGGGTGGCTGAGACTTTGGTTCATTCTTCTTCCTGCCGGGAAATTAGAGTGACATGTGCCCATCCAAATGCCTAACAGCTACTCTCTCATTGGTTCTCCCTCTTCCCTTTCATCCTCTGCCAAATTGGCAACCTGTGCGAACCAGGAGCTTAAAGGGGCTGTCTCTCCAAGTTGGGAGATTGATAGGAAAGCAGTTGGAATGTCAAACCGGAGCACCAGGAGAGGGGCTCTTCGTTGAGTTTTAGAAACCTTTCGTATTCATAGTGTGTCCATTCTCTAGGTTTCCCGTACACGTTATAGCTGTAGTAATATTCCCTTCAACCTGGAGAGCTGGGACCCATGGAATGGGTGCCATGCATTATTGCTTTAAAGGGTCTGCATTTGCTCACCCAATCTCACCAATCCTCTCAGTCCCAAGTGTCCAGCCTTATGCCACATCCAGCTGTCATTGTAGATAGGGTCATTCCAGGTTGCATCAGAGACCCTGAAGGAATTGTAAAGAATTTCCCTGTTTCTTTGTTCTGTTTTTGAAATTCCTTTTTAGAGTGGGTTTGAGCTGATTCTCGCGGCCATGATTATGCCAGTCTAGACACACTTGATTCCCTTACGGAGACATATCAATACATAGGTTTTAGGATTCTTACTAGTCAGATCTATTCCTCTGCGGGAAATATGGGGTTTTGAGTCCCTTTCACTGAGGAAGGTGTAGGTCTTGTCTATTCCATAGTTGGTTTTTGGAACGGTACCTGTGCTTATATCAAACTCGGGTTTGATGCATCACCCCACCTCTCCTTCCCCCTTAAGCAGGCATAAGAGTGTTTTCTAAATGTGAGACTCTGTTCTCTTTCCTAACTCAGTTCATGTGTTGCCATGTTTACAGGATCTTCCTAAGTGATATCTTATGATAAGTTTCTTTTCCTGTGTGACTTCTTTCACTTAGAATCATCGTACCTGAATCCACTCATTTTGCTGCTACTGGTCTTATGACATTGATTTCATGGCTGAGGGATATTCCATCGTACGTAAGTTCCACAATGTTTTGAACCATTTTTATATTTCCTGGGATATTTTAGGTGTACCCAGGTTGAGGTTCTTCTAAGCAGTGCAGCCCTCAATTTGGGGGTGGCTCTGTCTTATGGATTTTCAGTTTTCCCAAGGTATATTCCCTAGACTGGAAGTGCCCTTGGCTCTGGAGCTCTGTTGTTTACTTGTTTTAGGGAACACAATGCACTCCTCCTGTGAGGCAGTTGGCAACTTACATCCCGCCCATCAGCATAACAGGGCTCCCTGTTCTCCAGGGCCTGTCTTGCCTTTCTGGTTTTTACACATTTTGTGGATGTCCCTTTTGACCGGTGGGAAGTGATACTTCTTTGTAGTGCAGATTTGCATTGCCCGCTTGCTTGCTTCCCAAAAAGGGCGTATGCGTTTTATCCTGAATATATTCAGGAGAAAACGCATACGCCCTTTTTGGCCAAGTGCATCATTGTCGAAGTTGTGCCCCTCTTCCTGTGCTTTACAGGCGATTCTAACGTACCTCTTGAAATCTGTTTCCTGCTATTCTGCCTCGCATTCAAGTCCGCCTCGTTGCCTTCCCTCAACAGATTTTTGGACGATAGTTGGCCTTGATTACTCTGCCAGTTTGTGAATTGCTGTGCCCCTGAGCTCCATTTTTCAACTCGTTTTTTGTGAGCTGAACGCAAGTCCAAACTTTTGGTTCAGGACCTATACTGGTTCCCGGTGGGTGGCTGAGACTTTGGTGAATTCTTCTTCCTGCCGGGAAATTAGAGTGACATGTGCCCATCCAAATGCCTAACAGCTACTCTCTCATTGGTTCTCCCTCTTCCCTTTCCTCCTCTGCCAAATGGGCAACCTGTGTGAACCAGGAGCTTAAAGGGGCTGTCTCTCCAAGTTGGGAGATTGATAGTAAAGCTGTTGGAAAGTCAAACCGGAGCACCAGGAGAGGGACTCTTCGTTGAGTTTTAGAAACCTTTCGTATTCACAGTGTGTCCATTCTCTAGGTTTCCCGTACATGTTATAGCTGTAGTAATATTCCCTTCAACCTGGAGAGGTGGGACCCATGGAATGGTTGCCATGCATTATTGCTTTAAAGGGTCTGCATTTGCTCACCCAATCTCACCAATCCTCTCAGTCCCAAGTGTCCAGCCTCATGCCACATCCAGCTGTCATCGTAGATAGGGTCATTCCAGGTTGCATCAGAGACCCTGAAGGAATTGTAAAGAATTTCCCTGTTTCTTTGTTCTGTTTTTGAAATTCCTTTTTAGAGTGGGTTTGAGCTGATTCTCGCTGCCATGTTTATGCCAGTCTAGACACACTTGATTCCCTTACGGAGACATATCAATACATAGGTTTTAAGATTCTTACTAGTCAGATCTATTCCTCTGCGGGAAATATGGGGTTTTGAGTCCCTTTCACTGAGGAAGGTGTAGGTCTTGTCTATTCCATAGTTGGTTTTTGGAACAGTACCTGTGCTTATATCAAACTCTGGTTTGATGCATCACCCCACCTCTCCTTCCCCCTTAAGCAGGCATAAGAGTGTTTTCTAAATGTGAGACTCTGTTCTCTTTCCTAACTCAGTTCATGTGTAGCCATGTTTACAGGATCTTCCTAAGTGATATCTTATGATAAGTTTCTTTTCCTGTGTGACTTCTTTCACTTAGAATCATCGTACCTGAATCCACTCATTTTGCTGCTACTGGTCTTATGACATTGATTTCGTGGCTGAGGGATATTCCATCGTACGTAAGTTCCACAATGTTTGGAACCATTTTTATATTTCCTGGGATATTTCAGGTGTACCCAGGTTGAGGTTCCTGTAAGCAGTGCAGCCCTCAATTTGGGGGTGGCTCTGTCTTATGGATTTTCAGTTTTCCCAAGGTATATTCCCTAGACTGGACGTGCCCTTGGCTCTGGAGCTCTGTTGTTTACTTGTTTTAGGGAACACAATGCACTCCTCCAGTGAGGCAGTTGGCAACTTACATCCCGCCCATCAGCATAACAAGGCTCCCTGTTCTCCAGGGCCTGTCTTGCCTTTCTGGTTTTTACACATTTTGTGGATGTCCCTTTTGACCGGTGGGAAGTGATACTTCTTTGTAGTGCAGATTTGCATTGCCCGCTTGCTTGCTTGGCCAAAAAGGGCGTATGCGTTTTCTCCTGAATATATTCAGGAGAAAACGCATACGCCCTTTTTGGCCAAGTGCATCATTGTCGAAGTTGTGCCCCTCTTCCTGTGCTTTACAGGCGATTCCAACGTACCTCTTGAAATCTGTTTCCTGCTATTCTGCCTCGCTTTCAAGTCCGCCTCGTTGCCTTCCCTCAACAGATTTTTGGACGATAGTTGGCCTTGATTACTCTGCCAGTTTGTGAATTGCTGTGCCCCTGAGCTCCATTTTTCAACTCGTTTTTTGTGAGCTGAACGCAAGTCCAAACTTTTGGTTCAGGACCTCTACTGGTTCCCGGTGGGTGGCTGAGACTTTGGTTCATTCTTCTTCCTGCCGGGAAATTAGAGTGACATGTGCCCATCCAAATGCCTAACAGCTACTCTCTCATTGGTTCTCCCTCTTCCCTTTCATCCTCTGCCAAATTGGCAACCTGTGCGAACCAGGAGCTTAAAGGGGCTGTCTCTCCAAGTTGGGAGATTGATAGGAAAGCAGTTGGAAAGTCAAACCGGAGCACCAGGAGAGGGGCTCTGCGTTGAGTTTTAGAAACCTTTCGTATTCATAGTGTGTCCATTCTCTAGGTTTCCCGTACACGTTATAGCTGTAGTAATATTCCCTACAACCTGGAGAGCTGGGACCCATGGAATGGGTGCCATGCATTATTGCTTTAAAGGGTCTGCATTTGCTCACCCAATCTCACCAATCCTCTCAGTCCCAAGTGTCCAGCCTTATGCCACATCCAGCTGTCATTGTAGATAGGGTCATTCCAGGTTGCATCAGAGACCCTGAAGGAATTGTAAAGAATTTCCCTGTTTCTTTGTTCTGTTTTTGAAATTCCTTTTTAGAGTGGGTTTGAGCTGATTCTCGCGGCCATGATTATGCCAGTCTAGACACACTTGATTCCCTTACGGAGACATATCAATACATAGGTTTTAAGATTCTTACTAGTCAGATCTATTCCTCTGCGGGAAATATGGGGTTTTGAGTCCCTTTCACTGAGGAAGGTGTAGGTCTTTTCTATTCCATAGTTGGTTTTTGGAACGGTACCTGTGCTTATATCAAACTCGGGTTTGATGCATCACCCCACCTCTCCTTCCCCCTTAAGCAGGCATAAGAGTGTTTTCTAAATGTGAGACTCTGTTCTCTTGCCTAACTCAGTTCATGTGTAGCCATGTTTACAGGATCTTCCTAAGTGATATCTTATGATAAGTTTCTTTTCCTGTGTGACTTCTTTCACTTAGAATCATCGTACCTGAATCCACTCATTTTGCTGCTACTGGTCTTATGACATTGATTTCGTGGCTGAGGGATATTCCATCGTACGTAAGTTCCACAATGTTTGGAACCATTTTTATATTTCCTGGGATATTTCAGGTGTACCCAGGTTGAGGTTCCTGTAAGCAGTGCAGCCCTCAATTTGGGGGTGGCTCTGTCTTATGGATTTTCAGTTTTCCCAAGGTATATTCCCTAGACTGGACGTGCCCTTGGCTCTGGAGCTCTGTTGTTTACTTGTTTTAGGGAACACAATGCACTCCTCCAGTGAGGCAGTTGGCAACTTACATCCCGCCCATCAGCATAACAAGGCTCCCTGTTCTCCAGGGCCTGTCTTGCCTTTCTGGTTTTTACACATTTTGTGGATGTCCCTTTTGACCGTTGGGAAGTGATACTTCTTTGTAGTGCAGATTTGCATTGCCCGCTTGCTTGCTTGGCCAAAAAGGGCGTATGCGTTTTCTCCTGAATATATTCAGGAGAAAACGCATATGCCCTTTTTGGCCAAGTGCATCATTGTCGAAGTTGTGCCCCTCTTCCTGTGCTTTACAGGCGATTCCAACGTACCTCTTGAAATCTGTTTCCTGCTATTCTGCCTCGCTTTCAAGTCCGCCTCGTTGCCTTCCCTCAACAGATTTTTGGACGATAGTTGGCCTTGATTACTCTGCCAGTTTGTGAATTGCTGTGCCCCTGAGCTCCATTTTTCAACTCGTTTTTTGTGAGCTGAACGCAAGTCCAAACTTTTGGTTCAGGACCTCTACTGGTTCCCGGTAGGTGGCTGAGACTTTGGTTAATTCTTCTTCCTGCCGGGAAATTAGAGTGACATGTGCCCATCCAAATGCCTAACAGCTACTCTCTCATTGGTTCTCCCTCTTCCCTTTCATCCTCTGCCAATTTGGCAACCTGTGCGAACCAGGAGCTTAAAGGGGCTGTCTCTCCAAGTTGGGAGATTGATAGGAAAGCAGTTGGAAAGTCAAACCGGAGCACCAGGAGAGGGGCTCTTCGTTGAGTTTTAGAAACCTTTCGTATTCACAGTGTGTCCATTCTCTAGGTTTCCCGTACACGTTATAGCTGTAGTAATATTCCCTTCCACCTGGAGAGCTGGGACCCATGGAATGGGTGCCATGCATTATTGCTTTAAAGGGTCTGCATTTGCTCACCCAATCTCACCAATACTCTCAGTCCCAAGTGTCCAGCCTCATGCCACATCCAGCTGTCATCGTAGATAGGGTCATTCCAGGTTGCATCAGAGACCCTGAAGGAATTGTAAAGAATTTCCCTGTTTCTTTGTTCTGTTTTTGAAATTCCTTTTTAGAGTGGGTTTGAGCTGATTCTCGCTGCCATGTTTATGCCAGTCTAGACACACTTGATTCCCTTACGGAGACATATCAATACATAGGTTTTAAGATTCTTACTAGTCAGATCTATTCCTCTGCGGGAAATATGGGGTTTTGAGTCCCTTTCACTGAGGAAGGTGTAGGTCTTGTCTATTCCATAGTTGGTTTTTGGAACAGTACCTGTGCTTATATCAAACTCTGGTTTGATGCATCACCCCACCTCTCCTTCCCCCTTAAGCAGGCATAAGAGTGTTTTCTAAATGTGAGACTCTGTTCTCTTTCCTAACTCAGTTCATGTGTTGCCATGTTTACAGGATCTTCCTAAGTGATATCTTATGATAAGTTTCTTTTCCTGTGTGACTTCTTTCACTTAGAATCATCGTACCTGAATCCACTCATTTTGCTGCTACTGGTCTTATGACATTGATTTTGTGGCTGAGGGATATTCCATCGTACGTAATTTCCACAATGTTTGGAACCATTTTTATATTTCCTGGGATATTTCAGGTGTACCCAGGTTGAGGTTCCTGTAAGCAGTGCAGCCCTCAATTTGGGGGTGGCTCTGTCTTATGGATTTTCAATTTTCCCAAGGTATATTCCCTAGACTGGACGTGCCCTTGGCTCTGGAGCTCTGTTGTTTACTTGTTTTAGGGAACACAATGCACTCCTCCAGTGAGGCAGTTGGCAACTTACATCCCGCCCATCAGCATAACAAGGCTCCCTGTTCTCCAGGGCCTGTCTTGCCTTTCTGGTTTTTACACATTTTGTGGATGTCCCTTTTGACCGGTGGGAAGTGATACTTCTTTGTAGTGCAGATTTGCATTGCCCGCTTGCTTGCTTGGCCAAAAAGGGCGTATGCGTTTTCTCCTGAATATATTCAGGAGAAAACGCATACGCCCTTTTTGGCCAAGTGCATCATTGTCGAAGTTGTGCCCCTCTTCCTGTGCTTTACAGGCGATTCCAACGTACCTCTTGAAATCTGTTTCCTGCTATTCTGCCTCACTTTCAAGTCCGCCTCGTTGCCTTCCCTCAACAGATTTTTGGACGATAGTTGGCCTTGATTACTCTGCCAGTTTGTGAATTGCTGTGCCCCTGAGCTCCATTTTTCAACTCGATTTTTGTGAGCTGAACGCAAGTCCAAACTTTTGGTTCAGGACCTCTACTGGTTCCCGGTGGGTGGCTGAGACTTTGGTGAATTCTTCTTCCTGCCGGGAAATTAGAGTGACATGTGCCCATCCAAATGCCTAACAGCTACTCTCTCATTGGTTCTCCCTCTTCCCTTTCATCCTCTGCCAATTTGGCAACCTGTGCGAACCAGGAGCTTAAAGGGGCTGTCTCTCCAAGTTGGGAGATTGATAGGAAAGCAGTTGGAAAATCAAACCGGAGCACCAGGAGAGGGACTCTTCGTTGAGTTTTAGAAACCTTTCGTATTCACAGTGTGTCCATTCTCTAGGTTTCCCGTACATGTTATAGCTGTAGTAATATTCCCTTCAACCTGGAGAGGTGGGACCCATGGAATGGTTGCCATGCATTATTGCTTTAAAGGGTCTGCATTTGCTCACCCAATCTCACCAATCCTCTCAGTCCCAAGTGTCCAGCCTCATGCCACATCCAGCTGTCATCGTAGATAGGGTCATTCCAGGTTGCATCAGAGACCCTGAAGGAATTGTAAAGAATTTCCCTGTTTCTTTGTTCTGTTTTTGAAATTCCTTTTTAGAGTGGGTTTGAGCTGATTCTCGCTGCCATGTTTATGCCAGTCTAGACACACTTGATTCCCTTACGGAGACATATCAATACATAGGTTTTAAGATTCTTACTAGTCAGATCTATTCCTCTGCGGGAAATATGGGGTTTTGAGTCCCTTTCACTGAGGAAGGTGTAGGTCTTGTCTATTCCATAGTTGGTTTTTGGAACAGTACCTGTGCTTATATCAAACTCTGGTTTGATGCATCACCCCACCTCTCCTTCCCCCTTAAGCAGGCATAAGAGTGTTTTCTAAATGTGAGACTCTGTTCTCTTTCCTAACTCAGTTCATGTGTTGCCATGTTTACAGGATCTTCCTAAGTGATATCTTATGATAAGTTTCTTTTTCTGTGTGACTTCTTTCACTTAGAATCATCGTACCTGAATCCACTCATTTTGCTGCTACTGGTCTTATGACATTGATTTCATGGCTGAGGGATATTCCATCGTACGTAAGTTCCACAATGTTTTGAACCATTTTTATATTTCCTGGGATATTTCAGGTGTACCCAGGTTGAGGTTCTTGTAAGCAGGGCAGCCCTCAATTTGGGGGTGGCTCTGTCTTATGGATTTTCAGTTTTCCCAAGGTATATTCCCTAGACTGGAAGTGCCCTTGGCTCTGTAGCTCTGTTGTTTACTTGTTTTAGGGAACACAATGCACTCCTCCAGTGAGGCAGTTGGCAACTTACATCCCGCCCATCAGCATAACAAGGCTCCCTGTTCTCCAGGGCCTGTCTTGCCTTTCTGGTTTTTACACATTTTGTGGATGTCCCTTTTGACCGTTGGGAAGTGATACTTCTTTGTAGTGCAGATTTGCATTGCCCGCTTGCTTGCTTGGCCAAAAAGGGCGTATGCGTTTTCTCCTGAATATATTCAGGAGAAAACGCATACGCCCTTTTTGGCCAAGTGCATCATTGTCGAAGTTGTGCCCCTCTTCCTGTGCTTTACAGGCGATTCTAACGTACCTCTTGAAATCTGTTTCCTGCTATTCTGCCTCGCATTCAAGTCCGCCTCGTTGCCTTCCCTCAACAGATTTTTGGACGATAGTTGGCCTTGATTACTCTGCCAGTTTGTGAATTGCTGTGCCCCTGAGCTCCATTTTTCAACTCGTTTTTTGTGAGCTGAACGCAAGTCCAAACATTTGGTTCAGGACCTATACTGGTTCCCGGTGGGTGGCTGAGACTTTGGTGAATTCTTCTTCCTGCCGGGAAATTAGAGTGACATGTGCCCATCCAAATGCCTAACAGCTACTCTCTCATTGGTTCTCCCTCTTCCCTTTCCTCCTCTGCCAAATGGGCAACCTGTGTGAACCAGGAGCTTAAAGGGGCTGTCTCTCCAAGTTGGGAGATTGATAGTAAAGCTGTTGGAAAGTCAAACCGGAGCACCAGGAGAGGGACTCTTCGTTGAGTTTTAGAAACCTTTCGTATTCACAGTGTGTCCATTCTCTAGGTTTCCCGTACATGTTATAGCTGTAGTAATATTCCCTTCAACCTGGAGAGGTGGGACCCATGGAATGGTTGCCATGCATTATTGCTTTAAAGGGTCTGCATTTGCTCACCCAATCTCACCAATCCTCTCAGTCCCAAGTGTCCAGCCTCATGCCACATCCAGATGTCATCGTAGATAGGGTCATTCCAGGTTGCATCAGAGACCCTGAAGGAATTGTAAAGAATTTCCCTGTTTCTTTGTTCTGTTTTTGAAATTCCTTTTTAGAGTGGGTTTGAGCTGATTCTCGCTGCCATGTTTATGCCAGTCTAGACACACTTGATTCCCTTACGGAGACATATCAATACATAGGTTTTAAGATTCTTACTAGTCAGATCTATTCCTCTGCGGGAAATATGGGGTTTTGAGTCCCTTTCACTGAGGAAGGTGTAGGTCTTGTCTATTCCATAGTTGGTTTTTGGAACAGTACCTGTGCTTATATCAAACTCTGGTTTGATGCATCACCCCACCTCTCCTTCCCCCTTAAGCAGGCATAAGAGTGTTTTCTAAATGTGAGACTCTGTTCTCTTTCCTAACTCAGTTCATGTGTTGCCATGTTTACAGGATCTTCCTAAGTGATATCTTATGATAAGTTTCTTTTTCTGTGTGACTTCTTTCACTTAGAATCATCGTACCTGAATCCACTCATTTTGCTGCTACTGGTCTTATGACATTGATTTCATGGCTGAGGGATATTCCATCGTACGTAAGTTCCACAATGTTTTGAACCATTTTTACATTTCCTGGGATATTTCAGGTGTACCCAGGTTGAGGTTCTTGTAAGCAGTGCAGCCCTCAATTTGGGGGTGGCTCTGTCTTATGGATTTTCAGTTTTCCCAAGGTATATTCCCTAGACTGGAAGTGCCCTTGGCTCTGTAGCTCTGTTGTTTACTTGTTTTAGGGAACACAATGCACTCCTCCAGTGAGGCAGTTGGCAGCTTACATCCCGCCCATCAGCATAACAATGCTCCCTGTTCTCCAGGGCCTGTCTTGCCTTTCTGGTTTTTACACATTTTGTGGATGTCCCTTTTGACCGGTGGGAAGTGATACTTCTTTGTAGTGCAGATTTGCATTGCCCGCTTGCTTGCTTGGCCAAAAAGGGCGTATGCGTTTTCTCCTGAATATATTCAGGAGAAAACGCATACGCCCTTTTTGGCCAAGTGCATCATTGTCGAAGTTGTGCCCCTCTTCCTGTGCTTTACAGGCGATTCTAACGTACCTCTTGAAATCTGTTTCCTGCTATTCTGCCTCGCATTCAAGTCCGCCTCGTTGCCTTCCCTCAACAGATTTTTGGACGATAGTTGGCCTTGATTACTCTGCCAGTTTGTGAATTGCTGTGCCCCTGAGCTCCATTTTTCAACTCGTTTTTTGTGAGCTGAACGCAAGTCCAAACTTTTGGTTCAGGACCTATACTGGTTCCCGGTGGGTGGCTGAGACTTTGGTGAATTCTTCTTCCTGCCGGGAAATTAGAGTGACATGTGCCCATCCAAATGCCTAACAGCTACTCTCTCATTGGTTCTCCCTCTTCCCTTTCCTCCTCTGCCAAATGGGCAACCTGTGTGAACCAGGAGCTTAAAGGGGCTGTCTCTCCAAGTTGGGAGATTGATAGTAAAGCTGTTGGAAAGTCAAACCGGAGCACCAGGAGAGGGACTCTTCGTTGAGTTTTAGAAACCTTTCGTATTCACAGTGTGTCCATTCTCTAGGTTTCCCGTACATGTTATAGCTGTAGTAATATTCCCTTCAACCTGGAGAGCTGGGACCCATGGAATGGTGGCCATGCATTATTGCTTTAAAGGGTCTGCATTTGCTCACCCAATCTCACCAATCCTCTCAGTCCCAAGTGTCCAGCCTCATGCCACATCCAGCTGTCATCGTAGATAGGGTCATTCCAGGTTGCATCAGAGACCCTGAAGGAATTGTAAAGAATTTCCCTGTTTCTTTGTTCTGTTTTTGAAATTCCTTTTTAGAGTGGGTTTGAGCTGATTCTCGCTGCCATGTTTATGCCAGTCTAGACACACTTGATTCCCTTACGGAGACATATCAATACATAGGTTTTAAGATTCTTACTAGTCAGATCTATTCCTCTGCGGGAAATATGGGGTTTTGAGTCCCTTTCACTGAGGAAGGTGTAGGTCTTGTCTATTCCATAGTTGGTTTTTGGAACAGTACCTGTGCTTATATCAAACTCTGGTTTGATGCATCACCCCACCTCTCCTTCCCCCTTAAGCAGGCATAAGAGTGTTTTCTAAATGTGAGACTCTGTTCTCTTTCCTAACTCAGTTCATGTGTTGCCATGTTTACAGGATCTTCCTAAGTGATATCTTATGATAAGTTTCTTTTTCTGTGTGACTTCTTTCACTTAGAATCATCGTACCTGAATCCACTCATTTTGCTGCTACTGGTCTTATGACATTGATTTCATGGCTGAGGGATATTCCATCGTACGTAAGTTCCACAATGTTTTGAACCATTTTTACATTTCCTGGGATATTTCAGGTGTACCCAGGTTGAGGTTCTTGTAAGCAGTGCAGCCCTCAATTTGGGGGTGGCTCTGTCTTATGGATTTTCAGTTTTCCCAAGGTATATTCCCTAGACTGGAAGTGCCCTTGGCTCTGTAGCTCTGTTGTTTACTTGTTTTAGGGAACACAATGCACTCCTCCAGTGAGGCAGTTGGCAGCTTACATCCCGCCCATCAGCATAACAATGCTCCCTGTTCTCCAGGGCCTGTCTTGCCTTTCTGGTTTTTACACATTTTGTGGATGTCCCTTTTGACCGGTGGGAAGTGATACTTCTTTGTAGTGCAGATTTGCATTGCCCGCTTGCTTGCTTGGCCAAAAAGGGCGTATGCGTTTTCTCCTGAATATATTCAGGAGAAAACGCATACGCCCTTTTTGGCCAAGTGCATCATTGTCGAAGTTGTGCCCCTCTTCCTGTGCTTTACAGGCGATTCTAACGTACCTCTTGAAATCTGTTTCCTGCTATTCTGCCTCGCATTCAAGTCCGCCTCGTTGCCTTCCCTCAACAGATTTTTGGACGATAGTTGGCCTTGATTACTCTGCCAGTTTGTGAATTGCTGTGCCCCTGAGCTCCATTTTTCAACTCGTTTTTTGTGAGCTGAACGCAAGTCCAAACTTTTGGTTCAGGACCTATACTGGTTCCCGGTGGGTGGCTGAGACTTTGGTGAATTCTTCTTCCTGCCGGGAAATTAGAGTGACATGTGCCCATCCAAATGCCTAACAGCTACTCTCTCATTGGTTCTCCCTCTTCCCTTTCCTCCTCTGCCAAATGGGCAACCTGTGTGAACCAGGAGCTTAAAGGGGCTGTCTCTCCAAGTTGGGAGATTGATAGTAAAGCTGTTGGAAAGTCAAACCGGAGCACCAGGAGAGGGACTCTTCGTTGAGTTTTAGAAACCTTTCGTATTCACAGTGTGTCCATTCTCTAGGTTTCCCGTACATGTTATAGCTGTAGTAATATTCCCTTCAACCTGGAGAGGTGGGACCCATGGAATGGTGGCCATGCATTATTGCTTTAAAGGGTCTGCATTTGCTCACCCAATCTCACCAATCCTCTCAGTCCCAAGTGTCCAGCCTCATGCCACATCCAGCTGTCATCGTAGATAGGGTCATTCCAGGTTGCATCAGAGACCCTGAAGGAATTGTAAAGAATTTCCCTGTTTCTTTGTTCTGTTTTTGAAATTCCTTTTTAGAGTGGGTTTGAGCTGATTCTCGCTGCCATGTTTATGCCAGTCTAGACACACTTGATTCCCTTACGGAGACATATCAATACATAGGTTTTAAGATTCTTACTAGTCAGATCTATTCCTCTGCGGGAAATATGGGGTTTTGAGTCCCTTTCACTGAGGAAGGTGTAGGTCTTGTCTATTCCATAGTTGGTTTTTGGAACAGTACCTGTGCTTATATCAAACTCTGGTTTGATGCATCACCCCACCTCTCCTTCCCCCTTAAGCAGGCATAAGAGTGTTTTCTAAATGTGAGACTCTGTTCTCTTTCCTAACTCAGTTCATGTGTTGCCATGTTTACAGGATCTTCCTAAGTGATATCTTATGATAAGTTTCTTTTTCTGTGTGACTTCTTTCACTTAGAATCATCGTACCTGAATCCACTCATTTTGCTGCTACTGGTCTTATGACATTGATTTCATGGCTGAGGGATATTCCATCGTACGTAAGTTCCACAATGTTTTGAACCATTTTTATATTTCCTGGGATATTTCAGGTGTACCCAGGTTGAGGTTCTTGTAAGCAGTGCAGCCCTCAATTTGGGGGTGGCTCTGTCTTATGGATTTTCAGTTTTCCCAAGGTATATTCCCTAGACTGGAAGTGCCCTTGGCTCTGTAGCTCTGTTGTTTACTTGTTTTAGGGAACACAATGCACTCCTCCAGGGAGGCAGTTGGCAGCTTACATCCCGCCCATCAGCATAACAAGGCTCCCTGTTCTCCAGGGCCTGTCTTGCCTTTCTGGTTTTTACACATTTTGTGGATGTCCCTTTTGACCGGTGGGAAGTGATACTTCTTTGTAGTGCAGATTTGCATTGCCCGCTTGCTTGCTTGGCCAAAAAGGGCGTATGCGTTTTCTCCTGAATATATTCAGGAGAAAACGCATACGCCCTTTTTGGCCAAGTGCATCATTGTCGAAGTTGTGCCCCTCTTCCTGTGCTTTACAGGCGATTCTAACGTACCTCTTGAAATCTGTTTCCTGCTATTCTGCCTCGCATTCAAGTCCGCCTCGTTGCCTTCCCTCAACAGATTTTTGGACGATAGTTGGCCTTGATTACTCTGCCGGTTTGTGAATTGCTGTGCCCCTGAGCTCCATTTTTCAACTCGTTTTTTGTGAGCTGAACGCAAGTCCAAACATTTGGTTCAGGACCTCTACTGGTTCCCGGTGGGTGGCTGAGACTTTGGTGAATTCTTCTTCCTGCCGGGAAATTAGAGGGACATGTGCCCATCCAAATGCCTAACAGCTACTCTCTCATTGGTTCTCCCTCTTCCCTTTCCTCCTCTGCCAAATGGGCAACCTGTGTGAACCAGGAGCTTAAAGGGGCTGTCTCTCCAAGTTGGGAGATTGATAGTAAAGCTGTTGGAAAGTCAAACTGGAGCACCAGGAGAGGGACTCTTCGTTGAGTTTTAGAAACCTTTCGTATTCACAGTGTGTCCATTCTCTAGGTTTCCCGTACATGTTATAGCTGTAGTAATATTCCCTTCAACCTGGAGAGGTGGGACCCATGGAATGGTGGCCATGCATTATTGCTTTAAAGGGTCTGCATTTGCTCACCCAATCTCACCAATCCTCTCAGTCCCAAGTGTCCAGCCTCATGCCACATCCAGCTGTCATCGTAGATAGGGTCATTCCAGGTTGCTTCAGAGACCCTGAAGGAATTGTAAAGAATTTCCCTGTTTCTTTGTTCTGTTTTTGAAATTCCTTTTTAGAGTGGGTTTGAGCTGATTCTCGCTGCCATGTTTATGCCAGTCTAGACACACTTGATTCCCTTACGGAGACATATCAATACATAGGTTTTAAGATTCTTACTAGTCAGATCTATTCCTCTGCGGGAAATATGGGGTTTTGAGTCCCTTTCACTGAGGAAGGTGTAGGTCTTGTCTATTCCATAGTTGGTTTTTGGAACAGTACCTGTGCTTATATCAAACTCTGGTTTGATGCATCACCCCACCTCTCCTTCCCCCTTAAGCAGGCATAAGAGTGTTTTCTAAATGTGAGACTCTGTTCTCTTTCCTAACTCAGTTCATGTGTTGCCATGTTTACAGGATCTTCCTAAGTGATATCTTATGATAAGTTTCTTTTCCTGTGTGACTTCTTTCCCTTAGAATCATCGTACCTGAATCCACTCATTTTGCTGCTACTGGTCTTATGACATTGATTTCATGGCTGAGGGATATTCCATCGTACGTAAGTTCCACAATGTTTTGAACCATTTTTATATTTCCTGGGATATTTCAGGTGTACCCAGGTTGAGGTTCTTGTAAGCAGTGCAGCCCTCAATTTGGGGGTGGCTCTGTCTTATGGATTTTCAGTTTTCCCAAGGTATATTCCCTAGACTGGAAGTGCCCTTGGCTCTGTAGCTCTGTTGTTTACTTGTTTTAGGGAACACAATGCACTCCTCCAGGGAGGCAGTTGGCAGCTTACATCCCGCCCATCAGCATAACAAGGCTCCCTGTTCTCCAGGGCCTGTCTTGCCTTTCTGGTTTTTACACATTTTGTGGATGTCCCTTTTGACCGGTGGGAAGTGATACTTCTTTGTAGTGCAGATTTGCATTGCCCGCTTGCTTGCTTGGCCAAAAAGGGCGTATGCGTTTTCTCCTGAATATATTCAGGAGAAAACGCATACGCCCTTTTTGGCCAAGTGCATCATTGTCGAAGTTGTGCCCCTCTTCCTGTGCTTTACAGGCGATTCTAACGTACCTCTTGAAATCTGTTTCCTGCTATTCTGCCTCGCATTCAAGTCCGCCTCGTTGCCTTCCCTCAACAGATTTTTGGACGATAGTTGGCCTTGATTACTCTGCCAGTTTGTGAATTGCTGTGCCCCTGAGCTCCATTTTTCAACTCGTTTTTTGTGAGCTGAACGCAAGTCCAAACTTTTGGTTCAGGACCTATACTGGTTCCCGGTGGGTGGCTGAGACTTTGGTGAATTCTTCTTCCTGCCGGGAAATTAGAGTGACATGTGCCCATCCAAATGCCTAACAGCTACTCTCTCATTGGTTCTCCCTCTTCCCTTTCCTCCTCTGCCAAATGGGCAACATGTGTGAACCAGGAGCTTAAAGGGGCTGTCTCTCCAAGTTGGGAGATTGATAGTAAAGCTGTTGGAAAGTCAAACCGGAGCACCAGGAGAGGGACTCTTCGTTGAGTTTTAGAAACCTTTCGTATTCACAGTGTGTCCATTCTCTAGGTTTCCCGTACATGTTATAGCTGTAGTAATATTCCCTTCAACCTGGAGAGGTGGGACCCATGGAATGGTTGCCATGCATTATTGCTTTAAAGGGTCTGCATTTGCTCACCCAATCTCACCAATCCTCTCAGTCCCAAGTGTCCAGCCTCATGCCACATCTAGCTGTCATCGTAGATAGGGTCATTCCAGGTTGCATCAGAGACCCTGAAGGAATTGTAAAGAATTTCCCTGTTTCTTTGTTCTGTTTTTGAAATTCCTTTTTAGAGTGGGTTTGAGCTGATTCTCGCTGCCATGTTTATGCCAGTCTAGACACACTTGATTCCCTTACGGAGACATATCAATACATAGGTTTTAAGATTCTTACTAGTCAGATCTATTCCTCTGCGGGAAATATGGGGTTTTGAGTCCCTTTCACTGAGGAAGGTGTAGGTCTTGTCTATTCCATAGTTGGTTTTTGGAACAGTACCTGTGCTTATATCAAACTCTGGTTTGATGCATCACCCCACCTCTCCTTCCCCCTTAAGCAGGCATAAGAGTGTTTTCTAAATGTGAGACTCTGTTCTCTTTCCTAACTCAGTTCATGTGTTGCCATGTTTACAGGATCTTCCTAAGTGATATCTTATGATAAGTTTCTTTTTCTGTGTGACTTCTTTCACTTAGAATCATCGTACCTGAATCCACTCATTTTGCTGCTACTGGTCTTATGACATTGATTTCATGGCTGAGGGATATTCCATCGTACGTAAGTTCCACAATGTTTTGAACCATTTTTACATTTCCTGGGATATTTCAGGTGTACCCAGGTTGAGGTTCTTGTAAGCAGTGCAGCCCTCAATTTGGGGGTGGCTCTGTCTTATGGATTTTCAGTTTTCCCAAGGTATATTCCCTAGACTGAAAGTGCCCTTGGCTCTGTAGCTCTGTTGTTTACTTGTTTTAGGGAACACAATGCACTCCTCCAGTGAGGCAGTTGGCAGCTTACATCCCGCCCATCAGCATAACAAGGCTCCCTGTTCTCCAGGGCCTGTCTTGCCTTTCTGGTTTTTACACATTTTGTGGATGTCCCTTTTGACCGGTGGGAAGTGATACTTCTTTGTAGTGCAGATTTGCATTGCCCGCTTGCTTGCTTGGCCAAAAAGGGCGTATGCGTTTTCTCCTGAATATATTCAGGAGAAAACGCATACGCCCTTTTTGGCCAAGTGCATCATTGTCGAAGTTGTGCCCCTCTTCCTGTGCTTTACAGGCGATTCTAACGTACCTCTTGAAATCTGTTTCCTGCTATTCTGCCTCGCATTCAATTCCGCCTCGTTGCCTTCCCTCAACAGATTTTTGGACGATAGTTGGCCTTGATTACTCTGCCAGTTTGTGAATTGCTGTGCCCCTGAGCTCCATTTTTCAACTCGTTTTTTGTGAGCTGAACGCAAGTCCAAACATTTGGTTCAGGACCTATACTGGTTCCCGGTGGGTGGCTGAGACTTTGGTGAATTCTTCTTCCTGCCGGGAAATTAGAGTGACATGTGCCCATCCAAATGCCTAACAGCTACTCTCTCATTGGTTCTCCCTCTTCCCTTTCCTCCTCTGCCAAATGGGCAACCTGTGTGAACCAGGAGCTTAAAGGGGCTGTCTCTCCAAGTTGGGAGATTGATAGTAAAGCTGTTGGAAAGTCAAACCGGAGCACCAGGAGAGGGACTCTTCGTTGAGTTTTAGAAACCTTTCGTATTCACAGTGTGTCCATTCTCTAGGTTTCCCGTACATGTTATAGCTGTAGTAATATTCCCTTCAACCTGGAGAGGTGGGACCCATGGAATGGTTGCCATGCATTATTGCTTTAAAGGGTCTGCATTTGCTCACCCAATCTCACCAATCCTCTCAGTCCCAAGTGTCCAGCCTCATGCCACATCCAGCTGTCATCGTAGATAGGGTCATTCCAGGTTGCATCAGAGACCCTGAAGGAATTGTAAAGAATTTCCCTGTTTCTTTGTTCTGTTTTTGAAATTCCTTTTTAGAGTGGGTTTGAGCTGATTCTCGCTGCCATGTTTATGCCAGTCTAGACACACTTGATTCCCTTACGGAGACATATCAATACATAGGTTTTAAGATTCTTACTAGTCAGATCTATTCCTCTGCGGGAAATATGGGGTTTTGAGTCCCTTTCACTGAGGAAGGTGTAGGTCTTGTCTATTCCATAGTTGGTTTTTGGAACAGTACCTGTGCTTATATCAAACTCTGGTTTGATGCATCACCCCACCTCTCCTTCCCCCTTAAGCAGGCATAAGAGTGTTTTCTAAATGTGAGACTCTGTTCTCTTTCCTAACTCAGTTCATGTGTTGCCATGTTTACAGGATCTTCCTAAGTGATATCTTATGATAAGTTTCTTTTTCTGTGTGACTTCTTTCACTTAGAATCATCGTACCTGAATCCACTCATTTTGCTGCTACTGGTCTTATGACATTGATTTCATGGCTGAGGGATATTCCATCGTACGTAAGTTCCACAATGTTTTGAACCATTTTTACATTTCCTGGGATATTTCAGGTGTACCCAGGTTGAGGTTCTTGTAAGCAGTGCAGCCCTCAATTTGGGGGTGGCTCTGTCTTATGGATTTTCAGTTTTCCCAAGGTATATTCCCTAGACTGAAAGTGCCCTTGGCTCTGTAGCTCTGTTGTTTACTTGTTTTAGGGAACACAATGCACTCCTCCAGTGAGGCAGTTGGCAGCTTACATCCCGCCCATCAGCATAACAATGCTCCCTGTTCTCCAGGGCCTGTCTTGCCTTTCTGGTTTTTACACATTTTGTGGATGTCCCTTTTGACCGGTGGGAAGTGATACTTCTTTGTAGTGCAGATTTGCATTGCCCGCTTGCTTGCTTGGCCAAAAAGGGCGTATGCGTTTTCTCCTGAATATATTCAGGAGAAAACGCATACGCCCTTTTTGGCCAAGTGCATCATTGTCGAAGTTGTGCCCCTCTTCCTGTGCTTTACAGGCGATTCTAACGTACCTCTTGAAATCTGTTTCCTGCTATTCTGCCTCGCATTCAAGTCCGCCTCGTTGCCTTCCCTCAACAGATTTTTGGACGATAGTTGGCCTTGATTACTCTGCCAGTTTGCGAATTGCTGTGCCCCTGAGCTCCATTTTTCAACTCGTTTTTTGTGAGCTGAACGCAAGTCCAAACTTTTGGTTCAGGACCTATACTGGTTCCCGGTGGGTGGCTGAGACTTTGGTGAATTCTTCTTCCTGCCGGGAAATTAGAGTGACATGTGCCCATCCAAATGCCTAACAGCTACTCTCTCATTGGTTCTCCCTCTTCCCTTTCCTCCTCTGCCAAATGGGCAACCTGTGTGAACCAGGAGCTTAAAGGGGCTGTCTCTCCAAGTTGGGAGATTGATAGTAAAGCTGTTGGAAAGTCAAACCGGAGCACCAGGAGAGGGACTCTTCGTTGAGTTTTAGAAACCTTTCGTATTCACAGTGTGTCCATTCTCTAGGTTTCCCGTACATGTTATAGCTGTAGTAATATTCCCTTCAACCTGGAGAGGTGGGACCCATGGAATGGTTGCCATGCATTATTGCTTTAAAGGGTCTGCATTTGCTCACCCAATCTCACCAATCCTCTCAGTCCCAAGTGTCCAGCCTCATGCCACATCCAGCTGTCATCGTAGATAGGGTCATTCCAGGTTGCATCAGAGACCCTGAAGGAATTGTAAAGAATTTCCCTGTTTCTTTGTTCTGTTTTTGAAATTCCTTTTTAGAGTGGGTTTGAGCTGATTCTCGCTGCCATGTTTATGCCAGTCTAGACACACTTGATTCCCTTACGGAGACATATCAATACATAGGTTTTAAGATTCTTACTAGTCAGATCTATTCCTCTGCGGGAAATATGGGGTTTTGAGTCCCTTTCACTGAGGAAGGTGTAGGTCTTGTCTATTCCATAGTTGGTTTTTGGAACAGTACCTGTGCTTATATCAAACTCTGGTTTGATGCATCACCCCACCTCTCCTTCCCCCTTAAGCAGGCATAAGAGTGTTTTCTAAATGTGAGACTTTGTTCTCTTTCCTAACTCAGTTCATGTGTTGCCATGTTTACAGGATCTTCCTAAGTGATATCTTATGATAAGTTTCTTTTTCTGTGTGACTTCTTTCACTTAGAATCATCGTACCTGAATCCACTCATTTTGCTGCTACTGGTCTTATGACATTGATTTCATGGCTGAGGGATATTCCATCGTACGTAAGTTCCACAATGTTTTGAACCATTTTTATATTTCCTGGGATATTTCAGGTGTACCCAGGTTGAGGTTCTTGTAAGCAGTGCAGCCCTCAATTTGGGGGTGGCTCTGTCTTATGGATTTTCAGTTTTCCCAAGGTATATTCCCTAGACTGGAAGTGCCCTTGGCTCTGTAGCTCTGTTGTTTACTTGTTTTAGGGAACACAATGCACTCCTCCAGGGAGGCAGTTGGCAGCTTACATCCCGCCCATCAGCATAACAAGGCTCCCTGTTCTCCAGGGCCTGTCTTGCCTTTCTGGTTTTTACACATTTTGTGGATGTCCCTTTTGACCGGTGGGAAGTGATACTTCTTTGTAGTGCAGATTTGCATTGCCCGCTTGCTTGCTTGGCCAAAAAGGGCGTATGCGTTTTCTCCTGAATATATTCAGGAGAAAACGCATACGCCCTTTTTGGCCAAGTGCATCATTGTCGAAGTTGTGCCCCTCTTCCTGTGCTTTACAGGCGATTCTAACGTACCTCTTGAAATCTGTTTCCTGCTATTCTGCCTCGCATTCAAGTCCGCCTCGTTGCCTTCCCTCAACAGATTTTTGGACGATAGTTGGCCTTGATTACTCTGCCGGTTTGTGAATTGCTGTGCCCCTGAGCTCCATTTTTCAACTCGTTTTTTGTGAGCTGAACGCAAGTCCAAACATTTGGTTCAGGACCTCTACTGGTTCCCGGTGGGTGGCTGAGACTTTGGTGAATTCTTCTTCCTGCCGGGAAATTAGAGGGACATGTGCCCATCCAAATGCCTAACAGCTACTCTCTCATTGGTTCTCCCTCTTCCCTTTCCTCCTCTGCCAAATGGGCAACCTGTGTGAACCAGGAGCTTAAAGGGGCTGTCTCTCCAAGTTGGGAGATTGATAGTAAAGCTGTTGGAAAGTCAAACCGGAGCACCAGGAGAGGGACTCTTCGTTGAGTTTTAGAAACCTTTCGTATTCACAGTGTGTCCATTCTCTAGGTTTCCCGTACATGTTATAGCTGTAGTAATATTCCCTTCAACCTGGAGAGGTGGGACCCATGGAATGGTGGCCATGCATTATTGCTTTAAAGGGTCTGCATTTGCTCACCCAATCTCACCAATCCTCTCAGTCCCAAGTGTCCAGCCTCATGCCACATCCAGCTGTCATCGTAGATAGGGTCATTCCAGGTTGCTTCAGAGACCCTGAAGGAATTGTAAAGAATTTCCCTGTTTCTTTGTTCTGTTTTTGAAATTCCTTTTTAGAGTGGGTTTGAGCTGATTCTCGCTGCCATGTTTATGCCAGTCTAGACACATTTGATTCCCTTACGGAGACATATCAATACATAGGTTTTAAGATTCTTACTAGTCAGATCTATTCCTCTGCGGGAAATATGGGGTTTTGAGTCCCTTTCACTGAGGAAGGTGTAGGTCTTGTCTATTCCATAGTTGGTTTTTGGAACAGTACCTGTGCTTATATCAAACTCTGGTTTGATGCATCACCCCACCTCTCCTTCCCCCTTAAGCAGGCATAAGAGTGTTTTCTAAATGTGAGACTCTGTTCTCTTTCCTAACTCAGTTCATGTGTTGCCATGTTTACAGGATCTTCCTAAGTGATATCTTATGATAAGTTTCTTTTCCTGTGTGACTTCTTTCCCTTAGAATCATCGTACCTGAATCCACTCATTTTGCTGCTACTGGTCTTATGACATTGATTTCATGGCTGAGGGATATTCCATCGTACGTAAGTTCCACAATGTTTTGAACCATTTTTATATTTCCTGGGATATTTCAGGTGTACCCAGGTTGAGGTTCTTGTAAGCAGTGCAGCCCTCAATTTGGGGGTGGCTCTGTCTTATGGATTTTCAGTTTTCCCAAGGTATATTCCCTAGACTGGAAGTGCCCTTGGCTCTGTAGCTCTGTTGTTTACTTGTTTTAGGGAACACAATGCACTCCTCCAGGGAGGCAGTTGGCAGCTTACATCCCGCCCATCAGCATAACAAGGCTCCCTGTTCTCCAGGGCCTGTCTTGCCTTTCTGGTTTTTACACATTTTGTGGATGTCCCTTTTGACCGGTGGGAAGTGATACTTCTTTGTAGTGCAGATTTGCATTGCCCGCTTGCTTGCTTGGCCAAAAAGGGCGTATGCGTTTTCTCCTGAATATATTCAGGAGAAAACGCATACGCCCTTTTTGGCCAAGTGCATCATTGTCGAAGTTGTGCCCCTCTTCCTGTGCTTTACAGGCGATTCTAACGTACCTCTTGAAATCTGTTTCCTGCTATTCTGCCTCGCATTCAAGTCCGCCTCGTTGCCTTCCCTCAACAGATTTTTGGACGATAGTTGGCCTTGATTACTCTGCCAGTTTGTGAATTGCTGTGCCCCTGAGCTCCATTTTTCAACTCGTTTTTTGTGAGCTGAACGCAAGTCCAAACTTTTGGTTCAGGACCTATACTGGTTCCCGGTGGGTGGCTGAGACTTTGGTGAATTCTTCTTCCTGCCGGGAAATTAGAGTGACATGTGCCCATCCAAATGCCTAACAGCTACTCTCTCATTGGTTCTCCCTCTTCCCTTTCCTCCTCTGCCAAATGGGCAACCTGTGTGAACCAGGAGCTTAAAGGGGCTGTCTCTCCAAGTTGGGAGATTGATAGTAAAGCTGTTGGAAAGTCAAACCGGAGCACCAGGAGAGGGACTCTTCGTTGAGTTTTAGAAACCTTTCGTATTCACAGTGTGTCCATTCTCTAGGTTTCCCGTACATGTTATAGCTGTAGTAATATTCCCTTCAACCTGGAGAGGTGGGACCCATGGAATGGTTGCCATGCATTATTGCTTTAAAGGGTCTGCATTTGCTCACCCAATCTCACCAATCCTCTCAGTCCCAAGTGTCCAGCCTCATGCCACATCTAGCTGTCATCGTAGATAGGGTCATTCCAGGTTGCATCAGAGACCCTGAAGGAATTGTAAAGAATTTCCCTGTTTCTTTGTTCTGTTTTTGAAATTCCTTTTTAGAGTGGGTTTGAGCTGATTCTCGCTGCCATGTTTATGCCAGTCTAGACACACTTGATTCCCTTACGGAGACATATCAATACATAGGTTTTAAGATTCTTACTAGTCAGATCTATTCCTCTGCGGGAAATATGGGGTTTTGAGTCCCTTTCACTGAGGAAGGTGTAGGTCTTGTCTATTCCATAGTTGGTTTTTGGAACAGTACCTGTGCTTATATCAAACTCTGGTTTGATGCATCACCCCACCTCTCCTTCCCCCTTAAGCAGGCATAAGAGTGTTTTCTAAATGTGAGACTCTGTTCTCTTTCCTAACTCAGTTCATGTGTTGCCATGTTTACAGGATCTTCCTAAGTGATATCTTATGATAAGTTTCTTTTTCTGTGTGACTTCTTTCACTTAGAATCATCGTACCTGAATCCACTCATTTTGCTGCTACTGGTCTTATGACATTGATTTCATGGCTGAGGGATATTCCATCGTACGTAAGTTCCACAATGTTTTGAACCATTTTTACATTTCCTGGGATATTTCAGGTGTACCCAGGTTGAGGTTCTTGTAAGCAGTGCAGCCCTCAATTTGGGGGTGGCTCTGTCTTATGGATTTTCAGTTTTCCCAAGGTATATTCCCTAGACTGAAAGTGCCCTTGGCTCTGTAGCTCTGTTGTTTACTTGTTTTAGGGAACACAATGCACTCCTCCAGTGAGGCAGTTGGCAGCTTACATCCCGCCCATCAGCATAACAAGGCTCCCTGTTCTCCAGGGCCTGTCTTGCCTTTCTGGTTTTTACACATTTTGTGGATGTCCCTTTTGACCGGTGGGAAGTGATACTTCTTTGTAGTGCAGATTTGCATTGCCCGCTTGCTTGCTTGGCCAAAAAGGGCGTATGCGTTTTCTCCTGAATATATTCAGGAGAAAACGCATACGCCCTTTTTGGCCAAGTGCATCATTGTCGAAGTTGTGCCCCTCTTCCTGTGCTTTACAGGCGATTCTAACGTACCTCTTGAAATCTGTTTCCTGCTATTCTGCCTCGCATTCAAGTCCGCCTCGTTGCCTTCCCTCAACAGATTTTTGGACGATAGTTGGCCTTGATTACTCTGCCAGTTTGCGAATTGCTGTGCCCCTGAGCTCCATTTTTCAACTCGTTTTTTGTGAGCTGAACGCAAGTCCAAACTTTTGGTTCAGGACCTATACTGGTTCCCGGTGGGTGGCTGAGACTTTGGTGAATTCTTCTTCCTGCCGGGAAATTAGAGTGACATGTGCCCATCCAAATGCCTAACAGCTACTCTCTCATTGGTTCTCCCTCTTCCCTTTCCTCCTCTGCCAAATGGGCAACCTGTGTGAACCAGGAGCTTAAAGGGGCTGTCTCTCCAAGTTGGGAGATTGATAGTAAAGCTGTTGGAAAGTCAAACCGGAGCACCAGGAGAGGGACTCTTCGTTGAGTTTTAGAAACCTTTCGTATTCACAGTGTGTCCATTCTCTAGGTTTCCCGTACATGTTATAGCTGTAGTAATATTCCCTTCAACCTGGAGAGGTGGGACCCATGGAATGGTTGCCATGCATTATTGCTTTAAAGGGTCTGCATTTGCTCACCCAATCTCACCAATCCTCTCAGTCCCAAGTGTCCAGCCTCATGCCACATCCAGCTGTCATCGTAGATAGGGTCATTCCAGGTTGCATCAGAGACCCTGAAGGAATTGTAAAGAATTTCCCTGTTTCTTTGTTCTGTTTTTGAAATTCCTTTTTAGAGTGGGTTTGAGCTGATTCTCGCTGCCATGTTTATGCCAGTCTAGACACACTTGATTCCCTTACGGAGACATATCAATACATAGGTTTTAAGATTCTTACTAGTCAGATCTATTCCTCTGCGGGAAATATGGGGTTTTGAGTCCCTTTCACTGAGGAAGGTGTAGGTCTTGTCTATTCCATAGTTGGTTTTTGGAACAGTACCTGTGCTTATATCAAACTCTGGTTTGATGCATCACCCCACCTCTCCTTCCCCCTTAAGCAGGCATAAGAGTGTTTTCTAAATGTGAGACTCTGTTCTCTTTCCTAACTCAGTTCATGTGTTGCCATGTTTACAGGATCTTCCTAAGTGATATCTTATGATAAGTTTCTTTTTCTGTGTGACTTCTTTCACTTAGAATCATCGTACCTGAATCCACTCATTTTGCTGCTACTGGTCTTATGACATTGATTTCATGGCTGAGGGATATTCCATCGTACGTAAGTTCCACAATGTTTTGAACCATTTTTACATTTCCTGGGATATTTCAGGTGTACCCAGGTTGAGGTTCTTGTAAGCAGTGCAGCCCTCAATTTGGGGGTGGCTCTGTCTTATGGATTTTCAGTTTTCCCAAGGTATATTCCCTAGACTGAAAGTGCCCTTGGCTCTGTAGCTCTGTTGTTTACTTGTTTTAGGGAACACAATGCACTCCTCCAGTGAGGCAGTTGGCAGCTTACATCCCGCCCATCAGCATAACAATGCTCCCTGTTCTCCAGGGCCTGTCTTGCCTTTCTGGTTTTTACACATTTTGTGGATGTCCCTTTTGACCGGTGGGAAGTGATACTTCTTTGTAGTGCAGATTTGCATTGCCCGCTTGCTTGCTTGGCCAAAAAGGGCGTATGCGTTTTCTCCTGAATATATTCAGGAGAAAACGCATACGCCCTTTTTGGCCAAGTGCATCATTGTCGAAGTTGTGCCCCTCTTCCTGTGCTTTACAGGCGATTCTAACGTACCTCTTGAAATCTGTTTCCTGCTATTCTGCCTCGCATTCAAGTCCGCCTCGTTGCCTTCCCTCAACAGATTTTTGGACGATAGTTGGCCTTGATTACTCTGCCAGTTTGCGAATTGCTGTGCCCCTGAGCTCCATTTTTCAACTCGTTTTTTGTGAGCTGAACGCAAGTCCAAACTTTTGGTTCAGGACCTATACTGGTTCCCGGTGGGTGGCTGAGACTTTGGTGAATTCTTCTTCCTGCCGGGAAATTAGAGTGACATGTGCCCATCCAAATGCCTAACAGCTACTCTCTCATTGGTTCTCCCTCTTCCCTTTCCTCCTCTGCCAAATGGGCAACCTGTGTGAACCAGGAGCTTAAAGGGGCTGTCTCTCCAAGTTGGGAGATTGATAGTAAAGCTGTTGGAAAGTCAAACCGGAGCACCAGGAGAGGGACTCTTCGTTGAGTTTTAGAAACCTTTCGTATTCACAGTGTGTCCATTCTCTAGGTTTCCCGTACATGTTATAGCTGTAGTAATATTCCCTTCAACCTGGAGAGGTGGGACCCATGGAATGGTTGCCATGCATTATTGCTTTAAAGGGTCTGCATTTGCTCACCCAATCTCACCAATCCTCTCAGTCCCAAGTGTCCAGCCTCATGCCACATCCAGCTGTCATCGTAGATAGGGTCATTCCAGGTTGCATCAGAGACCCTGAAGGAATTGTAAAGAATTTCCCTGTTTCTTTGTTCTGTTTTTGAAATTCCTTTTTAGAGTGGGTTTGAGCTGATTCTCGCTGCCATGTTTATGCCAGTCTAGACACACTTGATTCCCTTACGGAGACATATCAATACATAGGTTTTAAGATTCTTACTAGTCAGATCTATTCCTCTGCGGGAAATATGGGGTTTTGAGTCCCTTTCACTGAGGAAGGTGTAGGTCTTGTCTATTCCATAGTTGGTTTTTGGAACAGTACCTGTGCTTATATCAAACTCTGGTTTGATGCATCACCCCACCTCTCCTTCCCCCTTAAGCAGGCATAAGAGTGTTTTCTAAATGTGAGACTCTGTTCTCTTTCCTAACTCAGTTCATGTGTTGCCATGTTTACAGGATCTTCCTAAGTGATATCTTATGATAAGTTTCTTTTTCTGTGTGACTTCTTTCACTTAGAATCATCGTACCTGAATCCACTCATTTTGCTGCTACTGGTCTTATGACATTGATTTCATGGCTGAGGGATATTCCATCGTACGTAAGTTCCACAATGTTTTGAACCATTTTTACATTTCCTGGGATATTTCAGGTGTACCCAGGTTGAGGTTCTTGTAAGCAGTGCAGCCCTCAATTTGGGGGTGGCTCTGTCTTATGGATTTTCAGTTTTCCCAAGGTATATTCCCTAGACTGGAAGTGCCCTTGGCTCTGTAGCTCTGTTGTTTACTTGTTTTAGGGAACACAATGCACTCCTCCAGGGAGGCAGTTGGCAGCTTACATCCCGCCCATCAGCATAACAAGGCTCCCTGTTCTCCAGGGCCTGTCTTGCCTTTCTGGTTTTTACACATTTTGTGGATGTCCCTTTTGACCGGTGGGAAGTGATACTTCTTTGTAGTGCAGATTTGCATTGCCCGCTTGCTTGCTTGGCCAAAAAGGGCGTATGCGTTTTCTCCTGAATATATTCAGGAGAAAACGCATACGCCCTTTTTGGCCAAGTGCATCATTGTCGAAGTTGTGCCCCTCTTCCTGTGCTTTACAGGCGATTCTAACGTACCTCTTGAAATCTGTTTCCTGCTATTCTGCCTCGCATTCAAGTCCGCCTCGTTGCCTTCCCTCAACAGATTTTTGGACGATAGTTGGCCTTGATTACTCTGCCAGTTTGTGAATTGCTGTGCCCCTGAGCTCCATTTTTCAACTCGTTTTTTGTGAGCTGAACGCAAGTCCAAACTTTTGGTTCAGGACCTATACTGGTTCCCGGTGGGTGGCTGAGACTTTGGTGAATTCTTCTTCCTGCCGGGAAATTAGAGTGACATGTGCCCATCCAAATGCCTAACAGCTACTCTCTCATTGGTTCTCCCTCTTCCCTTTCCTCCTCTGCCAAATGGGCAACCTGTGTGAACCAGGAGCTTAAAGGGGCTGTCTCTCCAAGTTGGGAGATTGATAGTAAAGCTGTTGGAAAGTCAAACCGGAGCACCAGGAGAGGGACACTTCGTTGAGTTTTAGAAACCTTTCGTATTCACAGTGTGTCCATTCTCTAGGTTTCCCGTACATGTTATAGCTGTAGTAATATTCCCTTCAACCTGGAGAGGTGGGACCCATGGAATGGTGGCCATGCATTATTGCTTTAAAGGGTCTGCATTTGCTCACCCAATCTCACCAATCCTCTCAGTCCCAAGTGTCCAGCCTCATGCCACATCCAGCTGTCATCGTAGATAGGGTCATTCCAGGTTGCATCAGAGACCCTGAAGGAATTGTAAAGAATTTCCCTGTTTCTTTGTTCTGTTTTTGAAATTCCTTTTTAGAGTGGGTTTGAGCTGATTCTCGCTGCCATGTTTATGCCAGTCTAGACACACTTGATTCCCTTACGGAGACATATCAATACATAGGTTTTAAGATTCTTACTAGTCAGATCTATTCCTCTGCGGGAAATATGGGGTTTTGAGTCCCTTTCACTGAGGAAGGTGTAGGTCTTGTCTATTCCATAGTTGGTTTTTGGAACAGTACCTGTGCTTATATCAAACTCTGGTTTGATGCATCACCCCACCTCTCCTTCCCCCTTAAGCAGGCATAAGAGTGTTTTCTAAATGTGAGACTCTGTTCTCTTTCCTAACTCAGTTCATGTGTTGCCATGTTTACAGGATCTTCCTAAGTGATATCTTATGATAAGTTTCTTTTTCTGTGTGACTTCTTTCACTTAGAATCATCGTACCTGAATCCACTCATTTTGCTGCTACTGGTCTTATGACATTGATTTCATGGCTGAGGGATATTCCATCGTACGTAAGTTCCACAATGTTTTGAACCATTTTTATATTTCCTGGGATATTTCAGGTGTACCCAGGTTGAGGTTCTTGTAAGCAGTGCAGCCCTCAATTTGGGGGTGGCTCTGTCTTATGGATTTTCAGTTTTCCCAAGGTATATTCCCTAGACTGGAAGTGCCCTTGGCTCTGTAGCTCTGTTGTTTACTTGTTTTAGGGAACACAATGCACTCCTCCAGGGAGGCAGTTGGCAGCTTACATCCCGCCCATCAGCATAACAAGGCTCCCTGTTCTCCAGGGCCTGTCTTGCCTTTCTGGTTTTTACACATTTTGTGGATGTCCCTTTTGACCGGTGGGAAGTGATACTTCTTTGTAGTGCAGATTTGCATTGCCCGCTTGCTTGCTTGGCCAAAAAGGGCGTATGCGTTTTCTCCTGAATATATTCAGGAGAAAACGCATACGCCCTTTTTGGCCAAGTGCATCATTGTCGATGTTGTGCCCCTCTTCCTGTGCTTTACAGGCGATTCTAACGTACCTCTTGAAATCTGTTTCCTGCTATTCTGCCTCGCATTCAAGTCCGCCTCGTTGCCTTCCCTCAACAGATTTTTGGACGATAGTTGGCCTTGATTACTCTGCCGGTTTGTGAATTGCTGTGCCCCTGAGCTCCATTTTTCAACTCGTTTTTTGTGAGCTGAACGCAAGTCCAAACATTTGGTTCAGGACCTATACTGGTTCCCGGTGGGTGGCTGAGACTTTGGTGAATTCTTCTTCCTGCCGGGAAATTAGAGGGACATGTGCCCATCCAAATGCCTAACAGCTACTCTCTCATTGGTTCTCCCTCTTCCCTTTCCTCCTCTGCCAAATGGGCAACCTGTGTGAACCAGGAGCTTAAAGGGGCTGTCTCTCCAACTTGGGAGATTGATAGTAAAGCTGTTGGAAAGTCAAACCGGAGCACCAGGAGAGGGACTCTTCGTTGAGTTTTAGAAACCTTTCGTATTCACAGTGTGTCCATTCTCTAGGTTTCCCGTACATGTTATAGCTGTAGTAATATTCCCTTCAACCTGGAGAGGTGGGACCCATGGAATGGTGGCCATGCATTATTGCTTTAAAGGGTCTGCATTTGCTCACCCAATCTCACCAATCCTCTCAGTCCCAAGTGTCCAGCCTCATGCCACATCCAGCTGTCATCGTAGATAGGGTCATTCCAGGTTGCATCAGAGACCCTGAAGGAATTGTAAAGAATTTCCCTGTTTCTTTGTTCTGTTTTTGAAATTCCTTTTTAGAGTGGGTTTGAGCTGATTCTCGCTGCCATGTTTATGCCAGTCTAGACACACTTGATTCCCTTACGGAGACATATCAATACATAGGTTTTAAGATTCTTACTAGTCAGATCTATTCCTCTGCGGGAAATATGGGGTTTTGAGTCCCTTTCACTGAGGAAGGTGTAGGTCTTGTCTATTCCATAGTTGGTTTTTGGAACAGTACCTGTGCTTATATCAAACTCTGGTTTGATGCATCACCCCACCTCTCCTTCCCCCTTAAGCAGGCATAAGAGTGTTTTCTAAATGTGAGACTCTGTTCTCTTTCCTAACTCAGTTCATGTGTTGCCATGTTTACAGGATCTTCCTAAGTGATATCTTATGATAAGTTTCTTTTTCTGTGTGACTTCTTTCACTTAGAATCATCGTACCTGAATCCACTCATTTTGCTGCTACTGGTCTTATGACATTGATTTCATGGCTGAGGGATATTCCATCGTACGTAAGTTCCACAATGTTTTGAACCATTTTTATATTTCCTGGGATATTTCAGGTGTACCCAGGTTGAGGTTCTTGTAAGCAGTGCAGCCCTCAATTTGGGGGTGGCTCTGTCTTATGGATTTTCAGTTTTCCCAAGGTATATTCCCTAGACTGGAAGTGCCCTTGGCTCTGTAGCTCTGTTGTTTACTTGTTTTAGGGAACACAATGCACTCCTCCAGGGAGGCAGTTGGCAGCTTACATCCCGCCCATCAGCATAACAAGGCTCCCTGTTCTCCAGGGCCTGTCTTGCCTTTCTGGTTTTTACACATTTTGTGGATGTCCCTTTTGACCGGTGGGAAGTGATACTTCTTTGTAGTGCAGATTTGCATTGCCCGCTTGCTTGCTTGGCCAAAAAGGGCGTATGCGTTTTCTCCTGAATATATTCAGGAGAAAACGCATACGCCCTTTTTGGCCAAGTGCATCATTGTCGAAGTTGTGCCCCTCTTCCTGTGCTTTACAGGCGATTCTAACGTACCTCTTGAAATCTGTTTCCTGCTATTCTGCCTCGCATTCAAGTCCGCCTCGTTGCCTTCCCTCAACAGATTTTTGGACGATAGTTGGCCTTGATTACTCTGCCGGTTTGTGAATTGCTGTGCCCCTGAGCTCCATTTTTCAACTCGTTTTTTGTGAGCTGAACGCAAGTCCAAACATTTGGTTCAGGACCTATACTGGTTCCCGGTGGGTGGCTGAGACTTTGGTGAATTCTTCTTCCTGCCGGGAAATTAGAGGGACATGTGCCCATCCAAATGCCTAACAGCTACTCTCTCATTGGTTCTCCCTCTTCCCTTTCCTCCTCTGCCAAATGGGCAACCTGTGTGAACCAGGAGCTTAAAGGGGCTGTCTCTCCAAGTTGGGAGATTGATAGTAAAGCTGTTGGAAAGTCAAACCGGAGCACCAGGAGAGGGACTCTTCGTTGAGTTTTAGAAACCTTTCGTATTCACAGTGTGTCCATTCTCTAGGTTTCCCGTACATGTTATAGCTGTAGTAATATTCCCTTCAACCTGGAGAGGTGGGACCCATGGAATGGTGGCCATGCATTATTGCTTTAAAGGGTCTGCATTTGCTCACCCAATCTCACCAATCCTCTCAGTCCCAAGTGTCCAGCCTCATGCCACATCCAGCTGTCATCGTAGATAGGGTCATTCCAGGTTGCATCAGAGACCCTGAAGGAATTGTAAAGAATTTCCCTGTTTCTTTGTTCTGTTTTTGAAATTCCTTTTTAGAGTGGGTTTGAGCTGATTCTCGCTGCCATGTTTATGCCAGTCTAGACACACTTGATTCCCTTACGGAGACATATCAATACATAGGTTTTAAGATTCTTACTAGTCAGATCTATTCCTCTGCGGGAAATATGGGGTTTTGAGTCCCTTTCACTGAGGAAGGTGTAGGTCTTGTCTATTCCATAGTTGGTTTTTGGAACAGTACCTGTGCTTATATCAAACTCTGGTTTGATGCATCACCCCACCTCTCCTTCCCCCTTAAGCAGGCATAAGAGTGTTTTCTAAATGTGAGACTCTGTTCTCTTTCCTAACTCAGTTCATGTGTTGCCATGTTTACAGGATCTTCCTAAGTGATATCTTATGATAAGTTTCTTTTTCTGTGTGACTTCTTTCACTTAGAATCATCGTACCTGAATCCACTCATTTTGCTGCTACTGGTCTTATGACATTGATTTCATGGCTGAGGGATATTCCATCGTACGTAAGTTCCACAATGTTTTGAACCATTTTTATATTTCCTGGGATATTTCAGGTGTACCCAGGTTGAGGTTCTTGTAAGCAGTGCAGCCCTCAATTTGGGGGTGGCTCTGTCTTATGGATTTTCAGTTTTCCCAAGGTATATTCCCTAGACTGGAAGTGCCCTTGGCTCTGTAGCTCTGTTGTTTACTTGTTTTAGGGAACACAATGCACTCCTCCAGGGAGGCAGTTGGCAGCTTACATCCCGCCCATCAGCATAACAAGGCTCCCTGTTCTCCAGGGCCTGTCTTGCCTTTCTGGTTTTTACACATTTTGTGGATGTCCCTTTTGACCGGTGGGAAGTGATACTTCTTTGTAGTGCAGATTTGCATTGCCCGCTTGCTTGCTTGGCCAAAAAGGGCGTATGCGTTTTCTCCTGAATATATTCAGGAGAAAACGCATACGCCCTTTTTGGCCAAGTGCATCATTGTCGATGTTGTGCCCCTCTTCCTGTGCTTTACAGGCGATTCTAACGTACCTCTTGAAATCTGTTTCCTGCTATTCTGCCTCGCATTCAAGTCCGCCTCGTTGCCTTCCCTCAACAGATTTTTGGACGATAGTTGGCCTTGATTACTCTGCCGGTTTGTGAATTGCTGTGCCCCTGAGCTCCATTTTTCAACTCGTTTTTTGTGAGCTGAACGCAAGTCCAAACATTTGGTTCAGGACCTATACTGGTTCCCGGTGGGTGGCTGAGACTTTGGTGAATTCTTCTTCCTGCCGGGAAATTAGAGGGACATGTGCCCATCCAAATGCCTAACAGCTACTCTCTCATTGGTTCTCCCTCTTCCCTTTCCTCCTCTGCCAAATGGGCAACCTGTGTGAACCAGGAGCTTAAAGGGGCTGTCTCTCCAACTTGGGAGATTGATAGTAAAGCTGTTGGAAAGTCAAACCGGAGCACCAGGAGAGGGACTCTTCGTTGAGTTTTAGAAACCTTTCGTATTCACAGTGTGTCCATTCTCTAGGTTTCCCGTACATGTTATAGCTGTAGTAATATTCCCTTCAACCTGGAGAGGTGGGACCCATGGAATGGTGGCCATGCATTATTGCTTTAAAGGGTCTGCATTTGCTCACCCAATCTCACCAATCCTCTCAGTCCCAAGTGTCCAGCCTCATGCCACATCCAGCTGTCATCGTAGATAGGGTCATTCCAGGTTGCATCAGAGACCCTGAAGGAATTGTAAAGAATTTCCCTGTTTCTTTGTTCTGTTTTTGAAATTCCTTTTTAGAGTGGGTTTGAGCTGATTCTCGCTGCCATGTTTATGCCAGTCTAGACACACTTGATTCCCTTACGGAGACATATCAATACATAGGTTTTAAGATTCTTACTAGTCAGATCTATTCCTCTGCGGGAAATATGGGGTTTTGAGTCCCTTTCACTGAGGAAGGTGTAGGTCTTGTCTATTCCATAGTTGGTTTTTGGAACAGTACCTGTGCTTATATCAAACTCTGGTTTGATGCATCACCCCACCTCTCCTTCCCCCTTAAGCAGGCATAAGAGTGTTTTCTAAATGTGAGACTCTGTTCTCTTTCCTAACTCAGTTCATGTGTTGCCATGTTTACAGGATCTTCCTAAGTGATATCTTATGATAAGTTTCTTTTTCTGTGTGACTTCTTTCACTTAGAATCATCGTACCTGAATCCACTCATTTTGCTGCTACTGGTCTTATGACATTGATTTCATGGCTGAGGGATATTCCATCGTACGTAAGTTCCACAATGTTTTGAACCATTTTTATATTTCCTGGGATATTTCAGGTGTACCCAGGTTGAGGTTCTTGTAAGCAGTGCAGCCCTCAATTTGGGGGTGGCTCTGTCTTATGGATTTTCAGTTTTCCCAAGGTATATTCCCTAGACTGGAAGTGCCCTTGGCTCTGTAGCTCTGTTGTTTACTTGTTTTAGGGAACACAATGCACTCCTCCAGGGAGGCAGTTGGCAGCTTACATCCCGCCCATCAGCATAACAAGGCTCCCTGTTCTCCAGGGCCTGTCTTGCCTTTCTGGTTTTTACACATTTTGTGGATGTCCCTTTTGACCGGTGGGAAGTGATACTTCTTTGTAGTGCAGATTTGCATTGCCCGCTTGCTTGCTTGGCCAAAAAGGGCGTATGCGTTTTCTCCTGAATATATTCAGGAGAAAACGCATACGCCCTTTTTGGCCAAGTGCATCATTGTCGAAGTTGTGCCCCTCTTCCTGTGCTTTACAGGCGATTCTAACGTACCTCTTGAAATCTGTTTCCTGCTATTCTGCCTCGCATTCAAGTCCGCCTCGTTGCCTTCCCTCAACAGATTTTTGGACGATAGTTGGCCTTGATTACTCTGCCGGTTTGTGAATTGCTGTGCCCCTGAGCTCCATTTTTCAACTCGTTTTTTGTGAGCTGAACGCAAGTCCAAACATTTGGTTCAGGACCTATACTGGTTCCCGGTGGGTGGCTGAGACTTTGGTGAATTCTTCTTCCTGCCGGGAAATTAGAGGGACATGTGCCCATCCAAATGCCTAACAGCTACTCTCTCATTGGTTCTCCCTCTTCCCTTTCCTCCTCTGCCAAATGGGCAACCTGTGTGAACCAGGAGCTTAAAGGGGCTG